>NC_142198.1:4919642-5537857 GCF_026936395.1 Plectropomus leopardus | reverse complement strand
TGGCTTTAAAATATTTTTTATTATGCATTTAAACTCTGCTAGTGAAGCTTGTATTTTTTTTTTAGGTCATTAAATTTTAGGGTTTTTTTTAAATTTGGATCTAAACTCTGCTACTAATGCTTTGGCTACTTTTTAAAATTAATTACATTTTAAACGTTTTTTTTTTTAATTTTGGATCTAAACTTTTGTACTGATGATTCTACTATTTAAAATTTGATTTTAAGTCATATTTGTTTAACTAAACTCTGCTACTGATGTTTCTCCTACATTTTTGAAGTAATTTGATTTTAAAATATTTTGTAATATTTTGATCTTAACTCTGCTACTGATGCTTCATCCCCTTTTAAATGTCTTCGTAAAATTTTATTTATCTATTATCTAAGTCTATTTCATGACTTTTAAGGTGTAATTATCAAAAAACTGGATTTTGGATGTTTTAAGACTTTTAAAAGACCTGCAGACACTTTTCATGCATGCTCCTACAACTAATGCCCCAATGTGTGATATTTCCCATATAGATGTTTTTTTTCCCCATTCTTTGGCCTTATTTCATTGTTCTCCCCCTCTCGAGCTCCACTGAGTCAGCAACACTGTTTATATACCTGCACTTCAACCCTCTCCATCTCCTTCCTTTTCTCCCTGTCTTGTTCTATGTTGTTGTGATCCACTGAGTCAGCACGCAGCTACAAGAACAAGCTCACTGTTCTGCCCTTTGTTTGGCCTTAAGTCTACCGAGACGGGACCAGCAGCCACCTCTGACCACGCTGCATCCCCGCTCCACCAGATAACAATAACCTCCAGTCGGTCAGGACTCTGGCGGTGATCCACACCCAGGACAACACTGCGTTCCAGAAAAGTTGTCTTCATTACTTTTGCTTTAGTAAACAGGGAAATACAAGACCAGATCTTAGCTGCTTTTGTATGAGAGGATCAATGAAAAGTTTTTAAAATGTAACCCTTTGTAACCTGTGCAAAAACTGGCTTGATTTCTTTCAAAAACACGGGAAGAGGGCAATGAGCAAGGAAAGAAGAAATGACCAAAAAATTAGGCTGTACCCGACTGAGTTTTAAAGCTAGAGTGATATCTGTATGAAAATGGGATCTATGGGTATCCGTGAGTATCCCCTTTACAGACACGCCCACTTTATGCTTGCCCCATGGATTTTTAGGCAGTCATTTGATTTCGATTGAATAATTAAATGTATAATAATTAAAAATGTAGTTTTTCCCTACTTTTTATCTTTTCCCCTACACATTTTCTCCAGCTTTTTTCTTTTATTCCCTAGACAATACAATAATTTTCTAAATCTATCAATTCCCTTTGATTTGTAGAACATTTCTCATTGCCTCCACATTTTTGGAAAAAACTGAAACTGTGCCATCCTCAGTAGTATATTAACGATGTATATACATATATATATATATATATATATATATATATATACATATATAGATAGATAGATAGATAGATAGATAGATATAGATATATATTTATATTTATATAAAATGAATAAAGAACATCAAAATCTAAAATCCTAGGAACAAAAACAAGGCATCTGAAAGCAGCAAGAAAAGTGATGTCTCTCCAGGTTTTAAAGGGTTAAGTGATCTGATGTCTGACTTCTCTGTTACATGGAGGAATAATAATAGTGTGAATTTGATTAGAGTGGAGTAGATAAGAAGTCAAAAGTGTTTTTGATGTATTCCTGTAATATCAACAAGGGTATATATGTATCTAAACAGCCTTGGGTCAAGGTATACCTAACATCATTTATTAAAAAAGGTCCACCTTTTCCAAAACTGGTCAATTACGACTGCGTAGCTCCCTGGCACCTCCAATCATTAAGTGATATTTGCATCCATGTTGGGCGCCTGGAGGAGTCAATATGATAGCTTAATGCAGTTTCAAACAGGGTTTGGAGCCAAGTCATTGTGGTGTATCACTGTAGTCAGGTAATAAGGCGGGCTGGCAGAGGTAGCAGCGTTAGGGATTGAGGGGGAAGGAAAAAAAAAAAAGCTGGATCAGTGCTGCATCGAGTCGGCCAGTGCGGCCCCCTGGGAAATCAAGTCTGTGCTCCCCAACACTCAGCACGCCATTGAGATGTGGTGGCGGCGGGGTGGGTGTAAAATGTGGAGTGTGTGGAAAAGGGGAAATGCTGTAGCCAAAATCCACTGGATTAACTACCCGACACAGGAGCCGTGCAGCCGGAGACGCGGTGACGAGGTGCGCACAGCAGAGGTAAAATCACAACCGATGCAAGATTGATGAGGGGAAAGCCAATGAGGGCGGGGTGTTGCTGAGATTAGCCACACTGGCAATAACATTAGAGGAGAGAGATACCTCCCTCATGCAGGTTTTATGGGGCAATAGAGAGGATATACAGAGGACAGGGGCTTAGATTGTAAAGACTGCCCCGAGCTGGGAGAATCTGTGCAGGGTTACTGGTGTAAATCAGGGAATAACAGCCACGGGAAAAAAAAGCACCAAATTACTGCACTAGTGTGTCTTTACCAAAAACTCAGTGCAGTTGGCAGTCTTTTGTGTAATCAGGCCATGAATTTATGAGATTAAATAAAAGTAGAAAAAGGCTTGAGTGGCTATTTAAAGCAGAGAATCACAGCGGTGTGTGTAAATGTCCTTTTGTACTGTGTTTAAATCCCTTTTTACCTTCCTGAGTAAAAATTCACACATATCAGTGTGTGAGACATTTAGCAATCAAACACTTGATGCTTTTATCTCCGTCTCTAAATGACAGATTCATTAAATTTAACAAAAAAAAACAAAAAAAAAAAACGGACAACTTCTGACTTGTTTTTCTCATAATTATCTGTCATCTTCTCAAACAGAGCTATCCTTGATGAGAAATAGTCGAGAAGTTGGCAGCCTCAGTGAGAAATTGTCTCTAATGGCGAGGACACTTGATTACCCACTGGATGTTAACAAAAACACTCGAAATCAATGTTATTTGATTTCCCCTGTTGATTCACAAAAGAGATAAATACTTTTTAGCATGGATGTCATTAGTAGTTATCGGAATGTAGCTAAAAAAAAAAAAAAAGGATTAAAAAGTAGTCCACTCAAGACTCCTGTTCCATCCAAAACCCAAAATAATAACTCCCTCACATCCTCTTCTTTTGTTGCATTTTTAAATATTGAAGAAATGTATTCATATTAGACCTGCATATTTACTTATAAAAACTAAACATATCCAATCAGTATAGCACAACGCTGAAATAACTCCTAAAAGCTGAAACACCTGCCTTTTCCCCCAATTTATTTTGGAAGAAATCAAACCAATTTGCTAAAAATTCTCTTTAACGGATTATTATTATTATTATACCGTACTTTAATTCTAACACTGAATTTAAAATCAAACAGAGCAGTGCAGTGTTGTATTTTTGCTTTTTTACTTTTTTCCTGTGCGTGTCCTTTATTGTGATTTTAAGTGTAAAGCACTTTTTAATGTTGGCTCTGATAAGTGCTATCAAAATAAACTTTATTACTATTAACATTATTAACCACTGAAACCTGGATCGACATCAATTTTCTTGCGCTGCATTTAGTATTTCAACCGATTTCTTTCAAAAACATGGGAAAAAAGGGAACTAGCATCTTGGCAAGAAATGTTCCACTAATTGCAAGAAAACAGCTGATTTAGAAAAAAAAATTTTTTTTAAAAAGATAGGGAAAAAACCCAGAGGACTATAATTCTAATTATGAATTTAGATTTATTTTACAGGATAATTTTAATTTTCTACCAGGTTTTGGTTCTGTTTTTTTTTTTTTTTTTGCTAACTTTCAGGTACTTTTTTTTTTTTTTTTACAAAGTTCTTGCTAATTTCTAGGTAATTTCCCCTAAATACAAGCCAATTTGCTTTGGTTTTAAATAGTTAGTATGATATGATTCCTGTCCTACCCACTTACATTGACTTTTTTTTCTCTGTCCTGTCCCAAAAGTGGAAAAAAAAAATCCAGCTGGAATCTCCCAAGAATCCTGGAAAAAATGTCACTACTGTATGTCAGGGTTTGTATGAGATGGATATCATTTTCTCCGACTCACCATCGCAGCCTCGTTCCACCTGACCCACCCTGTGGAGGGCATCTGCGATCAGGTCGGGGAGTCTCCCGTTCAGGTCCACAGAGGCCAGGCAGCCCTGGTACCCGTCCCGGGATGCGATCAGCTTGGGCAGATTGCTGTACATGTTCTTTGTCACGCCACCGATGTACAGCTCCCCTGCGAAAACACACACACAGAAACCACTTATGAGAAAGGCTTGATATTTTCCAATAATAATTCTTAACTGTGATAATATAACAAATTAAACACATTTAGACAATAACCACTTTCATTTAAGAATCAACTGAGATATTAATATACATTTCTGTGTTAGCGAGGCGAAGATGAAACAACTCATAGTAAGATAATGATCCAACATCAAAGGAAACAAAAATTTAAATGTCAGTGTAAGAAAGCAGAAATATTAATGTAGTCCACCTTCCATCTCTGTAAAGTATAATTCACCCTTTTGTTGTTGCTTGCTGATGCTAGTAGGTAACAATATTGTAAATTTACACGGCTCATAAATATTCCACTGTAAATAGGCCATTGCTTGACAAGCAACAAACTGTAACAGCAATATCACTCAATGCCGCATCATCTTGACACATCAGTAAAACACAAATACACACATCGAAAAGATGAACAAATCATACACTTGATTGCAGATGCAGCCCTGACACCTTATACAAAGGGCAGATGTTGTCGGCACTGGAAACTTTACTTTTAGAAACTTTAGAAAAAGGATGTTGAAGGAGCAAAACTTTACTAAAATAAAGGGAAAAATTGCAACCCTGGAAATGTATTAAAGTTAAATTAATTAAGATAAAAAGAACACAAACTAATTAAAGCCTCACAGCAAGCTGCCACCCCCTCTTTCCTTCCTACTGCAGTGAACAGCACTATCTCAGCTGCACCTAACGGGGACCTACCACCTCCGCAGAAGGGGTGAGCTACACAGAGCAAGCATCAAAATCAAACAAAATAATTGACAAAATATTACAGTAAGACTTCTCAGTTACTAATGGCATCGCTGTTTATGTATGAACACACAAACTCCCCCAAAACAGCACTCCAAATGTTAACTAATGTCATTTCCTGCAGGACTATCTTACTCACCTTCCTAAATCTTACCAGGGCCCAGCCCCTCCCTGCTGAGGGGACACAAGGGGCACACCTGTTTGCACTCTCCCTGTCTGAGCTGCTGGTGCCCCAACATGCAAAGTATTTTCACAGTGGGAAAAAGTCAAATCATGAACTTTGACACAGTGCTTGCCATTCAAAACTCTCATACCATACGGTTGTAATAATGCCACATAGCAAGAAAACATGTTCTCTATTTACATCCTACTGCAAAATTGAGAACATGAGTAAATTGTCCTGATTTCTTTCAAAAGCATGGGGAGAAGGCAATGAGCTGTTTAACAAGGAATGACCAAAAAAAGCAAGCAATTATTTAAAAATAAAATGACCAGAATATAAGAAAAAACAAAGAAAAAAAACTCCAGAAAATGCTAAAAAAAAAAGAGAGAAACATTTAATTTAAAAAATGTTATTTCCTGCAACATATTCTTAAACATATAATTAGAAGATATATATTTTCTGAACATCTTCCCTCGATTTTTTTTTTTTTGATAATATCTTATTACCACCCCACAGCTAATTTACAGCTCATTTTCTTCGATACAGAAAAGGGAAGCATGCCGATCAACAAGGGGACAAGGCTGAGCTCACACTGACAGAACATCTCTATGTGTCTTACTGATACTTCGCACAGCACACAACACTGTCTGATTAATGTAATGTAATTCTCAATGTAAAATCTCTCCTTAGTGCTGCTGATTTAAAGGGACAGTTTGGATTTTGTGAAGTGGTCTGTATGAGGTACTTATCCATAGTCAATGTGTTACATACATTAGATTTTAGTCAGCACGGCACCAGTTTGGAGAAGCAGGCTGGAGGTTTAAGTTTTAAGGTTTAAATACTTGGAAAAGTATTAGAAAAGTGATGTCAATTCAGGTTTCTAAGGGTTAAACACCAAAGTCACACATTAACACAAACAAATTTAGTGTTTTCGAAGCAGCAGTAAACCAGCAGCTCCTGTGTTAGGTGATGATAAATCACTGTTTTTCTCAATGGAGTCTGGCTGATAAGAAAGGTATAAAACTGCTTAATTTTCCTTTTGGAAATGAATTTCTGACATTAAAGTAAAACAATGAAAATATTCTAAAAATAGCGAAAACGTAAACTTTTATTGATTTTTTAGTTGGGACTTTTTTTATGCGGATGAGATATATTTTGATGCTGGCCCCCCATTCACAGCAGTACACAGCTTAGCCTCCATATTGGACCACAGCCTGTTCCTCCAAACTGGGGGCATGCCAACTGAAATCTACTGTATGTAACCTGCTAACTATGGATAAGTAGCCCATACTGCACTACTTCAAAAATATCTGTACTATCCCTTTAACAACAGCAGCACTAAGCCTTTAAATTCTAAACCAGCAAGTCCATGACCCATTTTCAGTATATAGGGTTCTGTGAATCACTGTAGTATGCTGCTGATCCACTGTGAAAGGTGTGTGTGTGAGTGTGCAGGTAGCAGACAGTAAACATTACAGTCACCAGGAGACGGAGAAATGACATTTTAAAGTCAAGCGATGTGAATGTTTGGAGGTACACTCCTGAGAGACGTCCCCTGACAAAACGCTTCCCATTGCAGAGGCGCTAACAACATGTTTTGATGATGGCATGATTTAAAGACACTTGACAGGAATAGATTACACAACATCAAGAGGGAAGCATTGGAAACGACATGCGATGCTTTACATTTGATGCTCGGGAAGATTTACTGCCTGAGCCTGTCCATATAGTCTGCTGGGAGTAGATCAGAAAATACACGGCAGCACTTTGTCGTGAAGGAAGCAGAGTTTGTGAATCCTCAACGAGATGATAAAGCTCTGGGATATTTCAGCGCTCAAGCACAATTAAGGTCTCTTTATATTATAACATAAAAGGAAATATCCATCCACTCTTAAGCCAAATTATTCTCTCTCTATCTCTCCTTTTCTTTTTTCTTCTGTTCTGAGTTGTGGAGAAAATGCCAAGTGAAATTATGAAAAGCACAAAGAGGCCTTTGATGTAGGTGCATATGAATAAACACGGTTTGAAATGCTTTAGGCATTTCTCATCATCAAAATTCCTACTTTATCTTTAAGTAGCATAAAATGAGCATCCAGCAAAACCTTTTCACACATCGGGGAGATCCTGCTACAAAGATTGGGCCATTGGAAAAAAAAAAAAAAAAACATTTTCACAGCTGAAAACCAGAACTTTCAACTTTAGCACTCTCAGAAGCAATGAGCCACGAGGTCAATTATATGTGGACTTTGTGTAATGGAATGAGTCAATGATGTTTGCCAACTTCTCTCTAGAATTAATGAGCACTTGACACTTCATATTTCCCAGCTGGGGCTCCCGGGCATTACAATCAATACGACGAATTCATTAGCTGTCCGGCTGACTGATGTCCTGAAATCGCGGCTGTAAAGAACCATTTAGCAAATATGAAATTATCGGTATGGAGTTAATCTCCAAAGAACAAACTGCGCGTTTCCAGCAGGAGTCAACAGCGCGTTTGAGATTCTACTGGCTGACTGCGTAACTGGGCTAGATGAGACAAGAATGAAGGCTGTGCCAGATGTACTGTAAAAATTAGTCATGTAAGTTTTGTTTTTCTTTCAGTGGAGGAAAGACTACAGGAGATGAATAAATATGCAGCATGCATACACACACCCACTCAGGCTCTCATTGTGCTCAGTTTGGAGTTGAATACTTTCATTTGAATTACAGATTTCTTTGGGTAAAGTTTTGACTTTCTTGTTCATTTGGGCCACGAATAGTTTGTTCCGCAGCATACATTTACAGCTTATGCACCTTGTTTTTAAATGCGACACGGCTGCAGTGTCGCAAGGGATATTTACTGCAGAGATTCCAGCTCCTAAAATCTAAAACTTGTAAGCACCCAAGTTAGCATTTGAGAAATGCACAAAGCCATAGTAGAACATTATCCAAGCAGTGCTACATGCATGATTTACTACAGCTAAGTGACCCAACACAAACCTTTTCTGCATTACATATTTTCTATTTCTAGTGTTAAGCAATTTTATTTCAAAAAGTTAAAACTAGAATTAATGCAACATTGTCATATGCTGCCGCAAATCAATAAAGCTCTAAAGTTTACATCCACGTCTGTCCAGATTCATATGTAGCCATGACCGCTGACAAGGATTTAAGTATGAAAGAAGCTAAAATTTCTAAACCATGGATGATTCAATCACAATCTTCAACCCAGCAGTGCATTAGATCTACAATCAGCTCAGTTTCAAAGTGGACACCAAACATTAGTGTCACTTGTTCAGTTTGTGATCAATGTCTCCCCTTCTGTCCCTTAGTTATAGCATTGAATAATGACCAGCAATGTGTTTTTACATAACATTATGATGTCAGTGTGAAGTTGACCTTTGATATTTTGGATATAACATATCATGATGTCATTATTTTCTCTTATCAGACATATATGTGAAATTTTGTCCTACTTAGCTTCTTCAATGTTGTTTTTCCACTTAGATATCTAATAAATCATCCCAAAAAAGTGTTACTGTGACATGCTAATTTATCTTTTATTTACATCTGTTAGTAGCTATGTACTCTGGGTTATCACACAAGGGTAGGTTTAGTTTGCAAGGAGAGAATATTTTGAAACAGTGCTGTAATAATGCTTGTGACTTGTTATTTTGTGGATCTCACCGATATGGATGAGACTAATATTTGAATGGCTTACAAGAAGTGTTTTCAGCATTTATACAACTTGATCTATGTTTCTTGGCTCACTGTGTTTGGAGCTGTTCGAGTGTGGGCAGGTTAGAACGATGAGTAACCATTTTCCTCCCAGACAGAAACTGTGTCCTGGTCTGGCTCTGCTGTCCCAGCAGTGATGAATGCCTGCGCTGCCGAAGAGCTCAGAGCGATCGACAAGACGGGACCAATTACAGCCTCCCAGACACCGCCAGAGACCACCACCTCCACATCTCCATGGTTACCATAATGACCTCTCAGGGGCCAGTGGGAGGAAGTTGGGATGCTATGATATGGGGCCCTGGAGAGCCCCTGACAGCGCGATCTGGAAGAGCATATTGGCTTAACATTTGCACTGGACAATCAGGGCTTTTTTTTTTAAGGGTTTAAAGTGAAATATACTATTTCTCTGTGATGATGGTTCTATTTGTCTTCTACGGTGTGAAACCCTCATACATCCAGTTGTGCTGATCCACAAATTTGATCTGTGAGTCATGTGGGAGATGGGTGGATGACCTTAAGACCCACGGCGGACCCTCACAACTTGTTCTTTCATTTCTAGCAAACAAGACTGGAAATATTAGTCATTTCCTTGATACCACAGAAGTTTGCTTTCTCCGAGGCGCAATGTGAACAGCCCTCGGCTGGGTTATATATATATATTATTTGGTCAGGAAAAACCACCAGACAAGAGAAAACCTCACAGCTCCAATTTCACTGTTTTCATTATATTTGAGTTATCTGCAATGGGAATGAATTTCATGGGTGTAAGACCCATGACTCCCATCTCTACATCCAAAAATAGAGTTTAAAGTGCTTCGACTTCAGTGGAAAAATTGAGTTTTTGATTTTTTTTTACTGTGAAAAAGTTTACTTTTTTGGAGATATAATGTTTGAATCTAATAGCAGTGTTAGCCTATTAATTTTACTCGGTCAGTACACCTTGTCAACCCAAGACCGGACCTGTATTTTATCCTCGCCTATAATTGGCTCCCAAGTGAAGTGATGGTATTGCAGTGTTCTCCATATCTAGCCATACTGTGATATACATTATTTATATCCATCATTAAGGGAAGTTTGATCATTAGAATTGCCTGAGAATGTGCAACGACCGGTCTCATCTCCAAACAATAATCAGCTCCCTCTTACCAATTCCCTGGCGAACAAAAAGCCGACCATTAACTTTCATTAAATGCTCTATTAACAAACCCTGCCTCCCTCTCCAGTCCTCACTCTCTGCGATGCTCGTGTTGCTCCGCTTTCACGCTGGCTCTAATTGACAAAGATTGAATGATTGCTGATGAGAAACGCAACAAACGCATGCAAAACGCGCACACATATGCCGTGGGCTGTGAAAATAAATGTCTGGCGGTGTGTGTTATAAGCAGGGGCTGGGGCAATGGCAGCCAGCGGGAGGATGCATGGGGGATTGTGTGATTGCTAATTACAGAGGAGCTCCGATTTCTGCAACGGCGCCACATCAAGACGACTGGCAGAGAGAATAAGTGTTGACGCTGCTTGCGCGTTAATTGCTGATGCTAAATCATAAGTTGTATAATTACGTTGTGTTTTGGATATCTGAAACCAAATGCTATAGCAAGAGATGTTTTGATATGGAGAAAAAAAAAGACTGAAGGCAACTAAACCTGTAATTATTTGATACTGTAGTGGCATGTTTTCACTAACAGGTGCATGCTCTCTCTCTCTCTCTCTCACTTCCATTGTAACCGCAGGTGGTGTGATACATTTTCAAAGGCTCTCTCTCAATGCTAAGTGAGGGAGACACATCTGTAAACAGAGTAATTGGAAACAACGACTGAAAATGCAATATTTAACAAGTACAATGAAGTAGAATTGACTGTGTCTGCATATATTTTGCATGCCGTCACCACAATCAAGGCTCTTTTGTGTCACAAATTAAGCACTGACTCATCAATATTCGAGTCCTTGTTTGCTTGCGATGAAGGATATTTCGGTGAGGGGAAATTAACCTGTCTGGCACAACTATTACTTAAGCATGAACTGAACCTCTAATGTTTGTGCGCGTCGTGTGCTAATTAGTGTTTTCCACTGCAGCATGTTGTATGGAAATCATTATGTGCAAATAGACATTTTAACTTAGGCAAGCTGAGCTAGAGAGAACACGATGGTGAGAAAGAAATTGAGTAACACAACAGATTAGCTCATTATTGCGTCAGCAATAAACAGTCTAGTCTGCCTTTCTTTAGCACTTTGAAACCTGGATCTACGTCAGTTTTCTTGTGGTGCATTAAGACCCCTTTACAAGTATTAGAATCTGTGAACCCTGTGCAAATTGGTTTGATTTCTTTCAAGAACTTAGGAAAAAAACAGAGAGCGACTTGGTAAGAAATGTCCCATAAATGGCAATTATTATGCAGGAAATAATTTTTATGGGTGGCACAGTGGCGTCTTGGTTAGCACTGTTGCCTCACAGCAAGATCCCGGGTTGAAATGGGATTCGGTCTGTGGGCGGGGGCTCCTCTGTGCGTAGTTTACATGTTCTCCCTGTCTGCATGGGTTCTCTCCGGGGTCTCCGGCTTCCTCCCACAGTCCAAAGACATGCAGCTCAGGTTGATTGGTGACTCTAAATTGCCCTTAGGTGTGACTGTGAGCATGAAAGGTTGTCTGTCTATATGTGTCGGCCCTGCGATAGTCTGGTGACGTGTCCAGGGTGTACCCCGCCTTACACCCAATGGCAGCTGGGATTCGCTCCAGCCCCCCTTCGACACTTGCGAGGACAAGTGGTTAAGGAATGGAATAAAAGGAATTTTAAAAAGCTTAAAAAAATGTACAGAGAACTATATTTATAATGATCATAATTATATATTTACATTTATTTATTTATTAATTTGCCCGTTGTTGCTGCTGTTGTCGGTGGTTGTGTTGTGTTATGGGTTTTTTTCTTTGGGTTTTTTCTTTGAAACTGTAGTAAAGATGTAATGACGCTGATAAGTTGTAAAGATGACTATCAACACATCATTTTCACTGTCTATTTTTGCTACGAACCGCGTGAGTCATGTGGGAAAAAAGGTGAGACTCAGAATATTTAGATGAGCTGCACCTGAGCTGCTCAAGCGAGAGGTGTGGCCGCTCTACCTGTTCACATGGTCAATGAAATAAAAAATGCAAGCGACACCTTGATGTGCATGTGCTGCTCATGCAGGTGGTGAAGCAGGACTGAAAAGGCAGAGTAGGGCGGGTCATGCCAAAAAACTAGAATTACCAACTTGCGAATGTATGACTTGGCTAAGTTGCACTTACAGTTTATATCCATGTCTGTGAAAACATGGATACGTCACACACATTTACCCCCCGACAGCACAGAAGATCAGTGTCACCAACTCAGTATCAGACCCAATGTCTCCCTTTCTGTTCCTAAAAAAAACATGTTTTTGCAGAACATTATAATGTCACAGTGAAGTTGTCCTTTGACCTTTTGGATATAAAATGTCACCAGTTCATCGTTGTATCCTTTAGGTTTAGATTTGTGTGAAATCTTGTCATGTATAGCGTATGAATTCTTGAGTTATGGCAAAAACCTTTTGTGTGAGGTCACAGTCAACTTGACCTTTGATATCTGACCACCATATTTAATCAGTTCATTTTTTAGTCCAGGTGGAAGTTTGTGCCAAATTAGAGGAAACTTCTTCAAGACCTTTTTGAGGTAATGAGTTCAGGTCACGGTGACCTTGACCTTTGAACAGACAATTTTGATCAGTTCAGTCTAAGTGGAGGTTTGTGACAAATGTAAAGAAATAATCTAAAGGTATTTTTGAGATATCATGTTCAGAAGGATGAGCAAACAAGTCACAATGACCTTGACTGCTGATCTATTACCACCTTAATCTGACCAGTTCATCACTGAACTCAAGCAGACATTTGTGCCAAATTTGAAGAAATCCCCAAAAGGCATACTTGAGATATAACATTTACGAGAATGGGATGGACAGATGGGCAGTCAAACGGAGAATCTGAAAACATAATGTCTGGGAGCTCGGCTATCACTGCCGCAGAGGCATAAAAAGTCTGCTTCCTGTGTTGGTGCTTAAAGACAAAAGGTGAATACAGGTGTCCGAGCACAGTCAGTCCGAGGGAAAAAAGTGTTTTTTGAATATTAAAGCATGTAAATGACTTCTGGTAGAAACCGTAAATACAAGTATGAACCTGAAAATGAGCAAGAAAATATCAGCTGCTTTCATAAGCAGTAATTATGCATTTTTTTACAACAACAACGGAGCGCTGAACATTTACAGTCTGATTCACAAAAGGTTAATATCATAACCAGAAGTCACATAACACATGAGCAATGTTTGCTTTTATGAGATGTATTGCAAATATATTAGTCACATTGTAATCAAGAGCAGCATCATTATTTGATTTGTTCGTCTGCATCAATTCATGTCTAAGCTGCAGCACATGCAGTTAATAAACCCCTTGGCGGCATGCTTTACAGCATCTCTACAGTCTCTTAGCTGCTCCATAATCATTTACTGCATATTTTCGCCTGTTGTAATAAAATCATATAAGCTGCGACCGCAGAGATGCACTTTATATCCACATAAGTGGAAAGAAAACTACCTGAATTCATCATTTCTGAGACAAAAACTGAATAAAACATGCAACAGTTTGCCACCATGACAACATTTCATTGACCCAAACACAATCAGCCGGTGTGCGGGTCCTTGAGAGGCCTCTGAATATGTGCCAGCACTCGCCGGTGACACTTTCTGAAAGATTGTATAGTGACACAGACAGGCATCATTACACACTTTCATGCTTCCCTTCTCCCTCTATGAAATGTCACTCCGAATTGAGTGTCCTTTCGCTTTGCCTCGGCTGCGCTCTCTCCTTTTCCGCCGCACTTGAGTTTTTCTCACTTTGCTCGGTCACTATCTTTTACTCTCTATTTTCCTCCAAATTTGTGTTCATCTCCCTGGCCTTTCACTTTCCAGCCCCACTCTTGGCTCTCACAAGATCCTCACCTTTTCTTTATTCATCTCCTCTTCCTCTGACCCTTTCTCTGGGCTGGTCTGTTCTTAAACTGGCACAAGTTGAATGTGCACATACTCAGTGGTGGAAGAGGTATTCAAATCCTTTACTGAAGTAAAAGTACCAATATCACCCTGTGAAAATACTCTGTTACAAGTAAAAGTCCTATATTGAAAATGGTACTCAAGTAAAAGTAAGTATGTCAGGAATCAGGAAAACATACTTCACAAAAAAAGAACAGGTGAAGAAAAAAAAACAAAAAAAAACAATAAAACAAATTTAAAAAAATGCATATATAAAAACTCTAATTCAAAATTATCAAAAAAAAGAAAAAAAAACATCCCTCAAACTCAAAATTTTAAACAAAACTGAAACACCCCCCAAAACTCAATATATAATATATATAGATATATCATATATATATATAATATTTATATAGTATTTATATAGTATATAATATTTTTTATATATAAAAAATATTTAAATATTAATCGAAATATCTGGCTTTTATGTGAATGGACTGAATGATTAATTGAACAGTTTTGTAATTTAAATTATTAAAAACATCATAAGAAACCCTACGTATGTTTTCTCCCTCAAAAATTTTAATTTGTAAAGTAAATAAAGTTGTCAGATACATGCAGTGAAGTACAAAATATATTTCCCTCTAAGATGTAATGTAGTGGAAGAGTATAGAGTAGCTTGAAAATAAAATACTCAAGTAAAACAAATACCTCAAATTCATATTTAAGTACAATACCTGAGTAAATGCACTTAGTTATATTCCACAACTGCACATACTGCACTTTCAGCCTTCCTCTAAAGCTAGTTATCTATGTTCAGTGATCTAACAAACCCCATTATTTTGATATTTCTGTTTTAAGTGGACCTTCATGATGGCCTCCGCTATAGGACAAGACCAGGCTTTTCTCCTTCACCCTTTCTTTCTCAATGGTTCTGAGATGATGGAGTAGGGGACCTGTGTGTGTGTGTGTGTGTGTGTGTGTGTGTGTGTAAAATAAACAAATGCGCCCATGACAATACCCCATTCATCAGGGGGCATTATTACAAGTCGGGCCCCTGCCAGGTGAGAGCAGGCAATGAGGCCCCGAGGATTTATGACTGACGAGGGACAAAGCCAGCCCCGGTCTCTCGTAAATAAACTGAATGTGGTGAATTTATCTTCATTATTCATTTGTGTAATTGTGAGAATCAAATAACAGTACGTGGAGGGACAGCAGGGGATCTTTATAGCCTTACTGGAGGCAATATCTAACGATTTATTCTTAAAAAACTGTTAAATTTCTCTTTTTTTTTTAACCTGTTTCTTACAAACCATCGCCATATTTTGTGTCTGTCTGTCCTAACTGCAAAATCTTTATTCTTCTTTTACAAATGGCCCTCTTTTCCATGGCTGTTCACCTCACAGAGAAGAGGCCATCTTCATTTTACCTGGCAGTTATTCATCTTTTCTTGGTCTGGAAAGAGGGTATAAATATAATAATATAGGGTATAAATCACTACTGTATAAAAAAGAGAGGGGGGAGGGTTTAATTGCCATCCTTTCTCTGATGTTTTGTATGAATGGAGAAGAATTCCATATAATCTATGCATGTGTAACATTTTTATAATATTATATTGATCCAGAGAAGCCAAGTATCAATATCTAATTACATAAATTATCAATATTGCAAATAATTACAATTTTGATACTAAAATGATTTTTTTTCTTTCCAATAAAAGGTGCTGAGTATATTTTTCGGATAAGTTCCAGAGGGGTCTTTCAGCGTGATTGGTCAAACAAAGAGAACGTTATCCTCTGGGGACTTCATATGCTGATGAAATAAGGTAATACGTCACAATATATGTTATCCTAAGATAGATAGCAGTTAGCTGTTTGTAAATTTCAAAACAAGATTAAGTTAGCTGCTAACTGATCCAACAGCTAGTCTCATATGAAATGTGGTAAATGTAATAAGACTTGCCTATACTGGCACAAAGACTTCCTTATCATTTAAAAATAAAAAAAGAATGACTGTTCAGCTTAAATCATGTAGACGGCCATAGATTTGGTTAGCAATCTGAAAAGTGTCTGTGACACTAGCAAAAATCTTTTATTAATGAATGGGATGGAATGTAAGAGTGCTTAAGTTTAGACATGTTAGTTATCTTTGTATTAATAAATGATTTTTACTTGGAATCAGAGTGCCTGAGAAAACTTTTCAGACTACCAACCTGTTGAATTCTACATAATGTAAACTGGACAAGTGACTGTTTGACCCAAGACCTCTTTTGAATCTTTTGACCTCCTGTTTGACCTGTTGACATCTAGCGTCTTAACCCACTGCAGCAATTGCTATTGGGTGTCTTACATATAAGAAACTGACATATCCTATGACACTATGACTACAATCACTGAACGAATTGCACACTAATAAAGCCGCAACTATAGCTGTTTTTGTTCTTTTTTGTTTGGCAATTGACATTAAATAAAAATGAATTTATCATTAAAATGAAGGTTGTTGTTTAAATTGTTGAACAGTAAAGGGCCTTTTAATTTCAGTACTAATTTTAATTACCCTGCAAATTATTTCAGTTCTGTCCATTCAAAAATATTATAAGGAGTTATTTGACAGGTGTATTTATATTATGTATTTAATTTTACTTTATTTAACTGGAAAGGTCAATTGAGAATCAATTCTCATTTAAAATGATGACCTGGACAAGAGGCGGCAGCTGAAGGAAAGTCAATACAAAACATTAAAATATACATACAGCTGGTGCATTAAAAAACATTAGACACAATTACATCATACAATATATACAGTGTAAACCAAAAACATGTGCACACTGTTCCAGAGAGGGAAATTAAAAAACAATAAAATTAAGGTAATGGAATTTGAGTATGCAGGTAGGTTGTATAAGAGAGCAATGAGCATAAACTGTACACACATGCGTGTGTGTGCAGACAGCTACACTCTGTCAAAAAAAAACAAACAAATACTGTCTCTGTCTCTAGCCAGAAGCTGGCTTTGCGATAAAAGGGAGAGATGAAGCAGGAGAGAGGAGAAGGGAGGGAGGGAAAGTGGCCAGAGCTCGGAGTAATGCCAAAGTAAATTGTAATGTACGACAGGTCAGTAGGCGAAAAAAAGCTAAAACACACCGCTCTATTGCAGCACTCAAGCTACCTAGCCCATCATTTATTGAGAGAGAGCACTGACACTGAGCAGAAAAATAGAGGGGAGAGAAAAGGACATGGGAGGGAAATGAACAAAAAGGAAACAAAAAAAAAAAGAGTCTGGATGGCAAGGTGAGGCTTTATAGGACTCAGTGAACGACCTATATATTAAGGTGGATTTATTTCTACGACCTTACACTTCCCACACTGACTCGTGAACTCCATGTGACTATAATTAAGAGGTTGTTTGTAAGAACACTGAACCCTTGTGAACCTGAATGTTATTCATGATTAAATTTGAAGAGTAAAGCTGTTTACCCACAACAGACATCAAATCCCATGTTAAGTCAAATGTACTATGTGTGAGTTACATCTTCATTGTGTGAATTTAAACTTTATAAAAATCAATTTCAAAAAGGCCCAGAGCTACTGTTGAATTAAAACTTCTTTAACTCTCAATAAAATTATTGCCTCACAATTGTATGCTTCCACACACCAGTTAATTTGCAACTCACAGTTAAATCCATGTCTGTGAAAACATGGATGCTTCACATACACTTTCCCTCTCAGCAGCACAGAAGATCCCAAGATTAGTGTCACCATTTCAATATCTGACCAAATGTCTCCACTTCTGTTTCTGAGATATGATGTTGAGAAATGGCCAAAAAAAAGTGTTTTTGTGGTACGTTTTGATGTCACGGTGAAGTTTGACCCATTAGATATATATTGTCAGTACTTAATTATTATATCCTATCAGAAATGTCTTGACATTTTGTAATAATTAGCATATGAATTCTTCAGTAATGGCCAATACTATGCTTAGTCACAGTGACCTCAGTGGACATCTGTGCCAAATTTAAGGAAACTCCCTGAAGGGCTCCTTGAGAACTTCACAAGAATGAGACAGACGCAAGGTCACAGTTACCTTGACCTTTGACCACCGAACTCTGGTCAGATCATTGTTTAGTTTGGACATTCGTGTCAAATTTGAAGGCATTTCCCTGAAGTTTTCTTGAGATATCACATTCATGAGAATGAGACATATGTATGGTCACATTGAACTTGACCTTTGAAACACCAAAATTTAGTCTAAGTGAACATTTGTGCCAAATTTAAAGAGATTCCCTCAAGGTGTTCTTGAGATATTGCACTCACGAGAATGGAACTGATAGCTGGTTGGACAACCTAAAAACATACTGCCCCCAGCAATAGCTATCGCTGGCATGGAGGCATAAAAAAAATAATGATAAAGAGAAAAACAGGCAATTTAGAGTTGGCCCATAGGTATTGGTGAGAGAGTCTGTGCATTAGTCATGGAATGCATGACTGCAGTAGAGTAGAAAGTGTCTAGAACTCCACATGTGGCAAGGCAGCGTGATCAGGGAATACTTTATACTGACACGTTTTATCAAAAAAAAAAAAAAAAAAAACCTCAACATGTGATTTGAGAAGTTACAGGTCTGTAATTGGTTGGCGTCAAAAAGATAAGATGAAGACTTGGGAAAGACTTTGCCAAAAAGGATGAGTTTTCTTGGGTACATAAGAGACTGTCTCATGTCTGAATTTAGTCGAGGCTCTCGAGCTTGACTCGGGTTAACTTTAAGAGTACAGTCAGCTCTATCACATCTGATTCTGTGAGCTTTGTTTGTGTTCAGTATATTCAGTATTTTGAGACTCCAGTGGTTTTGACAAAAGTCTCTTTGACAAAGAGTTAGTAAGAGTTCCAGACCTTTTCCCTGGCTTGGGTTGGAGACATTTTGCCACAACATCATCCATAAGTCTGACTGACTGAACCCGATAACTAGGAATAGGTGTTGTTGATGGAAAACATTCAATGAGAAAGGTAAAAATGTTGATCATGGCAGCATCGCCAACCGTACTCATGTACTTCATGACAAATTAATGTTGCCATGTGGATGAATTCGACACCTCTCCCAAACTGCTTTCACACTTCCAAAGCTTCCGATGCAGAGATGCCATGCAAGAGCCTGAAGACAGAGACATTTATACTTTCTGACATGAGATGCAAATCCAGTTATGTTGCATGTGATTTGTTTAGTTATTATTATGCAAATGGATTTCAGGCGCTGCTTTGGCAGATCTTTATTGCATTCCACCCTCCCTCTCTGCCATTCACAATCCTACAGCAGGTGCAAACTGAAGCAGTGTCAAAGAGGAGATTGAATAAAATACACATGCTGTAAACATAGGTTCAGACACAAGCACTCAAACCGCCATTTTTCACTTCTCTTCCCAACCACATCTGATTGCAAGCCAAACCTCATTTCCACACCTGGTTCACTGTTCGCACTCACAATACTTGGAGGTAACAAGTCTCAAGAGTAATGGGGCAGACGTATCTCTCCCTCTGAATGGAGAAGGATTAATCTTAACAATTTATATTATCACAGTACCTATAAATTTTAAGTCTGGCAGTGTGTCCTTTCTGGTGCTACTTATCTGCCTGATTAGTTTTAATATGCTCAAGAAAAATCTTTGAACGAGTATAAGGAATGCCATTGTGTTAGCCAAACTGGAAGTATTTATCTAGAATATTAACAAAAAAAAAACTTTTTCTATGACTGAATCTGATTGCATTTTCTACCAAATTAGCTCTGGTTCTTAAACTGGTTCTGCTCAAGATTTCCAGAACTTTGGCTCTGTCTGATGAACCAGCCCGTGTTTCCACCAGTTTCTATCAGAACCATTGTAATCAAGATGTGTCATCAACGGAGGTCATTACAAAGTGCACAACAGAGGTCATAGCAAGATGGCTAATCACACTGATTACCAGTGAACTTTTGTACTGTTGTTTTTGATATTTGTTTTAATTAAAAACAAACATGGACCAACAATTAATAAAACCACTGCACTCTTTTTTAGCAGATGATGTCTTACTTGACATTGCTATTGTTGGCTTCTTCATCCTCTCTTTCCAACCTGCTGATTTTTTCCAGCTTAGAACTAACTTTTTGTGTCTGAACCAATTTATATATGGTCAAAATGCTCCAAATGGTTCAAAATCAGGTGCAGGAACAGAACAGAACCTGTTCTATGTTGGTGGAAAAGGGATAAACGTCACTCCCTGCTATTCCTTTACTACCAAATTAGCTCTGGTTCTTAGACTGGCTCCATTCATGATTCCTTAACCTTTGTGCTAGTGAACCAGCTCACATTTCCACCTGCACCTAACCTGCACACTTTTCTTCTGCTAGTACAGATGGCCACTGTTTTTACCTGAAAACTCAATCATGGACCAATTATTAATGAAACCGCTGCACACTTTGTTTTTCATTTGAAGTCTTCATTGTTGCCTTTTCCATCCTCTTTTTCCAATCTGTAGCATATCACATAGCAACTGATGTAATCACAGTTCACACTTCAGGTCAAGGAAAACCAGCTATTTTTGGGGGGTTCCAGATAAGAATCAACTTTTCAGGTTCGGAACAAAAAAAAAAAAAATTTTTGGTCGAAATGCTCTGAACGGTTCAAAATTAGGTGAGAACCTACTTTTTGGTTTCTAAAATAATTGATTATTGGTCGAGATCCTCTGAAGGGTCTAAAATTAGGTGCAGGAAGCATGTCTGAACCAAGGTGTACATGTGTTTGAGAGTGATGTGCTCAGATATCAATGAAATAAACCTGGCCCCTGCATACAACCTTTTAAAGCCTTTGTCTAAATAGACAAAACGAAGGTGAAAGTAGCTGTTAGAAACATATCTTGTAGAAAAAAAATGGCTGTCTTTGCAAAGCAGACGCATTCAAGGATGCGCTCATTGATTTCAACAGAGGTGTGATGGACCTAGCACCTATTGTCCAATAGTGAAGCTGGAGGCTGAAACACATCCATAATGACATTTGACAGCTTAATAAGATCTCAAGGCATTTTTACACCCAAAGCCCCTTGAGCTACCACTCTATAGTCTTCTAAAGACTACGGGGTCAAGAACATTTGTAAAGAAAGATATGTAATCAGCACGCAGCAGTTGCAGTATTTTGCCTCCGGATTTGAATTATTTTCTGTGCTGTTTCCATGGTGGCTGTAGAAGAAATGAATAGGATTTCAATTTTCACTGCTGGACAATGGATTTCATCCGTATGATCACATCTCTGCTTGTCCTTCACTTGATAGACCTGCGCTGGTGCTCCAGATACGCTGATTTTAAAGGCTTTTTACACTCACGTGGTGATATGTAGGAGGGTAATAATAAGAAGCAAAGTAGAGGGAGAAGAGAAATGTATTCTTCTTGCATAATGGAGCAGACCCTGGCATTATGGTAATGACATTTCCTCTCTACACACTACAATGGAAGGACAGGAAACCCCCGAGGATGTAACAATGCATGTACATCGTCACAGGATGAATAGATTATGTTTTATGTCCACCCATGACAAAGATTCACTTTGAATAAGTGAAAATGATAATGCACTGCTGACAGTACATTTAAGAGGACTGTGGTACTGATGTGCTGTTTAAGAGTAACAGAAGCAAACCAGTGCTGGCCATATAACAGCAGCTCAAGGACCATTGCTAGCAGATGACAAAAGGCAGTGAAAATATGTACATACTGTTGAGTTTGAACACACCTACAGATGCAGTGTCAGGGTTCTAAAACATGAAAGTCATGTTTCACGATTTTACGCATCAGCCTTTATACCCAAAACACAGCATGCTACTGTGTCTTTTAGCAAAACACTGAGGCCCTATAGCAGCTCCAGAGAGACTGTTACTGTTGCTTATCTTGATCCTCTTATAAAGAGGGTTTGAAATCGAAAGACGGATGAATGAATGGATGGATAAAAGGACAGACAGAAAGACAGATGGGTGGACAGATGAATGGATGACAGAGGATATAAGGAAAAAGCATTCTGGTTATTTCTGAGGGCCACCATTTAGTGTGTTTTTGAGTTTTTGGTTTGTGGTCAATTTGTTAACTAGCAAAGGCTAAAGTCGTGAATGGCCACTAACATGTTAACATATCATTTAACTAAAATGTCACCTATCAAAATGTGCCAATTCCTCAGGGACAAGGGTTCTGCTGTCCCTATGGATTTTAACATCTGAAGCCATTTGTCTCCAAACAATTCTTCTTAGCTAGTGAAGAGTAAAATTAAAATGTGGAAACCCTAACAAATCTCTATTTTTAGTGAGAAAATGGTTAAAGGACACTTACTATGTGAGTCTGGATTGTTGATGCATACAGTACACTCTTGTGAGCTGCCTTTGACCGAGGCACTTAACCCACAGCTGCTCTACTGAAGTTGTTTACTGGCAATAGACTTGGCAGGTACTCAGCAGGTTGATTATATGTACTTCTACAATGCTGTTACTGCAAAGACATTATGTTCCCTCAGAAAATATTTGCATAAATGTGCCTTAAATAAAAATTGGTGCTATCTTCTCTCTCTCTTGTACATGTACAACTCCCTTACCAAATATGGTTTATACTTGTGCTATTCCCTGACAGTGCTTGCCAGCAGATTAAATATCAACCTCACAATGACAACCCACTAATCAGCTCTGTCTTGAGTCACTCTTGCATATGTATGATGTTGCAAAGTAGTTGGTTTTAACACAGGAAGTGGTGGAATGATAGACCTAGCAGAAAATTATAGATGAAACAATCATGGATATCTGCTAAACAACAGAAAGAGTTGACATGCACAAAAATAAAACTACTATCGTTCTTTTTGATATGTAGAGATTCCTTTGATTTAGATGTTTATTTGTGCAATGGATCTTATTTTGTCTATTGATTTTATTTACTTTGCCAAATTGAATCTACCATACTAGTATTTGTTGTGAAGGCTCAACACGCTCTCATTTCTATCTCGTCTAATACCAATGCTTTGACACGCTTTAGCATATCTATGACGCACAGGTGGAACACGTGGTTAATATGGTGGAATGGCAGTGGTTAGGTACAGGTAACAAAACTACTAGGTTAGGTTTAGAAAATAGACCATGCTTTGGGTTAAAATAAATATGTTTTTTACCTAACATAAATACCTCATACGTAAATTATGTAACTTAAAAAATTAAAACAACATTGACCTTCAGTTCCAAAAAGATGTAGATATTAAAATTAAGTTCCACATGGACGTAGGTACTTATGTTACTGAACTTAACGTTAAAAAAATGTAGACTTTTGGTTTCACACTGATGTAGGTGCCCTTAATTATTTAACTTTACATTAAAACAACCCTGACTTTTTGTTTCACACTGACATAGGTACTAAAGTTGCCTATCTTTATGTCAAAACGTCGACTTTCGGTTTTCACACTGATGTAGGTACTTAAGTTATATAACTTTACATTAATTAAGTTTGACTTTTGGTTTCCGTAAATACCTAAGTTATGTAACTTTACATTAAAACAACAGTTTCACACTGACATAGGTACTTAAGTAGCTAAACTTACTTAAGTTATGGTCTTTCTTAACATTTCATAATAAAAACCCACTGATTTATGGTTTAACACAAACATAGGTTCTTTAAACAGCACTGTCTTTTAGTTTAACCCATACATAGGTACTTAAGTTACTTAATGTTACGTTTAAAACAACATTGACGTTTGGTTACACACAATTCATGAACTGCAGTCCCCTTGGTGACAGTTCCCTTTTGTTCAATCCATCCACCCTTTCTTGCTCTTTATACATCAGTTGCTCTCCACATAAAGTAATGATGCAGACAGGTTTACAGTGGGGTCAGTTGAAAGCCTGGTGGGTCTTACAAAGATGCCCAATGGTTTCTTTGGAGTCAATATCATATGCCAAGACAAAAAGCTGGTATTTGATCACCTGGGAATGAGAACAGGCTGGAAGGCTACATCAAACTTAAGCCATTATTCTTCAGTTTAATTCACAGATTTTAATCTCTTCACTATTGCGCTGAGACTCATGGCAGTCCCTGAAGAGCAAATGTTATTGTGTTAAATATGGATTATCTTTCTTTGTTGAAGTTGTAACATAAAAAAAAGCATTATGAGAATTACTAACACCACATGCTGTTTTGCTCACCAATTTCTAAACCCTATCACCTGCTCATTTCAAGATAATAACCAGAAATTTATACCTGCTGCAAATTATCCGAACAGGTCTAATGATCAAAACTTCTGACAAGGGTAGACCAATCAGAACAGTTTGAGGGATATGGATAGAAAAAGGGGTTATCGACCAACTTCCAGTAATAACACCATTAAATTTGAATGCCTGCCCTACTGTGCTGCCAGCCGTTCTTTTTATACAGCAATAAGCACTGATCATCTTCTGGTCTTTCACATTTGTGCGACTAAAAAACTTACTTCCAGGAGGCATTCAGCTTCATACTGACTGGTTTTCTCTGGGATGGCCTGTGATGTCTGTTCAGTAACCTACAGCTTTATCACTTTGAGAGTATATGGGATGAAATGAGCAACTAGTTTAGCCTGGTTTGTCAGACACTGATAGTAAACCAAAAAGAAGAAGAAAGAAATGCTTTGGTGCGATCAAACGGCTAATCTCAATGTTACCGCTGGCAAGAGCAGAGCTCGTTAAAAACTATGTACCTGTTTGTCTTTCTATCCTCCTTTCTCTGCCTTGCCAAACCTCTCCTCCATATTGTGTTTCAATTTGTTCTGCTTTAGCTGAAAAAAATAGAACATATTCAATGCCATCTCTTTACAATTCTGCGCAAGTCTGCCTCATTAGAAAGCATCTTCAAAAGGAAGGGACAGGCACCGTCTGAATATTGCACTCCAAATTATCCCTCCTCCCTGCATTCCTTCAACCTGACGAACTCTTCATTAGATTTATGCTACTGTTGTTGTTGTTACTCCTCATTTAGCATCACTGTATTTAATAATGACATTAATATCTTTGACATTGTCATGTTCTTTGCATACTAAAGCAGGGTATTTCCCGCAGGGCAGTGGTTGTTTGTGTTTCCTTCCTCTTCCACATGACCAACACTGTTTACTTCAACTTCAGCTTTACAAGGAAAAAGCCAGATGTAAACCGAATAGTAATACAACACCAGACGGCTGCTAAAAATATGCAGCGCACTGTTTTGTTTGGTTGACTAACTTTAATAATGTATTGCTCCAGTTTAAAGAATTTGCATATTATGTTTGTAGCCTTGGAGAGATCAATCACTGATTTCCATTATAAATAATTATGCACAAAAACTGAGACTTTAATTTGTAATGTCATTATATGACATGAATGACAATGACTAATACTGTGAATTCAAAGGTGCTAAGTCCATGCTGTGGTAGTGCCATAAACTGATAAAAGATGCAAGAGGATACGGTGACGAACACATATTCTCACTGGCTTTAGCCAGAGGACATTCGCTAATTAACATGAAGTGTCCTTGGTTATGTGTAGCACTAATGAATTAATGATCAATACATCATTGTTAAATTAATTGAGATACCTTGGCATGCTTAGCAGAAACAAATGGAGACAACTAGCCTCTGTCCACCCCAAGTGGCATTTATGGCGTGGTTGTCCTCCAATATGAAGACACATCATATAAACCCTATTGCTTCCTGTCACAAAAGGATGCTGCTAATTGTCCCTGCTATCGTCCCCAGAGGAGGCTGCTTGTCTTCTGGGTGATGGTCTTGTTTATTTTGGCTAATTATACTGAAGCCTCGAAACGAACATGGTAATTACTAATGTTAAAATGGTATGCCTAACACCTGGCAAGCATAAAACACATTTTAGCACTGATTAAAAAAAATAATAATAATAAAATAAAGACATCTGTGTTACACTGTGGTTAACAGTTCGCACCATAAATGTGGAATAATGAAACCAATGCCTCATCAGGGATGTGTGGCAAAATATCAAAAGGCACTACAGAAACAAGCAAAGCAGCCCTCACAATATGAAGCATCAAACAACAGGCTGCTTGATGCTTTCCTGCAGTGTTTGATGAAGGAAATCCCTTCCTCGCCTCTGAATTTATTCAGTGATAATTAACTACATTTTTACTGGAGCAAAGTAGCGCCTGGGGAGGGGTGTTGTTAACTGACAACAATTCATGCTGCATAGGATCCCCATTGGTGAACATCTTAGGAAATCACAAGACCCCAAAAATACAATAATTTTAAAAAGCTGCAGATGAGATTAGAAGATAGTGTCCTTGTATTCATGTTCTTTGCTTCAGAGGATGATGTCACCAGTATATAGCAGCCATATATCAAGCTGAATATTACTTCATATGGAAATAATAGATCATTTTATTGATAAAATTTGAATCACATTTAAGGAACTATAACAGGTTCAAAACCACTTTAGCTTGCTTGGGTCCAGACCTTTATATCCACCCACTTGACTATTTGTCTGGTATCATAACATGAAACAGTGATTTCTTAGTTAAAAAGCAATTGATCCAATCAGCACCACAGGCAGAGCTAACGCCATCGTCAAGCTGTTGTCAAACGTCGTCAAGCTGTGTGCCGAGACCACTGAGAAGTCATAATAACGGTAGCAACTGCTTTAGACAAGATAGATGCTGCTATTCAGGCTGTTCTAAATCGATGTGTTTTCTTGATATCGCCCAACATCATAATTTGTTTTTACTTCGCTGTGCTCTACTCATAAAACATTTACTTATAAATGGCTACAAGAAAATCCGCCTACAGTGGATAACCAGCTTGAAATCAAAGAGATTATTGAGCTCGAATGACTAACTTTCCTACCAAGGTTGAGTTATAACTCATACATTACAAGATGGAAAAAATGGACAATAAATTTGTATATTTGTTGGAATAAGGAATGTGTTTGTTGATTCTCCCTGCCTATCCTCGACATAGACCTTAATAAAATCTAAATGTCAACAACAGCAGCAAAAAGTGACCATTTTTATATCAATGACCCACTGCATGTTACCTTTAAAGTGAGCAGAAAACTGTCT
This sequence comes from Plectropomus leopardus, assembly GCF_026936395.1. Lineage (NCBI taxonomy): Eukaryota > Metazoa > Chordata > Actinopteri > Perciformes > Serranidae > Plectropomus > Plectropomus leopardus. The sequence continues at coordinate 5,510,849 of NC_142198.1, read as the reverse complement.
TTGTCTATCATAACTCAAAAATCTTACATTCGTGAATTAAAGAAATAAAAGTCAACATGTAACAGCAAAATAACATTTGTTATATATCTCACACACACAACACATTCAGCATGATCCATCTCTTATTTATCCAGTCATTTGCTTAGTACTTCCCAAACACATGCATTTTGCATTAGTGTTACTATTTCAAACAGTGGTTCCCAACTAGTCCAGCCATAGGGTCCATATTTCTCCTTGGTTTAAGGTCCACACATACAATACATTACCAGATATTAAATTATTTTTAATTGGCTTAGAACACAAAGAAAGCAAACATCTTGCAAGAGTAAATAGAAATGGCACTTCAAAATAAAAGCTCTGTGTCATAAATTCACTGTACTTCAATGTAAAGTGTGTTTTTTTACAAACTTAACATATTAACGAGTCACTTGCAGTCCATTCACACTGGATATGTGACCCACTTTTGGACTGTGACTCACCAGTTGGGAACCGCTGATTAAAAACACATCACAAACAGTCTCACGCATGGATGAGTACACTCAGGGCACTACTCGTAGGCGGAGATGTTTTAAATAGTTGGGTTTTAGTAAAAATGCAAACAATCGGACAAAACCGACTTTGATTATACTGCACGAGTTTTGTGCAAGTTTGTAAAGTGATGTTCTGATATAGTTTTTAAGATTTTTTTCAGCATTCAGTGATATTATTACAGTGTTTACATTGTATTTTTAAGAAATACTGATTAAGCTGAATAAGCAGTGCATGTTTGTGGATAAGTGTCTGCCTATGACTGATTCCAACCTACTTTGCTAATTATTTTAAGAGGGTAGTAGTTAATCAAACACTTTGGGTCTATAGCTGGTGTTGGTTTAATGATAATTTAGGAAGTTCCATGTTGTCAAGAAATGCAGGAATAACCGAGGTACGGTGACAATCTTCAGAGCGATATAGTTTTTATGGAAACTGTAGGAAATCTGGTTGTTGTTTTTGCTGTTAAATGTGGACCCGATTACTTTAATTCATGAAGAATGTTCACCTTTATGGATTCTTTGTTCACCATGACGGCATGCGAGAAAAACACATCTTTATGAGTTCAAGGTAACACACAGTGAATACTTTATGTAGAAATTCTGAGAGTGAAATATCACTTTAATATGACGTTAGATATTAACGTTAGTGATTAGTTAGGGAAAATCCAATCCCCCTCCCCCATGTAAAGCTGTTAAGAGTGGACGCAATATCAGACTGGAGACGGAAACTGAGTGTAACGAGCTGGTAGTTCTGTCTCATATCGGGCGATGAGATGGCAGACGACAATTAGTTTTAGTTCTGCATGCTTATTCTGAGCTTTGAAAACACTTTTTGACATGGTCTTTTTTATTTCCTCTGTGACTATTTGAATGGAAGAAGCTCAATACCCTGTGAGTAACAGGAAATTTGTCCTGACCCAGGTGAGAACAAATTGACCTGAACAAGTAGTCCTAGTTTGATAATGATATATTATGCAAGTGAAACACATGTATAAGGACTAAGGAACACTCTCTGCCTTCCCTCTTTTTTGTTAGCATAACACTGAGCAGTAGTCTTATTCAGCTACGATGTGTCACACTTTCCATATGCTAATTACATTTAATGTTTAACCGTCATATTGCAAAGCTTCTCTGGCACATTTGATAGGAGTCCTGTTTAAACCGCCTTGCACTGTACAATCAACAACACTATTTCCAAGCAATATAGCAATAACTTGTGATTACTATGTTTTGCAGCTTGTCAACAGGAAGACAAAGCCGTATTCCCTGTACGGTGTATGTTCAACATGTCTTCTGTCTTCTGAGACTGCCATTCACTCTGCAGAACTAGATCCACTCATTGCTATCCTCGGGGACTGTGTGTGTGTGTGTGTGTGTGTGTGTGTGTGTGTGTGTGTGTTGCTCCCCCACCATACTTTAGCTGACAAAGGGGGATGCCTTGAAGACTTTTTTTTTTTTTGCCTGTCCAAAAACAAAGCGAGGGAAGACATAGAGCACAAAACCTATTTTCCCCATTTTCTCTGGGCAATTACACAGATAAAGCTTGGAAAATTGGTGTTTTTTTTTCTTTGAAATGCAGGCAGAAATGGTGTTAAAACAGAGCAAAGAGATTGTGAGAAATGGCTTATTGTTGCCATTTCTTCTGTGTTTGATTTGCAAAGCTTTGTGCGCGACTGCTGAACAGTCAGAAAAGCGTTAACAGCGTACTCTGTGTGTACGCAAATGTAAGAAGGGGAAGAGAAATTCTGCCTATCATGTTTAATTGAACATATGTTTATTTATTTGTCAAGAGTCTTTCTTCACTTGCATTCATGTTTGGCTCTGGTGCTTTGCTCTCGTGTTTATGGTACTACAGTGTTTGAGCTGTGTATGATATTCTGGCAGGGGAATGGTCACAGCACTACAGAGCGGGGTTTGAATGCCCAATTAGACGGGGGAATTGAGGATAGAGACATCTTCTCCACACTAAAGTCCTCTGAAGCAAGATTTACAACTATTATTTTTCCCACTAGCGCCAAGCTGCCTCAGCCTCCATTTCCCTGCAGGCGAGAGTTGTTCTGATAAAGAAAAGGACCCCGGAAAATAAAGAAGTTTCCAAACAGTGGCTCACAGATTAATAACACAGATGGAGGGTTACTCCCCAGCCATGTATACTGTGTTGATTGGGCACAGAAAAGGCAAAATGGCTGCCTTCTGTTTCATTTGTGAGACAAATCATTCAATGGGGCGGCTGCACTATTGAATATGCAAATGGTGCCATTATCCCTGCATGGCTCTGCGGCGGACAGCTGAGGGATCTTGTTGGTGCACGCTTGGTTGGTGGTGTTTTATAAGATGGAGGTACAATTGTCTATTAATCACTCAAGCTGAGTGAGGGAATGCTAACACCAGTTGTATTACTTGGAGAACAATGCTTTTCCCAATAATGGCAAGACAGATTATGTTTACATTTACAATCACACAGCGTGGTCCCCCTCCCAGGGTGTCAAAAAACACTGCTTGGTCAGTGCCCTACTATTGTAGTGATTGCAGGGGCACTGTTTGGCGTCCACGGACTTCAATGTAAAGCCATGCCCATTATCATTAGATGCTCAAACAATAGATGTAGTTTAAGACGCCTGAATGTCTGCTCAGGGTGGATGGTGTCAATCAAGCATCGGACTTTGACCCACGAGAGCAGTGATGACAACAAACATCCGTTGTGGCGTTTGCCACTCAAAGTTGTGTGTCTTGTTTTGTTTTTTAGCTACAAACAGATGTCTTTGTACCACTCTAAGCCAGGTGTTTTTAAGCAGCATTGGTTGTCTTTTCCTAACCATAATTAAGACGTTTTATTGCCTCAAACTTATTGCCAACTCAAAGCAGGGTGTTTTGTAGTGACAGATTTGGATGAGTGGTTTGGGCCAACCAACGCGTTCTTATTGATGCATTGCTTTTCCCCTACCCTGATTGGAAGGTAGCTGTCAAAGTGACTTTTCAATCACAAAGTATCCACTATGGTTGGGCAATGTCTATCAAATTGACACTTTTCAAAGTGAATCATCCGAATGGACAATGACATTGCCCGAACCAGCACGAACCTGCAAACTTCCAAGTTTATGACGTGCGTAGCACAACTGTCAGGACTGAGACAAGGAAATAGACAGTTAGGAGAGTTAGCACAGCAGTGCTCTGCAAGGTGTGTGTGAGTTTTAAATCCTTATGATGGTGGGGACAAACTTCTGTCTATCTGGCAGATAAATCAGAATTACTATTTTGGAAGCACGCGGTAGCCATGCCCTTAAGCATACCCTGCTTTATTGTCTGTTAAACTAAATGGGATCATAATTTACAACCTGAGAATCATTCTGCATTTAAGGGAACTTGGAACTAGAGATTGAGATCAAAGACTAATTAGACAAAAGTGTTTAGTGAGGTAACAAATCAAGTAAGAAGTCCGGTCATTTTCTCATAGACTTCTATACAATCAGATCTCTGATGCAAACAGTGGAATCGCCCCTATTGGACATTAGAAAGAATGCAGGTTTAAGATACATCTGCATTGGCTTCTCTTTGCAGACCTGTAGATTGTAGGAATTTCTTTGACAATCTCCAAACCTGCTTGAAAAGAAAGGACACAGTTTGAGACAGGGATGGCGTGGGATAAGGGCCCTGGCTAAGACCTAAACCCAAAACAACATAGTCCAACCACTACATGACAGCAGCGCACTCCCTTAAAAGCTTTACTGACAATCTCAGTGTTGACTGACAGCAGCCTTTGCCACAGCCTAGCCAGAAGCAATCGATCAAAAAGAAAACCTTCCTAATCAGACATCAATTACTAAATTTACTGGAAGAGATCTCTAGAGTAGATTAGCTGCAAAGAGTGCATGGATACACAGGAGGCTAGTTTTATCTATAAATCAGACACAGTGCGTAATGAATACGTATTACTCGGCAGCTTGCTATAATCAAAAACTTTGACAGCAAGCATTTATTAAATCTAGCAATTACTGATTTCTCTATTGACATTGCAGTCTTGAGATGAGCATACAAATAATGTGATGATTATATTCAACGCATATGTGACAATAACATAATTGGCCATGTGCATGATGCACTTTATTTGAATTCCACCATGAAATTTAGTGAGACCCGGCTGATAATTACATGTCTCACTGCTAAAACCACTGGATCTAATTTTGCACTCTTGTCTCCAGCTTAAGAAAGCTCTCCCTCTGCAACCCCCTCCCTTCTGATCATCCTTTTTAATTGCACTTTGCACACCCCAAAGGAAATAAAAACTGAAAAAGTCTGTGAATAAATCATGTCTTCCCCAAACTTGGGGCCCCTTTTGATCTTTTGACTCCTTGTATCCTTCAGTGGCCCCAGGGGTTCACCCTGACTTCTGATGTGTCTTACGCAGCAATCCGCAGTAGCCTCAAGAGCACTTACTCTGGGGTATGACGCAGACTAAATCAAAGTGAATCATCCAGAGCTAATGTTACTACAGACGGACACTTGAAAAGATCTGTCCACGATGTCCACTATCAACACCATAAGGTCTTTCTGCTGAGTAAGTATCTCCTTCCCTTTGACTTTCTGCTTTTATTGTATTGCTGTCACTCTTCCGCACCACAGGCGGCCACTCTCTGCTATCCAAATAACACATCAGAAAACCTCACTTCTGAGGTCTGAAGCTAACAATTACCTGAGCTTCCAGTCCCAGTCTCCCAGCACACCACAGATGCCTATTCACATTTAAGTGCCTTGTAACAACAGCTATTATTCCAAGATGATTCAAGAAGGCAGGGTAGTTGGAAGTCAAAGAAGTAAAGGTGTCTTCATCAAAAGACAGTCATCATACCGCGACGAAAAGTCAAGTGTACCCAATTTGACGGAGAAAAAAAAAAGAGAGTGAAAACAAAAAAGAGCAAAGCACAGAACGAATAAAGCGATAAGCTGTTATTGTTTCTCGTACAATTCCTTTTTTTATCACCTTGGTCTGGGATGTTGGATTTAGTTCATACTGGGATACCAATTGGTAAAGGACATTGCACGTATATTGCCCTGTTCCTGTAAAGGCAACCATCTGCCGAAAGGGGAGGGAGGGGGGTCATCTTTCAAGGTGAAGACGACAGGCTGGCACAGATGCTGCCAGGCTTTTGTTAAGTTTTATTTCACCCCCTGTCCACTCTTGTTTGGCAAGTACATTTACAATTGGCAGCATCATTTAGTTTGCTCTGTTTATGCTGGGCCCTTGCACTGAAATGTCTGACACTTCAGGAAGACAAGAATCAAGCAAGGAAATGCAAATTCCTGCAAGCCTGGGATTTTTTCGACTCATTTTATAAGATACGCATAGAGAAAAATTAATACCTAACAAAAGCACCAAGGTAGAATTGTGCTCTGTGTATTTACAACAAAGATAATTTGAATTTTTTTGCTAGGCAAATTGTGTTTTTGCAAAGTACTTAAGAACAGAAGTTCTCTTTGAGAAAAAGTAAAAATTCCACAGTGACAAAGAAAACCAATGGGTGCACAGTGAAGCTATTCTAAAAGCCAGGTCTAATTTAGATGGATTTGAGCTGGCACAGGTTCATGGCCACCATCCAACAACACTTAAGGGACAGACTAAGGATGACACTGGAATACTTATTTCCTGTCAGCGAGAAAGAATGCATGACAAAGAGTCGGATGAACTTGCTCTTACCTTTGAGGTCCAGGTTGCGGGCTCCATTGGAGTGCTGCGTCACGGTGCGTGAGTCAATCTTAAGCGTATGTACGTTGTTGGCGTCCCGGGACACCACCACGTTGTGCCACTGGTTGTCATTGAGCGGCTTGTCGGAGTTGCCCTTCATCAGCGACGGCCCGTTGCCGAGATCAAAGACATAATGGACGTATCTGCAAAGAATAGAAAGATCGAGTGTGAGCGCGTTTGCAGTAGCTGTTCTTGAAGGAAAGTAAATAAATTAATTTCTGAAAATGGAGACAATCAACGCCAAGGCATGTTTTCTCTCAATGACAAGTGCTAATAACAAGCCAACAACCTCCGATTGTTCTGATAAAGTGAAGTGCTCTCCTATTTCATCTCTAATGTCTCCCTCCTGTTCTCCATCTCAGAATATACTTTTGATGTAAATCATGCTACCAGTTTATTTGCTGCACATGAGGCCTGGGATTTATTTTTTCATCACTGGTTCGACATGTAAATATAGAAACCTGTTTTGTCTAAAAGCCCCCTTTTGCCCAAAGGCAGACGAGGTGGCACAGTTCCCCCTTTCTCACAAATATGGCTGCCTTTTGTGTTTTGGGTAAAGGCTATTGTGGCCATTTTATTCAAGGTATGTTGGCTGTTTTTTCTACCTTGAATCCAATTCCTTTATGTAGCCTCTTGTCTTTGTGTGGCAGAGGCAGCTCAGGCTTTTGTGTTGTAACAGTGCTCACTATAGAGCACAAGAGGAAGAGAGATACACACACTAAAGCCTCTTTTTGATACTCTAATTATGAACAGCTTTTAGGGTGATACAATTCACAATTCGAAGCAGTTTATTTCTGGGGTGTGCGCTAGCGTCTAGCTTATAGAAAATTGGCCGGTCAGAGGAATGCATTGTGGTCAAAATTATGCATTTACAGTTATCAGTTAATGGATTGTAAAATAAACACCCAAGAGGGAAGTTTGAGAAAAAAATAGACATGAATGTTTCTCCACTTTCTGGTTCCCAGCGGTCTTTGCAGCTTTCAGCTGAGCTTTTAAGACGACTGATTATGATTACTTGCGCTAAAGTCACTTTCATGCAGCCAGCCCTGATTCATAGCAGCATTAAATGACTCACTGATCTGCGTTAACTTTGAGAGAAAAAAAAGCTATGATTCAACCCATATTTTGTTTTATTGCCAAGAACACGCTTCTAAATGTTTTGACTTGGGTGGTGATCAATTGACAATTCACTAGATTCCTCAGTGAATTTCACACAATATACAAATGGGTTGGATTTAGCAGGAAATGGGAGTAAATGGTCTGCTTTACCGAAGGAAACCAAAGGTACAGATCACGCTTTCAGTAGCCTCTCTGTCATTACCCTAAATTTGTGCTAAATTTAGGACCTTTTGTCTATTTTGCAAGTGTTGGTGTTGCTTTTTGTGGTTGGCTTTGGACGGTGGTGGCATGTGGCTGAGTCACCCATCAGGATGAGCTAATTAACCAACCAGTCTGGAAACTCTCCTTCTGCCTACTTCTAATAAGCTAGCTGCTAGGTAGCCAAGTCAAGGTTTTTAATGTAAACATTAGTTAACATCGGAGAAAAGATGGAGAAGAATGAGGACCAGCTGAACTAGCATCCTGCTAGCTTTTGTACTGGGGTTTAGACAATGAATTGGGTGACCTCCATACCAGTACCGGTACCGATATATCATGGAACTGTAATAGAGAACCCTAGAAATAAGTCCCTCAAACCCAGAAATCAGTTAGCATTTAAGCACCTGCAGTTTCTTTGTCTGGAACTCAATTGATTTTTTGGTTGGATGCCTGAAACAAACTCTGTGGTTAACACAAGCTTAACAGACATTTAAGTTTCGTTTTGCAACATACAATACGTCAGTACATACTTTGAACCTTTATGTGTCTTGAAAAAAGTCAGTTGCTAAAAATAGCTACCTGAGACTGGTGATTGATTGACATGGGACTCACCCCTTCACCAGTTCCACGACAATAAAGTCACTCCCGTCTCCAGAGTTGAAAAGCATCAGGCCGTCTGGCGTGGTGGTTTTAAACTGAAAGAAGAGGTGCATGGAGGCGTAAGCTTGTAACGTGGCTAAAGCTAAATAGCTGCCTTTCGTTCGAAACGTCACCGGATCTGCAATGATGTGGCGCATGCCGAAGCGGGCGTTCAGTTCGCAGTAGGAGATGTCGCCATTTTTGCACTGGTCTAGGTAGGGCACCCCATTGAAGGTCAGACCCTGGAGGTGGCCGATGAAGTTTGAGGGCACCACGGAGATGAAGCGCCGCTCAGTCATGATGCCGGTCTCTATGTTGTGGAACTCGAGACGCGTGTGGGCACCAGTCATCTGGCCTGGAATGGGAAAGGATACATAAAACACAGCATTAGACAAGTGGCAAAACATCCACTGCAATCTCCTCCTTTAGGCTGCAGAAGGCATGCTGGGGAAATGTGAAGGATTATGTCACACTGTTACACTGACAGGATTATAACCAGTTTAAAAGGACACATTTCAAATGTTTTAATGCAACAAAGGTTCACCCTTTACAACTTGAGCAAATTTTTTGATTTATTTGAAAAGCATGGGGAAAAGGCGATGAGCAACATATGAAGACAGACCCCAAAAATTAGCAAGAAATTAGTAACAAAATTACCTGAAAATCAGTAACAAAAAAAACCAAAAAAAAAAACAAGGCAAACAAGACTTGGAAAAGTGTTTAAAAACTATATTAATTCTATAACATAATTTTAAATATGTAGTAATGATAATTATAAAAAAAAAAGCTCTTTCAATATCTTTTTTCCCCTAGACATTTTTTCTACATTTCTTGCTAAATTACTCTTTACCTTTTTCCCCATGTTTTTGAAAGAAATCACACCAATTTGCTCAAGATTTGAAGGTTTCAGTACTTGTGAAAGGCACTGAAAGATGAAAAGTGATGTTGCTCCAATTTTCAAAGGGTTAAACTTCAAGAGATTCGTACTTTCTGTTGAAATTGTGTATCAAACTTAATCATGGATCCATTTCATTGTAAAGAAATGCAAATAAACACTGATTTACTGTGTCTGATTTAGTAATTAAATGTTAAGCACATATTATATGCTTCTGGCATTTCTTTATTATGCTGATTAGATCTTTAAATTGATTTCAGTTGCTTTAAAAAACAGTGTGATCAGTGTGTGGTTTTACTGTATAGGTTCACAAGGGTAGAGCCTATTTGCCTAACCTGCTGTGAAGGATATTATACAAGCATAACACTGCAGAAAATTTCTTGTTACTACTCTACATGCCACAATTTATATTGTGTTTACTGGGAGATGTGGAGTAATGAGCTTGGCAAGCTGCCGATTTAAATGCCTTCCCTGCTGAAGCCTGGCCAGCCTCGCAAGGACTCCCTGGGTGCTTTGGTCTTTTCTTCTCTCCTGTGAACCAGTTTGTGAACCAGGCAGAACTTCACAGGGTCATTCTTTGCTTCTGGCCTCAGCGTGCCCACTCTCTTCCCTTCATCTCGCTCACACCTTTCTCTCTCCTCTTCTCTCGTCCTTTGCCCTGCCATCCTTTTTTCGCCTGAGGCCACAATACCGTGAGTGCCCGTGACTCCACCTCGTCTCTTGACCTTTTATCCTTCTCTTGCTATTTTCTTTAGACGTTGGCAGAACCTGTACCTCCATACTTTGTACACAGTTGCTCACACTGTTGGTAAATGCTAGAAAAACTTGAAGTCCAGCCTTTAAACCCCTGTGAAATCTGAGCATATTGCTTATTTCTTTCAAATACATGGGGAAAAGGCAGTGAGTAATGAAAGAAGAAATGACCCAAAAAATTGCAAGAAATTAGTAAAAAGTGGGTGAAAATTATCTGAAAATTAAAAATACCACAACAAGGAAATGAACCTGAAAAAAAGTGCTTAACAATTTGGTAACATAATTTTAAACATGTAATCATGATAATTGTATAATATTTAATATTTTCTAATACCCTTTCTTTCTCTAGCTTTTTAAAATTATTTTCTAAATCTTCTAATCTTGCAATCATAGAACATTTCTTACCAAGTCGGTTATTGCCCTTTTTCCCATGTTTATTGAAAGAAATGCACCATGCCTACATATGAAAGATATCTGAAAAACATCAGCACAAAAAATGGATGTAGCTCCAGGTTTTAAAGGGTTAAATGAGACATAGGTGGGGGAAAATTTGGACCATATTATGGTTTACTCCCCAACGAAGCACATAATTTTAATCTTAGCAATGACATTTGCAGATAAACACCTTTTAGCTCTTATACCACCTTCCCTAGATATCAGTTTAATAGTAAATGAAAGAATCATATGCCACCTCCGTCTCTAATTTATTATCAGCGTAATTAGTCACCTTCGCTTTCAAATGAGTTGTTAATGACAAATGGCAAAACAGTTGACTCTATGTGGGTGGATAGTGGAGTAATACTTGTGGATTTGTGACTACATATCCTTCACTGCCTCTCATCCCATATTAATCCCTCTGTGTCACAAACACAACTAACCTTCCACTGTGACATTATCCACAGACAGCTGCAGGCTCTTGCCTCGTCGCACCACCTTCACCGTGTGCCACTCATTGTCGTTCAGCTTCTGCCCCGCGAACAGCGTCTCGGGTCCTTTGCCTGTAGCAGTGGGAGGGGGGGGGGTCAAATCACAAACAGCACAGCAGGGAATGCTGTGCGTGCCTACTCATGCACCCACACACAGTTCACACACAGTGGGTGACAGTGCCAGTGGAGAAAACCTGCATGTTTGCGAGACACATTCACACTATAGATTCTCCTGGTATAGTGGAAATGAAAGGAATCAAATATCCGGCCTGACAGACTGTAAAATCGAATGTCTTCTCAAAAGCTTGCAGTGTTGCAGCAGGATGTCGTCAAAGGCAGTGGGAAAAATAAGTCGTAACCAGTTGAGGGAGTCGATTAGAACAGGCAGCTGACGATGAGTGGAGATGCTGGGTTACAAATGTTACACTGAGTCTTGTTAAGAAGTCTCTGGGTGGATGAAACCAGACGGTTTAACCACTTATACACCAAACTGCTTTCCTCCTTCCAGGGTTCCCACACATATTCATTGACAAAATTTAAAAACTTTTCCATGACTTTTGAATTTGACCCACAAGGAAATAAATAAATAATTTAAAAGAAAGTAAAACTACCACCTTGCTGTTTTTATTCCTCCATGAACCAGCCAAGTTGCAGTTACAGTTTATAGCCATGTCTGTGAAAACATAGATGTTTCACACAACATCAACAGATGGACACCCCAGATTAGCGTCCCCAATTCAGTGTCTGACCAAATGTTTCCCCTTCTGTTACTGAAATATGATGTTGCGCAATGGCAAGAAAAGTGTTTCTGCAGAAAATGATGATGTCATAGCCAAGTTGACTGTTGAACTTTTGAATCTAAAAAGACATTGCTTCTTCATTTTACTGGACATTTGTGTGAAATTCTGTCATAATTAGTGTATGAATTCTTGATTTATGGCCAAAGACAGGTTTCCTGAGGTCACAGTGACCTTGACCTTGACCACCAATTACAATTAGTTCATTTTCAAATCGAACAAATTCAAATTGAACATTGATGCCAAAGAAGGCCTTAAGGGAATGAATTCATTCCCTTCAGGCCTTCTTGAAAAATTCACAAGAATGAGACAAACGCATGGAAACTGTGACCTTGACCTTTGACCACCAACATCTAATCAGTTCATCCTTGAGACTAAGTGGACGTCTGTGTCAAATTCGAAGAAAAAAACTTCCCTAAAGGTGTTTTTGATGAATCACGTTTACAAGAATGAGATCAGCGAGGTCACAATGACCTTGACCTTTGACCAATCCAAGAAGTTTCTAATTGAGGAATTTCCTCTAGGCATGCTTGATTTATCACGATTTTTGCCCCAATCACCCAGCATTTTTCGATCATATCAGATTTAAACTCTATTGTAACATCATTTCTGCTGCCTGACATACATGAGGGCAGAGACAGAACACGGGCAAAAAATGAAAAACAAAACACAAAACATCAAACACTGACTCACAGATAGATTTACCATGACGTTACATTAAGTGGAAGGCTATCTATTGAAAATGACCGTAACTATTTTGTTACAGGCAACAAAATTCCATGCATTCCCCAAAACTTTCAGTGATTTTTTTTGCTTATTCCATTACATTTCCAGGTTCTTAACAACCGTGGGAACCCTGCCCTTTGCACTCCCGATTCCCTTCTACTTCCCTTTCTTGCTGTTGTTTTGCCTCTACAACTGACAGAGACAATTTGATGCATATGGGAAATGCTTATTGGAGACATATTTACATAAGCGTCTTTTCAAAGTGGAGAACAAGCTATTTATATCCTGGCAAATGACAGAGCCTTATTACATCAACATTAGAACAAATTGATGACGTGAGGGAGTGACAGCGGGGGAGATTTTGATTAAGACAGCAGTCATGAATTTCTCTTTCAATGATGAGTTGATGTGATTCACAGCTTAAGTCAAGGCGGTGGCTGGTGCTGGTTAATAGCTGTGTCAAAGTTTGTATTAGGGTTCAATGATAGGCATACAAGAGTGGGGTAAGTATGGCATGTGACAACAAAAGGAAAATCATTCCTCACATTCAAAAGTTAACGGCCTGTCAGCAGTGGGCGTGCACAGCGTCATGGCACCAAGGTGAAGGTAATCAGTGATAAGAGGGGAGAAGGAGGATTGTGTAAACAGCAGCAGGGCGGACTGAAATAGCAGAATGCTGGAGGAAACTAGTCACTTCCATTAAGCCACCTCCTGTACTTTGTGCTTTTAGGCAGCTCTGGAGTTGAGCAAGGGCCATTGTCGCTGGTAAATAAAGAAATGCCACATCAAACGACAATGTCTTTCTTACACCATTAGCTCTGATGATTTGTTTATTGCAGATCTAATATTATAAATTCCACTTTGCTTCTGGGGACTTTTCGGACTGGTTGGCCGTCTGGAGCCTGAGTATATCATAGCAGGTGCTCGACTGGGATGATATAGAACATCCGGCTGAAATATGATTGTCCCCTTTCCAGTTGTGTTTGAAATTATGTAGTCTAGATGAAAAAAAAAGTCCCATCAATTGATGGCCCTGCCTGGCAAGAACACAAACATGGTCCACTGGAGAATTGTTTTCCCATTTACTCCTGTTACTTTTTTTTTTTTGTATTGTTTTTTTCATGGGCTTTTTGTCTTCAGCCACATGAAATTGGATAGAGAGACTTTTGATCACACCATGTGTGAAGTAAATATAAAGGAAAAGGCTGCAATATTGCTGCAAAGAGTGGCTGAAAGTTACCAGCAGAGAAGTTAGAGCTGATACAAAGACAGATAGGAGGATGGAGGAGGAAAATATGAAAACGGATGAAGATGAAATAAAGACGAGTGAAAAGAACCCAAGAGAAGAACAAAAAAACCGAGAAACAAAGTGCAATGGAGCAGCAGCAGCAGCAGAGCCGGCTGGCTGATGTAAGATCGTAAAAGTTAGAAGAGTCTACTGCAGCACAAATGAGTGGAAATGGATACCCTTTAGAATAGGGGTCCATGTAATATTTATTTGGCTTGGCTGCTACAGGCCACAGGAGAGCAAGGGGCCACTGCCGCACACCTAGCAGGGGCTATTTGGCTATAATACCACTAACAATGGGGGGCGAAAGATATATGGGCTGCTCTGGACAGACTGGCAGAGCAACAAAAAGCTCTGGGCAGAAGGTGGTATAAAAGTGCAGTGAGGGACCTATTAGGTTGTAGGAGCAAAGTGCGACACAGTAACAACACTTGAGGAAAAGTTTGGAATGCAAGTCACACCAACATGTTCTCATCCCAAGTCGTCACATAACGCCACTTTGTCAGTGGACTTTCACAGTTACACATTACTGCTCCTGCATCCTCTTGCATCTGCTGTTAACATTCCAGGATGCTGCAAACAACACCGGAATGTCGACAAAAGCACACGATGAGGATTAGGTAACAAACGCACATATACAATGAACGCCAGGATATCAACAAAAGCATATGGACAATCAACACTGGGATATCAACAAAGCCACATGGTTAGGATTAAGCTACAAAGGCACAGGTGGTTAGGTTTCGGCAACAGAAGCACATGGTTAGGTTTCAGAAAAAAAAAAAAAAACATTATGGTTTGGCTCTACATTCATAAGGGAAGCAGACACCGGGCTTCCAGTTGAAAGTCTGGGGTTAGCTGGACCCATCCACCAGCCCTCCCTTCCGCCCTAGAGGGAACTCCAGCTACTTTTGTTAAATTGTTACTAGCAGTGTTTTAACCTGACATCATCCATCAGTGTATCATACAGCTGCAACAGGTTCCATCTGGCCGCGTTACTCAACTGACGCTGCCCATCCGGGTATGCTACTACCGCAACAGGTGCCGCCCATGGACTGTATATAAAGGTTTACCTATTTCCACTTATCCCTGCCATTCTTAAGGGAAGCCAAAATATTCAGGATATGTCCGCTGCCATCTCTTGCTGGTGAAGATATTCGGAGCAAACATCTGCACATTATAAATCTTTGCAGTGGAGGAGTTCATTTGAAACACTCGTCCAATAAGTCCCAAGCAGTGCCATTGACTGTAAGCAAAGATAATGGCATACACAGCTGTCAACCATGGCAAAAATGTCCTTTTTATAGAATTTAATTCATTAAAACCAAACTAATTAAAATAGAGATCACTTGAACAAACATCAGGATGATGAGAACTACCTTAAAAGACACAGAGCATATTTTGGAAAAACTTATTTGGCATGTTCTTGGAGCTTTTAGTCTGGCCCATGCCCACTAACATGGAGTGGGTGGGCTTTATGGCCTGTACTGGGTAATCAAGATGTTTAGGCCTCACTTTGTGGGAGCTGTCATGTTGCCCATCTTTATATACAGTGTATGGTACCATGCCACTGCCTTGGAGGTGTAGTATACCATCACAAATGCCGGTTTTTGGTGTCAGTATCTCACTCCAAAATCACTGACAAAGTGGCAGTATTTTATGACTTTAGAATGAAAAAGGGCTGGTCACAAAGTTAGTTAAGGGGGGATCAAAAGTTGACAAATACCTTGCTGCAAAAGTATGAAAATTAAAAATTAAAAAAAAAATTAACTTTTGGGTCATTTATTTGTTGGCTTAATGCCCAGATCATTATGCCATGAGTATAAGAGGATGCCAGAACAATGACTGCTCTGAAACCACATGTTGATGAAGCACCTGGTTCAATATGGTATATTTCTAACAGCAAAGTGAAGCCTTTATTGCCGAGGTAACACTGCAAACAAGAAAGCTGAGGTTAAATGAGTCACTAAGCCTCTAATTGAGCCACTGGCAGAGGGAAGCACTCACCGCTGGAAAAACGAGGGAGGGGGGGGGGGCATGGGCTCATTAATAAAAGAGCTGGCGATTATTAAAATGCAATTAATTCTCATCCTGCCACTCGTGCCCTCTCGCTTTGTCTTGGAGATCAGCAGGGCAAAGGGCTGTGATCACACAAACAGAAGCTTCCTCTCTCTTCATCTCTTTTGTTCTCTCTCATCCTGTCACTTTTTCTTCTAAATGTGTGGGAGCTGAAGAGGTGTCAGGGAGATTTCTTAAGTAAGTGTAAAAATAGCCAGGATTGTGGATTATCTTCATTGACTTTGTCGGCACACCATAAATGAGAGGTGTGATGTTTGCGGGCGATTGCATAATTACCAGCAGTCATCCATCATTGGTGGCGGTGTTCTCTCTGTAAACAACCTTGATTAATGCAATCGGATCAATGAAACACGAGCCGTCAGCCATTGGCTGCGGGTTGTTGCCATCAGTCTCTATTCAGGGCTGTGCAGTTGCTGTTGCAGCAGCGAGTACTTGAGCACAGTTGTATAATCATTATGTCTAAACCCTAATCAAAACAACTTCAGGGAGTGAAGCTGCTCATCAGTCAGTGATGACAACATTTCCAACATGACAATCAGGAAGTGAGAGATGTTTGTTTCCTCTGGCTGTGTACAAGTGGCAAAGAGATCAAGATGTCTCTCAGACCAGTGCTTAAAATAGAAGGAGATTCTGACAAACTGGGTGTATTACCAAGTAAAACACTATGAAACAGTTAAGTTGCACTCTGTATGAAAACCAAACCATTGTGTGCTCCACCTAACATCCCCTATTGTCACCCCGAATCATCCCCAACTGATTCTGGCCTCACAGCAAACCCAGCTTCCCTGACATGGTTGTTAATAAGCTAACGAGAGCGCTGAAGTCTGACGCTGGCCAGAGGGCTCAGAGCCACCAAAGAGCAGCCATCACTTCTAGCCAACGTAGTGGCCAAAACAACAGCGCCACAGCATGATAGGGCCACGGGCAGTCCCTGGTAAAGTCCGCTGCTGACCCAACAGCGGGCAACAAAAGAGCCAGCCATGAGTCATGCAGCCATACATGGGGGCAAGCTATTGTCAGGGTCGCTCAGGCATATGTGGTTAGGGTCAGGGGTGACAGCAAAGGGTGTCAGCAAGTCAACATTTGCTTGGAGGGATTGAGTGTGATGATATATCTGAGCTAACAAGACAGTTTATGCCCCAATCAAGTTAGTCACACTGGCACCAAGAATGAGCTGTTTAGAAAAAGCAACTGTGTGTTTAAATGCCATGGGAATTGGGATTTAGCGACCCGGTCGGCAGAAGAAATGCTGCTAGTGCATGTTTCTGCAAAACATAGATATCTAAGGTTTGTACGTTCCATATGTAGCAGATCAGGTTGGTCTCATGCACTGTTTGTATGTTTTTCTACGAAAAGTAACTGATCAAAATTCATACATATACCACATAATGATGAGCCAGTAATCAATTCGTAACCTACGTCTTTTGGAAGGTTGCAAACATGTGACCAATGTGCTGATGGGTGTAAAGGAGGAAACAGTCCCAAATGGTCCAGTTAGGAGGCTAGTTTAGGTGGTGGATGGGTCACAAAACTCAGCACTTTCACCTGGGACTGGAGACCAGTGTTCGGAATGGATTGAACTTTGATTTGTTTTAAGATATGTTCTCACCATGTTTCCTTTCCTTAACCTAACAACCTTAACTCTACTTGTCTTAACCTAAAGACCCCCAACTCTACCTGCCTAAACCTCACCTCTGTAACTTTGGTTTAAAAATGTAATTTTACATTAGGCTGCTAATTTGTAGGATACTGGATGAACTGCTGGATGAGGACAAGTTAAGCCGATATGTGAAACTTTATGTTTTTTTAAATTTGAATTTATCAAATTGTTGTGACGATGCTGTGGTTAATGTGTGGTTGGGTTAAGCACCAAAACCAAGTGGTTAGGGTTAGGAAAACATAGTGTTTGACCTAAAATACTCAATTTTGTCACAAAAACATGGCTGGAAATGTGTAATTTAAATACACCCAGTTTTATCACAACAGAAATGGCTAGAAATGTCCTAGTTGCCATTAAAAATATCCACTTTTGTTGTTTGTTGAGCATCAACAGTGGTCTGCTAATATCTGTTGCTTGGTCTCTTCCAGGTGTCACAGCATCCACCATTCCCTCTTCTGATGAGATTCTTAGCACATACAGTATATATGTAATATGAATTATCTCACTTTAGCAATGTTGATATGATATAAAACGTACAATTGTAACATAACTATAGTTCACAGAAATGTACAATGCCTAAGTTTTATTCCACTGGCTTGGCTGGATTTAGATAAGTGGTACAAAATATATCTACCTTCATCACTGTAGCATTGGAGAGTCTCTAATCAGCCTTCACAGAACAAAAGAAGTCTTGTATCATTGAACAATGCTGTGCCCTGAAAATGCCACTGACTCAACTGAACAGGCGAACCCGAACTACTCTGTTCAGTTCCAAAACAGCATCATCTTCTATCTTATGAGGTTTGACAGATCCTGCCATCCTCGAATACGGGATACAAGTAGCGAATGCCAGCTCAAGTTCTGTGATTCAAATTCCCTGGAAGAGAACATAATTATGAGCAGCTAGCACTCGGGGACTTTTGAGGTCATGAGTTTCTGCAAAGCCACACACATTTGTGCATCCCTACTTGCAAGCACACATGAGAGAGAAGAAAATATAACAGTGGACTGCAGCCCAATTAAAATGGCTCAAGAGAGAAACACAGTACAGTGTTTCATTCTCGGCTCAGCAGCCCCACTCTGAGGAAGGAGGGAGTGCCGATTCTGGGAGTTAGAAAAGAGGGCTTGAAAGAAAGAGATGGAGGAGGGGAGAACGATAAGAGAAAGTGTGGGGATGAGGGAGGATACCAGCTGATTGAAATGGATTTTTCATGCAGAACAGCGAAGGAGGATAAAAATCCTAACCAAGGAGACCAAATGCTGACCAGGGGGAAATGTAATGCCTGGCTTCTTTGTGAATTCATATGGAAAAGAGGGATAAAAAAAAATGTCTCCATAAAATTCCTGTTTAGCAAGATAGGCATATGTTGTAATCAAAGTGGGAATATGTGGATGTGCAGTATGAGTGTAGGACTTTATTTATGTTCATGATTAGCATTTCACTACCAGGTGATAGACCTCAGGCAGCCCCTTGCTGTGCACCCATCTGGGAAAGCACTTTGTAAGTGAACACAGTGTACTGTACACACAAGCCTATGCATATACTTGTGCAGGTACATGCAGCTTTGAAAATATGTAAAGATAGTACGCTTTTTTCTTTACAGCGAAAATCACAGGAGATATGCTGTGTGGTTGTGATTCTATGTGTTGAATGGCTTCCATTGAATGTTAATAATGATGTTGATTATGCACTGAAAATGCCATGGGAATCAGGATTGAGCCATCACCAGTGGGAGGTGATGCGTGAGAATTTTCTTGGCAAAACTAACTTTCTTTCTTCTTAGAATTGCATCGAAATAAAAGTTTGAAAAATCTTCCTAAATAAAGCATTGTACGAAAATAGATTAAAAAGAAGCTTTATGGGAAGACATTTAACATTTACATTTTACAAAAGGCAATTTATTTTACCCATCAATTTCACAATGTGTTATGTTCTAGTGTGACTGTATCAGCTAAGCACGTGTCTGACAACAAAATGCCTTCCAAAATTAACTGAAAAAGATAAAAATGTGTGTTTACTGTTTTAACAGAAGCACGTATGGACCAAACACAGTTATTACACAACTGCCACAAAAAAAAAAAAAAAAACAATTGAAGAAGGTATCAAAATAATTCTACCATATGGCACCATTACCTGAGAGCCATTTATTCCTCTATACTTTGCCTAGGGCAAATATCTTACTTTAAATTTGAACATGATCATCTAAAAGAAAAAACCCTCAAGCTAGCGGATGTGAAATGTCCTCCCAGTCATCATTAAAACCATTAATCAATGGTTGTTTTTTTTTTTTTTTTGGGGGGGGGTTACTTCAAAATAATTTCTACTGAAACAATAGTATCAAACTTGACAAAGTGCTAGCAGCTGCACATTTGTATTTGCTAACAATCAATCAATATTTATAGATGGTTTATGCTCTATTTAGCATATCCAGTTAACTATCCACAGTAAATGATTTGTATAGATTTAAAAATGCATAGCTGGTGTTGTACAATGAATTTTTATGCAACAAAGTGACTGCGGGAGTGAGGGAGGTAGGTGTTTCTTAGGTGTACTGTAGGTACTGTAGGCTATGAACTGAAACTACACAGCTTTCTTGCTTCCAACTTTTGTGGGAGGTCTGTGTGTGTGTGTGTGTGTGTGTGTGTGTGTATGGGTGTGTTAGAGATAGAGAGTGAGAGAGAGAGAGAGTGTGAGTGCTTGCTCTTCCGTTCAACCTTGCAGAGGAGAGCAGTACACGCTGTGCACAAAAGATACATCTCCCACACATACACATGCCGCCCTGCTTTCCTGCCGCTCAAACAGACCAGCGCTCCTAATTGGACCATTGGGGGTCTAAGAGTGTATGTGTGTGTGCGCACAAGTGTGTATGTGAATGACAGAGAAAGAAAGGGACCATTTTCAAAAAAGAAAAAGGAGAAAAGGTACTGTTAAAATGTTAATTTAGGTCTGAGGTTATAGCATCGGTGGCAGTGAGGGTTGGAGAAAGTAAGTGCGAAGAGAGGGCAGTGTGTGCGTGCATGCATGTGTACTTGCTTCATAGTGATGACACAAGTTTTTAACCAACAAAGCGAGAACATTTTTAGCCGGTCCTCACTTCTTCAAAGGCCTGTTTGGGGGTTGAGATTTGGTTTTAAGGCCTATGTTAGAATTAAGGCTAGGTTAGGATTGGAGTTAGGCATTTATTCGTGATGGTTGGTTACTGTAAGGGGCTGGGGAATGCTTCATGTAATTGAGAATCCTCACAAAGATATAAGTACAGGAATATGTGAGTGTGCTACAGAAAATGGGACTGCCAAAAGATGAGAGAAATGCAGTGTCAGCACTGCTTCCCGGCCAAGAGAGTGGCATGAGAACGCCACAGGACAGCTTGATGACACGTGTGAGCGCACTCGCGCATATATATAACAGGGAACATACTCATCGTTACACAGTCACCAACAGGGAACGGCAAAACTAACAGGGGACATTTTTTAAGTCCCCACTTGGACATGCTCTAAATCATCATAAAATCATGTGTTATGGCCTCTGGTGAAATTTTTCAGATTTTGCCAAGAGGGGACCAAAGTGTGTGTGAGTGTTTATATCCATATTCAGAGCTCTCCCTCCTGGTTGGAGCTGGTATTTGAACGACCCATTCACACACGTCGCTTTTAACACTCCTCTCCCCAGCAGCCTTTCAGACTGCAGATGGGCCGTTAAACAGGCTTTAGTAATGTTAATGTGGGTGACATGAAGGCCACAGAATGTAATGTATCAAATATGATACAAATAGCATGATAGGGTTAATAAAGACACCAGTCTCCTGAAACGTGATTTGTTATTAGTCTTTGCATTAAAATTCAAGGCTTGGCTTTAGGTGATTTCATAAGTTTTAAGCTCTATACTGTATTAAAATAAAGGGCTCCCCAGAAGGCAGGAGAGAAATCAGTATTTTAGAGCCTTAAAAAAAGCAAGAAAACTATAATCCAAGCAGAATAAACCTTTACATAAAATGATCAGCAGTAAGATTTTTTCTTTTTAGGTTTAATTATGTAAAATGATGTAACATCAGACCTTGACTAGACCTTTAAAAGTTGTTCAGTCCTAGCGATACTGACCTGACCAGTTTTCCACGAGCACTGAATGTCAATCAGTTTTCAATATACTTCAATATACACTCTCAGTCTGTACTCATAGAAATGTAATTTGTTTGTGGGTGCACATTATAGAAAACATGTCCAAACATAGGATAATGCAACATGAGTCCACTGTTGGCTGGTACATAATGACAATTAGTTCCTCTTGGATAGCATGGAGTGGTTCACACTCCACCATGTAAAGAATAAATAAAATGAGATAGATAAGACTTACACAAAAAGAATCTCACCTAAATAATTCAAAAATTATTCCTCAACTATGATTACAATGACTGTGATTATTATAATTATAACTAATATTTTATAACAAACTATAAAAGGCTCAGTTTTAGTGGATGGCTTAACCATCTAGCTTGACACTGTTTTACAATCGGCTTCCCCAGAGACAAGGAAATATTTTAAAATCTAAAGAAAGGAGAAATAACAATAACAACAATAATAATAATAATAATAATAATAATAATGGTAGGAAGAAAATGTGGAGAGAAAATACCAGCAAGATCTTTACTTATTTTAATGAATTGCTTAAATTAGTTTATTATCAAATTTAACTTAACCTTGAGATTAGCTCAATCCTCCAAAACTCCCTTTGAGTTTTTAGATGCACTAAAGCACTAGATTTCTGTCAATCTTACAATGTACATATGTTTTGTTTCTCTATAATCACAGGAATGCATTTTGTTGCTGATCTACTCTACAGGCAAGAGGTCCACACTTGTGTAGTATAAAGCAACAGGGGTCCACAGTTGGCTGGTACATAATGACACAAGTTACTTGTAAATATATCTAAACTAAATCATGTAATTTTGTTTTGCTTCTAAAAGGATCTGTAAGTATGTATTTTTGTAACTGAATATAAAGGCTCAGCCGTTGTGGATGTCTTTACCATTTTATAGCTTGACACTGTGTTTAAAAAGGGGGCTACCCCAGTCCATTCTCATTGTTAACTTTTCAAATACATTCCCTCTGTGTCAGTGCTTTTGGCATACCTGCATCAATCTGGATCATGGCAGGATGATGTGAGATGAGAACATAGCCGGACAGAGCCATGGCATTGTTATAATTAGTAGACAGCCAGACAGCACGAGGCACATCTGCATACATCTTGCGTGGCTAGCATCACTTGAGAATATGGATGGGACGTACTCAAAACTTCCATTTAACAGTTTTACAAGCAAAAAAAAATGCCATGCAAGTTTTAGGTTTTATTTTGAGGATTTAAAGTTTTTTTCTATTGGGAAAGAATATTAAAACAAAATGTTATTTTTTTTTAAAAAAAAGGAATAAAGTTTCATCATCATTGAATGATGCCTTTTCAGAAACCAATATTTGCATAAAATGAAGCAAATAATTTAAAATAGCTTTGCTGGTCCAAAGTCTTCTTTGTAAAACATCAGAGCCACTCAGAAATACTTAGAGGGCAACTGAGGAACTGAGTGGATTAGTTGTGGGCAGACATACAGTGAAAATCAGATTTTAACCGGTTTAAATAGTTAAGAATTCTGTATAGTTGCAGTGATTTGACAAAATTGCAGGGTCTCCCAGAATTCACAGGAATCAGCTGAATTTGGCATTTATTGTTATGGTTGAAATCCAATGTATGTGCCCATCTATAGGAATCCATTTTATTTGTCGCTCCACATTACAGAAAAGAGGTCCACACTTGAGTTGTATAAAGTGACATGAGTCCACTGTTGGCTGGTATATAATGACACAAGTTCCATCTTAGATATATAGTATAAGTGACATTCCCATTTCAACATGGATAAATGACAAAGAATAGGAAAAAGAAGTTAGATGCATTATTGTTCAAAGAAAATAATCTTACAAAAATGTAATAATAAAATTATTTATTTTTTAGGGAATTGGAGATAGAAATATCATTTTAGTTTTTCGTACATTGCTTTTGAATCGCACCTGAATAAGTTTTTGAGTTGCTGTTTAAGTGTGTGCTCCTTTTTACCTTGTGTTGAAAACACATTGACAACCCATCATGATATAAATGACTAGAGCAATCTTTAATGGTATTTATAATATGGAGGTTTTGTGAGCAATCAGTTTGTCTCAGTTACAGGGATAAGTCAGTTAGAGGAATGATTAACCTCTGAAACCCTCTGTTCAACTGCTGAGATGAACTATTTCAAATTCTATAGGTTTTGGCTGTACTTTTGGCTGTACTTTAACTTTAAATTCTAAAAAGGAAAGTCAGTCACACTTGTCCCCTCTTGGCCTGTACAAAATGACACTTCTTGTTTTGTTTTGTTTTGTTTTTATATTTTCTCCAATGTGTTAAATTAATCTTAAATCTGCATTAGAAAGACAAAATTGTATATACACATTACTAGATCTCAGGAAAACCAAAACAACTACAACTACTAAAATAACTAAAGAAATATAAAACAGCCAACAATACAAAAACTGCAGAACTAGGATCAAAATAGTTCACTTTCAAGTAAAATAAAAAAATAACGCTGAGAGATTTGGATTGGATTGTCTGCTGTACGACCTTTAAAGTCTTCTGTTGTAGGAGAGGGAACTGAGAGTTTTTAAATGGGTGTACTGGCATGCAAATTACCAGCACATTTATGGATTGTGTCTTTAACAGAGGCTGACTACTCATTTTGTATTGGATTAAATGATTTGCCATCTCTCTGTGTGCATGCTGCAGTGACCAGAGGACTTATTATTATTCAACACAGTTTTGGTTTATATGAAGAATTTCAAATTCCTTAAAGGGTTTTAGTTTATGATGTAAGCATTAAACAATCCTCCACATTGACTGAGTGGAGTGTCCAGCACCCACATGTGCCTTTAAGGTTGCCTCTGAGAAATGAGTGACTTGGAGAGGGTGAGGGGTCAGCGTGTGCAGCTCTGTGCCAGGCCTTGATTCTCTGCAGTGTGGGGTTGGTTTCTTTGTTGTTGTGATGGTCAATAGGCCATTCCACATTAAGCTTCCAGAGATGCTAATTTATATTAGCTAGAATGTTACATCCAACTCTGACTGCCTGAGACATGGGTCTGTCCCTGTCCTGGGTTAAGCAAGTGGCACACAGTGCTTATTTTAGCTAGTACAACATCTCTGGATTATTGGGAAGAACATCCTAAAAAGTTTACAGATTGGGCATAT
Source organism: Plectropomus leopardus (assembly GCF_026936395.1). Taxonomy (NCBI): domain Eukaryota; kingdom Metazoa; phylum Chordata; class Actinopteri; order Perciformes; family Serranidae; genus Plectropomus; species Plectropomus leopardus. The sequence continues at coordinate 5,486,235 of NC_142198.1, read as the reverse complement.
AATTCTCCACTCAAATTCCCACTAGCTTGAATACTGATACAAGTTGTACTTTTTTTACTGGATAGTTAAATATTTGAACATATTTAATCACCTAATAATTACATGAATTTCATGGCAAACCATTGTGATGTTAAATAGTTTATTGTGCCAAGTTAACATTTAATTGTTCTAATCATAATAAAAAGGTTTGGTTTCAACTATAGGAGTAAAACAAAACTAAAGAGTAAGAGTGATCGCCTGATCATCATGTTAAACATATTCAGGAAACAGAAATAAAATGTCAGAATGCAACATTGAGCCAAAGAAAAAACATGGTGGATTATTGTAGTTTTGTAACATAGGTTTTGTTATTGATCTGTAATGTTGAATTTATGTAGTCCATTTTTCACCTCCTGAACCCTTATTATTTGAGCTGCAGTGATATAAATTTAAAAGGTTTGGTCATAAATCAGTTTGAACTTATATATGAAAATAAATAGTTTTCTAACCTATAAAACATTTAATGGGGGCAAACGAGTATGCATGCTTAACACAGAGCTGAGAAACAAAGCATTTTTAAGTGACTGTAAGATTTAAAACAGCAAATGCAACTTTAAAATGGCCTCCCAAATAATATGTCAAGATCCACTACATGGTATTTTTTAACAGTTTAACAATATACCATCAGTAGTGTATCAGTGTATCAGCGTACCATCAGTAGTTGCAATTTATTTATTAGTTATCAAGTAGTATTGACAAAAGTGAAATTAACAGTCTGTTAACAGCCAGCTTAGGAAAGATGACACTGACATGTAAAATTACCAGCACATTTATGGAGCGAATGCATCCCTAAGGAGGTTAAATATTCATTTGTTTGTGAAAAAATTGTTGTTCATCTCTCTAAGATGTTAAACATTTGATTCAGTGGTGCTCTGCATTATTAAGTAAGCAATCACATGGTGTTATAGATATATTGTTAGATTTATGAGCCTTCAGTTGATGAAGCTGACAAAAATATGTAATTTCCTCTACACTGAAGAGGTGGAGTGACCAGCACCCATATGATTCTCAGATCCTAACTTTGAATGTTGAACAGTGGAGACTGCTGCCACTGAGAAGTGAGTGACCTGCAGTGAGTGAGGGGTTTGACTCTATGCAAGTGAGTCTGTGAAAATCTGTCAGGCCTTGATTCCCTGCAGTGCGGGGGATGGTTTCTTCTAGCTGACGATGGTCGTTAGCACATGACACATTGAGCTAAGGGGTTGCTAACTTCTCATATCCAAGATGCTGTATCTGATTTAGACTGACTGAAACGTAGCTTATTCCCCCATCCTGGGTTTAACAAGTAGCACACACTGCTTATCTTGGTTAGTACAACATCCCTGGATTATTGGGAAGAACATCCTAAAAGTTTACAGATTGGGCATATAATTCTCCACTCAAATTCCCACTAGCTTGAATACTGATACAAAAAGTTGTACTTTTTTTTACTGGATAGTTAAATATTTGAACATATTTAATCACCTAATAATTACATGAATTTCATGGCAAACCATTGTGATGTTACATAGTTTATTGTGCCAAGTTAACATTTAATTGTTCTAATCATAATAAAAGGTTTGGTTTCAACTATAGGAGTAAAACAAAACTAAAGAGTAAGAGTGATCGTCTGATCATCATGTTAAACATATTCAGGAAACAGAAATAAAATGTCAGAATGCAACATTGAGCCAAAGAAAAAACATGGTGGATTATTGTAGTTTTGTAACATAGGTTTTGTTATTGATCTGTAATGTTGAATTTATGTAGTCCATTTTTCACCTCCTGAACCCTTTTCATTTGAGCTGCAGTGATATAAATTTAAAAGGTTTGGTCATAAATCAGTTTGAATTTATATATGAAAATAAATAGTTTTCTAACCTATAAAACATTTAATGGGGGCAAACGTGTATGCATGCTTAACACAGCGCTGAGAAACAAAGCATTTTTTAAGTGACTGTAAGATTTAAAACAGCAAATGCAACTTTAAAATGGCCTCCCAAATAATGTCAAGATCCACTACATGGTATTTTTTTTAACAGTTTAACAATATACCATCAGTAGTGTATCAGTGTATCAGCGTACCATCAGCAGTTGCAATTTATTTATTAGTTATCAAGTAGTATTGACAAAAGTGAAATTAACAGTCTGTTAACAAGCCAGCTTAGGAAAGATGACACTGACATGTAAAATTACCAGCACATTTATGGAGCGAAATGCATCCCTAAAGGAGGTTAAATATTCATTTGTTTGTGAAAAAATTGTTGTTCATCTCTCTAAGATGTTAAACATTTGATTCAGTGGTGCTCTGCATTATTAAGTAAGCAATCACATGGTGTTATATAGATATATTGTTAGATTTATGAGCCTTCAGTTGATGAAGCTGACAAAATATGTAATTTCCTCTACACTGAATAGGTGGAGTGACCAGCACCCATATGATTCTCAGATCCTAACTTTGAATGTTGAACAGTGGAGACTGCTGCCACTGAGAAGTGAGTGACCTGCAGTGAGTGAGGGGTTTGACTCTATGCAAGTGAGTCTGTGAAAATCTGTCAGGCCTTGATTCCCTGCAGTGCGAGGATGGTTTCTTCTAGCTGGACGATGGTCGTTAGCACATGACACGATGAGCTAAGGGTTGCTAACTTCTCATATCCAAGATGCTGTATCTGATTTAGACTGACTGAAACGTGGCTTATTCCCCATCCTGGGTTTAACAAAGTAGCTTTACACACTGCTTATCTTGGTTAGTACAACATCCCTGGATTATTGGGAAGAACACCCTGAAAAATTGTAGATGGAGCATACAATTCTCCACTTTAATTCCCATTTTAAATACTGTTGTTTTTTTTCAAAACTTGTACTATTATGGATATTTATGTAGTTGAACATATTCAGTTACCTAATGATTACATCTGTTATTTCATGACATACCATTTTGATGTTTACTGAGTTATTGCCTCAAGTTTACATTTCATTATTCTAATTATAATAAAAGGTTCTGTTTTAACTAAAGAGGTAAAACAATACTACAGAATTAGATACTCTGTAAAGCATCTACAAACATTATTTAGATAGTTAAAATGTTGTCAATAGTTATTGATTGTATGGAGTAAAACTAATTTGGCCCTTTTAAATGTTTATGGGTGAGCTACATAAGAGTACATATTTGTGTCCTGATTGTGTGATTATCATTTTAAACACATATATGAACAGAAAGTCAATGTTGACATGCAACTTTGAGCCAAAGATAAATGTAGTGGGTTATTGTTGTTTTGCAACTTTTGAAACCTATTAAAAATTTAATGAAGGGCAAACGTATGTATACTTTACAAAGTGCTTAGAAAGACATTATTTATTAAGTGACTCAAAAGATTTAAATAGCAACTGCAACTTTATAATGGTCTTCCAAATAGTATTTCAAGATCTGCTACATGGTATTTGTTAACAGTTTAACAGTTTATTACCATTAGCAGTTGCAACTTTATAGAAACCATCCAAACAATGTTTATAAACAGTTTTCAAACCAACTATTAATAGTTAACAAAGTGTTATAAATATTTGGTCTATCTATCCAAGAGATATTTATATTGTATAATTTACTTTTTTGGTTTTTACAAAGGTTTACAAATTAGTTGGAAACCATTAATACTTAGTTTATGTATTTATACAAGACTGTATAAGTCTTGGTATTTGACTAATAAAATAACAATCTATAACATTACTTATAATGGGTAAATTTTTATCAAGGAGTATTGACAAAAGTATAATTAACAGTCAGTTAACAAGTTATTAATGATGCCTATAATACAGTATTGCCAGCTTCAGAAAGATGATACCGACATGTAAAATTACCACATTTATGGAGTAAGATGCATCCCTAAAAGAGGCCCAGTATACATATGTGTGAAAAAAATGTTATTCATCTCTGCTTATGATCTATGTACATTTGATTCAGTGGCTTTTGTGCATTCTTTAGAAAGCAATCTGTCTTTATTACATTCACACACAGTTTTATAGATATATTTTTATATTTACTTGGCCTTCAGTTGATGAAGTGGACAAAAATATGTAATTTCTTCTACACTGAAGAGGTGGAGGTGACCAGCACCCATATGATTCTCAGATCCTAACTTTGAGTGTTGAACAGTGGAGACTGCTGCCACTGAGAAGTGAGTGACCTGCAGTGGGTGAGGGGTTTGATTCTCTGCAAGTCAGCCTGTGAAAATCTGTCAGGCCTTGATTCCCTGCAGTGCGGGGGATGGTTTCTTCTAGCTGACGATGGTCGTTATGGTCGTGAGGACATTACACATTGGGCTTCAGGGTTGCTTACTTCTCATATCCTAGATGTTGTATCTGACTGAAACATGGCTTTTTCCTCTTTCCTGTGTTAAACAAGTGGATGTTGGGTAAGATAATGTTAAACTGTAAAGAGTAGAAATACAAGCAGAATTCCACATTTGTCGTCAATTGCACAATTGACTACAAGCTATTCAAAAAAAGGAGTTAAACATGTTTTTCACATGAAGAAACATCTGCTGGGAAGTGACATAATAACCACAAGTATGTAATATCACTGAAATAATTGAAAGGTAATTATTTATTAAGTGGCCCTCTAAAGCAGTAGGGCATCTTGGCTCTCAGTGGCTCTGTTTGTCTGAATTTTTAACGCAATGGCCATCAGAAACACATTAACATTAGTTAAACTTTAAGTGCTAAAAGAGTTGTTTCAGTTGACAACACTGGAATGTAAAGACCTGTAAAGCTGAGTGTCAATGTAAACTTATTTTAGCAATCTCACATGCCTTCATGCACACTCTCTGTGCTGCAGTGACAATGCTGTATACCAGCCCTGTATTTTACAACTAATTTACAACTCTATGTGTTACCAGCTATAGTTATCAAAACAACCAAAAAATAGATATAACAATAATAAAAACTTAGTTCTGGGTTGCACAAACCTCTTTGAATGGGGTCAACAGAAGATAACTAGTGAAGGCCCATTCATAGATGTGTATCCTGCTGTGATGGTTTTGAGATGAGGTGTTGGTGGCTCATCACCATTTCAATGCCCATCAAAAACACTAACATACCAGTTAAACTTTAAGTGCTAAAGAAAGGTTTTAGTTCACAATACTGGAATTTAAAGTCCTGTAAAGCTGAGTGACATTGTGAACTTATCGTATTATTATATTATTTATTATGTGCCTTTCACTTCATGCACACTCTTTGTGCACTGTGACAATGCTGCATGCCAGTGTGTAGTATATGTTATAGACTGTAGTCATTAAAAACAAACATCTTTGAATGGGGTCTAGATTAGATAATGCTAAAATACACTAGCAAACACAGGTGTTTCATCCATCACTAAAAACTATTCATTTGAACACAATGGAACACATTACAAAACAAGATATTTGGTGTTCAAATCCATTACCTATCATAATAGCATGAAAAAGATTCAGAGAACCTTGAGAAATACATAAAAGAGACAAGGCTAAAAACCAAAAATGAATGGCCATGACCTTTGACCCATAAAGCTGCACTGCATTAAATACCAACATGACTGAAGGATATCACAAAATGAGCTGGGGACACTAAAACCACTGACAGTGGACACAGTTTATCACTGTATCTATAAATGCAAATTAAGACTTAACTATGCAAAGTGAAAGCCAGATATCAACAAAATCCAGAAACACTGCCAACTTCCCCGGACCTGAGCTCATCTGTCACGTCACAGTGAATACTAAGACAAGTTATAATTGTGTTCACATTATAGCCTTTATTTTAAATAGCTACAATGGCAACATTTCTGGTGCCAATTTACTAAACAATGAGAAGCTTTACTGAATAGATACATTTTTTGTATTAGATATTTTTCTCTTTACAAAATGCAATTTTTCTATTTCTTTTCATTAATCTATGGTGGAGTGTGAATATCACTCTGTCCTATCAAAAGGGAACTTGTGTCATTATGTACCAGCCAACTTGGGACCACCGTCCGCTTTTATTCTATATATGTGGCCCTTTTTCTGTAATGTTGATCGACAAGAAAATGCATTCTTATGCATATACATTGAAAAGCACGCACATACATTGTAAAAGAGATCCTGTGCTTGTAATAACTCTTAATGGAATTTCCAGTAAAAGTTTGATAATAAATCTATTTTTATGATTAATCAGCAAATACTGTTGCTGACCTTTATATCGTTTTTTGGTCCTTTTCTGGAAACCCTTCATTGTAAAGGTGAACATCTAAAGTAGGAATTCAGTATGTTTTTTCCATGGCCAAGGGATCAGCCAGTATGTGTGATATCTCTGATCTAGACACTAGAGAAAGAAGTCTCAGACTTGTAATGTCATGAAGTATAAAGTCTGGAGCTGCTCCTTCTGCTCATCGAGAGCCTAATTTTGGGGACCAACAGAATGTTTGTTATCATAAACCCAAATGAACTTTATTATATTGGTGTTGTCAGTTCTGTAACAGAAAATGTTCCCCATATATTTATAACATTGTTCTGGCTGTTCTCAGTGTCATCTAGAAAATCTTTCACAATTTCATATCAATGGAGCAACTCTACACTTTATATCACATGACATCACAAGCACTCCAGTTTTTGGATATGGGAGCGAGTTGCCCATGTTTACTAATGTTTTTAGACTGCCTTAGATCATAGAAATAATATGTATGTATTTTAGAAATGGGCATAATTTCCCATTAATACAGTATCAAGCCATAAAAAGGTTAAGCCAGCCACTAAAGTTGAGCCTTTATATTCTGTTACACAAACATACTAACAAATCATATTTGAAGAAGAAATGTAACATTATTCAGATGAGATTTTTTTTCACAAGTATTATTAAATATGTTTGTATGTAGCTTTACATGGTTGAGTGTAGAGCGTCCTCCGTGCTATCTAAGAAGGAACTTGTGACATTATGTACCAGCCAACAGTGGACTCATGTCATTATATCCTACTCAAGGGTGGACCTTCTTCTGTAATGTGCACCAACAAACAAGTTGCATTTCTTTGAGTACAGACTGAGAACACAAGTATATTGAAAACTTGATTGACATCACTACTTGTGAAAACTGGTCAGGTAAGTATTTTGGAAATTGAACAATTTTAAAGGTCAAGTCAAAGTTTGATGTTACATAATTTTAATTTAAAAACTCCTTTTTAGTTTTCTTACAAAGGAAATGGAGTGTGGACATTTTTTTCTTTTAGAGTGCAAAGTTCAAAGAGTACAAACAGAAGTCGACTTATGAAGGCCCATTCATAGATGTGTATCCTGTTGTGATGGTTTTGAGATGAGTTGTTGGTGGCTCATCACCATTTCAATGCCCATCAAAAACACTAACATACCAGTTAAACTTTAAGTGCTAAAGAAAGTTTCAGTTTACAATACTGGAATGTAAAGTCCTGTAAAGCTGAGTGTCATTGTGAACTTATCGTAACATTTATTATGTGCCTTTCACTTCACGCACACTCTCTGTGCACTGTGACAATGCTGCATGCCAGTGTGTGTAGTATGTGTTACAGACTGTAGTCATTAAAAAACAAACATCTTTGAATGGGGTCTAGATTAGATAATGCTAAAATACACTAACAAACACAGGTGTTTCATCCATCACTGAAAAACTATTGTGAACACAAAGGAATACATTACAAAACAAGATATTTGCTGTTCAAATCCATTAACTATCTGCCATAATAGCATGAAAAAGATTTAGAGAACCTTGAGAAATCTCTGCATAAAAGGGACAAGGCTAAAACCAAAAATGAATGGCCATGACCTTTGACCCCATAAAGCTGCACTGCATTAAATACCAACATGATATCACAAAATGAGCCTGGGGACACTGAAAACCACTGACAGTGAACACAGTTCATCACTGCATCTATAAATGCAATTTAAGACTCTACTATGCTAAGTGAAAGCCAGATTCAACAAAATCCAGAAAGCGCCACTGACTTCTCTGGACCTGAGCTCAACTGTCATGTCACAGTTTGATTTCTTTCTTTTGAAGCAAACAGCTTTTAAGGTCTAGTCACAGACTTGTGTTAAATCATTTTATAGTGATTAATTAATTAAAATAAATATATTATTTATTAAAATAGTAATTATATTGCTGATCATTTTATGTATAATGTTACTCGTTTATAGATTTATTTTCTGAATTTTGGTGATACATTGGTAGTTACAATTGGTCTGGTCTAAATATACATATATATATATATATATATATATATATATACATATATAAAACAAAGACAACAATAAAGTTATTAACAGTAAATAGTAAGATAAAACTGAATTCACAGGATTATGGGAGCCTTCTTTAAAAGATATACTTTGCTTTGGCAAGTATTATTTCTGTAATATTTATTATCACAAAAAATGTTGATATATTGCAAGCAATAAAGTTTACATACCCATTTTTAAAGATACAAATGAAGTTTTAGTGAAAAAGAAGCACTCTATAGGTGAGAGAACCAGGATAAACCAGTTTGACTGCAGTATATGGATGTCCCCCCTTTGATAGGCAGGCGCTCAAGGCTTCAGGTCCCCTCTTGGCAATTTCTTTAAAAATTGTAAAAATCACATTTGCAGTAATATTGTGAAGAAGACCTCAAAAGTAAATTTTCAATTCTAGTTTTGTATTTTAAAATGACTGCTAATAAAGGTTCCTCTTGGATAGTACACTTAGATAGTCCCTATTATTCATGTTCGCATGTATGTGTGTGCATGTGTGTGTGTGTGTGTGTGTGTGTGTGTGTGTGTGTGTGTGTATGAAGGCAGGTAATCTCGAGAACAATATCCATGTAAATGTGTTGGATGTTACACCTGAATTGTAGATCACAATTGCAAGGAGAGCATATTGTGTATGAAGACATATTCTTTGGATTTACACATTTTTTTATGTTGCTTCGAGTGTGTGAACGCATGCGGGGTGGAAGTGTGTGTTGCAGTTTATGTGCCAACTCCATGCCCCCCCTCTCTCTTCCGCCATCTGTGCTCCTGGCATGGCTCCTTAGTGTCGGTAATGAAGAGGAACGCCCCCCCACACACACACACACACGCACACACTTACACACACTTTCATCCTTTCTGCCGTCTCCTTGTCTGTCTCTAACAATCCTTTCCTTCTCCAACACATTCTCTTTACCCTCAAATGACTCTGCTGCACTGCAAGCTACCGTCTGCACACACACACACACACACACACACACACACACACACACAGAGAGAGAGAGAAATCCACAAACAACTGATCTGTCCCAGGTATCTCTGCCTTTAAAACACCTTCCTGAACTGCATCTCCTCTGAATCCGCTTGACTTGCTATCGATTTTTTAACAGAGCCTCACAGTGTGTTGCCTCTTAAGTTCAAACGGCTGAATGCTCTCCGCCCACCCAAATGAACAAATCCTATAAATACTGCACATCTCATTGCTGAACTGAAAGAGACCCCTGATGTGTTCTGAAACACACACTGATAACCTGCCCAAGTCCAATGTTACACATATTTTCACATATCCACAAACATACACACTGGTTTAGAGTGCCTTTAAGGAGACTGTATTGACTTGAATGAATTTTTTCGTGGCTCTGCCTTAATTGCTACATTCCTATCAAGGGGATGCCAGTTTTGCTTCATTTCACTTTTAATACCCCGCTACCTATTAACAGATTACTGACCATTTAATTATTTTCAGACAGAAAAAAGACATGAAATACAAGGGGTCTTTTATATTTATAAGAAGTGAAATTTCATCGTTTTGTGCTGTAAATGTCTAATACATATATATATATATATATATACACACACACACACACACACACACACACACACACACACACATATATATATATATATATATAATTTTATTTATTTATTGTTTTTTTTTTATATATATTTTTTTGCTTGGCTTTACTAACAGACAGACAGACATGCAAACATAGTGCCCACCACCCACTCACAACCACCAGAACTGGTTGGTGCCTATTGCAGAGCAGCCAAGGCTAATGTTAGCTTACCATTGCAAACTAGAAAGTGGGAGGTTGGTTCTATGTTTCCGTATGTTTATGCATACTATAAATATAACAATTTTAAATTTTACAAGCGCTTTAACATCAAGAACTTATTACTCTTACTTTCATCAGAATTTATTTTTTCAAAGGTCATTCTAATAATAATAATAATCAAAGTCAAGTAAAGTCAATTTTATTTATAAAGCCCATTTTCACAAAACACTGTTTGCCTCAGAGGGTTTTACAGCGTACGGCATCCCTATGCCCTTAGACTCTCACATTACCTAAGGAAAAGCTCCTGAAAAAGAACCCCTGTAACGGGGGAAATAATAATAATAACATTTTAATTTCAATTTCTATATTATTTATTTATTTATTTTTGGTAGATGGAGGGTCCCTTTATGACACAAGACAGCTTTTAGAGTGAAAGGGGGACAGAGGGGATGATATTAAAGAAAGGGCCACAGGGTGGAGTTGAACCCGCAGCCACTGCTGTAAGAACATATCCTTTGTATATGGGGCAGCTGCTCAGGTGAGCTACCAGGCACCCAGCTTTTACCAGATTTTGTACCTCACATTAACCTCAATTATAAAAAAAAAAAGGCCAATCTGCATGTATTTGAACACTTGTTACCCAATTTGGCCTACACCAAGAACATGCAAACTTGCGATCCTACTCCCAGAACCCACACACACATTATCAAACATAATCCTACAGCCCTCCACCTACAATAACTACACCTCTATCTCGTGATGTAACGAGACATAAATAGGTAAGTAAACTATGACATTCAGTTGGCGATCACCAAGAGGAACACATCTACAAACAATGCATACTTGAGAAGGTTTATATTCACAACAGAGTGCATTCCGCTTTGATTTACTGAGATTCTTTTAGGAATTACTTTGACTTATTTGTCATTGACTCAAAAACAAAACTGAGTTACAGTTTCAGAGGGGAATTAATTCATGAAACCACCGGTCTTGATAATACTGTCATGATATGCAAAAATGAATTTACATAATAAAGACTTCACCTACAGTTTCAGACAGGTGGACCTATTCGGCTGCTAGTGAGGTGGACAGCTTATCCACTTTTCAAAAGTGTATTTACTCACCTACTGAAAACACGCACACTCTCACACTCCATCACACCCTTGTTTGTGCTCTGAATCGTTTTGAGGGCAGTAGTTCAGGAGATTTTTGGACGCCATGCCTCGCCAAACCGTAGGTCCAATGCCCTTTTTCCTCATGCATGCCTCCAGTGAGTTCTCCCTCGTGCCAGCTCGGCCTGGAGCAGATGGGTTGGTTCAGCATGGCATCACACCAGCCGACACAGTGGCATGTCAAACAGGCATACACAGGCCTGGGCGTGCCAAGCACAGCCACACTGTACCGCCATATGGGAATAATGTGCGCTGAAATCATATTGGATTGGCAGACAGTGTGGGATGTGTGGCCTGATTTGACCACGAATCAGAATAAATAGATGAAAACTCCAGAGTATATATGTGAAAGTCTGACAATACGCCAGTGACAATTTACTAAGCTGTAGTCAAGGCCTCAAACTTGCAAGCTGCAAGCACTATTGCACACACTCATATGTACACGCACGCACACACACAGACACACACACACACACACACACACAGTGAATCCTCTCTACCCAACTGATGACATTCCTAGCTGGAGACACGCACCATGCACTCACACACTTCCCATCAGACACACAAAATCCACTCTATCCATCAGACAGCAACAATGGACACACACAATCCTACTACACTCTCTGGCCCTGGCACTCACTCTCTTTTACACACCGACAGCGACACACACACACGCCCTCCCCTCTGTCCTCTGCAGACGGTGATGACGGCCTGTGTTTGGGAGGTTAATGGCTGTTTGCTCCTCACAACCTTCACACTTGATTACTTCAGCCGAGCGGTGTCTGGACGGCGGGGACCTAAACTCCGGGACACGGAGAGCCCTCTCTGCCACAGCTCTCACGTGCTAACCTTGTTCATTAGACATGTTAATACGGCAGTGACGAGGCTGTGTGCAAAAGGGAATGCGTCATATCCTTCATGAAAAGAAATCAGGATGTAGAGGTGTGTGTCAAATCTCCAGTGTCTTTGTAATATTGCTATATTTCCAAAACAAATGCAGCAAAGGAAATTATTTATCACAAACTGACAAAGTACGTCTTGACAGGTAGGAGAGCAGACCATGCTTTAAGGGTACTTAATAGTATGCAGGTCACATGTTTATTCATTAAGTAATATAGTGTGGGTTTTCCACTGCATATAACCATTGTCTGATTTCCAACTGAAAGTGAGGTAATGTTATGCACTATGGCTCATTCAGAGAACTACAGTATGAACTGCAGAAAATGAGACACTCATCTGTAGTGCTGTAATTTATAGCTCAAGTGATACAACTGGTTGGAAAGAACTGTATACCATGATGGTGGCATTAAAGCAGCACAATAAGCCAATGCAGTTAATCCTCTCGACTGGGTGCACAGACTGAGGTGTTACAATGATATGAGACTGAAATTTGGAGTTTAACAGTTCGTGTCATAATTCACTGATATGTTATGAGAAAAATACCAGAAACTCACTGGTGAGTTGCTGCATAAACAAGCAAAAATCTACTGGGTTGAAAAGTGAAGCATAATATAAATGTGCAAAAAAAAAAAAAAATGCAGTTCCTCTGATGGCCACTTGAGGCTGGCTTTAAAAGCGAGTCAATGTCTATAGACCTCCATGTTAAAATGTAAAACTGTACAGCAGACATAAACATGTTTACACCCTGGTACAAAAACAGTTTTGGTCTCTATTTCCTGGTCTCTAGTTCATTACAACTGCATGGGGGTGAATTTGTATACACCTCACCCATTTAAATGATATGATGGCTTAAAGTTAGACATATTTAAGGGTGTGGCCGCTTTGAATGACTGCCAATGTATAAGTCATCAACTTGAAACTAACGGTTAGGTAACGCATCCATGCCATAATCCCAGATTTACAGAGTATAGGCATTGCTGTAACTTTCACTATTTTAGTGTGTTTTCAGTTCAAGATGTTCAATTGTAATCGTTTGGGAAATTATATAACACTTACTCATAGTGTTTCCCATCGGTAAAATGCCTGCCTCTAACACACCGACCAAACCAGCAGGCTAAGAAAATTATTCACCATGGGGTACAGCTCGTTTCTATAAAAACTCTTTTCTTGCATAGATGCAGGCAAAATAATGGAAACTGTGCTATCAAGGCAGTGGGTTACTGATGGTGAGCTAAATTACATTTTTCATGCACTATAATCTCCTGCCAGTATTATGACACACAATGTAATAACAAATTTCACATTTAATTATAATCTCTTGAGCAGAGTGAAATCTTTTAAACAAGCCAGATAACATACTACCCCTTTATATTAGTCTGCATGCTATACAAAATGCCACCTGTTTTAAGTGATGCATGATTGTCTCAATAGTGAAGTTTAGTGAAGCTTTTCCAATATGAATCAGTATTATGTTCTTAGTGTAATAAAGACATATATTTACTGGCTGGTACCTGGACAACCAAAAACAGGTGACTATTGTTGATAAGTCCATCCAACCTACCTCCTCACCGATCAACTGAACCAATCAAACCAACCAACCAAACAATCTACCTGCCAACCAACCAATCTACCCACCTACCTACCTACCTTCCTAGCCACCAACCAACCAATCATCCATCCATCTCATCCATCCATCTCATCCATCCACGCGAACGATCCATCGATACTCGTGACCCATCCATCCATCCATCCATCCATCCATCCATCAATCCAAACTGCATGATCAACATCTGGATAGTGTCTCTTTATAAATATCTGCATTTCTGGGTTTGACAGGAATAAGTAAATCAGTTATTTGTTATGGAAATTACTGTACTTAAAAACAAGCTACGACCAATTCAGGATCCGAAGATGCCTTGTGAATTGATCCAACCCTCTCTTATTTAACACATTGTCATTCTCTGGTTTGTAAACTAACCTGTATTTTTTGTATGGATACAGCACTGCAATGCCTGCATTTCATTTTATCAGTCTAATTTTTTGCCTCTATTTCTGACTTTTTTATTGCTTTAAACAAAGCTTGCTCTGCAAGGTTGTGAAAGGAGAAGTTGGAGAAGCCTTCCTCACATTTTGTATACTTGAATTAATTCGACCAGTTTTTCTTGCTTTTCCAGCATTCCTCGCAATAAAAAGTAGAAGTTTCTTTGAAAAGAATCTGACATTTGAATTTGACGTTTTTTTGCTAAGTATAAATCAAGGACAGGGCTTTGAGAAATAAAAAAACACTGCTCGGTGCTATGTGAAATATGATTCACACTGGGAGGTCTGTAGGTGATTTGATTCTTGGTTAAGTCTTGGTTCAAAATATTTTCATAAAAATGAATACATTCGAACAAGTCATGGTGTGCAGAGACAGACAGGAAGACTGCACGCCACAGATATATTTCTTATTTAGGGGCATAATATTGAGAAACAAGTTTGTCTTGCCTTTGTATCTGATACAGACTATGCCTGCACAAATCTAGGGAGGAAGATAAACCTTTTAAAAGTAAAAAATAGAGCATGAAAAGTAAAAAATAATGGCATATTTCCTTTTGGCGAATGCAGTTTATATTTGGCAGTTTTCGACATTTAACAATGTAATGCATAATACAATTGGGTAATTATTAAGTGATTTTAATTATTACACATTTCTTCTAATGGACATAAGCCCATATACATTTACTTAATTCCATGGTGACAAAATATTTCTTTCGGCAATCCGTGTGGCTAAAATTGAATTCACAGAGGTATGCAAGGTCCCATGTTATGATTTATGACCAGTGACTGTGTTAACTGCCTTCACTGACTCTCAGATTCGGAGGAGTGTAAAATTAATCCGAGCATGGCCGAATTGGCAAGTGTTTCGGGCCAAGCCATGTAGGCAAATAATATATACATTATATTGTACGTGTGTGTTCTGATGGACTTTTTTATATCCTTGTTCATTTTTTTGCCTCACTGCAGGCAGCGTTGCAGCATCATTTACCAAATGGTTATTGCATACACACACCATATGTAGGAATGGCAGCAGAAATGACTTTTCTACTGCTGTAGAATATGGTTTACAAGAAGGCTGAGGGTTCTTCGATGGAGTGACCCATATGGACTTGTTATTTCATGTAAAAGCAAAGGCAGCAATGGTTACATAAGGCTGCACAAGCTAATATGGTCTCTGTGGCAAGAGACAGGATTTACTTTGCTCTTCAGAGTTATCAGAATAAGACCTCTTTTGATGATAATGTCATTTGGCTCCTATCTTAAGATATCATATTTTCTATCTCAAAAGGAGCACGGGGCCTATCGCTGCAGATCTAATGAAAGCCGGGTGTATGTATGTGTGCGGCTGTGCCTGCACGCGTGTCATCTAAATGGCAGCCATCTGCTAACAGCAAGGACGCCGTGATGGAAGATATGAGCAAGATAACACTGATAGAAACTCAAGGAGACATCTACATCAAGGCCCCTCCTTCGTCTATGGCTCTTTTCCTTCTCCTCATCTTGCGGTTGCTCCTGGCCATCTTTCCTCTTCTTTCTTTCCTAACCTACATTTCTCCACCTTTAATCTATCTATCCTTGTTCCACTGCATGTGTTGTGCCTCTGAGAACAGATCTTTGAAAAAAGGAGGTGGGATGTATTTGGGAGAAATTGGCAAGCGGTAAGTGGGGGGTCTGGCAGTCAGTTGAGGACACCATCTCATGCTGACACAACAGCGAGAAAGCCCCCCTGCGGCCACTTCCAAAACATGTCCCACATGGTGCCGCATCTCAAATGGAGGACAGAAAAGACGGGAGGTGACCAAGTTTGTGTAAAACTGGTGTGTGATGGCAAGGGAGGGGTCATCAAGGGAAGAAAAATAAGAAGGAGGGAGGGGGGAGCGGCGAACAGATTATGACCCCCAGCCATGATTATCTACGCCTGCTGCTCTGACCCCCCCATGCCAATTATAGAGATAAGGCAGCCTGCGCCTGTGTGTATGTGGGTGCACAGGCGTCTACTCTCCTTTCTCTGAAGCAAAATTCGTGGCGCTCGCTCACACACAGGCATTTGTATTCCTCGCTTGCTATCAGGGGCCACACACTTTCTCTTCCCCACTGTTCTCAGCCCCGTGCAGGAGGGGTGCACTGGCGCTTTAGTATCTATGACAAGATAACCTCTGTCGATATCTTCGAGAATTGCAGATGGCCACCCCGGGAAGACACATTTGAGTCGGTAAGACGTTGAGAGGACAGCAGATTGATTTTGCAAAGTGGGAAACGAATCATACATT
The DNA here is from genome assembly GCF_026936395.1 of Plectropomus leopardus. NCBI lineage: Eukaryota > Metazoa > Chordata > Actinopteri > Perciformes > Serranidae > Plectropomus > Plectropomus leopardus. Next base: position 5,469,801 of record NC_142198.1, on the reverse strand, counting down.
TTACCTGTCCTCTCCTGAATTTTAGATCTCCCTTGGGAGCATCAAATAGAGGCGACTCCCTTCTCTGCTTTGGTACTGCCACCTGCATCCTCCATCGTTGCTATTCCCTTTTCATGCTTGCCCTGTGCTTCTTATCGGCTTCCTTCCACCTGTTGTGTTTTAATTTTTTTTTCCCTTGCATCTCTCTTCCTCACTCTTCAGAACAAGGGTCCCGGGGGGGGGGGGCTGCTGATGATTTATGACTTGAACGGCATTTTCCAGCTCGCTGTGGCAGGAGGGCATGGTCCCATGGGATAGCCATCAGTCCTGCAAGGCAGTATGGGTTTCGACAGCTCCAGGCTGCTGCCGGTTCTCTCATTAGAGTTTCTGTAATGAGTCCACATCTAACCTGTCGCCTGTGCCACGTAGCAGTGAAAGGAGGCAGACTGATCATGGACTGAGGCGATGTCGGCCAGCAGCCACATCCAAATACATCACAAAAGCCCTGTCCTCTGAGCGCTCGTTGAAATCTGATCAATTTCAAACAACTGTGTTCTGTGTGTTGACAAAATTCTGGAGAAAATAGATGTAAAGGGAGCTTGTTCCTCATGTGGACACTGACAATCGTTTAGCTATTGATGTAGTAAAATGATCTTTTGCAGTTCTGCTCATATGCAGAATACAAAACTTTCTATGTTAATTTGTTTCAATACTATTGCTCCCCTTGCACTGAGCATTTGAGCGATTTAATCAAAGACCAGTATGTAGGATTTGGTGGCATCTAGTGGCAATTTTGTATAGATACACACGTCCGGAGTTTAAATTTTTCCCATAATATAAATTATTAAAATTGTAAATACAAAACAAACTTCTGGTAGCCTACTAGAAGGATTAAATTTTTAGTCCACCAGACACATTTTGCTGCAATAAAAATGTGAAATTTCATTTTAAAAACTTTATCTGGTCGGATAAGACAGATGTTGACAATATTTTCCTGTGGGGACATCGTTTAAAAAAGTTAATAATTTGCAGTATATGTTATCACATTACTCAGCATATCACAAAACATTCAAAAATTTCATTAATATTGCATTGTGGTAATATTATATCATGGGACCTCTGGTGATTCCCACCTGTAGAATCTAACAGTGAGGATTGCAGATTGCAACCGAATGAAACCTCTCTAATGTGCCAAGCATGAACTCATGGTTCAAATTGGTGTTTATTGTTCTGGAGGTTTTTATTGGGAGCTGAATTATCTGCAGAGGTGCGTTCCTCTTAAACCAATAAAAATGTGGAATAAAGCAGTTTCCTTTAAAAATTCTTGTTTTTCCGATGCTGTTCGGCTTGTCTTGGAGGAGGCTGGCTACTATTTTGGCAGACGTGAAAACATGAAAACGCAAATATCCAAATATAGAGTCAGTGTTTGGTTTGTCCATTCAGGACTACTGTAGAAACAGGGGAGTACAACATGGTAGACCCCATGGATGAGGACCTGCTCATTCTAAGGTAAGGACAAAAACAACAATTCTTATTTTCACATAATTATATACTAAAGAAAACATACTTATATTCAATCTCACCCAATATATCCCCCTATATCAGACATACAGGAACTATAATTTACAACAATAGTCATAGTAAATTTGTGCTACCTTATATTAAAGTGCCACATGTCTTCGAAAAAGCAGAATTTCAGTCTTCTAGTACAGCAAAAACTACAGACAACCTTTTTAATAAAAAGCTTAGAATCAGCATGAAAACACATTTTAAGATCTACTATACGTAGATTCTTGTGTTTGTATCAGCTAAACCCTTTTTGTCTAAATAAGGTACTATATTACTTTCACCAGACAAAGGCGTTGATATATGATAAGGGAATGTAAACACGTCTACAATCAAAGCTCTGCATCAGGATTAAGGTGCAAATTAAAAGAATACCAAAGAACTAACGCATAAAGGAGAACAGCAGCTATGTATGTTAGCAAACCATTCAATGTATTTAACTTTGGCCAGAAGGAGCCCAGTAGGGAATGCCTGGTAGATTACTGGATCTGCTGCTTATGGTAAGTAATAATGTCCTTAAATCTGAACCAAGCAACCAGTAAAACAGACAAATCTCCACTCAACTATGGAGAAAGTAAACCCAAAGGAATGAGTTGCTCAAGATAGAAAACTAATAAGCCAATCCAGAGATAATTGCTGGATTTGGTATAAACATAACTTGTTACTTGTAAAAACGGCTTCAACCACTCAGATACCAAAGCAGAATCCCTAAAACGGAGAGGCTGCTATCTATGTACCCTCGAGGTCCCAGAGGGCTTTGAGCATGACAAGCATGCCACCCTCCTGCTCTACATGCCCCACAAGCTGTTCAGTGGACCACATCGTCTTCTTAAACATGCTGGCTCCCAGCACTTGACCTGGTCCCAGGTGAACAGACAGAGAAAGCGCCTTTCCCTTTTTCTGCTTTTTTTTAAGTAAAAGAATTGAAATTGTGGCCAGAGAACAGGTAGACAGCGGAACATCAGTGTGGACAATTCGTATTAGACAAAAAGGACAGGAAGGCAATCTCCTCACCCGGTTAGGTCCAGTGAGCAGATTGCCCCAGGTGTCTCAAGTTCAGAGACAGTGGAGGCAGGAGAAGAGAGAGGGAAGTAAATAGAAAACAGAGAAACCACAAGGCACAGTGCCATCCTTGTTAGACCTCCTTCATTCAACTCAGAGTTACTTATAACCCCTGGCTCTGCCAAATTCTTCCTCTCATTCTCTTTCCACTTGTTCATCTGTCAACTGTGGTCAGAGACAAGCAGCAACCTTCAGAGCTGAAAGCTGATGCCAACACATGCCAAAACTTGCAGTTCTTCTAATGGCCACTTGAGGCTGGTTCTGAAAGACAGTCAATACCCACAGACTGCCACGATAAAATGTCCAACTTTACAGCAGGAATAAACATGTTAGTTAATAAACAGCCTGGTACAAACATAGTTTGCCATTCATGACAATGCATGAAGGTGAATTGTTATATAACTCGCCTGTTAAAATGTTATTAAGACTTAGAGTTCTGCATAATTAAGGGGTGGCCGCTTTAACTGACAGATGGGTGCCATGCATTGACAAGTTGCGACCGCAGCAAAAACATTGGTTAGGTAACGTAACCATGGCATAAACCCGGATTCAAAGAGAAGAGGGGTAGCTGTAGCTGTTGCTATTTCAGTGTGTTTTTAGTTCATGAAAGTTTATTGTAATGTTTTGGTTGCCTAAAAGAGTCTTCTTCGGGGGTTGGTTGTGCTAAAGACTCTGTCAGCAGGCAGATGTTCAGTTTTTCAGCCCACGTTTTGTTTAAAAGGTTTCAAGCATGTTTTTTTGCCTGGTAAAAATTAGCATTAAAATGAACACTTTTAATGGTGACTGTGCACACACCTTGTTTACCGAGCTAGCAGCTAGCATCAAGGTAAGGTCGACCCTCTTGTCCAAATATGGTCACTTCTGGCTCCAAAAATGAAAGATGGCCAAAATGCCAAACATGAGATTTCATAACAGAAGTCCACAAACCAATGGGTGATGTCACGGTGGCTACATCCTACAGTCCATCCATACAACAAAAACTGTTGGTAGCAAGAAAACATATAGCAAAAGGGGTTGCTTATTTCTTTCCTAGTCCTTCTGCTTTGTCTCCAGAGCAATACATAATAATAAATTATAAATAAATACGGCATCTACCAGTTCAATTCTCTTGTATTTATACTTGAACTTTTTCACCTCAACAGCAACTGGCCTTGGCTATGTGACACCGACCGCCCTCAGTTGATAGAAATTTGTACCAGCACATTAACAATATGCAAAGTGACAGAGCAAAGAGGTCACAGTACATTGCAATGTAAACATTAGCAGTGTACATCTACAATTTTCCACGCATGGATGTTCCCACACAAACACGCTCACACTCACACACTCCATTCCAGCTGTGCTTGGGAAAATACTCAGATTACATATTCCTTTGAAGTTCATATAGGCTTCAAAGCACTTCTTTATTAGGTCATTTCTGTTTAACATTTTAAGACGCATTTGGTTCATTCCCATTAAAACATGCAAAGAGCAAAATATGATAAAATGTCTGGAAATTAAATGAAGTTGCATCCATGGAGGAGATATTTATGTGTGTTTTCTGTCTTTTAGAAATCATTTGTGCGCGACACAGACAAGGAAGGTTACTTATGTGTTTGTATATTGTATGTTTTCTCACTGGTGCTTAACTGTGCACTAGTATCACACAGACAACTGTTAATTATATTTAAACTTGTTAACTACTGAGGAATGTGCAATTAATTTCTGTTGTCCATCGCTGAACTGGATGATTGCTTTTAATATAAATCTATTTATATCAAAATGGCGTTCGCATCTCGGAGGGTGCACAGATCTGAGGCATTATGTTAATAACATACTCCTCTTTTTGGCTCATTGCATCACATTTGGCCCGGGGTTTTGGAGGATAAAATGAACATTAAATAAAAAGGGGCTCTCCTCCATTGAAGCATTAAATTGCCTTTAAAAAAAAAAATCAAATCCCAATCCGAGCATCTCCAAAATAAATTTTATACAGTCTAACTCTGATACATGCTCAAACTTCACAAACTGTAGGATGGTGTGCGTACTGAGGGCAACTTTGAGTGCCTACTACATATCTTTGACATCTATTTGGCTCAGATAGGATGTGATGAGTCAGGATTTAAGTGAGCGATTGGAAACTCATTCTAATTCAATATTTGTGATTCACCGCAAACGTAAGTGAGCCATCTGCTCGGAGACAGAGCAGGGGTGGCCAGTAAGAACGTCAAAACGAATCAGAGCGAACACTCCATCAATTCAAATGTGAAACGGTCATGACACCAGTCTGTGAACATATGTACCATATCAGCAATGGTAATGGTTACATGGGCCATGCTCAATATTTCAAGAGTCGTGACTGTGCAGAACACATGGGGGAGGAGTGTGACACCTGACAACCTGGGTGGCAGCGGTTAAGACTGAGGAGGGTGGCAGCGTCAGTGACAGAAATACACTGCGTTTGTGTGAACATGTGTGGGCAAATTTCAGATTCATTTCTCTGCCCACAATAAGTGTCAAATGATGCATGCATCTGTGAACGTATATGTGCCTTCATCTGTGTTTGTGGGCGTTCACATTACTGGCAGCATCGGAGAGAAATGTACTCATGTCGTGGAGCATTAGTTATCAGTGGTTAAATAAAAAACTAAAAATGAGGAGCTAAATTCACTTATCTGGAAAATGGCTCAATTACAGGATAAGGAGTAGGTCAATGGAAAAATATACTGAGGTATTTAGTTGCGACTAAATGAAAATCAATAGGATTCTGTTCATGCTTCAAATTGAAATGGTTGCCCTATCTTTAAGTTGATTTGATACTACAGACTTTGCTTTCTGAGCAATGTTAGTGGCACTAGCTATTTCGCACCACTGATTGTTATGTGCATACACAGCATCCTTCTAGCAGTGATTTCCATCCTGTACAGAACGTACTCAATACCATGAATTTCTAGCACTTAAAGTGATGCACTCTACAAGAGACAGAAAGAAGTTCTTTTTTGGATGAGCACAAAAAGAACTGAGTAGTCAGTATGAGTAGCAGCCATCACTATAGCTCAACAGACCCTCAGAAAGTAAACTAAATTAAGTGCAATCCAATGGAAATAGGGGCACAATATATACCTTAAGGCTTAACTTAAAGAGGGCACTTCACCTGATATTGAAAAACACGGCAAACCTTACCTGTTGTGTTATTTATGAGTCGAGATTGTTTTGGTGTGAGTTGCTGAGTGTCTGACATATCAGCCAGACAGTTGCATGCCTTCTCTCCAATATAATGGAACTAGATGGCACTTGGGGTTTGGAGCTTTAAGTGCCAAAGAAGTATATTTTAAAAACTGAACAGCAATGTCTCTTTCCAGAAATCATGACCCTGTTACTCAAGATAATCCACAAACCTTGATGTGAGCAGTTCATTGTAGGAATTATTTTCTTTTTGTTGAACTACATCCGCCAACTGTATCACCACACAGAAGGAAGTGTGCATCTACTTGTAGCTCACCTAGCATCAGTGAGCTAACTAACGTTACAGCTCAGGCAAGAAGGATGCCATCAATGTTTCATCTCAGGCTGTCACCAGGCTCCAAGGGAGTGTGCCGGGCTTTGATGTCAATTTTCTTAGAGGGCAAAGAGTGTAACTGCACCGTCACGTGATGCCGTGCCCCCCAAAAATATTTTCCTACTCGCTTACATGATGAAAGTAATGTTTGAAAATCAATAAATACATTTTTCGAGTGTCAGCGCGACCATGAAATGACATGCTGTAATTTGATCCATTTGGTCTGATAACATTTCCAAAATTTAGAAGAGCCACACGCCTTAATAATTTCATCTCAATTCAAGTCAGCCATTCGGCCAGTGAAAGTTAGCTGCTCAGCCAGACTTAGCCGCTGAAAATCTCTAGTGCACATGCTCTATGGGCCACACAGTATGGAATTAGAGCTGATCATCTCAAGATCATCTGGCTAATTGTATATGTGGCAGTTGAACCAGTTTGGCTTTCCAGGCCGCTGAATAATTTTCATCCGCACTAACTGGGCCTCACATTCAACAAGCACAAGTTTTTCATCAGTGAGTAGATGCGTGGTTCCTTCTGCTCAGTGATATGGTTGCCAAGAGTAATTAGGCAGAAAGAAAATAGTTCCTACATGAAACTGCTCACAACAAGGTCTGTGGATTATCTCATGTAACTGGGTCATGATTTCTGGAGAGACACATTGCTGCTGACTTTTTCAAATGTAGTCTTTTAGGTTTTGAGTACTACAAGCCAATTGGCATCTACTTCCATTATATTGGAGAGGAGACAGACATCTCTATGGCCAATGTCTCCAACACTTGGCAACTCACACCAAAACATTCTTGATTGATAAATAGCACTACAAGTAAGAGGAAAAATATGGAATTTTGATTTTGGGGTGAAGTGTCACTTTGAAGAGTGGCATAACAGCCCCTTTATATCTACCTTTGGTAGATACACCTGAGGGCTTAACTGCTACACCTGCCATATCAAACAGTGATGCAACAATATGCTGATATATCTCTGTGTACACACCACTGTAGCAAAGTAAGAAATTAAACCACTAGAGGTCAAATAAAACGAGATTTTCAAGGAGAGCTGAGTTACTTTTTAAGGGTCTACTGGTCCTCTGCATGTGTACTTCTGCACATGCTAACAAATGCACCTTTCCATTCTGGCAACCAGAGCAGGTAGAAGTAAAATACTTGTACCTGCTATATCAGTTTTAAGCATAGAAGTACAGATTGCTGCCATTACACAGACGCTGGAAAGGGAAACGCTGGGTATTCACACAAGCAAAAGATTTAATCTCAATGCCTTCCCCCCTGTGTCTGTTAATAGCTATGTGATTTTAATGCTCACTAAAATCAGTAGGTTTGATTTGAATATATAACGAGTTAAATTAGCTTGACAGTCACACAAAAAATTACCAATAACTGACATTAATGGGTGTTTAGATCTTCTTTTGCTCTTATTATGCTCTAAAAATATTAAGCCTGGTGTGATTTTTTGATCATGTCAGAGCCCATTGCTCAAGCTGATTGAGAAATAGGTTTTACAGACTTTTAACAAGAGCTACTTCCCCAGTCTTTTCAGAGGCCTAGTGCCATGCTTTAATCTCAGAATTTTCATCCATACCAAGTCATATTTTTCTAAACATAACATAAAGGAGATGCACTACCAATTACCTGACTTCACATTGTCAGGTTGCAGTAAAAATGAGAGCATATTTTGCCACTTTTGCATTTCAGTTCCACAAAACAGCCAATGATTCCTATACAGTGTATTTTTTTATGTTTTGTTTTTGCGTACATGCTGAATAATCAGTCACTTTTCATCTCTTCCACACACACAGACGCATTGTGTGTCTCTGTGTGGTCTGGAGTAAGAACTCGCAGGTTGATAGGCCAAAGGGTATGCTATTAACAGACGGCGTGCTCGCGCCCCACATGCTGGCCATATGTCATGCCAAATCTCATCTCATCTGGCGCTAAGAGAAGGTGCTGCCGGCTGCTGAAAGGCCACCTTCCAAACAGATATCATCAGCTTGACACTCTGACCCCGACTGCAGCTACGGGCTACAGCTCCACTCCATATCATATCCACTCGCATTAAGGCGGGAGAACAGGGTCACGATATAGTGCAATAAAAAACAAGGCTGAGCTTTTGCTTCCCGAGCCTTACAAGGCACCAGGAATAAAAAGATCAAACAGTAGGTCAATCACTGAACTACTGTAGGTTTACAGGTAGGGGTAACCTCGTAATGATCAAACAAACAACTGCAAAAACTGCCGATCTAACCAAGTGTAATAATCTTATATTTAGATTAAAAAATCAAGTTAGTCTTGTTTTAAGTATAAATGGATTATCTAGTGCACACAGTTTTACTGGTTTTAAGACATCTTAACAAGCAAAATTTGCTTACTGCAAGTATGCTTAAATCTAGGGTGTTTGTCCTTAAATTTGACAGGTCATTTTTGCAGAGTACCAATGGTGGAGTGTATCCAAGCACAAATTTAAGGTACTAGTACTTCACGTGTTTCTCTTTTATGTTACTTTATTCTTGCACTCCATGACATCAAAGAGATAAATATTGTTTCTTTTTACTCCATGTCACTTTAATATATATATATATATATATATATAATAGATAAAAATAACAGTTTTCCATCCCTTTCTGTCCAGTGAAAACCATGTATCTCCCATTGTGCTGACATTAAATGTTTGTGATAAACACAAGGATGAGGGGTTCCTCATGTATTGAGAAAAGTCTCCTACTTCTTAACCCTTTGAAACCTGGGCAAATTGGCTTGTTTTCTTTCAAAAACCTGGAAAGAAGGCAATAAGAAACTTACGGTAACAAGAAATGACCCAAAGAATTGGCAAGAAATTAAAAGTGAAAAGTTACAGAAAAACCCTCAAAATCGGCAAAAAAGGAAAACAAAACCAATTGAAACTCTGAAAAAAGTGCCAAAAAACAAGTTGCTCATGGCCTTTTCCACATGTTTTTAAAAATTCAACTGATTTGGTGTAGTTTTAAAAAATTCTTAATGCTTGTAAAACACATCTGAACACAGCACAAGAAAACTAATGTCAATTCAGGTTTCAAAGGGTTAAAGGCTTGGATCAGATGGAAAATGCACCGTCACCGTCGGCACGGTTTGAATGCTTAACTTTTACTTGTAGCGGATTACCACTGGCTATCTGAGTGTTATTGCAATCAGTATGGTGCGGTAGGACTTGCTTCCATCAGTGTCCTAAAATGCAATCACCCTCTCTTCTTCTGATTACTATCATGCCTTACTGTTTCCATTGTACTACTGATTTGTAAGTTCTTCATACAAAGTTTGATGCAGTGATGTGTTGTTGTACTTACAGTTAAAAGAAGAACTATGCCCATATGTGTAAAAGTATATATAGTAATGTATCAAACAAAGGTGAAATAAATAAATAATAATAATGAATAAAGTTAAAAAAACAACAAAAAAATAAAATTGTTACTACGACTAATGACATTATTAATTATTATAAATATAGTTTTCTGATCATTTTCTTTATTTTTGTCATTATTATTAACTTCTAATAATCTCTCTCTCTCTCTCTCTCTTCAAACTAATTTAAAGATCTAAGGTTATAAGGTCATTTTCTTGTAACCTTTTCCTAAACTGTTGCAATTTGTGAGGAATCTCAGCCATGTTGACTTTTTGGCAATGTTTTCAAAAGAAATCAAACCAATTTGGTAAGGTCTCATATGTTTAAATTAATGTGAGAGGTATCTGAATGCAACACACACGCAAGAAAACCCTGATGTTGCAGATTTCAAACTGTTAATGAGACATGATTTGGTTTTACGATTTGGTCTACCTGTATCTTTGCATTTCTGGGGATCAAAATGAAAATTCTTGCTATTTAGTTAATGATGTATTATATTAATAGTCATCTTGTATCCATTCTTGCTCAAAGCTAGCAGGTCAGGAAGTTGTATTCTGACTTGTCCCCTATCACAGAGACATAGATATACAGTATTCAGTATTCTGTTCCACCACTGGCTGGCCTTTTCAGTCTATGTGCAATCAGAATACAAAATATATTTAGTGAGATATCAATAGTGCCGCTTATCCTGCAAGAAAACCTATCTGCATGGAGCAGCCAGCAGAGACACTTTGGTAACCTGATTTCCTTACTCGAATTCAAAGCTTTAGTTACTGTAGGTCTCTGGAGGAGGAATCGACCGGGAGATGTCATGGCAGTGAATAAATTGTTGTCTGTAGCTCTACCCTGGTTTGCCTCCTCTCTCCTACACACAGTCTCTCCCCCTCCTTTACACACTCATATTTTTTGGATATTTTATATGGTGCTATGTGTGACTGAGTGGCCATGAAGCAGGGCACTGCTGCACAAGGGTGCTCAGTCAGCCGGAGAAAATAAAGGTTAGATAAACTGTTCCTTGCAAAAATAAAAAATAAAAATGCTGAAAGCCAGTGTTCCGAGCGGGTGATAGATTGTAGCTCGAGCCGTGAATACTGCATCAATATTTAAACAAAGCAGCTTAATTAAAAGAATATCAATGACCAAAGACGTCTTTCCATCATGGTGATATGAGGAAAAACTGCAAGACTTCCTGACATCCTCTGACTGCAACGTTTGTCATTTCAGAACATACAAATCTACCATGACCTCAACCATCATACAGGGTCATTTGCAGCAAAGTAGAATCCACAGCAGCTCCAGAAGGATAACTGAGAGCCCTGTGATGGGATAAAAAGAGAAAAATATCTCCTCCCTGCTGCAGGGAGATCAAAAACATCCTTGGTGCTTGGACAACATCTAGTGGCCGATGTAGGGTACTAACACCCTCTAAGCGTTATTGGAATGTGTGTCATGCCAGTGGCTCCACACATAATAAGTGGTGTAATTCGTCATACACTGAGACCACTTCCATGCCTGGCGGAGGCTTTTGAAGTTTTTGGATTGCGCTCCGTAAAGTCTCACATAAACAGCGTTCGAGTGCATTTTAAGTGCAAGGACGTGACACACATACAGCAGAGGCATGAGTGTGGTTCACATACCAACATATTTGTATGACTGAAGAAGCACCTTCAACTGACAGCAGTGATTCTGCTATCATCACCACCACACAATAAGACTACCAATTTCTAATTTAAAGGGTAACTTCTGTATTTTTCTACTCAGACTCTATTTTCCTATGTGATTGTGTCTTAGTGGTTATTGGGAACAACAATTATCAAAATTGGGCCAGTATTGAACAAGAAGGCTGCAGACAGTAACAAAAAAAAACAAAACATCTTGGTTTATCTTTTCACTGTTCCAACAATCATCCACTCTGGTTTGGTTGAAATAAACATTAATTCAGCCAGTTAGATGTGAAAATTTGTTGACTTTACTCACTCAGCCTGATTGGGCTGGCGATGGAAATTTCAGGTAAACCCTTAAATCTTTTAAATTTAAATCTTTGAACCCTGAGTACACTGGTGCAATTAAAAAAAACAAAAAATGGGGGAAAAAGACAATGAGCAACTTGGTACGAAATGTTCCACAAATTGCAAGAAATGAGTAGATTTAGAATTTTTTTTAGATGTATAATAATTATAATTACAAATGTAAAAATGAAAATTATGTTATAGAAGAACTTCTTTTTTTAATCTATCTATCTTTCTATCTGTCTTTCAATGTGCTCAGGTGTCAAAGTGTTAAGCAAAAATGATTTTACTCTGTAACAAAAAGTTCTATCTCTGTATTGTCACAGTCTGAGTCTGTCAGTGGCAAAAACAAGCACTGTTAGTGGCTGGCCATTGATGTTGCATAATTGCCCCATGTGGTAACAGAGTAGCCTTTTTTTGGCTGTTGGTGCAGCTCGCTCTCTCTCTCTCTCTCTCTCTGTCTCTCAATACTGGACCAGTTTCAAAAGTTGTTGTTCCCTTCGCTCAATTACACATGACAACATGGGAAAACAGGGTCCAGATTGAAATTGTTACCCTTTAATGCCAAATACTAACCCCGAACCTCAACCAAAATTGATTCGGCTGACCGCAAACTGATGATGCACATAAATTACGAAATAAATACTTGGTCAAATTCAAAAACACATTTTTTAAGGTGGACAAACATATATATATATATATATATATATATATATATATATATATATATATATATATATATATATATATATATATATATATATATATATAAAAAAAGAAAAAAAAAAAATCTTATGCAACTTCCTCTGTTGTTGAGGTTAATCAAAGTCAAGCACCCATCTTTTTACCCTTACAAACACAGCATGGAAATTGAACATCCAACACAAACGCAAACATCAGGTTTTCTCCATTTTTTGTCACTGTGGCTGGCAGCACTTACCTGTGGGCTAGTTGTTCAATTGTCAGTGGCCATGATAGAAATAACAGTTTGCTATCATTCTGTCAGCATGGGGCAGAAAAACATTAGCTCGCTCCGAAAAACAAGCACGCGCCAGGTGGTGCCGTCTCTCAGTGGAGAAGCAATTAGCTTTCTGGGGGCCAAAACTACAGTTTGTCCCACATAGAAAACAAGCAACACCTGTGTGTGCAGCCGAGTGGAGCCGAGGCTCAGCGCCACATAATAGAAAATAGGAACATCCAACAGGGGTGTGTCAAGTTGCCCTTTTCTAAATGCAATTTTTTGGAGAAGGTTGACAGGAAAATGAATAGAATGGGTAATAAGCATGGGGAGAGGCAATGAAATAATTTCATAGAGGAGTGTGGGTAGGCAAGCGAGGAGGATTGCAGGAGGAGAAATCCTGATAATTATGGGTGTGAAACATTAATTAAATCGCTGACAGAAAAAGGGGAATCAAAGTGACAGAACTTATGAAAAAGGAGAAAAACACAAGTTAGATCATGTGTTTGAAAAAGAATTGGGGAGAGAGGCAGCAAGAAAAACACAAGTGAGAGAGGGCGGTAGGAGAATATGGCATGTAATGGAAAATATGATGCTTATTCAAAAGGAAGAAAATATGACAGAGTGACACTGGATATGAGCGAGGTGTCACTCATTGCGAGGTTGAGAAAAAGCAGAAGAGGGCAACTGCACAGAATCAAGATGAGATAGACATACATTTTAGTCAGAAAAATGGATAGAACCACTTACTGAGGCTACAGTCTATCCTGATACAATCTGGCGGGAGAAAGAGCGAAATGGTGAGATTGAATAAAAAAGAGACAGAAAGAGACAGAAAGAAAGAGGATAAAAGAGAGAGAAAAAGAGACATTTTACATCCTTCAAGGTACATTCTGCAGACAACCAAGCATTGCTCTGGGGCCACCATCCGGGGACAGGCTCTGAGTCAGGATCACCCTTTACCTCCATCAATCCCATCATCCATCCACCTAATGCCCCCCCCAAAGCACGGCAGAAGGCACGATTTTCACCATGGTGACGATACTAAAGGAGAGCATGATGTCACATATTGATGACACTTTAAATTAAACCTTTGACATGCTGCTTTGTTGTTGCCATAAACACAACATCAAAATTTAAATTGTGTACTTGGAATTATAAGGTTCTGCCTGTGTAGAGTGCAGTTCTGAAATAATGAGCATCAAATTAAATTTACTATTTTGCTTGATGCTTGTAGCACCCAATAATGTGATAATTTTCTGAAAATGTGATAAATTTGCACTTAACTTGATTGAAAATGCAATTAATCCCAATGATGTAATTATTTGACCAATAATGTAATTAACGTACTAATAATGTAGTGTAATGTGTAATACCCAACTAAAATGTTGGGATTTTTTAAACAGCACAAAGCAAGGCAAACTTTGTCTTATCAAGAAATAAAATTACCATATATTTTTTTTAACTTTTACTCCATTATACCCCCATTATAATCTATGAGCTTGCGATTGAGTGTGAGTAAAAAAAAGAAAAAAATTAATTAAAAAGACTCTTAAGAATGAGGGTCAACTTTGGTCTTTAATTTGATAGAGATTTTAATTCTACATAAAGCCTAGAGTTAACAATTCAAAAATATGAAATCATTGAGGCTTAAATGACACTAGCAGTATTATAATGTTGTATACCTTCATACTTTATAATTTCATTAAAAAAAAACAACAATATTTTTGGTCAAAAATCTGCTGTGTTTCCCCTTTGTAAATCATACTAAAACAATATAAAGCATGCAACACTGCGAACATCATAAACATATGATAAACTTCATTAAATAAATCAGACAGAGCCTAATAATTCCAACTGCACAAAATATTTGGCCACACTAAGATGACCTAAAAAACTTCAGGAGATTGCTTCCTTGCTTTCTAACCAACAATGTGAAGCCATTGGGCTCACACTGTACACAAGTTCCCTTTTTCCCTCCATCTGCCGTGCGCTCACTACAGCAGGTGCAATGTCTTGTACCTTTAACTTTAGCCCCTCTTTTCCCAGCCAATTTGAGATGCCTTCTGCAGCACTTTGGGCATGAGAAACCCAACAGTGTAAATGACAAGAAAGGGTGATCTGCACATCCCAGCCACCGCATGCCTGGTGCACACAAACGGAAAGAAATGAGACCCTACGCTGTGCTATTTTTTTGTGGTGTGACAAAAACACAGTGAAAAGTGTTATTGTTTTACAAGCTGTGTTGTCGGGATGGTGGCATTGGTTAAAAAAAGCTTTGTCCTTCAACTGGAAGACTAGAGATCAAGCAGAGAGTCAGTAAACATCTCTGGTTAAGAATCCTACAGCAGGAAACTGAAATCCTGCTGTGCAGCTTACCCTTTCAGATGGGGTTAGTAAACCCCAACCCCTCTTTACAGGAATCGTTTTATTGCTTTTAAGCCCCATCTAGTGGCTGTAAACTGTGTGTGCATGTGGCAGCGTGGCTGGGTTGTGGTCTCGAGCTGTCAACCGCTACAGAATAGTGGACACAAACAGCCAGGGACCGGCATCACTCTGTAAGGTGATGGTGCAATATGTGTTGGTTAGAAGCGGCAACGTTTTTGACGCAACATTTGAAGATGCTTTTTTAAAAGAAGGTAAAAGTTGCCCCGTCAATAAATAGCATGACTAATGAGCCAGCTGTCATCTGTTAGAGTGACAGACTGAGCTTTAGCGGACACATTGAACAGGTTATCATCATTATCTATGACTAATAAATATCATTAGGGCTAAATCTGTCCAATTATAGCCTTTCCTTGTGATTAATTAGCAGGATTTTAATCATCTTAACAAGGATTAAAGCCTTAACTGATATTGAGGATTCCCAGCTGATGCATTTTACTTTAGTTGTTAATTAATTCCCTTACAAAGGAGCTACAAAAATCCTGAGCGGAGCTAAAGTGTCAGTCAACTGACTTTTCTGAGGTGTCATTTGAGGCCAACTTAAACAAAGAACTGGGAATCTCTGTGGGAAATTGGTACACAAATTCACTGAAGGGCTTTTCTGATGGACTGTAGCAGGTGTTCGGACGACTCCAGCTGTGAGCCGGTCTCTCTGACTGTTTGATCCAAAGGGCCGCAGACATATAGGCCATTGAAGGGATGAAAAGTTCCATCTTCGGAGATTTGGCCAGGTGTGGTGTTTGTGAGTGATAGAAAATGAAAGAGGGAGAAGGAGAAGGAGAAGCGAGAGAAAGAGGGATAGAGAAAAAGAGAGAAGATGCCACCTCCGCCCCCACTTCCTGTCTCTATGGTGGCTAAGACTCCCATATTCCAGGGGTGCAACTCTGTAAAGCTCCTCCAGGTTCAATGCTCAGAATCCATTCCTTCGAAGGATCAGGGCAAACTTGAAGTATCCGCAGCTGAAAGGTCATATCCATCTTCCCCCGAGTACTAATATTCATTGCAATGGGATTTCAGTCAAAAGGTCTTCATTACTGAAGTTATTGGAGGGGATGCCCTTCTATCTTACAAAGCGCACTTCACAATTTCACTAAGATTGCCTTTCAAACCTTTTCTTCTTTGGATTCGTTTGTAATAAGTTATGATGGGGATTTATACCGCCTCTTAGCAGCCCCTTAGCTAACTCCACAAAATCGGAATAGAGCGGAACCACAAGGAGGAGCGACACAAGAGTAAGGCCACCTTTAAGCTTGTAGAGACAGGGTAGTGGGTTCAGGCTCAGGACCAGGCCAGGCATACTGTTAGAGATGGAGCTTTTAGACTGGAGGAGGTGTTATGAGGCTTCACGGGAGTTGAAAGGAAACGGATGAATACAGAGGGGACCAGGTCAAATAATATGGAACAGAAATGACTGTAGGGTGGCTCCCCAAAGGGCAAAATGGGGGATACCTTTAGATTGTTATTCTTCCTGCAGCAAGCACTTTATCGGTTTGTGGAGAAGTTTCTAGATTTGTACCTCAGTTTTCTTAAATAAATATCAATTTACAGCTGATGGCATTTCTCATGTAAACCAATGATGGAAACTATTAAATGAAATATAGAGTGCTCTGTCTTACAAATATGACGTAACTGAGGGACAATTTTAGAAGCTTTTTCCGCCTAACTATCTGACAATGGAAAAAACAACAGCGTGAAACTCAAAATGTCAAACCATTCTTCTAACTTTCAGGAGTACACAATGCTAAAACACACAGTGAAGATGAGGAGACAGGGGGATGCTAAGGGAAAGGTTAGCACGGACAAATCACAATGAATCACGGTGGCCTACCGAGGTTCACTGTGAGCTTGACCCGGCCTCCATCCAGCTCAAGTCGCAGGGTGTCCGCCGACTCCTTGGAGGTGGTGGCCATGAGGAGTCCGTACGCCCGCTGAGACATGAAGCGCAGCGCCACGTCCTCCGCCTCCGTGTGCATGGTGACCGGCATGATGATCTTCAGGTACATGCTGCCGTCGTAGCTCAGCACCGTCGCCTCTGGATGAGGTTGTGAGGGAGAGAGGACAGGAGAGGGACAGAGATGAGTGGGAGGTCGACTGGATACGACAGACCAGTATCAACAGCCGAATTCAAGCGTCAGTCAAATTCAATGTCAGTCTAAATGACATAGAAATCTTAATTATCTTTGGACAATCTTTCCATTAGATGTACTTGATTACCAGATTCAGCAAACACTGAACAATTTAGTTAAAACTAGACTAAAACTTTTCAAATTTGTCTCATTATATCAAACAAAACAGGTTTGACCTTACACCATCCTATAGCCTAATGAGATGAAAAAACAACAGTGTCATAACCATTCCATATGTAACCAGAATGTAAAGGGACAGTTCACTCCAAGGCCAAAAAAAAATATTTTTCTTCTAACCTGTGGTGCTCTTTATCAATGTAGAGTCAAAATGCCAAAAAAAGTACATTGAAAAACTCAACAGCAATGTCTCTTTACAGAAATCACAACCTGGTTACTCAAGGTAATCCACAGACCTTGTTGTGAGCAGTTTCATGTAAGAACTATTTTCTTACTACTGAATTACACACACCAACCAGACTACTGAGCAGAAGGAAGTGCGCATCTACTGCTAACTGAACTTGCACCATGGAGCTAGCTAACATTTCAGCTCAGCAAAGGTGGGAGCCACCGATGTTGACATCTCGTGCTATCACAAGCCCAACGTACATGAGTTGCACGCTTCATTCTGAGCCATACTTGTAGCTCGATAGAGAAAGAATAGAGAGCAAATTGTTTCTATTATCTTGAGTAACCAGGTCATGATTTCTGGAAAGAGACATTGCTGTGTAGATTTTCAAAACATTTTTCTTTTTTTGAGTGGCATCTAGTTCTGTTATATTGGAAAGAGGGGAGACGTCTCTACAGCCGATATCTCACACTCAACAACTCACACCAAAACAGACTGATTAACAGCACTACAGGTGAGAGAAAAAACATGTATTTTCAAATTTGGAGTGAACTCCCCCCTTAAAATTTGATTACATTTGAATTGTTACAAGTAAAGGCAGAAAAACACCATATCTCGTGTAAGGCTGAAGAATATGGTCAAACCATGTTGTTTGATAAAATGAGACAAATATTGAAAAAAAAAGAAAAAGAAAGAAAGAACATGTTCTAAATCTAGTTTTAACCAGATTTGTATCCTTTGTTAAAACTGGGATTTAAGTTTTTCAGACCAGACGACTGCTCAAATAAAAGGATAATCAAACAATTTTCAGTATCATTTATGTTGAATGATTTGGAGGTGAACTGTCCCTTTAAGCAATATCTCATTTTTGTAAACACAATAATATTTAGATGCCATATCTACAACATGAAATCAAGGCAACATTCAGTGAGAATCATGATCAAAGTCGTATGTGTCTTATCACACTTATCACTGTGACCAAAAGATGATGTCAATCATTGCTGCACTTCTCAGGCATCTCAAAAGTTTGATGACAGCATGTTCACTACCCCTTGGCCTTGGTCTGTTTTGTCTTCTTGTAATTGCATTTTTATGATGTGTTTCATGTAATTTTCTTAATGCATGTTATTTTGTCTTTATTTGTTCCAAGCTAATATCTGGTGTGTGCAGAGTATGCTCTTTACATCTCTATTATGTTTTGATCAGATGAAAAGTCTATAATCCAACAAACAAAATGAAAGTATTCATTAGTACAAAAGAAAGGAAACTACAGTAAATATTCATAACGAATACAATGTCAGGCATAGATGCATGTCAAAAACAAAAGTGCAGCTGGTTTCCGACACATCCTCATTCACACCAGGCACAACCACCATCTCTCTAGAATCAGCCATGCCATAAATAGACCGCTGTGTAGAGTGACAGTTCCCTGAGTAGTGCTCTTATTTTGCAGTGTGGGTCGATGTGCGTCACCAAGGGCTAACATGACTCATTGTCACAGTAAAAATCTCATGTTTAGGTTTTGGGAAATGATGTTGAAGATACAGAGACATCCCTGCTGGATGTGCAAACAGGTAGATAGCAGCAGTGTTTCAAAAGATTCATACAAACTGGACTAACACAACCCTGTTGTCTTTTTTTAAAACCTCACTTACATAAAATGTGATAAAATACCATTAAAACATTATTCTATCAAAGCAATCAGTAGCACGCAAAGAAAATTCATTAACACCAGCTCAAAACACCATCGATGCTTTCAGTTCATGGGCTTGGAGGCATCTTGTAATATCCTCTAGGTTTTCTTCATCTTGTCAATATCATTGATTTTCCTTACACTCTGTTAATCTATGCACTCAGCCTGAGAAATATAGGGCTGGTTATTAAAAAAAGTTCCTTGCACCACATCCCTGCAGTAACACAAAGCTCCACTAGATGGCAAAAGAGTTTCACTGAAACCAAACCTGTCATCTAAGCACCCAAAGACAAAACTGTTAAAATATCACCCTTCAAAATAAAGACATTTCATCCTCTACCTCCACTGTCCTGATTTGAATCCAATCTCTCCTTCCCTCATTACCCTCCTTGTCCCTCAAAATCCCATACTGTCATGGCTCACTCACCCCTGTGGACGTGCAAAGACAAACCATGAAGCGAGGCGCCTGCAGCTAATTGGAATGAATCAGACGTACGTGGTGCTATTTGACTGGCTCACCTCCCCTCGCTGTGGCGTACGCGCCACCTGGGTTTGCGTGACTGACACAGATGTCGGCAGTAGGCCCCGCTGCTCTATCACACTGCTGCCGGCCCCTCAGTGCTTCAGCTACCATTCTCCCCCTCCCAGCCAGCGGACCCTAATGCCACCCAGCCTCGGGTGGCATTTGGTTCACTCCCTGTGGAGTGCTCACTCTACCCATACAGCAGCTGCTTGGTTCAGTGAAATACAAGGCAGCACACTGTTGAAATGCTCATTCTACACTTGTTTTCTGGCTCTGTTTTATTGGATGGAGTTTACAACACTATTCTGTAAACATTGTAAAACATCAACAATTTTGCAAGTTTTCATAGTTCCATGTTTTGACCATCTGTGGTGTATGAGGCCATGATTATAAGAAGTCAGTATTTGCTTAAATGTACTAATGGTTATTGTATCCATCAGCGTGTCCTGTTTGGAATAATGCAGTGGCATGTCTTTTCTGAATTTTGTATAGCACAACTAGCTCTGCCCCTTTTTGCTCTGTTATCCAACAACAGTGGAGCAAGCTTGAAACATGGTAGAACCTCAGTCAACTTTTCCTTTTCTCTTTTATACTTAGAAGTATTTGCTAGGCTTATCTATTTTGAAAAGAAAACCAAATACTGAGGATGGTTTAAAGATCTGGCTGAAGGTCTGTCACAATCCTTGTGGAAACACTGCATTGTGTATGGTCACTTAAGTTAGCTAATCTTAGCAAAAAGCCAGCTAACTAGCTGGCTAACATATAGCCACATCAAGGGTTAGCCTAATGTCAGATCAACAAACATATCTGTAAAAAGGCAGATGGGTTGGCTGTTGTCATATTTTTAGGATGACAAATTTTGTTCAGAAAAGATCAAGTCTTATGTCCCATTTGTGCCCTGAAGTAACAGGACTTTAGATAAGTCAGCTGTTTGCTCTTGCAATCTACATTGATGCAATGCTGTTTTTGAACCTGCTATGAATTCTAGTGCGCTGAAAGACCTCGGAGTCTTGGTCCCTTCACCCATTAAGACACCCATTCCCTCCAACATCCCCCTCCTTACCTATCTCACAGTTGGTCCCGAGGTATCCGGTGCCGATGCAATCACATATGTAGCGGTTCCAGCCCTCTTTGCACAGACCTCCGTTGCCACAGGGGGCGCTGCTGCACCTCTTCTGCAGTTCACGGGTGCAGAAACTGCTGACACCAAACGCGCTCTGGATCTCTGCGAGGCGGCGGACGTCGCGGCTCTTGCCGTCGATGAAGAGGTCGCGGACGCAGCCTACATAGCCGTAGTTGAGCAGCGCCGTCCACACCTCAGGCGGCAAGATGAGGTCTGACTTGGACTCGGGCAGCCCGCCCAGGTACATATCGCTGTCCAGGTCCAGGATTTCACTGCCCTCTGGGGAGCTGAAGGGCATGCTGCGGCTGTTGACGGAGATAGATCCTAAAACACAGAAACAAAAAACAAGTTACCTAATAAAGAAAGTCTTTAATGTTGTGAAGTTGTCTGCATGTATATGAGCATGCTTGTATTAAGTGAGAGATTAAAAGTGTGTTTTAATGACTCAATGACACAGTACAGCACAATAAAGTAGTGTGTGGTCCGGAAAGGTGGGTGAGTGGACGAGAGGTCAAGTGGTTGAGTGAGTGGGCAAATGAGTGAATTGTTGGGAGGGAGGAGCAGCAAGTGGATAATTTAGGGACATAGAGCACAGACAGAGGGACATACCAGAGACAGGGAGAATAGATGATGGTGGAGTGTATGTGCGTGTGTGTCTAATGTGTCTGTAATAGGCTAAATGGAGGAGAAGGGAAGCAGAATGCAGCAGGGAGTGGGTGAAACAAAAGGCCCTCTATCTTTCTGTGATTAACGACTCCGTCTTAATTTTCTATTAAAAGCCAATTACAGCAGGAGCAGCAGTGAGATCACATGCATGCGCGCACACACATACACACACACACTCGTTCACACCCTTCCTCATTATAAGACGCCATTAGGGGAAGATATAATGTCCTAGGTGCTTGCCCACCTACAGATCATTCATCAGACACCAGACACTCCAGCATGCAGATGCCCCTGTTTGTGCCCACGCTCAGACCAAACATCAAGTCTCTTCATGTAAGAAAAATAAACTGACATCAACAGATTCCACAGTGTCATTAATAGCATGTGTGACCATTTCTTAGCTTTGGTCTTAACATGCTTGGATTAGCATGGAGAGCTAGATGGTCTTAGATTGTGTCAAGGCCAATTCAGTCTCCTTTTCTGTGACAAATGTGCAACACTATCCAAGTGCTTCTAATCCAGTGAACTCTTCCAAACAGCTGCCTAAAGAAGCTACAAAAAACAAGGGGAATATCATTACATTATGCACATGTTTAATGAGAGTGCACATTTGTGGTATTCTAAGATAGTGTGGAGCTACTTAGTCTCAACTGTAAAGGTGCGAATAAGAACAAATGCATGTGAGTTAGCAAGTTCTGAAGAGCTATTTTTTTGCTATTTCAATGCATTTACAAGCGTGCACAGGCCTAGAATTACCGCTCACAGTTGTATGCCTCCAGGAACCGCACAAGTTGTCGTTACAGTTGACATCCATGTCTGTCCACGCTCATAATTAGCCATGCTGTTGACATTGCTTTAAACGTGAATGCAAGGAAGTTACAAAATTCTGAAACAAGGATGCTTCACACACATCTTTCCCCGGCAGCACAGAGGATCTATACAATCAGCACAGTTTCAAGACCGACACCCAAGATTAGTGTTAACAATAATTTTATCAGTATTTGACCAAATGTCTCCCCTTCTGTTCCTCAGTTATAGCTTTGAATAAAGGCCAGAAAGGCTGTTTTGCAGTGGAGCAAATACATAAAATATCACCAATTCATAATATTATCCTACTAGACATTTGTGTGAAATGCTGTCATTATTAGTTCTTGAGTAATGGCCAAAAACATATTTTTGACGTCACAGTGACCTTTGACCACCATAATCTTATCAGTTCAGTGTTGAGTCCAAGTGGACTTTGGTGCCAAAATTGAGGAAATTCCTTCAAAGCACTCTTGAGATATTGCATTCACGAGAATGAGATGGATACAAGGTCACAGTGACCGTTAAATTCTAATCAGTACATCCTTAAGTCCAAGTGAACGCTTGTGCCAAATTTGAAGAAATTCACCCAAGTTGTTCTTGAGATACTGCGTTCTCAACAATGATGTGGACAAAGTCAACGTGAGCTTGACCTTTGACCAACACCTAATCTGTCACTGTTAGTGGATGTTTGTGCGAAATTTGAAAAGATTCCCTCAAGGTCTTGAGATATCACATTCATGAGAATGAGAAGCCAAAGTGACCTCTGACCCAGAAACTCTAATCAGTTCATTTTTAACTCAAAGTGGATGTTTGTGCCAAAGAAATTCATTCAAGATGTTCTTGAGAGTCAAGTCATAGTGACATTTGACCACCCAAATCTTATCAATACATCCTTGAATCTAAGTCAATGCTTGTGCCAAATCTGAAGAAATTCCCTCAAGGCTAAATTTTTTTTGGTGATTTTTTGATATTTTAAAAAGGGTTTGTTGATTGTCGACTGGAGTATTGTATAACTGCAGTATCAACTCTTTCGGTACAAATCTCTCTGATCTTCTGACATGTTACTAATTGTGAAGATGAATTTTTCAAGGGTCAATGTAAATTAAAGTGGTGTAACACACATCTAATTGTCAGAAATCTGTCTCTCAATGCAGAAATAATAATGGGACTGTTTGTAAATTGCAGATCATCGATTGTTGGACAAAAACGCAAACACAGTTAGCACATGCACAAATTCTACACCAGCTGGCAGTTTCAACGTAACAAGCACTCCTCACCTTTCCTCCCCTCCCTCTGGAAATCCACATGACACCATTCCCCGTCATTGACCTTCTTGTTGCTGGCCTTCAGCTTTGTTTTTCCAGAGCCCATATCGATCAGCAGGTACAAATACCCCTCCAGCAGCTCCATGGCAAAGTAATCAGTCTTCAGTTCCCTTCCAGGCTTCTGCTCTTTGGGACCCTGAGGACGGCCGTGGCTGAAGAGCAGGAGCCCGCTGGGCTCTGTAGTGCGGAAGTCAAAGGAGATAGATCCTGTCTTCTTGGTGTTCCACTTGGGCAGGGAGATGTAGGACTCGGGGGTCTCAAAGGTGACTGGGTCCAGGGCCGCCACGTCCTCGCAGCGGAACACCAGGTCACCATTCAGGGTGATTTTAGGGTCGCGCTCGATGGCCAGCCGTGACAGCTCCAGCTTAAAGTCGTTGTTCTTGTACACCACCTGGTAAGCAGAGAGGGGAGAGAGGTTATAATTAATCATGATATCAGAAGATTATAATAAAAGAAGCAACGAAATGACACCAACCCTTAATGCCCTTCATTGGTTATCTGTGAGTTTTAGAATTGATTTAATGTTCTTGTCTACACAGAGATATTTATGAAGATGGATATTTTCCTGTGCGTATTGGCCTCTCATTAACACCTAAACACAGTTTTACGTCACTAAAACTCCGATTTTTTTGAGTTGTATCCATGTGTAGATGCAAAACGAAGTGTTTGGAAAACAATGATCATCTCCTCAATTTGTACTTGCCCTCTAGGCTTTGTGTAATCCACATGCGCTCAAAACAGTTACAACAATGGCTGACTAGCGGTTTGCAAACATCTTTTGTTTCGTTTCGTTTCATTATTTTAACAATGATGACAGCATGATGACTTATCATCCCACAAACAAAAAGCTAGGGAAAAAAATCAGACAAATACATAACAATATAATCACAATGAAAAAGGGAAATAAAAAAAATAAATGGATCACTTTGAAAAAAACAAATAAAATATATATGACAGGTAGAGCGTAATTATAGTATAGCAAATTTTCTCCCATTCCACACTGTGTTGTGCTATTTTACAATTAGTAGCAATATTTCTTTCTATAAGAAACTGACTTCACGCTGTACTTTTTCTGAATCTTAAAATTTAATTTGTCCTTGATTGAGTGTTAAAAATATTTAACCAAACAGAAAAATTGTATTTATCAAACATTTGTAAATATTTTGTCAGCACTTAAAGGTCAAACAGCTACTTTGCTACACCTCTTCAAAGACAAATAGTGGCGTCTGCTGGCCCGCTGTTATTTGGTCCACTTGAGTGTCTGCTTTCGAAGACTACCAAAAAAGGGTTATTTTGGATCAGGCCTGATTGAACCAGCAGATGGTGGTAATATGTTGAGACGAGAGTAAGGAAAATTTTAACGTCCCAAGCATCACCCGTGTCATTCATGTATCTTAGAGTGAGTTCTTTTGTCCTAACATCAAGGGGGAATCAACAGTGATGAGATCTCCTGTGGGTGTTTTGAAAAAGGTAGCCTGTACTGAGGAGGTTTTGGAGTTGTTACATTCTAGTGTGGACAAGATGACAAAATTCTTCTTTTAAAAAGATATGCTTTTTCCTGAAGCCATAAATGGTCCAACTTCAGCTTATATCTGTGATCTGCTAACTCCCTTTTCATTTATTATTAGATAGACAGACAGATAGATTGGGAGACTTTATTGTCCACTTCAGTGGAAATTTGTCTTTGGCTTTGCTCAGACACAGCAAAGATTCATAAAAACACAAATACAATAGTGCAAACAGGCAGGTAGGAGCAATAAATTATATAAATATAAAAAAAAAATAATAAAAGAGAGCACATTTTACAAAGCAGTAGTTTTCCCTAATACAATAATTCTGTGTTCATTGCCTGAATGGCATATGGAATAAAGGGCCATTATTATTTACTATGTTACTATTATTCAAAACATTATTATCATTATTAGTAGTAGTAGTAATAGAAGTAGCAGTAATGGCACCAGTAGCAGTGGCAGCAGTGTTAGTAAATTTTGATTATTATTTTTGAAATGGCAAATTGCTATAGCTTAAAACACAGCTGCAAGAGAGAAGAAGGTTTCGTCCATAATCCTGAGATCCCGCAGATGCATCCTAATTGCCCAAATTAATTTCAAGTGTCAGATATAGTGGCTGCTGGGAAATCTTGTCAGCACGGGGAAATGATGAATCAAGACATGAATGAAATACATGACGTTCTCTTGAACAGCAGTGTGAAACCACACCGTCATCTGTTTTTCTGTCTTTAAACAGCAACACCCTAACAGAGAAGTTTAGATCGGCAGCTCAGTGAATCATGCTCTGTTCACCACTGTACAGACTCTTAACTCACATCCAAGTGTACAAACTATTTGTTATTGTACTAAAAGTGTAGCTCAGACATGCCAGTGTGTACAGTTTGCACAATTAATGGAACAAAGTTAAAAGGCTCCAGGGGGATACTCAGACGCTTGGAGAAGTGAATGTTGCCCACGGCCTTAACGTAAATGTCTTCGTCAGCCTTTGATGAAATATGGCTCTATTGTTTCAGCTCAAAGTGTGTGTCTATGCCTCACTATATGCATTTATAATGGATTAAGTGCTAAAGGCAAAGTAAATTATCCTTGTCTTTCATAGTTTCTGTTCTCATTGTATTTGTTGAACACTCTGTAGACAGCGTTTTGAAGAGGCCGTCCTCAAGGTACTACTGTGAAGCAGCTGGGTTCTTTGCATATGTTTGTGTTTTCTCTCTCCTGATTGTAGTGCTCTTCACGCTCACATCCTCCCTGACAGGTTATAGGAATGTAGAGAAGCCGTTTCCTCTATCTTTGTTTTCTCGCGCCGTCGCAGCTATGAGGTTTAAGAAGAATGTACCAAAGCAGCACTAGACCAGCAGCTCCTGTCCTTTAGCGTTGCTAAATCACTGTTTTCTCAGCGGAGTCTGGCTTTCGAAGAAAGCGATGTAACAGCTTATTTTTTCCGTTCACATTAAGGTAAAGCAATGCAAATACTCTAAATATAACAAACAATTAAACTCATATAGATTTTTTTTTAGCAGGGTAAACTGTGCTTTGTTGCTGGCCCCCATTTACAGCAGTACATTTCTTGGACTCTTTCTCAAAACGGGGGGGGGGGGACTGACATTTAATGTTTGTAATATATTGTCTGTGGATAAGTAACTCATACAACTTCACTTCAAGAAATCTTAACTAACTATCACTTTAATAACATACAGTCTTATATTGATTTTCTTCCTTACATAGCCATTGATTTCTATTCCTATGGACAGACTATTAAAGTCAACTTTGATAAATTACTGAATATTCCCTCCATCTTGCTTCTTAAGGCATAAATAGCTATTTCGTCTCTACAAACTTCTGCTCAGCCCAAGACTGAACGCTGAAATTATCTGTGTATTTAGTCACCATTTGCTTTTGTTTGCATTGGCCTGTTTTCGAATTTGCACCGCTGAAAGGCTCGTCTTGTGCAATGCGGTTCACTGTATTGGCTTTTGACTATCTAATTTCACCAGACTGCTGCTGTCATTCCTCATTGTCTTTCACGGTATCTCTTTCAAACGCCCTCTGATCTTACCTTTTTTCTTTTTTTTTCCCACATGCATCCACACGCTCTCTCTCTCGCTTTCTCTCTCTCTCTCTCCACCTTCCTCCCTCTCGTCCTCTCTATCAAACACCACACCTACGCACAGGCACAGATGAACCGCGAGGACAAAGATATGCCGGGTTATTCTTGAACTTAAGCCTGCTTTGGTTATCTCCCACCTTGGCCACGCTACCACATGTACTGTACACCTCATAATGTCGTCATTAGCAGAGATTAGTCCTGGTAATTAGCGATGATAACGCTAAAACTGGCAGCTAATAAGGCGTGAGCTCTCCTGGCTTAAGGTGTTAGAAAAAGAGAGGGGTAGGTGAAAGGGAGAAAAGGCAGTGGGAGGAGGGAGATTTATTTCCATTTCATTTATTTTGAGGTATTTATTTTTGTTTATCCATGCTGCTCTGTTTCTACATAAAATGCAGCCTGCTGTTCTGCTTCTTTATAAGGGATCATACAGCATGTAGGGAGAAGATGAGGCAGGAAATAAAGCTGGCAACATGCTGGACCAGATGACTTTCAGAGCTTGTGTTGGGTGACTATGCTGAAGAATGCAAACTCACAGTTTAAAACTGGAGTCGGTTTCATTTTGGTGTCCTTGCCCAAAAATCCTATAATAAACTTTGAGCATATTGTAATTCAAGGGGTCTTGGAGAAAACTAGACTTCTGCTCCTGCTCTTGGCTCCATTTTCAGGATTTAAAAAATCTGGTCCTGATGGGACTTTGACAAATCAAAAAGAGAGGTTTCAGAGAGAGGGTGTTGCTATTGGCTGGTCTACAAATGCAGACACATCTGCACGTTCCTATAGTAAAAGTCTGATTCAACAGCCTACAGTCCTGCAGAGAAAGTTGCTACTCCAGCACTGGTGACAACACTGCAAAGACAAAAAAAAAGATTCACAAGGAGAGTTTGACAATAAATGAAAACAAAATATTTCCGTATTGGCAAAGTGTTAAACAAGACGGGTATCCACTACAGATTTACGAAAAACTTAAGCAATATTTTCAAAATGTCGATAAAACACAATTGCAAGATGACTGCATTTCCATTGAGTGATGTTGTTGACCTCTCCTCCCACAATAACATTCCAAGAAGCATAGTGATGGATGTTCAAAACATCAGCAGCTTTATTTATAGGACGCAAAAACATCTTTTTTTTAGCAACGCTTGTTGGACAACAGGTGAGCTATAAAAACATAAAAAAAAAGTGTTTTTAATTTTTTTCAAATCACCTGAAATACCACCCAAGCAAGCATAAATACTTTTCTGTAATACATTTTTTTCGAAATTGACGCGTTTCCATAAGGCATATTTTACATTCACAATTTCGATTTGAACAGTTTGAGGGTAAATGGAAACCCGCCTACACATGCAGAGAAAGTGTTGCTAATAGTCTTTCCTTCAACAAACAGGAGCCAAAGGCTCATGCAGCTTCAACTTCACGATTATGTAGCTAACGTTAGCTTGAGCCTCAAATCGCAGTGTGCTCTCCACTTCCCTCTCCGTCACTGTAGACCACGTGGCTGAATCAAGAGGCAAGGCAGGCAGCAGGCCCAGGGACAAATCCTCAGTCGGTAACAACCCCAATTTAGCCATCACAAACCCCAGCTCTGGGGACCCGACAGCTTAGACCCCCTGCCGGATCAGCAAGCTTCCTGTTATTGGCATTACACACACAGTGCGTACAATTAACTTTTTGAATCAGTTGCCAATCGCAGCCAATTTGGCTGGTAGAAAAAACAAACAGCCAAGCATATTTTTCACAAGCCAAAATAATAAATTGCCTTTTTTTTCTCACATGTTGATTTACTTCAGTAAAATTAATTGAGACAATATGGAATCTTAGAGAAGAGGCCAGAGCAAAATCTGAAGTAAAAATACTGGATATTTTTAACAGCTACTGCATTGACACTATCAATGTGAGAGGCAAAAAGAGTTTGCTGTGTTGGTTCAATTTACAGGGCCTCTGTCTTAATATCTCATAACCTTCATCAGTATGCACGCAGATTTAGCTCCCAGCAGACCAGGCTGGTGATAGTTTAGAGATCAGCTGATGTCTCGTGCTGTAAACAGAGAACAATCAACAGAACAAGTAGCGCTCAAGATGGCTTTGCTGCACCACACAGACCTGTGCGAGTGCCAGTGACACAGCGGCACAGAGCGGCAGAGCCATGCGCCCCTAAAAATGCACCACAGACTCTCAGCAGAGTTTAAAACATGACTATTTTGGCACAAATATTTACCCGCTAGTGTGGCAAATAACCTTCAGAGATTTTATCACATTTGGCGCTCGGCGGGTGTTAATTTGGGACCCCATCAACAGTTTTTACAGTGATTTCAAAGCACGGTGATCACACATGGTATCATGATAATTAAATTTTGAATGATATTACTGTTGGTTAATTTCACCACGGTTATCGTGATAACTGGAAACCGTTGCATACCTGAGGAGGAG
Source organism: Plectropomus leopardus (assembly GCF_026936395.1). Classification (NCBI taxonomy): domain Eukaryota; kingdom Metazoa; phylum Chordata; class Actinopteri; order Perciformes; family Serranidae; genus Plectropomus; species Plectropomus leopardus. The sequence goes on along the minus strand of NC_142198.1, from coordinate 5,440,200 downwards.
AGAGAGGCAATTACACGTAGAGAAGGGCCGCAGTTGGCATTGAACCCGCGGCTGCAGCAGCAAGGACATGAGCCTTTGCACACGCGGCTCCAGCTCTACCACCGGAGCTAATAGGCACCCCAAAGCATGAATATTTTTTTATCTGTTTTCGATGTAAACAGATTCAGAGTCAATGAAAAATGATGTCAACAAGTCCATTTGACACTTTAGTCCAGATCAATAATTCAGTCATCAATCAATGGTTAAATTATCACAAAATTTTGTGTATGTTGGCAGGAGGACAAGTCCTAATGATGTTGGTAAGTCAAAATGTTCCCTTATTAACACTAGGGTCAATGCTAACACTAATGATGACCAGTTTTTCATTATATTTGCTGCGGTAATCTTGTTTCCTAGAAGATGAATGCTCGTGTCAGCTGTGACCCCTCCTTCACACCGATAGCCGCATAAAAAGTCCTATAATTCCTTGTAAAATAAACATCCGGATTCTAATTTGGTGATGATGATTACACACTGCTCATGAGAGGATGTGCCTTTTGATTTTGGAAACTGCATGAGCTTAACTCTGGCACTGCCCTCGCTACTTGAATCTAACCTAAAAGGTCAGCTGTGAACAAAAGATTGCTAAATGTCATGGACAAATTGCTGATTAGGGTCTAGAGGCTGCCACATGTAGCAATAACTGCATCTGACATCGCAAGAAGTCTTTGAAAATACTAATGAACACCAAACAATGTGTTTTACAAAGATTTGGTCTCTTAGTCATGACTGCACTCAAACCAGATGATTGGGCAGAGATGGGACATCACAAAGACATGACAGATTATCATGCCGGCTCTCAATATGTAATTGACGTCAAGACTCATGTCAGAGGGATTTGGTGGAATCCAACTTGTCTGAAATTGGAGCCAAAATAAAGGCTGGCGGCCAGAATTAGCTCGCTGTAACGTCAGCTGTGAGCGGCTATTGATAGCATGTGATCTTCAGCTAGAGCAGAACTGGAGGGCTTGATTTGTAGCATCTTCAATTCAATAAGCGCAAGACATGAAAATGCTGTGGTAGCCAGTTATTAAGTGTGTGACAAGATATCTTTTCACAGGCACTTAAGTCCCTCAGTGTGTCTCTGTAAAAGAATTTAAATATAAAAAGAGAGGAGGAGCTGGGGGGAACGGAAAACAAAAAGCAGAATGTCAAATAATGTAGGATAATACAACAGAGAGGCGTTCAGCAGTAACAGAGGAAGGTAGGTTAAAAACTGAGAGGGACAGAGCAACGCATAGGGGGACCAAGGTATGTGAGGCATGCAGGGCCAACTGTGAACAGTGGATCAAATAAGCTGTGCCTTTGTAAAGCAAAAGAGCCGGACGATGTGCACTCAGTCGGGGGCTGATTCTGTATAAACGCATGTGCTAACTTGGCATCTTGACCATATGCCTTCCTTTAATATCTTCAAAACCTCCAGGGTGACCGGCTTTAAACAGACATTTCTAATATGTGCTCTTTAATACTCGAAGGGCAAGTCTCTACCCATCATATAACGAGCTAAAGAAGAGATGCTCATCAGCTCTGTCCACTAATTAAAAGACCGTTGTCAAAGGTCTTCAAAATGTCGACATCGGATATCAGTTAATAATGTCCAGCAACACAGTTTTTGTCCCATCTTTTGATGTAATGATCTCTTCTGAATGCATTGACTCGTGCAGCAGAGCCATAGGGTCTTTTGTGTTGGATTAACTTCGTTGATATTTCTAAAATCAGGATGTGTGTGTGGGCCGGGACATGGACTGTGACTGGGCCAAAGCCTTCCTCAGGGTTGACTGCATTGATTTGTTTTGTCATTGAGCAACTCTGCAAATCTAACACCCTACAGGTCAGAATTACAAACAAAATAATTTTTGTCCTGATGTACATTGGGCTGTGAATATGACACATTTCAGGCCATATCATTGCCACAGATTCAAAGACAGTGAGCCAATTCAAGTTATTATTTGAAAACTATTGGCCAGATTTTCGTGAAACTTGATTAAAGGGTGTAGCATTGGCCAAGAAAGAACCTCTTACATTTTGGAGTGGATCCCAATCACAGAGCTGATATACAACTTATTTCTTTGACTTTTGTGAAGATAGCAAGCTACGGCTTTGACCTTGACAGAGTAATTTCTATTAATCCTAAAATAAAGTAAATGGCAGCAGAGGCGGAGCTAAGTCATTGTTTAGTCAGTTACAAGTAGGTCTCATGTCTTTGCACTTAAGTCTTAAGTTAAGACAGGTATGTCCCATATCTAGTTCCATGTCCTAAATTGGAGTTTCGAGACTTAAACAGGTTATAATGTCCTCTGATATATTGCTATTTTAAAAAGGATTACATATCAAATAAAAAAAATTAAAATAAAAATAAAAAAATAAATTAGAATACTTTTCCATATGCTTTTGAGGTCTACATATTTGATGTCTTTATACTGAAAGTTAATTGGTCTGCCTGTAATTTTCTTTGTTAATGTTCTGGATCCTGTAAATCCTTTTTTATTGACCACTACATAGTTGTTGTACACCAATGAAATTATCTTTGGTATCATTTTTCCCAACTTGTTAGTTCTTCATGGTTCTTTCCCGTTATTCTAATGGGTCCTGTTGAACTAGCTAAGAAAAAAAAGGAATTTGGGGAATTAAGTGTCAGCTTGCCGCAAATAAAGTGTCAGTGTTAGCTGATTAAAAAATGAAACTGCATTTCATTCAATAATGTTGTATGTTTTAATAAATAACATAAGTTTAAAGACATTCAAAAATATCAAGATATATATCCTGTATTACAATAAAGCCTTAAAATATCTTGAGATTATTTTAAAGCCATATCACCTGGCCCTATCTTTAACATAGTGAAAACTATTTTGCTGTTATTTTAATGGTCTGAACGGTGAATACAGCTCCTTTAAGTATAAGAAATATTTCCAATTTACAAATAAAGCTGACATAATAAGGCTTCTCCTCAGCAGAAGCAGATTTTGATATGATTATAACAGTTTGGCAAAACATCAAGACATATTCTATAGTAGCTGCAGATTTGCACAAGACTGGACTATTGACCTTGGCGGAGGGCAGCAATTTCCATGTGCCCTTCTACCTTATATATTCATTAACTTCAGTGACATTCACTGAAAGTGTGTGATGTACTTTCAGCTATACTATACATTGCAGTGTTGTTGCCTTAGTGATAAGGAAGTGCAACTGGAAAGGGCAAAGGGCATGCTTTGCCACAGCATGCATCCAACTACAACGTCTTAAATGAATGTTTCCGTGTGATAGGTGGGGTGTGAGTGGGGGGCGATGGGCGACTCCAGAAGATTTTATCTCACAACAAAGGTGAGACTCGGAGGAAGCTGCACACGAAGAGATAGAGCATCAATACGAAGTTGGAAGGGCACGGTGGGAGAGGGAGCGAGGGCGAGGAGGAGGGCCAGAGCATTCATCCAGTGCATGGAATCAGTCGAAGAAATCAATTTTTAATTTGGCCGTCAGGATGGCAAAGCTGGCGTGCCAACAGCGCTACCATGGACTTAATTACACAAAAGTGCCCCCGAGAAAAGGAAGGATGAGAGGAGGAGAGGGGTGGAGGGGAGTGATGAGAGAGGTGGGAAGAAGAGAGAGAGTGACTGAGATGGAGGGAGGGAGTGTGAAATGGGCAATAGCAAGGTCACTATCTGGGAGGGAGATGGGGGGGCGGAGGTTGTGGAAGAGAGACAGATGGTGACGTGCAGGAGAAGAGAGGAATCTGTGGAAACAAGACTAGGGGGCTGAGGAGCTGAGAGACATGATTTCACACCCCAGCACTCTGACTGGGAGCCTCGAAAACACACACATACATCACACAGTGTATGATCATAGCATGTGGGTGACTTTGAACACACACACACATATAAACGAACACACACACACACAAACACACACACACACACACACACACACGCACGGCAAATAAAAACTTCATAAGGCTTCAGTGCCTCTTTTGGTGCCTTTTTACTCTTCCTTTGCTGCGCTCTTCCTTTGGATTCCTGCTGCCTGGAGGGTACCGGCCAAGCGTATCAAAGGCGTTTGACCACGGTGGCGGCATGAAAGCCTTGCCCCGGACCATAACACCACTGATAATCCGAGCTGTGCCACTGAACTAGCACAGGATGAAACACACCGCTGTGTACCCCCCAACCACTTGCTTTCCTCTTTATTTTCAGCCGCTACTGTACTACTCTACCTGGCGCTCTCGATGCAGGTTTTCTCAGTGCTTTTCTGCGTGGCTACCTTTCGGGCTCAGTTGAGCTGATGTAGTCATTAGAGCTTGACCGCGGGTGAAAGCTGAGCCCATGAAACAAAAAACACCAGGAAAAACAACCAGTAAGCTCCAGCTTCTAGTCAGCTCAGAACTGGATCAAACACTATGTCTTACTGAACTGTAAAAACACCTTCAAAAAGGGACAAATTACAAGTTCTGGTATTGATATCTCTTTGGTTGATATCACACTATTCATAGACCTCGGTTGCACACACCTGCTACCACTTTCAGCTAAAGCTAGAGTCAACAGTACAATATGGAAGTCTTAAAATTCTTTATCTACAGGAGGCCCATAGGATTTGTGAGAGACTGCCTCATGCTGTCAGCAAACTGCTTCCCCTGAATTGAGGAAAACAAGATTTTGATTTTTCTATACTTGACTATCCAACGTTTGAGACATGTTTTGCAGTGCTGACCCAAACCCAGCCTGCTAAATGAAAAATGCAGCCCTTGGCAGAAGGTCAAACATGAATGCCAATGTCTGATGTTTACAGTAACACTTCCCTTCACCCTGGATTTTGTCTGAAACTATTCCCTTCCCTCTCAACCATATCTTACCTCTACCTCAAAACTTTTTCATCCATTTTTCTTTTCTTACTTTTGTCTGCAAACCAATAAAATATGTAGCTGACAACTGCAGCTCCATTATCTTTTTAAACTAGAATTACTGCCTAGCGCTTGTAAACCTCTACAAACCAGTCAAATTCCAGTTAAAGTTTACTGTCTATGTCTGTAAAAACATGGAAGCTTCACACACGCATCCTCATTCCGGCAACAACGAAGATATATAAAATCAGCACAGTTTCAAGGCTGACACCCAAAAGGAGTGTCACCAATTCAGTATCTGTCCAAACATCTCCCCTTCTGTTCTTTAGTTATGGCACTGAAAAACAGCCAGAGAAGTGTTTTTACAGAACATTATGATGTCACTGAGAAGTTGACCTTTTGAAGTTAAAATGTCATTAGTTCATTTTATTCCATGAGTCATTTGTGTGAAATTTTGTCATTATTGATGGATACATTCTTGAGTTATGGCCATAAATGTGTTTTGTGAGGTCAGGGCGACCTTGAGTTTTGATCTTCAACCATCAATTTCTAATCTTTTATTAATTCCTAGTGAGTGTGCCAAATTTAAAGAAAATAGCTCAAAACCTTCTTGAGATTTTGAATTCAGGAAGACTAGACACATGAGACTTGAGACCAAGAGAATGTGTGTGCCAAATTTGAAAAATAAGTAATAAAAAACCTCTCAAGGCATTCTTGAGATATTGCATTTACAAGACTGTGACAGATGAGGTCACAGTGACTTTGACCTTTTGCATATGACCACCAAAATCTAATCACGTCATTGTTGAGTGCAAGTTGACATTTGAGTCGAAAAAAGGAATACACTTCACAAGAACAGGATGGATGGACACCTGGACAGACAACCCAGAAACATAATGCATGTATCCACAGCTATCACTGGCACTGAGGCATAAACATTTCCATTTTCAACACTGTACATATCAAACTTTTAATTCATTCCTCTACTTGCAGCTATTTTTTTTCCTCATTTCCTCTGTGCAGCATCTCCTCTCGCTTAGCTACTTATTGGGAGATCACTCAGTCTAACCAACAGTCTTAAATGCTCTGCTCTCCAACCATCTGCTCGTTTCATTTCCAGCACTTGGCTCACATTGCTTCTTCACTTTCACCTCTATTTGTTGCTGTTAGCTCTAGCTATAGTCTGTGTTTTCACCGTTCACACCCCTCCTCCCTTCCCCTGTTCTCTGTCTGTACATTGACTGTAAATCCAGCCTTGTCTTGATGAGAGAGGATAGTTAAACGCCTTGGGAAGTTTAAGACCCACTGGGGATCCTTCTGATAGCAACCCAAATAATGAAAATGTAATTCTACAGGCATAATTAAGTTAGAGATAGGGCGATTACTGTGCAATCCATTAAAAGTGATGGCAAAAGTAATTACTTATTCAATCAGCGTGGTTTTATGAGGAAATGCGATGGCACCATGTTGCGTCGCCTCTATACAAGTCATTACATTTACAAGGGCATAATACGTTAAGCTGTGATTGGTCCTCTTGACAGCTTGTTAAACCGTGAATTAAAGCCCTGGTGAAAATAAAAGTCATTTTTTGGCAAAGTTGAAGTAATAAACCTTTTATAAGACAACTGTCCTCTACAATTTATCCGTTACTACTGTATATGTGGCTCTTTATGCCTGGATGGCTGAAGGTATAAATTTGAAACTTCATGTTCATGATTTTCTGCCATCCCACTGTGTGTACAAAGCCTGTGGATGTGTTTTGTTCGCAGTGTATTAAGCAGGAGATGGAGGGAATAAATACTTGAAAGAGAATCAGGAAACTGCATGTCTGACACCTCCTACCCTCACATACGGTGGCCAAAGAATGTGTTTGTTTGAGTATGACGCCATACCACAGTCAAACACCCTCTCACTGCAACATTCCCATGTTTGTTTGATTGGTTTTTTTCACTGCCTTTTTGTATGGAACTAAAAATGCTTACTGCTGGTTTCGAGGCACCCTTTAACTGATGAAAGCAGGTAATCAGAAAAAAAAAGCCTTAATACTGCCAATAGTTAACACATCTGATATCTTAAAGGGTAACTTTAATATTTTGCAACTTGGAGCCCATTTTCCCATGTTTTTGTGTGTAAGTTACTAAGGGGAACCACAGTTTTGTAAACTGGTCCCATATTGAGGAGCAGGGTTGCAGCCAGCAGCAGTGAAAGAGGCTGTAATGGAACCACTCAGGGCCTGGGCCGTCTTATCCAATGGCCATTCTGGGCAAATGCCCGGGCCCACACCACTTGGAGACGTGTGTGAGGCATGCTACTACCACTACTGCTACTAATACTACTACTACTACTACTACTACTACTACTACTACTAATAATAATAATAATAATAATAATAATAATAATCAATGGCTGCTTTGTTTTCAATTGTCAGACACTTTTAGGCTTTTAGTCAATTTGTATTAGTTAGCCTTCTTTCAGTGGTGGAATATAACAAAAAACATTTACTCAAGTACTGTACTTAAATACAATTTTGAGGTACTTTTACATGTGGATTTACAATGTATCCTACTTCATACGTCTACTTCACTGCATCTGAAACAAATACTGTACTTTTTGCTCCACTAGGCTATATTTATTTGACAACTTTAGTTACTTTGCAGATTCAGACTATAAAGAAAAAATGTAAATCAACTAATATATTACAACTTAAAGATATAGGTTATAAGTTAACCAGCAGTTGGTTATATAAAATCACTGAAATAAGTCCCAGCTTTACCGGCTGCAGCAATAACTCAACGAACATAAAAATGCATTGATAATAACAATCCAATAATATAATTTATATGACTAAAGGAATATTATAGATAGGATTTTCTGCATTGTGCCTACCTTTACTTTTGGTACTTAAAATATATTTTGATGTTAATACGCTGATGTTGTACTTCATGTTAAAGTCTGAATGCAGGACTTTTACCTGAAGTCTAGTATTTTTACACCGTAGAATTGATTCCATAATGATACAGAATTATGCCATGTATGCTATATCTTTTCTATTAATGACAAACAAAAAAAACCTTGACCATCATGCCAAGTTGGCAAGGGGCCTATTAAACATTTTTGCCCAAGAGTCTGTAACATGATGATCCGGGCCTGCTTAGGGAAATTATGCACCATCAATGTACATCCACTTAAAGTGCTTGTTCTTGCCACTGCAGCCTGCGATTATTATTGTTTTACAATATTATGGAGGGGATCCCTACAGAGATTCACCTTTTTGCTAAATAATGAGATCCTTTTTGTTTACTACAAACAGCCCTGGAATTGCTAGGGGTGTAAATCACTAGCTTCATCATGATAAGATATTATTTCAATTATTTGGACTACGAGAATTTGCAGATGTCACAAAGTCTTCCAAGATATGATTTCAATTTCATTTGATTCAGGGCCTGGGGTTGATATGAGGCAATACTGTGTGTCCATTTAACAAAGTTGGTTATAGAAGAAGCTGCCAATCCTTCCTTTTTAGCTTTAAAAAAAAACAAAACAAACAACAACAACAACAAAAAAAAAAAAACACTAAATAATGTTCAGAATTGTAACCGGTAAAATACAGTGAGGTTTACTTTACACTGATTCAACTGACACAAATCAAACAGCATATGGGATAAGTTAACCCTAAGGGTTTGCAGTCAGGAGGCTTTTTTTTTAAGAGGAAATGTTTTCTTTTTGACCAAAATTATGACTCCCCTTCCAAAAACTTCATGAACAACAAAATTAAAGCCCTGAATGCCAACTTCTCCCAACAGCCATATAACACAAATTAACAACTAAACCTTTCAACAAAATTATAAACTTTGGCTCAATAATAACTATCAAGGTGCATGCTAATTACAGTATTAGCTTAAGCATTTTCACACTGTATAAATTAGCCTAGCAGTTAGCCAGTTTATCTTTGCAATTTACATGTATAATTATATATTTTTTCCTTACTTACTGCTGGTTTAAGTCACTGCATCTCCCAGCAAGGCCCAATTTCAGACCGCAAGGAATTTTTTTTCTAGCTTTTCTTTGAAACAGAGCAGCTAATGTTAATGTTGCAGTATTGATGCCAGAAGCTAGCAAATCGCAACTTATCACATATCCCACATCATGCCAAAATATTAATATTTCTCCTCAAACCTCAGGAATAACTGCTTCAAAGCCCTGAAGGAACATTTCTCCCAGCAACAGCCATAAAACATGAGCTAACAACAAGACCATTTAACAAAATTATACACTTTGGCTCAATAATAACTGTTAGGGTGCAGGGGCAACAGGTGTTTGGGTTTTTTGTGCTAATTACAGTACTATCTTAAGCACTTTCAAAGGGCATACATTAGCCTAGCAGTTAGCAGAGTTTAACTTCACAATTTACATCTATTATTTATATTTTTTTCCTACTCACCACTGGTTTTAGTCACCGCCTCTCCAGGCAAGGTTAAATTTTAGACTAAATGCAAGTTTTTTCAGCCAAACATTGTTAAAACAGAGCAACTAATGTTAATGTTGCCATATTGCTGCCAGTAGCTAACAATAAACGTCACTTTTCGCATATGACATGTCATGCCAAAATTTTACTGCTTTTCCCAAAACTTAAGGAATAACTGGTTCAAAACCAAAAATGCAAAATTCTCCCAACAGCCATAACACACGACTTAATAACAAGGCCATTTAACAAAAGAATAAACTATGGCTTAATATTAACTGTCAAAGTGAACAGACAGCAGGTGTTTTTTATTGTCTAATCACACGTTGTCAGCTTAAACACTTCTGCACCGCATAAATTAGCCTAGCGGTTAGCAGAGTTTAGCGTCACAATTTACATGCAGTACTTATATTTTTTTCCTACTCACCGCTGGTATAAGTCAGCTCCTGTCCCGAAAAGGTTGAATTTGAGACTGCGTGCAGTTTTTTTTTCAGCCATTGTTGAAACAGAGCAACTACTGTTTATGTTGCGGTGTTGCTGCCGGAAGCTAGTATAAAGTCACCGTTTACGTAGGACGTGTGTCTGTTGACCCTCATTTCCTCCGACATCCAAAATATCCACACAGCTGATGTATTCCTGAGTAAATAGGGTTATCCTCACCCCCTGTCTCTCGGCTTGACTTCCTTATAATACATCCATGGCTGCCCCCCACTGTCTGCCTGGCCTGACGTTGTCTGACGGTGACACAGAATTTCAAAATAAAGGCATGTCCTAAAGACGATTATGCGGATCTATGTTTTCACTTTGCTTCGATCACATTGCGTTGGTCAGTGAATGGGTATATTGATCCAGATCGATGGAAAGCAGAAAAAGCCCAGAAACAGCTAGCACCAAACCCCGCAGACTCAATTCACATCAACAGTAATTTCTAGTGTGTATCACATTCAGGGACGGTTTTTGCTATGGGCAATGTGGGCGACCGCCCAGGGCGCAATGTATTTGGGGGCGCACGAGCACCCGCAAAATAAATAAATAAATAAATAAATAAATAAATGAATAAATAAATAAAAATCGCAAGTTTTCTACCGCTCATTTCCACGTCACGTTAGTGGAGTAGGTGCGGGGCGCCCTTACTATCATGTCAACTTTCTGCTGAGTCATGTCTACAGGTTGTGTGCGTCAGAAGAAAAGGCAGCAGGGAGACAGGAGGGCGATCAACTCACAACTGCAGAGGTTGTGAGCAGGTTGAGTTTAACTCTCAGAGGAAAAGCAAGGAGGGGGTGAGGGATAGACTGACCTGTTATGATCCCAGCTGCTTCCAAATAAATTGTATTTCATTCATAAAATTAACATAGATACTTTTACATTTATTGCGCTATGTGAAAATGTAAAAACTGCCACAACTGTCGGGTTTTTACTGGAACTCACTTTAATGTCTGACAGCATTAAATCCGTCAAGCGTCTGCATAACTCTCAATACGCAATACAGAGCTTCCGCTCAGAACTACTTCCTGTTGCAGTCCTTTCAACATAAGAGCATGTAGGAATATGCTGAACATCACCACATGGGCGTTTGACGGAGGGAAAAGGTGATGATGTTAAATTGAGTCAAGGGTGTATCATGGACAAAAGACCAAAGAAACCATCAGATGTCCAGTTCAGAAAGAAAGGGAAAGAAGAAGAGGAGAAACGCTCAAAAGATAAAAGGTATGCAGGTCGAGTGACGTTTATTGTATGTAATGAAACAGTAGCTTATACGTTATTTATTATCCTCTTGCTAATATGCTGCTACTTAGCCACAGAAGACGACTGTATTTGTTTTTTAGCTTTGCTGAACTAGCAACTATTAAAATTTGAGGCATTATGCTTAGATAATACGATGTTAATGGATGACTTTTTTTGGGGTGGGGGGTGGGGGGGTGGATGTCCGCCCAGGGCGCAAAACTACCCAGGACTGCCTCTGATCACTGTTGTGATTGTTGGAACAGTAAAAAGACACATTAGTATAGCCTTATGAGGGATTTATTTGTTTTTGTCAACTTTGAATGAGGAGCATTTTATGATTAGAAAATTGCTTTTTATTTGAATGAACTTTGGTGACATCTATTTCTGAGTTTCTTTCTGCTGAACACATGGGATCTTTCTCTTGAACAAAAATGTCTTTCTCTGTAGGATCCTTTCCAAAATTTGTCAGACACTTTTGATAACAATCTAAGTATGTCAGTGGCAAAAGCAAGCATTTTTTGTGGATATATACGTTGAAAGTGCACAAATGCCCCAAGTGATTGCATGGCAGCAAAAGACAGCAAACTCGTTGCTCAATTAGAAAAAAAAGATCCCAGACACAAAACCATGGGGAAAAAAAGGTTCAGGTTGAACAATACCTTTAAATAATAACACACTCAACCCTCTAACAATCAGAACAATTCCCAAGTAAGTAACCTGCTAGCATGAGGCAGGGGGAAGAAGAATGTGTGTGCATGGTTGCATGCTTGATCAGCCCATACAGTAAATATTCGATGCACGATCACACTGAGCAACTCACATCTTTAAGGCAGCCCATGAAGTTGTTGCTGACTGGCGATCCGGGCAGGTCGGCCGTGTTGGGGCTCCCTCCAATGTAGAAGAAGTCATCCGAGCCCAACATGGTGTAATCTTCCTGGGTGTAACCAGTGGTGGTCAATATACCATCCACTGAGATGGTCACCTGGCGTAGGCATGGCCCAAAAGAGACAGACAGAGCGATAGCGAGGGAAAGAAATAGAGCAGGGATAGGTAGAAACAGAGTTTGATGAGAGCGGAGAGAAATTAGAAGAATGAGGAGGAAAAACAAGGAAGAAAGTGGATTAAACACCGGTGATAGGTGGTGTTGTCCCCTAAATGGTATCGCTTGGTTGGTTGCTTTGGTGCCGCTCAGACTGGGGGACTTTCACTCTAAAGTGCAGTTGCTAAGAGAAAACCAATGGAACGGCGCTGTGCTCACTGTGTAACCACTGACTCCTGATTTAATTGAGTAATGGCTAAAGTTAACTATATCCTTCGCTGGAATAAGTACATCTTAAAGAAATGTACAAATCAATACAGCAGCCAGAAAAACATGATCTTACAGGTAATTACTAGTTTTATCAACTGGGCTTTTTCCTTTGATTGGCATAAGTATTCTACAATATTCCTTTGCTGAACCAGCCCTCAGTCAATGAACTACCAGTAAAAATAAATCCCTTTTCAATATTCAATCGCCTCCAGTCTTGTCTTTTTTGTGCAAGGTTACACATTCTGTTCTGCACGTTTGATCGCTCACAGAGCTGAAAGTGCCGGGTGGAATCAAACACACAGCCGCAAGCTGATGGTATGAGATAGTGTGGAAATGGAGAATCAAGACTTAATATCCAAAAAAAGAAAAAAAAAATTAAAAACCAGATGCATAAAGGGTACATTTGGAGGCTCCTTCAGGCTTTTCTGTAAGATTGTACTTTTTTTAAAGCTCAAATAGCATTTTGATGTCTGTACAATTACACTGCTAACCTTGTATTGCTTGATCAAAAAGAGCTTGAAACTAAATTACAACAGCATGTGTAAGGACTCCTCTTGTACTGATGTAACCTTACACAAGACCTTACACGATGGGGTGAAGCAACTGTTTTAAATGTAACACCACACTCTACCTTGTCAGTTAAAAGAATACCTGAAGAGTGAAGAAGACGACACATGAGATATCCTCACATTTAATTAGAATGCGTCTCACATGACGATCAGGATTTCCTCCGCTCGGTTCTTTCAGGAGTTGTCTTTTTACATTACACTCATAACAAAGCAGCAAATTTCAGCACTTGATGAAAATGCTAATAAGTATAATTTGGCTAATTGTGTTATATCATGGCTGTATTTGCATATCAGTGCCACGGTGATGCGGCTACACAAACATCCTGCCAAATAATGCTGTTTGATTTGGGAGGGATTTTTGCAGTTAGTGACCAATTTATTGTCTAATTATCCTAATGGAGTTGGCCTGGGCGAAAGTGAAGTACTCATGTCTCTGATTCAACATCTGTTATTCTGCATAAATGTACACAGCTTAAATACAGGACTGCAGGGAGCCGTGTACACGACCATCTGTTTTTCATTACCTCTGCACACTCTGAAGCAATGCTAGTACAAACTACCTGCATCCCGTTAGAGGTTTGATTTCAATCTGCAGAAATTGCATTTACCCTAAAAGAATAGCAAAAAAAACCAACAAAAGCTTGAACACAATATGAAATGTAGCAAACATTCCAAAGCAGAAGGCTAAAAAAAAACCTTAGCAACTGCACTCAACAGATCAGTCGCCCCAGCTAAGTGCTCGTCTTCTTTTTTCTTGACTTTTTTTTTCTTTTTTTCCGTACTTCCCTTGTTAACAGGGCAACTCATTTTTATGTCTGCTGTTACTACTTGGAGATAAAGAGCGATCGTATTGGCCACAAGAATCTGGCATGAAGAATCAGCGGTTGACAGTGGTGGTGTGTTGGGGTCATCTTTGAAGATCTTGGACAAGGCTTTCAGCAGGGCAACTTCGTTTGTCCTATAGTGACGGGAGAGACCCTACAGGTGGCTAAGGAGGAGAAACAAGTTGGGGGGTTACGCCTTAAAACATTTCTACTGACTTTTGCCAAAGCCATCTATCAACTGTATGACCTCTTCTCAAAAATAGGAGATAGGATAGGAAATCAAAGAGTAGAGATATAAACTGCACGCTTTCTGAAATTAAAAATGTTGACCAAAGCGCTCAAGAACATCTTCCATGGCCAAGCTAGGCTTTTGGGATTTGGAAGAATATGTTGTGGGGGGTAGCTGATGGTACATCTTCAGGGCTGTTGGGGGCCATTGTGGACTAACATTGGCTAGCTGCCAGACACCTCTAAAATTCCCAAATAAAAAAAGAAAGAAATTGGGATAAGCAGTGTACTTGTTCCTTCTTTTTCTTGCAATCTCCGTCATCCTTGATTCTACCACTTAAATGGTTTATCAAAGTATGTGGTGCATAAAAAATCACTCCATAGATTCAATGTGTGTTCACAGGTTGAAAAATAACATCTAACAGAAACAGTGGGCCCTATCTCACTGATGGTGCAAAGCAGCACAAAATCAATTGCAATGGTAATTGCTAGGCAGATGTAAGAAGCAAATGTACACTAAACAAAAATTTATACACAACACTTGTGTGTGTTTTTGTGTGAATTTCCATTTTCTTTTCAATAGAATAATTTTTCAAACTGTTCAATGTACTTGTAGCCATGGCCATGTAGGTCTTAAAATGAGGTGTGGTAAGTCGCATTGCTGGTGTATTGTTATTGTGAGGCAGCAGAAGGCGATTGTGCCATTGGCAAACAAAAAACTGTTCTAAAGACAGAATAGCAGAATTTTCATGCTATTGAAAGGCCACTTAATTCAGATTGTGTTCACAACACATGTACTGTACTTGTTACATGCACAAGGACATACAGATAATTAATGAGGAAAATATTAATCAAATTCTCTAAAATGGGAATGTAGCAGAGAGCACAGCAGAGCTGCTGTCTGACTCCCCACTAAGAGAAATGCTGTGGGTACTTATGTACAGCATTCTGTTTCCTCTGTCTACAGTTTCCATGATTTTTGATGTGGTGACATTACTGCTCTTACTTCAGGAAACAGCTTGCTTCTCCAATTTGCAGAATCTGCAATGCAAATATCAGTAGGTGCAGGCACCTATGGCTTTTAAAGGGAGTGAAAGATGACACTGCGATTGGTTGAATTCATTTTATGCCCAGTACACACCCATGATTACTTAAGGGAACAAATGCATCCTGTTTGCCCTATGGGCCTTACTTTGCACCTAGATTATGCACTGTTTAACCAGCAAAATATGAGTTGGCCCAAAATGCATCTGCACCATGAACTTTAGACTGTACATATTATAGGTTGTTCAAATAGTGCCCAATATGTCAAAGATTTTTATTTGATTCAAAAAAAGAAACCAATGCAAAACAAATATTCAAGTATTTCCTCTGAAGTGACTTTGTAATAATTTATGAGTGCTAGCTAGTCTTTTCTACAGCCCAACTGCACACTCGTCCCATTGGGTAACATTACAAGCACTTGCATCAGTGGCCAGAGGAAGGAAAGGGTGATGATATCACAGGTTGCTAGTGGAAATACCCTGATGTTCCTGGCCTGGAAGCCATGCAGTTTGGAGGGGATCACAATGCATTCCTATCTCAAAACCTTTGCAAAATGCAGACAGATTATTCTTTCAAATGAACGAGTAGTAAAATATTAAGATTCCCTCGGAGCAATTTTGACTCCTTTGTTATGAATTTTATCATTCAGCATGGGGAAAGAGCTTGAAAAAAGTCTTAATTGTTATATTTTACTTGACACCAAGACAAGGCAGGCCCTGCGGTGCAAAATGTTGGATCCAGGTCACAAAAAGAAATAAAACCCATGTTCATGTTTCTTTGATTGTAAATGTATTCAAGGTAATTGACAGGACTAAAGCAATGATTAACATGAAATGGCGGCCTACCCTCTTAATTACTTTATGAAAATAACT
The DNA here is from genome assembly GCF_026936395.1 of Plectropomus leopardus. NCBI lineage: Eukaryota > Metazoa > Chordata > Actinopteri > Perciformes > Serranidae > Plectropomus > Plectropomus leopardus. The sequence continues at coordinate 5,424,297 of NC_142198.1, read as the reverse complement.
GTGGGTTCTTTGGCTGGGGGATTCGCGTGTGATAAGAGACCTGAGCATATGCAACAATATGGCCTGAAAGTAAGTCTTTATAATTGTGTGATCACAGTTCCCTTTTTGAAACAAAGCCTGGTGTGATAGCCTAAGAACATCTGATACATACAAAAATAAAACTCATTAACGCATTTCCAGCATCCCTCTCTGCTCCTTTTCCAGTGAGAACTTCATTGTACTAGATATAAACTAATAAAACTGACAAACACTTCCCTTCCTCCTTTCATATGTACCTAGAATAAGCAACCAACATGCCGCCACTAAAACAAATAGGACTATTTAATCCTTCTTGCTGCTTCTGTTGGATCCCTTGCTTTTCACCCAGCTGCTCTTCAAATACTTCTTTAGCCCAGGACAAACAGAAACCAAACAGTACTGGCTGATCTGTGCCGAACTGTGTCCCAGATATCATAGAGACCACAGACTGGAGCTGTTTACAGATGAATATACTGTGAAGGGATTGACACAGCTCGGAATTCAAATCTTGGGGAGCATTCTGTTTTAACCTGTTCACATGTCTACATGGTCCCCTGGTTGGGGAATGACTTCTCTTATGGTATTAATTCCTCCCTCTATTCCATCAGTCTTTCTCTTCTGTGCTTCTTCCCCATAAAACCACAAACTACCTGCGGAATCAAAGCTTCTGTAATGGGGGTTCACATGTAGTGTAAAGTGAACTAAAGCTGTTCTGTGTGGGGTCCTGCTGTGTGCTCAACGGACTGTGTTACTGGCTCATTGACCATATCGGGCTCAATGACTACAAGCTGCTGGCAATTCAACGCTCCAACACGTAGATCCCACTTTCACCAAGTTAACAAAGGTCAACATGATTCCTATTGGAATTACGCTGGCCACACTAATGTTGTACATTAAAGGTGAACAACACTATAGTTGAAATGATCAGACTAATCAGACCCTGTATACACGATGGCCATGATTTTTACTTGTAAGTTTAACATAAATCATGTATGCTTTGAGATGTATCTACGTCACATCTGTCACCCTAGTAATTGACACTAATAAGCTCTTGTCGACAGCTAATTCAGCATGTTAAATTGTCAGCGCAGCCTGAAAAACTGATTGGTAGTTCAACGCATGGATGTGTTAAGAGACCTGGATGCAGCGTTGCAGGCAGGAGCCCATTTATTTTTATCATAGTTTCACAGCGCCTTTTTACCCTGTAAAGCACTTTGGTCAACCTGGTTGTTTTAAATGTGCTATATAAAAAGAGTTGACTTGACTTGACAAGGCCAAAAATGTTACCAGAAACCAATCATAGTTTTATTGTGTCTTTGCTTGCTAGTTCATGGTAAATATCCTTTGTTTTTTCAACATCAGGTTGTGTTGTTTATGTGCTAACTATCTAGTCTTGACACCCGCCTTGACTCCATACAGATTACCTTGCCCTGCTGGTATGGAGGTTTGTTTCCTCTCATGTAGACACAGAACATACGTACTAGTTGGCAGTTGACTTTGGTGTTTAAGAACAATGTCTTGGCCGAGACACAGGCAACATGAGGCAACACAACACTCTACTTCATTGTAAGTATTTCTTGCCATCATACTATGACTGCCTATCCACCATCATGATTAATTTCTTAGGAGTCTGGTAGCAACTCAGGAGTGGGCGGAAGGTAACACAAGAACAGCAGCTACTACTTCTATAAAGAAATACATCAGAGTGAACCCAGATGGTATTTAGGAGGAAGAAAAACAACCAACGCAAGTCTTAAGCTTATGGTATATTAGCCACAAGAAAAAGAGGAATTTTTCACTTTATGGTATGTGGAGCTGCATCATGTCAAGCTTTCAACACACGCAATAAAAAATAGCTCTGTTTGACTCACACTCACTGTGCACACATCTTCTGCTCAGGAATACAGATCATGTTCTACCCTCAATTCCCAAAGGCAGTCATGATTTGGAGCATCCAATTTTTACTTTGAGTGAGTCTATGGTTTCTTTGTCAGCAATTTTGAACTCATGTGCAGTCTAACCAGGTACGGAGACCTATCAGAACCTTCAGATATTTGACATCATAGTCCATGCAAAGAGCTTACCTTGAAAATGCATCACTTACCCTTGTTGGCACTACATTTGATCTTTCGCAGGGAGAAACAAGGGGTTATATTTTGGAGTTAATATATTGCATAATACAATTGAAGGCTTGCATAAGAAGGGTAACACAATAGATGACAGACTTTGTCCTCCCATTAGCTCAGGTCAAAGCTAGACCAGAAGTTAGGAAGGAAGTTCAAGAGAAAAAGAAATAAAGGTGTTCCTATCCACCATTGGACTTTGGTAGGTGTCTGGCAGCTTGTCAACGTGTATTAGTCAGGAATAATTTATTGTAGGAAGACAATCTGTCTTCCAACACTAAATATGGAGTCTGTTGTCTTAACTAAGCTACATATCAAGGTTAGTGAATGTGGGAGGGTCGGGAGGTTTTGCTGTTTAGGCAACAGTTGTCAAGGGGTTTGAGGTGAGAAAGGAGGGGGGTAGTTCTTTAGTTGTGTGCCGAAAAGAGTTAAAAGGGTTGAAGGGTGAACAAAATCGGTTAGTACTTTTGTAAGTAAGGGAAAGTCAGACACAAAAATGGTTGTTAGTACAGTTACAACAAAGGTTTGATTCAAACAGTAGATTAGTAACACTCTTAGTAAAATTTGGTGATAAGTAGGTGAGGATTCTTTAAAAGTCCTCTGAAATTTGATTGCTCAAACCAGGTCCAAATTTGGACTGAATGTGTTATTTCATGTGCAAGGGTTCGTTTTGGTTAAGAGGAAACAAAATGAAACCATCCAAGCTAACGGGGTGACACACAAGCCATGCACTTAAATGGGAAAGATGACAGGAGGAATGAGGATGGGGGGAGAATTCCATCAGACACAACACAAACAGACCAACTGTTAAATGAAAAAAAATAAAAACATCTGGCAAGATGCAGCAAAATGGGGAAAGTAGTGTGTGTGGAGGGGTGGGGGCGGGGGTGGGGGTGGGGGTAAATTTATTGCGGGGCACCACGACACCAGACAAATGGGGTAAAAGGAAGAGCTTTCAGTGTTAAGGTTTAGACAGGAATGCAACAGGATATAGACACGTGTACAACAGACTTGACACGCGCTGGGCTAGAGCAGCATTTGAACCCCTGTGAGTATGCTGATGTGAGGACATTCTAGCCAATAGAGACATGCAAACAGAGTGCAGGGACACAACCACTGGTCAGTTTGGAGGTGGGAGTGGTGGGACAGGATGGGACCAATGTCACCAATCACAGATGAAATCAACGGAAATGAGAGGGTTTTTTAAAGAATAGGAAAAAATTGGGAGTGGAGAGAGGACGTCCATGTCTTGGTGAATAGAGCAATTAGTATTCAAATGTTGGGAACCATCACTGTCTCTGCCCTATTAGACACACAAAAAGAAATCTGTACTCAGACATGATTGCAGCTCCTATTATGCCCCCCTCTAGAATTTCACCACCATTTCTGATGTGAGCTCAAAATTGCTTCATCATTTTTGTCAAATCTGAGCCAAGACAAGACAAATTTGACCAAGTGAGTCGCTGGAAACAGTGGCTTACACTCATAACAGTTTTCCCCAACTCATGTGTTATGATGGATTGGGCAGATTTATTCCTTGGGGCATCAATCCTCTATTCACCAAGAAAATGAAAATCTGTCTCTCCTCTTTACTTTTTCCCTTTTGTTGTTTTAGCAAGATAAAATGTGAGGTCATTATTCATTTTAGTAGGTTAAAATTTGAAGTTAAACTTATAGAAGTTAAAAAAAGAAAGAAAAATAAAAAACAAATCAAATAAATAAACCAGCAAGAGGGTGTGGCTAACATGTTTCATGGCCGTATTGATTATATTAGGACAACTGATATATGTATGTATATATGTTAGCCATGATATATACATATACATATATACTCAATGCAATCTGTTTATAAAAAATAACAAAATAAAAGATTGGGAATAGGGGGGGGTCAAGTCTCTTCATGCAAGGGGTGAGGCCAGTAAAATATAAGAAATATAAGTTAGTGTTAGTGTTAATGAGGGGTCGATTGCACACAGTTCAGAGTTCCCAAGGCAATTACGGTCTGTATCAATGGCCAGACAATTTCATTTATTGATTAAAAAGTCCAGTGAAAGCAAGTAATACTGATAATACTACTATAATATAGTATGTGAGTTATTTTGGCCAACTTTCCCCAAGTTTGCAGCTTATAAAAATGCATTTGCCACTTTATTTTCAATTATGAGCTTGAATCACTACTATTCTGCACCCGAGTTCAGCGGACTAATGCCATATTAAAGTACTTTATTAAGTGTTTACATGTGTGTAAGAGCTGGAGTGTGTTTGGGCGCAGGTCTGGGAACAAGCCCATCTTGATCATAAATCAACCTAAGGCCACTAATGGGATCAAACACTTATTTGAGGCCTACTTTACAGTGAGGGCTTTGGCCGCTAAATCAAAAGTTGTAAATACTCTTCATGAGTTCATAAACCACAGGATGGTGAGCCTCGATAACAGGACGCTCCATAACAGGCCGAACAGGCACCATAGCGAGATGGTCCCACTGCAATTCGTCTCATGTTGTTAAAATGTTGGAAAATAAATAAATTGATTTTTTTTCTTTCTTTTTTATTTTTTTTACTTCCTCTCACTGGAGTTGCTCTAGTAGGTTATTTGTGAGCTTGAGAAGTCTGCTGTGTATGCTCACTTCATAGGGTTCTTCTTAGAAAATAAATCAGGAGGAAACAGGGATAAACAAAAAAGTAAAGGTAACTATTTCTAATACTCAATTGAGAAAATTTCTTGCATTAAGATTCTTTATTTCTTCATACGGATAGTATTTCAAGTAAAAAAAAAATAAGAAATAAAAAGGGACTGAAAATAAAAAGCAAAAGAAATAAAAATCTTAAAATTTAGGTAATTTCTCTATCTTTTTGGGCAGACCTCTTTGGATGAACACGTCAATTCTTTTAGGGAGGGGGGAACTGGATGGCAATAAAAAGCAATAACATATATATAGAGAGGGCTAAAAGAAAAACAGAGAGGTGGAGTTTTTCAGCTACCTTGGAATTGATGGCGGATTGTACTTTCAGTAAAGCAAACAGAATAGAAAGAGGTAACGGAAAACCCAGGGCAAACCAAAGTATAAGACAATTAGAATGATATCTACCATATAATGCAGTTTGTTTACCATAGCGTGTCCAATGCCTGCGTGCTTCAGGAGAAAACAGGGGGAGGAGAAAGAAAAAAAAAATAATGACAAACCTTAAACTCAAGGAAAACACACCTCAACCCCAAAAAAGTGGCAAAGGAAAAAAAAATCGCCTTTTGCAAAACCAGCTTCTCCTTTCAATAACAAAAACGAAGCTAATATTAAAATATAATTTAAAAGAAAATATTGTTTTTCTATTGTTTATATAGTAAAACATCCAAATAAAGAAATAAAGAAAGCAATCGTATAATTATTTTGTTTTACAAGGGTCATCTAGGAAATAAAATAAAAGGAATAAAAGGATAACAATACATTTGTTAGTATGTAAGTCGCAAGTTAAGTAGAGAAAACAACAGATGGTTCACATTCCGTGAATGACACAGTGTTAGTTGTTGAAATCATAAAAGGTAAGGGAAAAGAAAAGTTCACCAATGAAAAGAATCAAATCGGAAGAATTCTGAAGCTTGTTGTTAGTAAAAGAGACAAGAGTTAGCAAATCAACTTCCACAGAGGGGATTTGGGTCGTTTTGATGGGGATGTTTGTTTTGAGTGGGGAAGAGGGGGAATAAGGGAAAAGTACACCAGTATTCACTCTAGTGGCCTTGGCTGGTGGTAGGGTCTAGTCCATTTCAAAATGGCGTCTTTTAGTACTTGGGCGGGGCCAATCATGTCTTGGTGACTTGAAAGGTTGCAAATCTCTAAGCAAAATATCCCCAAGTAGTCATTACGGGAGTAATGTGACATATGCAAGAGAAAAACCAAAAAGAAATTATTGCATTGTAACAATGGACAATTGTGGTCACTACTGTGTTTTTCAGTGATGGGACATTGAGGGAAACAGAATTAATTTGGTACATTCTTGAGCATGAGAGAAAAGGATAGAGAAAGGCAGAGAGATGGAGAGAAGCATTTCATTGAGGATATCTGCAGCATCCTGAAAAAGAGAGTGAACTGGTCATTCAGTACCTTAAGTCATTTCCACAATAAAGAGCAAAGCTTGTGGTATCTGGGGAGAGAAAAGCATGCCAACTAGAACATGAAATGGAACTTTGAGACACATCTTCATGTGCCATCTGTGCATTAACTGATTCCCCATCTTTGAAACACCATATCAGACCTGCAATCTCAAGTAAGTAAAAAAAAGATGTCAGTTCTGAGGATATGGTCAAACTGCGCAAGAGGTGCAAATCAGCAGTTACTTTGACAATTTAAATTGCTTCCTTCAGCTCAAAGAAGCGTCGTCTCTAACTCTAGTGTGTTCACTCATTTCTAAATTCAAATGCACATCAGTATGTATGTCAGTAAGCGAATGCATCATTGTACAAAGGCATGTCAGTGTGTACAACAGTAAATGAATGCATCCTGAATCCCTATTATAAGTAGGTATAAACAGTATACTCAGTGATAATGGTGATTAAGAATAGTCAGTTCCCTTCAAAAATGTCATTGGTGGAAAAACAAGGTTGTACATAAAAGAGATTTGGACCCAATCCCATTTCTTATTTTCACACCTACCCCTCAATTTTGAATGCCCCTTTACTCCTCGGAGCAGAGTTACAAGACTTAGTTGTTAAAATCTTCCCCTATGAAATGTGAAAACCCCTTCTGACCCTGATTCTTCATGAGTAGTTGCCACTGGCCTGAAGTAATCAGGAGCAATGACATTTACCATTTATTTGAGACAGAAAAGTATGGATGCTTGTGATTCATTCACAAGTTGAACAATTTATCAAACAATCAAATAGAAAATAATGCTGGGTCATTTCTGCAACTTGTGGTTCTCTGTAGGCTAACATTAGCAACTTGTGCCCCTACCCTGCCAGTCTACCCCAACAAGAATCAGGATGCCTTACCTCCTAGATGTGAATGTGCAAACGGATGGGTAGAGGTTAAGTGCTAGGGACATGGGGTGTATTGGGATTCAGCCTTAGACCTAATTAGGGGCAGCAAACACAACACATGGGTTCACCAGTAATATGCTGTATTCAGAGCTTAACCCTTTAAAACCTGGAGCGACATAATTTTTCTTGTGCTGCTTTCAGACACCTTTCACATGTATCTAAACCTGTGAACCCTCAGCAATTTGGTGCAATGTATTTTAAAATATAACAAAAAAAGGCAATGAGCAACTTTATGAGAAAAGCTTCAAATATCACAAGAAATTGGTAGATTTAGAAAATTATTCTAAAATAGCTAGGGGAAATTGTCTAGGGAAAAAAGCAAGGGAAAAACTATTATTATTATTATTATTATTATTATTAGTAGTAGTAGTAGTAGTAGTAGTAGTAGTAGTATTATCATAATTACATATTTAACATTAAGTTCCAAAATTATTGTTCATTTTTAAGCACTTTCTAGGTAATTACTTTGGGTTGTTTTCAAATAATCTTTTTCTGACTTTAAAAAATCTGTTAATTATTTATTTACCCCCAAGTAATTTTCATATACTTTATACTAATTTCTTGGTATTTTGGGGTCATATACCCTTGTCAACTTGCTCAGGTGTCAAAGGGTTAAAAAGATACTTAGAGCCTACGCAGTGTAACATTTACCGATATTAATGACCAGGGACACACACCAGAGAACCTTTTAGAGTAGTGCGACAAAGTGAGCTACACACAGTGACTCTCTCAAAGGGATATAAATGTGCTTCTAGTGACTGTCAAACCTCCACCAGACTCCCAGTCTTTCCAGAGTAGACACAGGGACTCTGACAGTGGCTGGTTTGCTCCATGTAGCTGTCCCTGAGTGCTGGTGGTCACTCAGTCTCCACCGTATCAGCAGTAAGAAGCAAAAAGATCTTTCACCGAGATCTGCCTTGAGTTTCCCCCCAGGACGTGAGTAGACATCTAGAGGACATCTTATATCTTGATCTGGAAGTTGAAATTGTCAGCTGCCGTGGGTGACCATATCTGATACTAGAATTTGGGCAGAAAGGGTGAATCTACTCACTGACAATTACTTATTTTTACATAAAGTTATAAAATTTGACTAGTGCTGTTTAAATATGCTGAAATTACAGCAAAGCTCCAGGTCAGGCAGTTAAGATGCATACATGCATATAGATACAGAGTATGTCCCTGTTGTACGTACAGTATGTACAGTACTGTGTGTGTTTATGTGTGGGATGGATTACCGTTTGTGTTTGCCATCTGTGTGGGAGCTGAGTCGAAGTTGCAAGCATGACCGAAGTCCCCCCTGTGGGGTTTACTGGAAGATTTCAAGCTTCATGCGCGCCCACTCTTTGATCCAGGGTCATGATGAAGTGCTGTCACCAGTCCTCCACTTTGTCTAATGACTCCTCTTGATCCGCTATTTAGGTGAATAAGATCCAATGGTGGATTTGAATTTGTATATCCACACCAAACTGCACTCGCATGTCTCTGAGTTTAAGAAAACAACAGCTGACACATCAAAGAAACAGACAGGACGCTCCGACAACTGGGAGCTTATTGATAGTAATAAGTTAGACTTGTACAAAGGTGACAATGATTATGGGTCTTTCTACGCTCATTGAAAGATGGTCTGTGATACAGCTTGGGGAGATTATTAAATGCAACATTTTGAATTCTGTAAGTTTCAGATCCCTCGCAGGCGTTTGATGTCTGGATTTTGAACTTATCTCTCTATCACTTCTTTGACGGAGCAGCCCTGGGATGGTTGTGAAAAATTTATCCTTCAAAAATTGCTGATGATCTTTGAAATTACACGATAAAGTGACGGCAGCGCGTAAAAAGATGGGTGGTGGAAATGAAAGGAAGAGATTATATTTGGAGTTCTGTAGAGTCGGCAGTATCTTGTAGAAAGAGTGAACACAGCCTATGCCTGTCAATGTTCTGTGAGTAAGCAATATAGAAGAGCAGATTTATTTTGATTCTCCTGAGCAGGTCCCTGTGAAGGGTTAAGTCTACAGGGTCAATGCATGTAGACGAATGGGTGGGTGACGACTGTCCAACAGACAAAGACTGTCCAACAGACAAAGGAATGAAGGAGATTAAGGTAGATTTGGAACCTGTGCAAAGATTTATATAGTATCTTATTTCATCGATCCATTAACAACTAAAATATAAAAATAAAATTGATAGACAGACAGATGGACAGACAGATGGATGGATGGATGGATGGAAAACTCAATGGAAAGACAGCTCAGTGAATGGATATAGCCAGAAAGAAAGAAAGCTAGTAATACAGCTAGATAGACTAATCGAAAGGTAGGTAGGTAGGTAGAAAGTGAGAGCTAGAAAGACAGCAGGATGGAAAACTAGATAGAAAGATAGCTAAATAGATGAATAGATGGCAAAACAAAAAAAAAAGCTAGAAAGATAGCAAGATGGATAGCTAGCTAGCTAGCTAGATAGATAGAAATGTAGCTTGATAGACAGATGGAAAGATGGTGATATAGGTAGTAAGATAGCTAGCTGACCTGCACATCACTACTAGCTGGATATAGATTTATAGCTGGTTGCGAGGTAGCTAGATAAGTAGATAAGTAGGTTATGGCAAGTAGGTATGGGTGGATGGATGGATAGATAGATAGATAGATAGATAGATAGATAGACAGATAGATAGATAGATAGATAGATAGATAGATAGATAGATAGATAAATAGATAGATAGTCCACATTGAGAGTTAGACTTGGGTTTTCATATGAGGAGTAAGACATACAAAATGTTAAATGAATAAACTTTCAGACTAGAAAGAAGTGTAGCAATGTGGGCATTTGAAAGTGATATGAAGATCCAGAGGCAAAGCTATTATACAAGTATGACTTTTGACTGCATGAGATCTGTAAATACTGCAGAACTGGTGCTCCAATGTCAAGATCAATCATGCAGAAAATTAAGGTTTTGTTGTACTTTTGTTATCACACAGTAAACAGGATGGTCTAGTAACTAGAGGAAAAACAGTGGGTTGAGAGACAGAGTCACCACTGTCTTTACCACTAATTTCACTGTCTCACAGTCAATTTCCTTTTCCATGCATTGTGCTTGTTTTGCCTCAAAGCCACCATGCCTGGAGCCCCTGCTGTGACAGCCCATCACCCTCGCTGTAATTGACCCATGAGGGAAAACCAAGGCTGCAAATGCCGATGTTTGCTGATGGAGGATAAAGCCCCCAGTCATGTAAACAACCACAAGCCCAGACAAACAACTTTGTGTTGCATCTGTCTCACAGGAGCCCCTGGGCTATAAAATCTTCATGTATTTAATACTGAGGGATGGGGCGGGGTAAAAAAGGGAAATGTGCTAATGCCAAAACTGCTAATTCACTAGACAGGCGGGGACCTGCAGGATGCCAGCCCGATTCGGCAAAGATGTAAAATTATGTTTTTGTTGAGTTGCTGATCTTTTACACACTTGTCACGGTGGACGTTACTGAGCTGCGGCATCCAGCGAATAAGCCGAATAAATATTTAATGACAAATGGATAGTGCAGTCGAGCCAAGATTTCCAGTCCAGATAGATTTATCATCGTAACATAGAAAGGTCCAAGACTGATGACCATTCTCCGATAAATTTGGCCCCTTAGAAATAAGTGATGAAACTGATATTGCAGAATATTATGGGGTGAGCAGGGAGAGAATTGGTGCTATTTTTCATCCGGCGAAAATTAACGATTACAAACACATGAAAATTCTGCATTACCTGTATGAGTAGAAGCTCATTTTTTGTTGCTGGATGAACGTGAGCATCCATATTATATGCATTTATGTGGCTTGCTGGGTATTTGTGAATGTGTGCTGTATAAGGCACTCCTCTGCAACACAGACACTCTGCAAGTGACCCTGTCAGATAGAGGGGGGAACTGGGCTTCGATTCAAAATAGCTCTTTCAGGTACATTTGGTTTCGCGTTCATTCCAATCATCCGCCATTCACTCTCGTCTGCCTCTCTCTAAATCTGGCTCCAAGTAATGGAAACTGGCAGACAGGCTTCAGGTGCAAATATAAATGTCACTGCAATTATGGTGGAGAGAAGTCTGCAAACAAACAGCGTGCAAGGGTGCGGGGTTTCTGTATAGGTGTGTGCGTGCGTGCATGAAAATTGCAGTAGAACATATTGTGCATTGCGATGCAGATGGCCATAATTCTCTCTCCTTTTTCTGTTGTGCTTCCCATCAGCCTCACCTCCGTTTCCCCGTTTCTGACTGACTGACTGCCTCCTCGTCCCTTCTTTCTCTTTAGATTCCATCAGGATGAGCTCAATGTCAACCCACAAGAACAACTGTTGAGGCTGTTGCAGCAAAGATTCAAGCAGTGCTCAGTCTCTACAATCAGAAGAAAATGCACACATCTCTTCCTCAGACAGATGGCTCATCCAGCATAACTACACATTGTAATTTTGGAATTTACAACAAATTGGCAAAACAAGATTAACTGTATAGTTAACTTTTATTTCTACCTCTTTTTAACTTATAAATTTAGATTTAGTTATAAGCACACAGCTATACAGCTGAACATGAATATGTATGAATTAGAGGGAGCTACCTCTTCTTAATTGTTTATTCTGTTGTACTTGTGAACAAGCTTGATAATAAAAACTTTTACCGCGAGGCTGAAGACTAACATTTTACCCAATTTGGATGCAGCTAACAGCTACAGATTGTGATCTAAACTTTTACTCTGGTGTGATTTTGCGGCAGGTTTTCAGCACTAATACAAGGTGTTATTACATACGTTTGCTGCTCGTCTTTCTCCTCTCCTTCTCTCCTACACCGTTGTTTTCTCCTATAATCTCCTCCTCAATCTCTTACCTGTTTCTGTCTCACTAGCATTTTATTACCTGTTTGAATGTGCTAATGGCACGGAGATTTGTTATCTGATTATAGGTCTCTGAGACAGAGGGATGAATAAACATGAAAGTGCCGGAGCAGGTAGTGGCAAATGAGGCTGATGAGTGAGTGAGCGAATGTGGGAATGCGGGCGGATATGCTAATGCAGTGGAAATGTGATGCAAATGAGCTTTTTCCCCTCTCTCAAATGCACAGAACCTCCTAGTGTTGGTATCAAACAACCGATGTTTAAGCACAAGGTGTTTGTAGTTTGGGCTATGTACAGGCACACGCTGCGCTTAGGACATTGACCTCTGGTCGGCACGGGGAAAGAAGCAAAAGGGGAAGAAAGAAAAAGGAACGTCGGCTCACACGCGTGGTGACTGCGCCCCCACCTCCTCTGAGCTGGTGGATTACTTAAAATGTCATTGGCGGTAAACTGAGAAAGGATTACAGGGGTGTTAGCATGTCATTATGTACATCAAACAAATCCACTACCCCTGCCTGCCTTCAATAGCAATTCCTGCTGTAACCATAAAAGTGCGTCGCTGTATGTGTTGGCAAAGCTGAGCACTCTAAATGGCATTTTAGATTTGGCCATAAAAGGTTCAATCTGTCATTATGTTAAACGCATTATGCTGACATTATTGAAATGCTCTACATGGATGGAAGGAGCTTATCCACAAGGTGTATGTGTGGGGTGGCCGCATATTGTAAGCCTAGTGGTTCCAGAGTAAAAATCTATAGTAACTAGTTACTTATTAAAGGGGTAGTTGAGATTTTCTGAAGTGGCCTGGTATGGCGTACTAATCCATAGGCAGTATATTACAAACAGTAGTCGGCACACCCCAAGTTTGCCGAAACAGGCCGGAGTCTGAAATGTAAGCTAAGAAATGTACTGCTGTGAATGGGGTCCAGCAATAAAACTTATTTTAGTCACTAAATAAAAGTCTCACCTAAAAAAAAAAAAAAATTAGTATCAGTTTAAGTTCACCATATATTAATTTCACATCTTTACCTTAATGTAAGACAATGACTTCCTACAGCAAAATCGAAGCCATTGTATCACTCTCTTCAAAGCCAGACTCCATTGAGAAAAACAGTGATTTGACATGGCGACACAGGGGCTGCTGGTCTATATGTTGTTTGTGTCATTTTTGGTGCTTCTGTCTTTTTTTCATTTGTGCCTTCCTTAACTGTCATTTTATTTCTTGTCTTTCGTAGTTAAACATTTTCTATTCTTTTGTTTGTGCACTTGCATGTTCTCACTGAGTGTCTGGGAGAAATGGTATTTTATTCTTGTCTTTGTCCTGTGCATATAACAGAATTGACAATACAATTGACTTAAACTAAAGTTGTTAACAGCTTACCCAATATTATTTGATGGAAAGGTAAAACGGTGAAAATACTCTCAATATAGCGTACAATTAAACTAATGTTGATTTTTTTTCCCTTCTTTTTAGCTGGGACTTTATTTACGTGACTTTAAAATATTTTGATGCTGGTCCCCATCCACAGCAGTACATTACAAAGCTTCTGTAGCTTCCGTGTCAGACTCCAGCCTGCTTCTCCAAACTGAGGGTGTGCCGATTGACATCTGCTGTGTGCAACACATTGACTATGAATTAGTACCCCACAGAGGCAGAGTACCCCACAGACTTCAAAAAATCCAAACTATCCCTTTAAGTTAATTTGTCATTTTTCCTCAGTGGTTTAAACCAATTACTTCTGCTTGGATCACTTAGTCTCTTCATATGCAGCATGTTCAACAACCAAGGCATTATGGTTTCTAGATGTTTCTACCTAGTAAATCAGGACAAAATAAGTAATATCCTAATGGTTAAATGGTGGACTTAGTTCTGTGGAAAGGGTTAATGCAACCACTGGAGTACTGCAGCAAGGAATGATAACAGCATTGCAGACACCGTTGCTAAGTGACAAGTTGCTAGCAAGAATGGACGACGTAGAGATGGAGTGAAAATGAGAGAGAAAGGGAGGGTGAGGGAGCGGGAGAGGAACTGATTGGTTCTCTCTCAGGAATTTCGGCTGCCTCTTGGAGGAACGCTGGGGAGGAGAGGAAGAGGAGAGATGGAGCGATGTAGGAGGAGGGAGGGTAATTGTAGCTGATCATGCCTTACAGAAATGGATGATAAATCTGAACAAGTGAGAGAGGCAGAGACAGAAAGAACGACAAAGAGGCGGGGAGCGTCCGGGCATCTCGTATTGATTGAAGGGGGAGGGTTTGACGTTCTCATTCTGTCGTCTTGTATGAAATAAATGCGATTGTTTCCTTCACATGCCCTGCCACTTAAAACCTGATTCTTAAATGCACTGATGTCTTAGTAACTGGGATTACAACACATCAGTGCCTGAACAATGAATGTAGGGTTTAAAACGCTACATTAATTTTAAAATTCCTCATTTTCAAAAGGAATAATGCTTTTAGAAGATCACACTGCATGTAGAAGATCTTACAGTGCTAATACATGACAGTGATTCTCTCTGATTAATTTTGCAGTCATGACAGCAAGCGAGCTGTGACGGCTTTTCAATTTCAAATTTTTGGGTGGAAAGTCATTTTTTATTTCAAGTTTTCCACCCGTTGACTCGGCCTGTTTCTCTGTATAACAGGCATATAGTGGTTGAGAGGGTGCATGCAGGCACAGTGTGTGTTGTGTGTTGAATGTGAATAAATACAGTTAGCTAGCAGCTATTTCCATTATGTATGAGAGACATGCATGGAGGCTAGAAGAAGTTTAGAATTTGATGGGGCGTGTCCGTGTGTGTGCATTCAACTGAATAACTGTGTTTGCCTTATTGGATGCTATCTTAAGTCACAGTGCTGCCTGTAAAGTTTGTGTGCACTGGATTTTATGATCCATTATTGACTGTGAGGGTGTGCTTGAGCCTCCACAATCATGAACAAACACATTCATGTCTATAGATTCAATGATCCATACCTCTAACTTTTTCACCTTGGGCAGCTGTGTCATTCTTATAAATGACTTTTTAGTGGCATGCATAAAGAAATAACTAAATGAAGAAATATAGAATTAATATTCTATGAAACATCTGTGAGAACTTTTGGCATAATTAGTGTGGTCCATTGAATTACGGCCAAAAATGTGTTATGAGGTCACAGTAAAATTTGACTACCAAAATCTCATCAGTACATTGTTGAATCCAAGTAGACATTTGTGCCATAATTAAGACAAGTCCCCTCAAGGTGCTCTTTAGATATCACGTTCACTAGACCGAGACAAGTGATGGGTCTAAGCAGCTTTGACCTTCGACCAGTAAAATCCAACAATTTCATGTTCAAGTCTAAGTGGACGTTTGTGTCAAATTTGAAGAAATTCCCTCAAGGTGGTCTTAAGATATCATATTCACAAGAGTGAGACAGACACAAAGTCACAGGTACCTTGACCTTAACCATCAAAATCTTGTCTAATCAATTCATTTTGGAGTCCAAGCAGATGTTTGTGCCGAAATTGAAAAAAAAAATTCCGTCACAGTGTTCTTAAGATTTCGCTTCACAAGATTAAGATGGACAACATAACAATGTCCTTTGACCACCAAAATCTAATCAGTTTATTCTTAAGTTGAAATAGACGTTTGTGCCAAATTTGAAGAAATTCTCTCAGGTGTTCTTGAGATGTCGCTTTCAAAGGAATAGGATAGATAACCCGAAAACATAATGCCTCTCACCACAGTTATCGCTAGCGCAAGGGAATAAAACATTTGTTGATACTGTTGTTACTAATGCTGACTACCTTCTTCATTTTTGCTTATTCAGAGTAAGTAAAACCCTACTGCTGTAGCCAGATATGTAAAACATAGCACTTCAGGTAGCAGGGGAGCTCAAAATGACAGTTATCCTATAGATGTTGAATCACTGGTGTTTTATAATAATTTGGGCTACAGCAAAACAGAGTTTTAAGGCTGTGTAGTCTCTGACTAAATAAAAGAAATGCACTTTCTCAAAACTGCAATGGTTTACAGCGGCCACGACCTATGTGTAACAGATTATAATTCTCAACATGACCTTTGCTGAACTCGATCCTGCTGTAGATCAAAGCTCGCCTACTGCAGCTGAACTCTGGGCCAGAAGCTGAACCTTCAGGCTGTGCACTCAGCTCTAAAAAAACCATGAAAAAATCTGTTTGATCCATTCATTAATCCAATAGCTGCATCCAAGGTCCGATTATATGGAAAAGAGAAGTGCGTGGGGGGAAGTTAAAGAACATCAAGGTAGACAGGAAGAGGGAGCTAGCCAGAGACATGAGAAGGGCGGATGGTACTGTAGGTGAGAGTAAAAAGGGAGCAAGTGATACAAAAGGGAAAAGTGGGATTGCAAAAAGAGGCAGATATTGAGTTCAGAGGTCTCTCTCTCTGTGGATGCTGGCTAAGCTACTGGCCCAGTTCTGCGACACACTGGATGTTGAATCGTCTCCTTGTAAAGTCACATTGGGGAATTAAAAGCAAGCTTGCAACTGTTTTTTTCTCTTCTCGTAGTAAACTGTCGTCTCTCCAGCACTCGCCCCATCTTCCCACTGCTCTGATATTCCTTTAGTCTCAGATAGCAGCACTACACTTCATTTCCCACTCTCTATTGTGCGCACAATCAGCGTCTCACTCTCTCTTCTTCTCATGAACAAACAAAAACTATAGACATACAAGTGCTCACTTCCTCTCCCCTGCCAGAGTGCGTCTCATGTTTCCTCTGACTGCCTGCAGTGTCCTGTGGGACGCGACTGCCTGTTACAGCGCACAGACGGGCTGCTGTGTTGTGAGGACATTTTGATTGTTTCAGTGATCGTCTGCATGGAAAGTTAGCCCTCCAAGAATACATTAGTATATAGATTAGTGTTTCTCTGTATTCAGGAGCTCGGTATAAGATTTTTGCTGGCATTGCATTGCTATAATATCAACAAAACACTGACCAAAATCATGCCATTGATTTATAGATGGGAGAGAATGGGTCCCACAAATAATAAAACAAAGCTACCTTATAGTCATCTACAGAGCAAGCAGGGTAAAATATTAACCTGTCAAGCATTGTCAGTATTAGGGTGGTTGCTTTTGAAAAGTAATTGGATACAGATTATTCATAGCCCTTTTAAAAAGGTAATTTGTAATTTAAGCCTCTTTTTTCAGAGGGAAAATACTGTCAAATTTCCAGCTTTGAAACTGCTTTTGTCCGACACCATGGCCAACTATTTTGATGTGGTCAGCCTGTTGCAGGTGCGGGAAACTCAGGCTGCTTACATCAATGGGCAGACAGGAGGCAGTGCAAATTCACATGAAAAACCAATCAAAAACAACATTTCAAATTTGAACACATACTGCCGAATGAATGTCTGGAAATAGAAACAAATCCTTGTAACGTCTGGGCCACACTGCCTGCATAACGGCTACCTCTCTGACCTGCTGCGGATCGCACACGTGTGGTTTTCACACCAACAGCGTTGCTGCTGGTGCTGCTTGCTAAAGAGCTGCTTTAATTACAATTAAACAAGTTGTGTAAGCCACTGCAATGTCAACAACATGGACATGACAATATTTCACAATAAAAAGGAAAGGTTGAGCTAAACATATACATATAGACATTGAAGCTATAGTAAAAGATGGTGTAATGTCAATATGATCATCAAAAGACCATCTGCACTGTCTATTTTTACTGAAAACTGCATGCGTCAAGTGGTAAAAAAAATACCTGAGACTCTACAGGTGAGCAGAAGCTGAGCAGCAGCAGAACCACACCTGAGCAGCGCTGCTCATACTGGCAGTGTGGCTGTTCTAACCTGTTAACACAGGCACCAAAAAATAAAAACAAAAAATACGACATGTTCTGTGATGTGCACAGACTGCTCACACAGGCAGTGTGGCCTGGGTATAAACCATCCCTTGATGGTGTTACAATCAGATTAACCTCAATAGCTTTGCTAACCTGCAATATCAAAAAGTATGCCAAAAGAAGGCATCCTGCATGGCAAAAAAAAAATTAATAATTTTTTTTTCTCATTAATTGTAAAAGACTACAATTACTTTTATTATGTGATTCACTTACAAGTAGCTAGTTACTCCCCACAGCATTGTGTGCATGCATGTTTACATGGTGCACAAACTGTGATTCCACAATGGCTTTTCCATTTAACCACATCTAAATAAAAGTTCTTGCTTACCACTTTCATATTCTCATAACATATTTGCACCGACATAATTTAATCAACAGAAAAACTACATTAAATAAAAGCTCAGAAACTGTTTGCAACTAATCATGTTACTTGGAATAACTCCTGATATTGGCCTGACTGTAAGAATTTTTAACCACAGCAGCATCCAATCATAACTAAGTTGGGCTTCAGACGCAGGACAGTCGCTGCTCTGTTTGCTGGTTGAACTTGTTAATGCTATGGAAATACTGAGTATGTGTCAGCAGAGAAAGCTGATAAAATAAATCTGCTGACTGCTGTCGGGTCTTTAATTCGTCGCTCCTGTCCGTCTCACTGCTGGCAGTGATATCAGAACCTGTATGTGGATCTAATGTTTAAAGGCAACGCATTAACCAGCAAACATTCATCAAGAGCCTGATGCAACATAAACCTCAACCTGATCTGTACTAGCTGCTACTGTGCTATAAAAAAAAACACATTGATTGATTGACATTGAGTTACAGTAATAACGGTAATGGACGTAATAACACAGGCGCCAGTGGTCGTTTTCTTCAATAAAATTGTGGCTGATTTTTCCACACAAGCTTAAAGTTATCCCTACAAGGAATACAGCGGTGTGTGGATTAGTCGATGTGTCTGCAGGGCTTCAGGAAAAATCAGAGTGGGATTTAAAAAGATCAGAAAATCAATACTGGCAGAGCGCACGGTACAGTGGAGAATGAGTGGTTTTTATTTAAACTACACATCGGGCATGAAGGGCTTTAAACTGCCAGATTTATGCTGACTAGAGTGTCATTGCACACTTAATACGTGACCTATTTTCATTCCGGTGCAGTGTAACGGGCATATCTATCATCTCATGAGACGCCCTGACATGAAGGTTTCCATCTTTGTCTTTGCCCTTCGTTTTTTCTGCAGCGATCCCAGAGGAGGGAAAGAGCGAGAACGGTCACTAGTGCTAATGTCGACATGATGTCCATGATGGTAGATGATGATGTCAGGGGGAGCAGAGGGAAGACAGAGGTGACGGAGGGACCCCTTGCTGATATGTTAACCAATCTGTGCATTGAATGGGGTAAAACGGGTGAAGATGTGTGTGTGTTTTGGAGAATCTTGCTCTGATGAGAGGTCGATGCATGTGTCCTTGGCTGCCTATCAACTGTACACCACAGGGATTAGCCAAACTCTTCAAACACCACTTTGCACACTTGCAGTACCGCCGGACGCCACCAAGGGGAGCTCTGCATCTGTGATCATCTATTAAAGCATTCCTCCCCCCCCTTCCTCTTCTGTCTTGGCGGAGAGTCCCTATCACCTCACCTAATTCTGTCTGCTTCATTTTGTCCCGCACAAAGCTGACAAATTCATAGGTTTTGTGGAGAAAGACGGCAAATATACACATACAGAGAGAGTGGAGAGAGAGAAAGAGAGAGAGACGGGTTTGTGAGAGCTCACAGGCTTTACTTATTTCGGAGCTTACTGATGCAGCGGTAGATATGCATGACGTTGCAGGACCCATTAAGAACAACAGACAGAGAGTGGATGAGACTTTGGAGACCACTGGGGCTGTACGATAACCTCAGCTGAAATCAAACGCTTGTCTAGTAGACTGCGGGCTATTTTTAGAGCCAGATATCATGTTTGCTCCAATGGGAAGAGGAGTGGAGAGCAAGAGTGGTCTGTGTTTGTGTGTGTGTGTGAGGGGGTGGGGGGTTACATGTGCAATTGTGTTTAAATTGGATAATGTAATTAGCAGTGTTTATCGTATGTTAACCATCATCATGCCTGGTATGAGGGAGAAAATGTGCAAGTTGATGGTCAATAAGCATGACCATAAGTATTCTGTAAAAGATGTTAATTAAGAGGAAAGGGGGAAGATATTGTCATTATTTTGTGTTGGACATGTGTGTCATTAAGGGACTCAGAAGGACATGTTTTGATATTTAGACATTTTGTGTGTGAATATACCATATTTGGAAACTATACTGTATACAGGGAGTGGACAAAGTAGTAAGCAGCAGTCTGTGTAAATTTAACCGTTTTTGGAAGGCATAGTTTGTAACATCTTTGTACTGGAAAGCATTCTGGACACTTTTTTTAATACCTCAAAGACAATTTTGTGTAACACACACAGTATATATGCTGCAAACTTACATATCCATCTTTTGGTTATGTCGAACATAATCTCTATAAACAGATATCTTTTCCAAGATCAAGATGTTAGGTATTTGAGGTGTTCTGGTTTCTGTTTGGAGTCTGAGGAATATTGACCAATCGGGAGTAAGCCGGCTTGTTTTCTATGTTTTTTTTTATATAACAAACCTGTGTATGTATGTTTCTTGAGTGTATAATGTTCTCTTTGTTGCTGCAGCGTGGGTGAGAAGCCCAAGACAATTTTCCCAAACAAGAATTAAAAATTGAAAAAGTTATTCATAGATCTTAACTCTTTGGACACAATGATGATTTAGCTTTTTGCTAGCTGTTTTTCTCTTAAATCTATATTCATTTGCAGATATCTGTGTATAATGTAATGACTCTGTGTAAATAGTCTCTTAACTTGCTGATCAGACTGTAAACAATGACCAGCATACAGAAGAGGATGTTTTGGTATGACCATAAACTGGCTTCACTGAAACCTCCAAAATATTGACTCTTGCCCCCAAAGTCCAAATGGTCAGAGTGACAGCAGATGGGCTAGACTGAATGGAACATCTTGCTACTTTTATGGACACTATGTGCAGCTATTTAAAAGACTTTTTTAAACTAAAAATCTGACTATTTTTCTTTTCTTTTTCTAGATTTTCATAAATATCTTTGACTTGAGTTTAGAAATCCTCAGCACTATAGATATATACATACTATTATTAAGGAATAATTTCATTGGCCACCAGCACAGTTTTACCCCAACGATCAAAACAGTGTAATCCAATCCTGAGTAACAATGATTATTGTTAAAATCTTTAACACATTTCTCAACTGCTAACATTAAAGGGGAAAACAACCTACATTAAGAATTCCAATAATTATTTTGATGGCCTATGAAAGTTTAACCACTACTGAACATGAGCTACTCCCTCAAAGTCTGAAACCACAGAGGGAAGCCTAAAACTTGATGTCATGTCATCATGTCTAAAGTCTGGAGCATAGACAATGAATGAGAATCTAATTTTGTGGACCCACAGAATGTTTTCATTTCAACTCATTGTCTGTCGAGCACCTCCTAACTTTATACCCTAGGACATCACATTTTGAGTTTTAGCGCTCTAGTTTTTGGATTTAGAAGACAATATTTACCATAATTGTTGGACTGTCTTTGACCATAAAATGTATAGTTTGAGTTTAAAAATGCTTGTAGTTCCCCTTTGGGTAACTGCTAAACAGCAAGTTTTTGTTCCTGTACTTCTTACTATACATGAATTAATAGATATAAAACAGAAAAAGCAATTTATTTGATGGAATAATAATCAGGTAATGGTAAGTGTGTTTGATTAAAGTAAGTATTAAGGTTTTCTACAGTGTTCGTCTGACGTATGTAAATGCACATGTGTTCTGTGGGACCTCGGAGCATGGAAGTGCTGATTGATCAGCTGGGTATCAGCCCTGGAGTAAACACAGGGTCAGAGGTGGTCAATGTCATCGATACCTCTGCACTCGTGTCTCTCACTGGGGATGGTTCGGTGTAAATCTAGAGAGCTCTTTAACACTTAGGTCGCCCGTTACGTCAATTACAATGATCCACTGTGGATTCAAGCTGTTATGTGAGTTAATGGTGGACAGCACGGGATGTGGGTGGTTAGCTGCGGGTCGTGGCAGTGTATCTGCTCAGCTACATTACATTAACATATCATTATTGAGAACAAAGTGAGATTACCTTAACAGCACTAGATGTGTCTGCTAGTTATTCAAAAATAAAGTTATTTAAGTTCTCACAGTTCTCACTACCCTTGAAACCAGAGCAGATGGGTTTGATTTCTTTTAAAAATGTGGGAAGAAGGCAATGAGCATTGAAAAAATAAAAATTAGTCAAAATTACAAGAAAATAACCTGAAAATAAATTTAAAAAATAAAAATAAAATAAAGAAAAAGCAACTCCCCTGAAAGAAAAAAATAACAAAACAAACAACAACAATAAAAACAGCAATGATGTGGGAAAGTGCTTAAAAAATTAGTTTTTCCCCAGCATTTTTCCATTTTTTCTAGAATTATTTTCCTAGCTTTCTTGCAATTTGTAATGCATTCATTAACAAGTTGCTCATTGCCCTTTTACCATGTTTTTTTTTAAAAAGAAATTTAGCCAATTTCTGCAGGTTTCAAAGTTAACAACTTATGAAAGGCATCAAGAGGCAGCACAAGAAAAGTGATGTCACCCCAGGGTTTCAAAGGGTTAAATCATTTAAATTCTAGTTCAGCTCTATACAAGACACTGTTGTGTTAAAACTGTATTTCTAAAACTATATAGGTATCATTTAATAAAAAATAGTACTGGTATTGCTTAAAACTGAATAAAAATGAGATATATGTTTGATTTTTCTAGCAACATATTCAACAATTACAGGAGATTTTATTGTTAATGCCAGTACTGACAGACAGACAGCACACAGATGTGTAGACAAACAGGCAGATAATAGTGTCTCAGTTTAATATGTGTGCAGGCTTTACTTATTTTCCTAATGGTCATTATGTTGCAGTTGGTGGTAGGTGGGTTGGCTCATGCTGTACATCTTTAAAACCATGTTGGCTTCCCCAAACTCATTAAGCTAGTCTCACTCTGCTGATCGCACACAGCTCTGCAGCATAACATATTTGATCTCAGTGATGCATGCATATGTGTGTGTGTGTGTGTGCGTGTGTGAGAGATGCAGCATCTTGTGTGTGTCTGTGATCGTTTGCCCTTATCAGAAAGCAAGCCCGGCATAAGCTAATAAAATATCAGCTCCACAAATCTTGGACTATTTCCATATCCACCATTCAGAAATATTTAATAATATTATTGCAATATGACAGAAATTGTAGAGTTCGCTTGGAAATTCCAACCTATAATTTAACAGCACTTAGTCCACATTAAGAATCACTTTGCTCTGCGGTTTTCGTCTCCAGTGTCTCAAAGTACAACAGTTTGATGCTACGTGCTTTCTCTGCATGTTTTCACAGACAAAAAAGTTGGCGCACCGTGTTTGTGTTAATGCATTCACATTGGGCTTTTTTGCATTCGGCAGTGCTTACAATGCCCATTATTAGCTCTGACAAGCCATTCATTCCAATTACAATTACTAAAAAAATGTGAAGGAGTAAGCAAGGCAAGTGTAAGTGAAATTGATTGTATCTCACTGCTGGTAGCTGCAACTGCCAATTGATGACCTACTGCCTCCAGAGAGTCAAGTGTTTTGAAAGTGTACTGCATGTGCTTTGCTGTGCATCTGTATGTATGAAACAAAGCGGATGGAAGAAGCACAGGGACACACCTTTCCACACACAGGTTGCTGGGGCTCTTTTGTTTTCCATTAGCTACGATTAAAGGTTTGTAAAGATGTGTTGGGTAATTTGTTCAGAAGGGGTTTAAGTGCATTGTCACCTTTGATAAATTAGGGTGCATTCCATTTGTGTAGCTGAGTACATTATGCGCATACATTCCGAGCGGAGCACTTTCACCACTTGGTCATTAATAACGGCACAAAACAATACCCCTGGCAAAACGTTTATGTGTGCATAGTGGCCTTTGATTGCGTTTATGATGTATGTATATGTTGCATTAACTATACATTTACTGTAATTGTGATTATAGTCTCATTTTCACATGTGCTTTGTTGTTTTTTTTCATATTTCGCCTGGAATGACCTCTGAATATGAAGGTGAGAATCTTTGGTCTTTTTAGGTGGAAAAAAAAAACAAAGAAAGAGAGAGAAAAACACAATCAGCCTTCTGTTCAATGTCGACCTAGAAAAAAAAGAAACTTCTGTTTAGGTGTCGAGGAAACAACAGAAGAGAAGGAAGGTGAGACAAACACTCCCTGTGTGCTCCATGTGCAGAGAGAAAAGATGTAAAGACGGAGAGTCAAACAAAGCAGCAAAGATGGCAGACAGAGAGGCCCCCGCTCCAACTGCGGTGGCCCTGGATTACATGGGCGGGGGTTTACCTGGCGCAGGTTGCGGGTGACGCGCACGTCATGCCAGGCGTTGTCGTTGAACTTGCCGTTGACGGGCTCCACCAGGGCCTCGAATGCCCCCGAGCCCAGGTTGATGACCAGCCAGACGGCGCCGCTCTTCAACGAGAGGTTCACATAGTCTGCAGACTTGCCGGTGTGCAGCATGAGGCCGTTACGCTGCAGCGTGCGGAAGGAGAGCGTGATCTCGTCGGTGCTGCTCTGGATGGGTGTCAGCGACAGGTCGTAGCAGAAGAACTCGTTGCCTTTGAAGGTGGCTACTGACTCTTCCTTACCTGGAGAAAAGGGAAGGAAGAAAAGGACAAGAAAGATTAAGTAAAATACATGCAAGATTTATTGTCGCGTTTTGGAAAAACCATACCATATTGAGATAATAATGGTTATTATATCAAATCAGCATATTTCTAAATGTCCTAAAATATGCCCAGAGGTGAACATTAATGAGAACATTATAATGCATTAAAAGCCAAAAACCAATTTCCATGCAGATAAACTCCTAAACACTGGTATTGCTCATAAATTTCTCTCAACCAACACTAATACTGATGTCAGAATGTATAACTTTAATTTACTTTTAATCATTGAGTCCAAGTGGATGTTTGTGCCAAATTTAAAGAAATTCCCTCCAGGGGTTCTTGATATTTCAATGACGAGAATATGATGGATGCAGAGTCTCGCAAAGTGACCTTAACATTTAACCACTAAAATATAATCAGTTCATCACTGAGTCTAAGTAGACGTTTTGTGCCAAATTTGAAGTGTTCTTGAGATATTGCACTGACAAAAATGAGATGGATAGAAAGTAACAAGGGCCTCTACCTTTGACCAACAAAATCTCATCAATTCATCCTTGACCCCATGTGCATGTTTGTGCCAAATTTGCCAAATTCCCTCATTGTATTCTTGAGATACTGAATTCATGGGAAAAAGACAAAAGATGTCACAGTGATCTTGACTTTTAAGCTATGACCACCAGAATCTAATCAGTTCATCCTTGGCTCCAAGTGGATGTTTGTGCCAAATTGGATAAAATCTACTCAATGTGTTAGAGATATGGCTTTCACAGGGATGAGACAGAAGAAGTCACGGTGACCTTGACTGAATCCAATCACTTCATCATTGAGTCCAGGCGGACACCTACGTAACCAACTCTAATACTGACATAACACTTCATCACCTCAAGCAAGATTCTCATGATTCAAATATTTTGAGATGAAACTGATTAGCTCTGGTTATTGATTCCAGCGTTACAACACTGATTGTTGCTGCAGCTCCAAGTGTGTGCAAGAAATGTTTTTGCCATGGGAACCTTATGGGGCAAAAATATTAAAGTGTTTTATATAAAAAATAAAAGAACAACACACAATAATCCAACACCATGGAATGCAGAATTAGAGTGGTGTGAGGAAAAACTGCAGAGGACATAACAGGAGAAGTACCAGTTCCAAACTGAAAGGGAAGGAAAAGGTGTTGACAACTTTGCTAATGCCTGTCAGTCCGTCTGCAGCACATGGCCTCCTTCCACTGCGGTGAGCTTCGTTCACACACTACCAGTCAAAGCAGCCAGTTTGTACAATGGACACATGTCAAACAGCAGCCTAACAGCAGCAGGGGAGGACAGCGTGTGCATCTGTCAGGAACTGAACAAACACCTGCAGCTGTCACAACAGAGAGTCACGAAGCAACTAAACTCACAACAGTGACACCTCAATTGCAAGTCAAAAGTGTGGACACTGAGCTAACGTAGCTTTATCTAGTTGTCTACATTATTTTCTATGATTCAATTTACACAGTCAATTTTATTTATTCTTTTTGTTGTTATATCGCAATTATTTGGGATCATATCCTGTCTTTCCCCCTCAATTTTTTGACTTTTGCTACTCATTTCCCTGAAGGATCAATAGGGTTTCATCTGTACTTTAAATATAATAACAACTAGAATCATCAACTCCCAGATGTATGCTTCCACGAATCAGTCAAATTGCAGTTACAGTTTCCAATAATCTGGCCACGGCAGCACAGAAGATCTATACAGTCAGCACAGTCTCAAGGTAAATGTCACCAATTCAGTATCTGACCAAATGTCTCGCCATCTGTTCCTGAGTAATGAGGATGAATTATGATCATAAAAGTACTTTTTTTATTAGAACATTATGATGTCACAGTGAAGTTGACCTTTGACCTTTTGGATATATGATATAATCACTCCATAATTTTATCCTGTTAGACATTTGTGTAAAATTATGTCATAATGAATGCATGAATTTTTGAGTTATGGCCAAATACATGTTTTGTGAGGTCACAGTTACCTTGACCTTAGACCGTCGACCACCAAATTCTGGCCAGTTCATTCTTGATCCCAAGTGGACTTTTGTAACAAATTTGAGAAAACCTCCTCAAGGCTTCCTCAAGATATTGCATTCACAAGAATGAGACGGACACAAGAACACAGCGACCATGACCACTGACTTGGACATTTGTGCCAAATTTAAAGACATTCCGTGAAGCTGCTCTTAAGATATTGCTGCCACAGCAATGAGACACATGCACTGTTACAGACTTTGTTAGTTCATTGTTGAGTCCAAGTGGATGTTTGTGTTAACATTGAAATATATGCATTCTTGAGTTATTGCATTCACAAGAAATGGCCAGATGGACAGACAAACTGACGAACGACGGACGAACAACCCAAAAACCTAATTGCTCTGACCACATCTATCGTCAGCACAGTTGCATAAAAAAAAGTCGGATCCCCAAAACTGCATACCACAAATGTTCAGATGAGTACAAATCATTTACTGCTTGGAGGGGGAAAAAAAAAGCAAAAGATGCACACAACACCACCAATTTCATCAAGATCTCTCAACTCTCTAATAACTCTTCCCCACTCAGTGGTTATACAAATCAGCTGGTTTCCCAACATGAACTGTGATCTGAAGTGACACTCTAGTTCCTGAGTTCATTTTACCCCTCCTCACCTCTGTCTCCCTGGGGAGGGGCCAGATTGAAGAATCAGCCTCAGGTAATGAGGTTTAGGGCTGAAGCAGGAAAGAGAGGGGGCAAACTCAAACCGCCAAGAGGCCCCCGTATGGGTGGATCATCAAATCTAGTTTATCCTGAAGTTCCATTACAGCGAGATCACGTCGAGACCTCGGTGCATTTCCCTGGGGAGAGAGGCTGGGGCTGGCCAGAGGGGGTGGTCCGCTGGCAGACAGATTGAAAGCCAAATTTCATGAGCGAGCGAGTTCAATCGCCGCAGGAGCAATCTTAGGTGAGAGGAGAAGAGTTGAGATGGATAATAGTGTGTCCATGTCATAGCTGTGCGCCTCTTACTCAGATATGACCATGGGCAGCCTACATGAGGCAAATTACACTATTTCATTAACATCAAGTTAAAGAATGACTGCTGTAGGGAAGTCATATAAAAGAAAAAGAAAGCTATACTGAGAGGCAGAAAAAGCACTGAGTTAAGTGACATACTAGCCGCCATAGTTCTGGAACATTAAAGAGGATGACAGAGACAAACACTGCCACATAACATGGGTGCGTGCACTCACATAAAGGAAAACATTTCATGTGTAGGGGGAGAAACACAGAGGAAGTGAGGGACAAATGGGATCCAGACAGAGACAGCTACTTAAAAGACCATTTTGGCTGAAATCGAAATTTAGAGCAATCTCAACTGAAGTGTGAATTGTCATCGAAAAAAGGCATCAAAGGAGGGAGAGAAAGAGATGAAGGGGAAAAATGACAGAGGAGAGAAAAAAAAGACAAAAAACAAATCCCCCCCAAGAGCAGCCTCCTGGCGGTGCCTGCGTTGCTGATGTAGGAAGAACAAAAGCGTAGCAAATGGACCACGGCAACCATTTTCAATTATGTATTAAGCTGGACCCCCTCCCAAAGTATGGGCTGTTTAACGGTAAGCAACAAACAGCTAGTGATTGCTTCCATGAGCTCAGCGAGATGGAGCCGCCTGTGATGGAGAGGCACGAGCTGCAAACGAAAAAAGTTTCTTTTGTTCATGTCTTGTTTAATGAATAGAAGGCTGAGAGGAGGAGATAAAGCTGGAGAGGAGTGGGGGGTGACAGGAGAGAACTAGGGGGTGATGGTTTTCACTGTTGTACCCGTCAGTCTTGTTACGCTGCCAACAACGCCCCTTGATAAAATAAATTAAAATAAAGTCAAAAAAATATTGGTTAGCCAGTAATATATGTATCATAAATGGACAATGACGGGGGGGTGACGGCTTTCACTGTTGCACCGGTTTGTCTACCCACGCTGCCAGCAACGCCTATAATAACAAAAATATTGAAACTGAAGGGAAAAAAAACAAACAAATAAAAACTATTGACAATAATACATTTTTGTGATCCAAAAATGGACAATGATCCATGGACCATGATGGGGGGGGGCGACAACTTTTACTGTTGCACCTGTCTGTCTGCTTATGCTGCCAACAACACCCGTCAAAAAAATATTTTAAAATTAAAGTAAAAAAAAAAAACAATTGACAAGCCGCTAATACATTGCTGTGATATCCAAAAAATGCACAATATTTCATATTACGAGTTAGGTATTCTGCAGGAAGTTTGCTCCCCCACACTGCAGGGCACTTTCAAAGTTTCCCAGGAGAGAGAGAGTAGGATCACTTCAGCCTCGGCTTTCAAGACACGTAAGCTAATATAAGAAATAACTCTTTTCTTTCCTTTTCTGAGAACCCTTCAGCTCCGTTGAATATATGCTCGTTGGTATACGTCTGTTTCTCCTCTTACATCAACTGTACATCTCTATCTCATCCTCCCCCTCCCATGATAGCACTTTTGTGATTACATGCACACACACACACTTGGAGCGCCGGTGTACGCTTTTTCACTCAGATCAAATCTCTTTCCATAAAGCCCAAGAGCCGACACCGTAGCCAGAGGTAAGACAAGACACACAAGCACGCTGCAGAGACTTAAGTGCTGTCAAGGTCTCAATTAACCTCGCACAAGGCCCTGACTACATTACAGAAATGACTCATTTGAAATTTAGCCACCCGTAATAGCATCTTTATTATTAATTAAATGTTGAGCTCCGCTGGTATTTGATTTCGGTGCGTTTGGTGGACAGACCTCTAGCGCTGGGTATTATTCAGGGTCAAACATTATACTCGCTGCGTCTAGGCAAAGCAATCTAACCAACAATTGCTTCATGACTAAACAGATGTAATGAAGTGTTTATCATCTGCCCACATGTATCCAGCAGAGGCCTTTCATGATGCTGCCACTTCAGGCTGCTTCTCCTACGCGTCAGATTCACAAGTTCAGTGGCTTCAAAATGTACCAATGCAAATATATATTTTAAAAAAACAGACTGAATGACTCTGCTGATACAAATAGTGTTGTTTGAGCTTTTTGGCGGTACTCTATGCAGTTCTTTCTGAAATACTGAAACCCCAAACCTCCACCAGCTCTTGAGGTGCTGCTCTCTAACTGACATCTTATTTCACTGGAAGAATAATTTTCTCAACCCAGGATTGAATACAATATCACACCACCTTATTTCTAAAAATGCTCAAAAGTCTGATCTGACATGGCTCCCAGTCATATCAGATCAGACTTTAAGGTGCCTCCGATCTCTTACAATATTGTGAGTTGGCACATCCTTTCCTACTTGTCTGATCTCTTCAAAACTTAAATTCCGTCGATTGCTCTCTACCCTCAGAACATAGGGGCTCCTTTGAGCTTCCAGCATATTATGTCCCCTTCCTCTGGAGCATAATCCGTACTGACTTCAGACAGTTTGACTCTGTTGAGGGTTTCACAGACAAACTTAAAACTCATTTTTGTGCCTTAACTTTTACTTATGCCGGCCTTACACAAAACAACTTTTCAATTGATTTCACCGTCACAGACAAATATCCAAATCATGCAAATAGTAATGTCTTTTAAACCTTGTCAACAACCAATAGCAAACCAGGTAGATGGAAGCATGGAGGAGACTCTACGAAGGGGCAAAAAAATCTTGTCTTGTTTTTCTTAGACTGGAAAAGGAGGAGGTATGGTGTGAACAAGAGTCTGTGTTTATTTCAACGTGTATCTCATCCAAAAACCAGCACCAGTTTTAGTTAGAAATCTTAATTTTGGAAACAATTTGTTTCTCATTTCTATGGCCCCCTACTGCTACAATAACACGGCTAACCAAATAAGGCAGATAGCTCATTGAGGCAATAACATTTAAAATGAAAAGTTTGGCATAATATATTCCACCAAGAGTAGGATGGGAAAGAATCTCTAAAGGAATCCAGTTGTAGTCTTGCAAATAGTGACTCTGCAAGATCCCCAGTCTGTGCAAAATCTTTTGTGTTACTCCAACCTCACATTATCTTTGGATGAGAGAGGGTGTCATACTTGAGTCCTTTAAAGTCTTTTCAAAGTCTTCTTGTGTATGGTAGCCATTAGTTGCTTATTCTTTGATTACTCCAGACAGTAAAATAACCTCCAGGTCTATAGTATAAGGTGCTGTATATCATTATCCCTATAGTGGGAATCTATTAAGCCCAGTAATTATAGCCAATGTTTGTCTTGCTGACTCAAATATTGTAAACTTTCCGAAAACCACTGCATTAATCTAACCCTTTGTTTGTGTTCACATGAGTTTCCATGTGTTGCTGTATGCCTCTCTTTCTCACTATTTCTTCCTCCCTGTCCTCTCTTTTGTTTTCACTCAGGCATCTCTGCTGTATTATCAGCTGTCCACTGGGACCTCTCGCTCTCTCTCCCTTGACTGTCCATGCCTCATATTAGATGTTTGGATCCAGATCTTAATCCTTTGGGAGAGGCAACCTCTCCTCTTGTGTCCTACCTGTTTGGCGACACCTGAGGTTTTTCTTTCAAAAAACTCTGCCTTTATATGTTACACAAAGCGGATTCAATAACCTCAACCACCACCGCCACCTCTGTCACAATCATGCCATCAGCAATAGCAAAGCACTTCTTTTGTGTCAAGTGGCGTGCTCTCTGCAACCTTCGTTGTTCATTGGCAGAGCTTCAGTTCTTTGAGCTGTGCAGTGAAAACGAAAGGAGAGGAAGAGGACGGAGCTCCAGCCTGAGTGGAATCAATGCCATTGACTTGGACCATCACACACTCCAACCCACACATGTACCGTATTCACATAGTCCCACTACAGCTCCACTTGAGAGCCAAGTATGAGCATCACGGTGTGTAAACAAGTTGTCTGCAAGAGCAATGCCATGAATTATGATCTATGGATATTTATAACAAGTGTCCCCCGCTCTGGAAAAACACAGCTTCATAAATGGTGATAAAATGTCACGAGAACACAAATACAATCTGTGTTTGTCAGTGCTGCCCCGAAAGTGCCATTTTAGGCCGTTCTTTGGTGGATATTACAGTAATAAAAGCGCACTGCAGCATGTGTTATTAAATTGGATTCAGCTCAGACTGAGAGAGAGGGAGAGCAGGTTTAATAAGATGAGCTGCATGAATAGCTCCATCCAAACTTGTGTGGTGCATTAGTCAACGCATAATGAACCTTAACATACTGCTTTTTGGCCGATTGGATTACATATTGGGAGTAATTAGGTATTTTTTTGGGGGGGGGGGGATTAGAAAAGAGAGAATGGAATAAGACAAGTGTGTGAAAACATTCAAAATCTATGACCACATGCTGGCAAATCCACTCGTCACATCACATTACCTCACTGCTCTTACACACACACACAAACACACACACGTGCATATACAGTCACCCTCTATTAGCTTCCGACGAGCGCAATCCGCCCCGCAGAGAGAGTATCAGACGGCTTTAGAGGAAGCGATTCAACAGCGAGATGAGAGGGAGCGGCGGGGAATGTATGGAGCATAGGAAAGCTTTGATGCTGCTTCATGAATCAAACAGGCCTGCTGGGTCCACAGGCCGGCTACTGTCCCGTGCTAGCTCTGAGGCACATGCAAAGGCTTGTGAACTGCTGGGGAAATTGTCGGTTTGCCTATTAAATGCTTGGCCAGTGTTAAAAAACTTGCACAGGCACAAATGCTTGCAAAAAATCCCCACATCACATGAGTAAATAAAAAAGACATATGAATATGAATATGCCAACGCAACTCATGTAAATGCTAAAGACCTCTGGGTCTACAAAAAAAAAACAAAAACAAAAGGAAAAGAATGAAGACAATGACCAAGTAAAAGAGGATAAGACAATGCAGATTTTTGCAAGGCGGGGCGGGTTTCAGTCAGAGGGTGGTGG
This sequence comes from Plectropomus leopardus, assembly GCF_026936395.1. Classification (NCBI taxonomy): domain Eukaryota; kingdom Metazoa; phylum Chordata; class Actinopteri; order Perciformes; family Serranidae; genus Plectropomus; species Plectropomus leopardus. The sequence goes on along the minus strand of NC_142198.1, from coordinate 5,391,666 downwards.
GGTGGGGTGCTGAGAAACTGCTGAGGTTGGATGATTGATCGATTGCTCAGATCTCCATGCCCCCTCCCAGCTTTATGTTTCACTCCTCATGGATTTTACTTTCTCCAATAGTCCCTCACACATAAATCTGAACTGTCAGCGCTGCCTAACAAAAACATACGTGGTGTTCTGAGCTCGGACAAAAGCCAAAGATTTACTCCCTTGGCAACGGCCTGTCTTTCAAAACCCTGCTGTTTACTGGCACTGTGCTGGACTCTCCTGGATTACCCCAAAAATAGCAACACAAACTCGGATTGTTTGCATTGCGAGTGTAATATTATAAGAATGTTGAAAAATGTTTAAGATATATCTCCAGCTGGTCAGCACTTCTCAGATGCAGAGTATGTAATGGTAGTTACACCTCTATTAACTGAATGGCTAAACTCCAACAAGCTTGATGTTTTCAGACTTCAGTACAGATTATATTGTTCAAATACATACATAAATTATCGTATGATTTACATCGATCTAGATATTGATCCTAGATCTGGCTGTTCCAGACCAAACACAACTTTCAATTCAACTTATGCCTACCATACACTGCAAATCTTTGAAAAGACTTTTGAAAGCCTGAGAGTTTTTAGTCACACACTGTAAGATTTATCAAAGACGGGGGATCTTGCAATATTTGCAAGACTTTAACTTGAATACTTTTCAGATCATTTCTCATCCTGATCCTGGAGGAAACTTAACACCAAACTCCCTTTCAAAATGTTTACATTTTAACTATTCTTTTCTTGCCACAAAGACAAGTAATTCTGAAAATACATGATAAAAGTTGCCATATGTAGTATTCTTATCGGCATCATAATAATCTATAAGGATGAACTGTTTTTGCGTACAAACTAAACCCAGGACTGAGCCAAGACTAAAAACTTACTAGAATATAAAAAATGTTGGATTTTGTTGGATATCAAGACGGGTGAAAGACTACTTTTGACCCCTTTACGCCAAACTACTGAGATCACAGGAGCGTGCATCAACTAACGTATAACTCTCACAATTTATTCCAACATTGGAAATTTGTCTCCGGCAGTGAAATTGCTTGAAAAGTCATTTGTTGTAGGGCTGCCATTGCACGTTAATTTTTTTTTGCTCTGAAATGAGTCTACATGCAAGTCCTAACCCTGATGATACAGGCATATTAAGGCAGTAAAGGAAGTGCTGCATTACATAGTTGGCTCTTCATTGTATAATCTTGCTAAATTTCCAGTTCAAAGGGGTTTGTTTTTTTCCATAAAACTACATACAATATATACCATATACTACTTTATCATTAGGTATGTATAACTTTACAAGCAAGTCTTTATTATCTGATCCTTATCACACTTTTTACCCCATGTCCCTGACCTAGCCTTTGACAGTATCTAGTTAGCTGTATTGGTAATTTGTGGGTGCATTAATGGATCTTTACCTCCAATCTCTTATAAAGCCATCGACACCATACTGAAAAAAAGGAGCATTGTTCCCACCATCAACCCTCTCTACTCTCCTTTCTCTGCACAGCTGGTGATTACTGTATGTATCGATCCAAGGACTGATTGCAATCCTGTAATGAAGGAGCTATAATTTGTTGCCTGCTCAGCTCATTTGCTGAAGGCCAAAGTTCTCTGTTGCACTCACTAATCCCTACCACTTAAGATGGGCTTGTTGAGCCATGGTGAATGTGCTATCCCAGCATTCAACGTGACTCTTTTTGTTCTAAGGGTTGCTACCAAAAGAGCATGGGTGACCATATCAAATGAGCTGCCCATAGTAAGTTTTTGTCATTTTTTTCATTGACCCCAGTGTATATTGCTTGCAATTAAGTAATTTATTGTATCACTTTGATTTTATTGTATAACCTTCAGTGAAGTATTTCTATAAGCCCATTTGGGTTTCTAACTTCTACAGCACCTTTTTTTTTCTGTATTCTTTTTTTGCCTGTTTTCTTTTTATTGGTACGAATAAACAAAATAAATGAATAAAAGTGTGAGAACATTATTCAAGCTGTCTTGGTTGCCTTCTTTGAAATCTTTCGTCTCGGTGAGCCAGGTTTTGGAACTATAGAGCCAAACAATTCCTGGAGGTGATGCAGGTGGATAAAGAGCTATAGTATTCAGGGACAGTATGTTTGTTATTTGAGGTGGGAACTCTGGTAGACAAATTTGAAAGAGTAGATGTCAACATTGAGCTCAGTATTAGCTAATCTGAAACAAATTTCTGAAGAAATTAGATGTATAGGCCTCAAATGAGGTTATTACTTAATCAGTTACCTTCACAGGGTTTAATCTTTTTTGACTCTGCATTGAGAAATGTACTTGTAAAATTTGCATCTTCCATTCTAATCATCCACTTGACTTTATTAGTAAAATTTATGTCTACAACGTGTGCATAGACTACCCATGACTAAGTGCGCAGGCAGACAGCACTGGTTTTAAGAACCCTCGGCATAAAGACACTTGATTAGATTCTTTTTTGCTCCTCCACATTTAAATGTAGCTTCAGGTCACATTTTTAAGAGTGAATGGTTCGTTTTAATTTAATCCCCAATGCTGGTGCTTTGATTGACAGTATTTGAAGGTCGCTTGAGGAGCGTACAGGTAGCAAAGGAAAAAAAAAGAAAGTAAATCTTTCCATAGCAAAGAATCAAGCATGATTTGCATACTAAATCTGTTCTCCGCTGGTAGACTTGTACTGTGAGCTGGGTCGCATAACCCTGACGTGACACTGAAAACAAGGTGTGTCTCGAGTTGGGCTGTGTCAGCACTGCGTGCTAAGGAGCAAGGCAACGCTTTGGTTTGACCTTTTTTGACTCCCTCACTCACCGTCAACTTTACATCTAACGTTTTCATGAGACAGCTCTGCCTGTCCTCCTTTTTTAAACATTCTCGTTCTTGAGGATAATTTGAGGTGGTAAAGGATAAGACTTAACAGGGATATAGCAGTTGTCTTTAATTGTCTGTCGCCTTGGAAACAATCCATTTTGCAACTGCAATATCAGACAGTATGGCAGCAAGCCTCGTGACTCTGCTTCACCTCTTACTCTCTCTCTGATTTGCACTCTTTCTTTTTCTTTTTCACTATTCATTGTTCCTCGGTCGTTTCTTTTCTCTCATACTGTGAGTGTCTGACAGGTGACTATTATCACAGTGGAGGGCTGTTCAAGTCTCAGGGCTCAATGGCGACACAAAGTAAATGTCAAGTATACTGACACTAACGATGGGCTCATGTACTCCTGATTGGCAGGCTCCTCAGCCAACGGGGGAGCTCACTGCAAGACAAGCAAAGTATATCATAAGCCCTTACAAATTGCCCTTTATCAGTGGGAGCCCCCCATCATGATGACATTGTAAGTAACATGCTGAGAGTTAGGATTACGAGGGCAAAATGACCAAAACAGTTCACCCACATTTAAATGCATGGTTCTCATGTTTCTAAGATTGAGATAATAAAACTTTAAATCAAAAACATTTGATCAAAAAAAAAGAGAAAACTTTAAATCAATAGAATTACAGTTGTATGCCTTCCCGAACCAGTCAAGTTGCACCTACAGTTTACATCCTGTCTGTCCAGACTCATATCTAGCCATGACAGCTGACAATGCTGAAAGTGTTGCTGCAAAGAAGCTATATATTCTAAAACAAGGATGCTTCTCACACACACCTTTAATGCATCAGTACAGAATATTTATAAAATCACCACAATTTCAAGGTGGGCACAAATGTCTCCCCCACTACTCTTGAGTTATGGTCTTGAATAATGTCCAGAAAAGTGTTTTTGTAGAACATTATGATGTCACAATGATGTTTGAACTTTTGGATATAAACTGTCATCACTTCATCATCTCATTCTCTTAGAAATTCATGTGAAGTTTGGTCTAAATTGGGCGATGAAGTCTTGAATTACCACCCAAAACATGTCCTGTGAGGTCAAAGTGACCAGCACCTTTGACCACCAAAATCTAATTAGCTAATCCTTAAGTCTAAAAAGACATTTGTGCAAAATGTGAGGTTATTCCCACAAAGGCCCTCTTGACATATGGCATTCACAAAAATGAGACAGATGCGACACTGACTGTGACCTCTGACCACCAAAATGTTATCAGTTCAATGTTGAGTCCAATGTTGAGTCCAAGTGGACATTTGTGCCAAATTCGAAGAAATTTCCACAAGGCCTTCATGAGACTCTTGAGATTACCTTCTCAAGATTGAGACTGATGCCAGGTCACACTGACCTTGACCTTTGACCACTAAAATGTAATCAGTTCATCATTGAGTTTGAGTAGACTGTTTTGCAATATTTGAGGAAGTTCCTTCAAGGTGTTCTTAAGATTTTGAAATCAAGAGAATGAGATGGATGCAAGGTTAAAGGGACCTTGACCTTTGACCACCAAAATCTAATCAGCTCATTGCTGAGTCCAAGTCAAAGTTTGTGCCAAATTTGAAGAAATTTCGTCAAGCAAAGATTTTGCGTTCAAGAGAAGGTGACGGAAGGATCGACAACCCGAAAACATTATAAAATCCCTACTATTCACAGTACTACTGTGAAACCTATGAAAATGATTTAACAAGTCATCTGCAGGGGGGAAAAGTCTTTTCATAATGCTGTTTGTCAGCTGTTTGCAACTCAAAGTTATTATTTACCACTGGGCCAATGTTCTATACAAGACCTGCAACTTATTACCAAGATAACTTAACTGTACATTTCCTATTTCACACAGACAGCTGGCCATTCTCTGCTACAATGATCAGGCTAACATCTGTATATTTTACCTCAGTAACGTGACATAGGCCATGTGAAATACAGGGTATGGATTTCCCTCTTTCTATGGCCTCAGTGAGCATTGGTCCGACTTGGCTCATTAACTTTATATTGAACTGTGTTGAAAATATCTCATGGAAGACAAAAACCCATTTGAATATTTTCACAACGCCACCTTTAAACAAAGCAATCACAAGAGCATATGGTCCGCGATATAACATATAAGATACTCTTTAAAAAACAGATTACAGTTGTATTAAAATGTAAAATAACTGCCAAAAGAGAAGCATGCATTAAATTTAATGAAATGCACATACTTGCACAATTTATCAAAGATTACTGTCAATAAAGCAGAAAGAAAATGAAAAACAATGAGGTGTTTTTTTGGAAGGGTGCTGGATGTTGTTTTATGCGAGTTCTTTTAATTGTATGAAAATCCTTGGCAAATTGCCTGAAAAATTACCCATTGTAAAATGCTTTACTTAATATGTTAATGCCATCGTCTGCTATAAAGCAGAGTAGTGTTGCGGTTTAGTGTGTTTGTGCCCATTATTACAATAAAGCCAGAGTGCTGTAGCACTTAATTGGCCTCTTCTTTGAAAAAAAAATAAATGCATCATCTCAGCCTAACAAAGTCTGGTTTCTCCAATAAGATGCTTAGTTTTGATGTTCTGTATGAGACAGACACCAAAGACAGCTATCCTCTTCTTACTCCCTTGCAATGATGCCTTTGAAATTTTGACACCAGAAAAACAAAGGTTTATTTCCAACCAGTGATACCTCCACCATGGACATGAATTCCAGAAATTGCAGTTGCATATATGGGAAGTTGGTGTTTACATTGGCCACAAAACCAGCAACTCCTACCAACTGACCACTTGCTAAGTCCCACACAAATACACACAAACACAGAGAAACAACAACCTACGTTTAGGTCATATTCGAGTAATGTTGAGCAAGCCAATAACTAATCCAGCATGTTGAACCACTAATAAGGCAGTTGGTCAGCTGAGGAAGAGTTTTAATGAGCGGAACTTGTTGCTAAAGGCGTTTGACCTATTGAACCTGGTATCGGAAAACTGTGTAACTGCCCACAGAGGGGCTGTAAAACATGGCTGTTTGCACACCAGCAGAGAGTTTGGTGTGAGTCAAAGGAAGGAGGACTCAGCATTGTGAATCCAACAACTTAGAAACTCTTCAACAAATAAAGGGGAAACGTTAAAACTGCATAACAAATACTATGGGCATACGGAAAATCGCTGGACGGTAGACTTCAATAGCTTGTACCCCTCTGTGACTCTAATGGAGGCAATGAGTAAGAAAACTGCATGCTGGAAAGAGTCAAAGAGTGCAGGAGGAATTATAATATACAATGCATATAGGCACATACGCCAAACTTTAAGAAAATGTTTAAAAACTTTCAAACTTGATCAATATTTACACAGAGTTTAAGTAAATGCAGAATTATCAACTTGGAGGGCTCACTGACTGGACAGTAAACTTAGTTTCTATAAACCCCTTAGCTAAATGCTAACCTTTCCCTCTAAAGGCTTGCTAGTGATGAATGTAGCAACATGAATCAGCCCAGCATTGAGCTGTTGAGACAACTACTTCTTTAATATTAGATCATAGAAGAGAGGATTGTGTTGCTGCTCCTGTCTGGAAAATGTTAGGGCTTTAGACGAAATGGCTCATGAAAATCAACATCTTAAAAGGTCATACAAAACTTCACAGCAAATACAAAAGATAGAAAAATGTAAGTTTTGGTAAGGAGTAACCTCCAAGGTCAAATATTAAGTATGAGTCTCCAGAATCAATACAAACAAAGTTTACCAAAATCAGACAGAAGACTGCTGGTCCAATTCCCCAAAGTACAAAGTTTAAAGAAAATACTGCACATATACTGCTTTCAGCCTTATAGATGAAAGTATACAGTTTTGCCTTTTATTTTACAGGCTTACAGATCTTACCACAACATATTTCATTTTGAAAATAAAGAAGGTGGTTGAAAGGAAAAGGGAAATACAGTATGTTGCTGTAATTAGTCAAAAGTGGGGTGACTAAGAAATTAAATGGTCCCACCATCAGGGGTGGTTGTCCAAGAGGGTGGAGTACTGAAACCATACCTGAAAGGATATGGAAGAATGTTTTTTGAAAAACAACAACCTCTTCACAACAAAACCTTGTTTTTTTTAAAAAGCTCCACTAACACTGACACTCATTACAAGAAATGTCTTAAACTACACACAGCTGTAAACATCGACTGGCACTTTGAAACCAAAAAATGGTCAAATGAGCAGTTTGCAAAGCATCAATTACTCTTCCACTCTGGGAGACAGAATACACATCTGTTGCCGGTTTGACAGCTGTTGCTTCTGAATTATTGAGTGTGTGTGTCTAGGGAAGACCTGTACAGCAGCTCTTTACTCTTCTACCCTTTACATTCATTGACCGTACAGGTTGTTACAAATGCATCTCATGCTTTGTTGACAGTGAAGCTGACAGTGTGAAAGTGATGGACAAGGGGCTCTGATTGTCCCGAACTGACAAGTCTGCAACAAGCCTCCTTCAGTTTGTCCAACAGTGTCTTTGTCCAGTGCACTTCATTGGTTACTTTGTTTTAGGGGTGGGTGCCATTTAAATAATTGTGATACCAGTACCAATAACACTATCCTTAAAGTGACACCAATACCAAGAGAGTACTTCAACTTTAACTTTACCATCCACAGGTTATATGGGTTGTACCTGTTGCTGCAGGCTTCACAATGGGGATGTTTGTGACATTTCGCCCAGCTGTGACAGGGCTAACTGTTGGCGTCACATGGCTAACATTAGCTTTTTTGTAATGAACAGGTTTTAAGACAGATCTGAGACATTTTTAGTGTTGGTGTGAGTTTGTTGGGACTGTTTAATGGCCTGATGTTGGTTGTAAGCTGCTGCTGTTGTTTTGGCTTGTGTTAACTGTGCAGGCTTTGAACTTAGTGTTTGCCAGAACTATAGTGCCCCAGAGAAGTCAGAAACAGAAAATTTTGCTAATCTGGCAGGGAGTTTGGCTGTTCTGAAATCAGACCCCTGGTGTATAAATGCAGCTATCATTTGACTGGAGACATTTTAATACTGCTTGACTCAGAATTATTTTGGTCGATACCACAAAGGTGTTGAGAACCTATCCCTACTTGCTATGCAGGAGTAAACCATTGGAATAAAATGAACAATCCATGACTGTACTGCCAGATCTAACACCAATCACATCCTCAAGCTTGCTGATGGTAAAACAGTAGCAGGTCTTGTCAGCATTTATACTGATAAATCTGCATACAGGATGGAGCTGCAGCATCAGCCGGCATCATTACATGCTGCTGACCACTGATAGCACTTCTGTGAAGAGGGTCAGAAACATTAAGTTTCTGGGAGCGCACCTGATCTCATTGTTAGAACGGCTCAACAGTGGCTCCATCCCCTCCGTAGACTTGAGAGGGCAAGTTTCCCCACTTTTGAAATGCTCTAACCTACGGCCTTACTACCTTGCTCAGAAACAAAGCAACTGAACACCATCAGCTAAACAGGATTGTGAAGACAGCTAGCAAAATCATTGGTGCCCCTCTCTTCTCTTGCTAGAGATTTTCCTTCGCCGCTGCACTTCCTTTGCCTCTAGCATAATCGAGGATCCCCACCACCCCACCCATAGTCTATTTTCTCTCCTGCTGCCTGGGAGGAGGTTCAGAAGCATCTGCAGAAATCCTGCAGAATCCTAAATAGCTTTCACCAGCAAGTAGTCTGGTTCACCAACACATTATAAACCCCCTCGAAACCTGGATCCACATCACGTTCTTGTGATGTGTTCAAATGCCTTTCATAAGTGATAAAACCTTTGAATTCTGAGCAAATTGGTTTGATTTCTTTATTAAATATGGGGTAAAAGGAAATGAGCAACTTGGCAAGAAATGTAGAAAAAACATATATATATATATATATATATATATATATATATATATATATATATACAGAAAAATATATTTAAAAAAATATATATATACAGAAAAATTATATGAAAAGTTATTTTACAAATATTTATAATGAACAAAGCTAAGGTCCTGTTAGCCAAGCTAACATGTCCTGAACTCTATGTGTATGAACGCTATATATGTAATTAAAAATATGTTACAAAATTGTAATTATTTATGCACTTCTTTCAGGTAATTTCCTTTTTTTTGACACTTTTTTTCTCTCTGTCTATGTTATTTCCTTGTGCTTCTTTTTTTAAAAAAAAACCCCCAAACAAACAAGCAACTAATCTCTTGCTAATTAAGTCATTTCTTCTCAAGTTTTTCATCATCTCCTCCTTCCCATGTTTTTGAAATAAATCAAGCCAGGGGGTTAATGCTTTTGCTGCACTCTTTTTTTCTGTATTAATACATGTTTAGTTGGATTGTTATCAAGGGATATATATATATATATATATATATATATATATATATATATATATATATATATATATATATATATATATATATATATATATATATATATATGTGGTGCTGCTGTTGGCTGGGAGGGAAATTTAATTGTTTTTTACATATGAAAGTACACAAGAACATGATAAAGAACTAAACCTTGAGCCATGGATCTGCAGTATATTAAGCTATTTTAGGTATGCAATGAAAACATACTGAAGAATCAAATATCACTCATATATTCACGCAAATTAAAGGTTTTCTTTCAGTTTTATCTGAAGCATATCGCTGTTACACACATATAGGTGAAACCCTGTAGGCTGTGTACACACACACTATACTGTAAACTCATATTTGTACATCTCTGTCGGTGGGATAATAGATTCAAATGGAATGTTTAACCACAAGTCATGTTTTCATTTGTACGGATGCTTATACGATTAATATTCCACACCCATGTAGCCTTGGCGATGTAAACTGATGGCACCCAAGCACAATCAAAAACACACACAAAAAACACACCCAGAAACCTGCATGAGCGCCCCTGCACACATAAGCATACACAACATGCACAGCTCTTCTTAATCAACAAATGAGTTGTGTTGTTAGTTGACGCTACAGTGGCTATTGACAGTGAACTAGCAGTACGGGTGATGGGCTGTTTGTCTAATAACCAAGGCTGCATTTCAATTTCACAACTCACTGAACAGCCTGCTTAGCCACACAAGACTGATATGACACCAGGCTTAGCAAAAGGCTCTATTTGTGTGCGCCCATGCTGCCGCCGCTGCTGCTGAGTATGATAATGGCAAGAAGTCACAAATTAACCTCATGGTCTACAGTGATGACTTCAGCTGTTTGAGGCAACCTTGATACATGTTAAACACCATTTTTGAGACTAACACACACACACACAAATAAACCAAAAAAATATCTCCCCCCTGCTTGGTCCCACAGGGGCCCCATTATATTAGTGGAGCTTGAAAGTGACTTTCCCTTCATACTTCCCCTTTAGGCCTAGCCTGTGTGATACACGCAGACAGCGCTCTATGTCTGCTCTAATTAAAGACTCTAATTCACTGCCTCCCCTTGCCCCTGCCTCTCCGTGTCTTCCTGTCTGACTTCTGTGTCTTAGTGAGTTTGTTTTTCAATCTCACACAGAGTGATTTTTCCAGTCGCACTAGCCGTCTTTGCTTTTCACCAAAAACAAGTCTGCGAGCAAATACTGTCGATGTGGCGTCGCGGGGATTTTCAGTTCAGAAAAAAAAAAGGCTGAAGCTACAATGCGAGCAAATACCCATCAGGTGTTTGCATAGCATGCAACATTCACATAGCGCCGCTCTGCCCCAGAAATGTTTGGCTCGGGCTTCCACGTCTGCGACTGCTGAAGAGAATTCAGCCTGTGGAGGAGCAGGACACTCTGTGTGGAACAGCTCGGGCTTTTTCTCCTCACGTATGTACATCAGGATGTTTTCTGAGATGCTCTTGCGTTATGGGTTTTTTGGTGGCTGCTCCTGCTGTTATCGTGGAAAAAAATCAAACGATATTTTCTTTTTTTATTATTTGCCTCTATTCTTGCATAACATAAAAATGTCAAGTAAAACGTGGGATGGCTTATCTACATTTTTCTTGTGCTGCATTTAGACCCATTTCACAAGCATTTTTAAACCTTTGAACCCTGAGTAAATTGGTTTGATGTCTTTTGAAAACACGAGCAAATTGGTAATGTACGTTTCACAAAAAAGAAAAAAGCTAGGGGAAAAAGAAAAAGCAAAGGAAAGAAAGTGCATTTATAATTATCATACTACATATCTAAAATTACAAAATTATTATTTTTAAGATCCTCTCCCAGGTCATTTTTGTGGTTTTGGTTTTGTATCTAATATTCAGATAATTACTTTGCCCTTTTTACTAATTTTCTTGCTATTTTTTGAGTAATTTCTCCCTTAATTGCCTTCTTCCCATGTTTCTGAAACAAATCAAGCCAACTGCAAAGGCCCTAAGCAATGTGTCAAAGAATGTCCAGCAAAATTAAAAAAAAAAAAGAAAAAAAAAAAGGAAATTAATATATTATTTTTAAAAAGCTAGGGAGTTAGGAAAAATGTCTAGGAAAGAGAAAAAAAAAAGTGGAAATTATCAAATTATTTTTTTAAAAAAGCTGGGAAAAAAGACAACAACTACAGAAAAACTATATTCATAATTATCATCATAACATATTTAAAATTTTGAAAGGAAAAATTACCTGAGAACGGGAGGGGAAATGACCCAATTACTTGGGAAATATCAGAAAAAATTATTTATAATTATTAAAATTATATTCTTAAAATTAAGCTACAGAAAAAAAAAAAACTCTCTCTCTCTCTCTCGCTCTCAATTTTTTTGAGATAATTTTTATAATTTATTTATCATCGGTTTTTATTAAATTTTGTGCAACTTTTACCAATTTATAGCTAATTTTTTGGGTCATTTATTTAAGTTGCTCATTGTCTTTTCTTGTGTTCTTGAAAAAAAATCGTGCCAAATTGCTCAGGTTTATATAGCTGCTTTCATACAATCTATCTGGGAGCACTGTCCATGCCTCAACACCATATTCATCTTTCCCCCTCCCTGCCCTCTCTTCTCCCTAGTGGTCATCATTTGCCTTGGATTTAAGGAAACACACACATCCTCTGAAGGCAGTCAGTTAATTAGACAGCAGGCCTATCTGTCCCACTCATTCCCTGTCTCTCCCTGACTGTCTGTGGGCTTAGAAGAGCACTGCTGCTTCACTGAAACCACACACACACACACACACACACACACACACACACGCACTCACACACAGAGGCACTACCTCTGCGCAGTAGTGTGGGCAGTCGCTGAGTGAGCACACGTAGGTGTTTTACTGTGTGCGCTGCTGTGTGCATGTATTTCCCCAGGCCTGTGAGTATTTAGAGAGATTGTTGAGTGTCTTGCTAAGCGTAACATCTACCAAAAAAAAAGACTTCTTTTCGCCCAAGTCCGCTTTACATCGATGACGACGCAGCACGTTCTGCCCTTAATCTGATGGCAGACTCATCACAACCTTGTCAAATGTGGGAGACGTGACTCCACTGTGACTCCTGTGTCAATGTCACAACTCTTTAAGCGGCAGACATCTGAAGAGCTCCCCCAGGCTCGGCGAGCTAACCTTGAATAAAGAACTAAAGAGATAAGGTACGTTCGACACTGCGGGGTGTATTGTGACAACTCCAGCCATTGTTAATGGCAGAGAAACAGTGACAGTGTATCGCCGCGCAATATGGGAAAGTTCATGTGGTATTTACAGGAAAAAATAAAAGTGGGCTAACAGTTGCCACTTCTTTCAAATGAGCCCCATTTCAGTTCTTAAGTTAATGTCTGAATATTGAAATATTTAACTGTATATTGATAGTCAATTACTTGCTACAAGATTCATCACTTTCACAGTAAGTTACTGTATCATATTTACAGTCAATTTGTGTGAAATAATAGCTGTATATTGTGATTTCACTGTAGTAATGCCTTATATATTAGTAACTTAGCAGTCCTGTAAAATTACTACATTTAGTGTGATATAACAGGGTGTCTCTTTTAAATGACTGTAATTCACCCTTTGAAACTTGAGAAAATTGGTTCGAAGAAATTAATCAAAAAATAGTTCTAAACTATCTGAAAATTTGTAATGAATTCATTAGAAATAAGTAAACTAAATCAATAAAAGTAAAGATTAAAAAAAGAAAATAAATGGACAAAATACTTAAAACTATAATCATTTTCTTTATCATTATCTTTCCTTATCATTTCTGTATTGTTCCCTTTGAAACCTGAGCAAATTCCTTGATTTCTTTCAAATAATAAAAATTAAGAAGAAATGCCACAAAACTGAGCAAGAAATTCCTACAAGTTGCAAGAAAATGACTTGAAAATATATTTTTTAAAGAGAAAGAAAGAAAGAAAGAAAAAGAAAGAAAGAAAGAAAGAAAGAAAGAAAGAAAGAAAGAAAGAAAGAAAAAAGACAAGAACATAAAAAAAACATGAAAATGACCTGGAAAATGTCCTAAATCACAATAAAAAAAATAAATAAATAATAATATAAAAATATAATAAGCTGGGGAACATGATTTGGAAAAACAAAAACAAAAAAACTATCGAAAAAGTCTTTTATAATTATCAGAATTACATATTAAAAATCACAGTCACAGTTTTTCCATAGTTTCTTCCTAATCCCCTCCCTTTATACTTTTAGTTTTTCCTCTTTACTTTTTTCCCTAACTTTTCAAAAAATAATTTACTTATTTTCTACTAATGGGTGAAACATTAATTACCAAGCTGCTTATTGTCTTTTCCACATATTTTTCAAAGAAATTACAGCAATTTGCTCAGGGTTAAAAGATTAAAACAGATGTTAGAGATGTCTGGAAGAAGTATAAGGAAAGTGATGTTGCTCCAGTTTTCAAAGTATTAACTGTATTTTTTTTAAAGGTATATTAAAAAAGAAACAGAAAGAAACAGAATAAACAGAAAAAAAGAAGGTAAATGCAGCCAAGCCGAGCCTGAGAGTAACAGATTTTAATTGTCTTGTTCCTGTAGTTTTATAGAGCCTTTTTTGTTTAAGGAGAATGCAATTAAATTTGACTATTTCACTGTGATACTATACTTAGCGACAATTGAAATTGCATGTGCTTCGGTTGTTAGCTGATGCTGGGCTCATTTAGAGTTCAGACAATACAGCCTTTTTTAAGTGTGTGGTTAAATGAAGGAGACCACCACTATCATACACTGTTTAAGCTTTAATTATGTACTTGCCCCCCCCCCCGTTTATCTTTTATCTCATTCAGATCTGCATCAGCTGATTCTGGGCAATCATGCACAATATGTGTAATATATACTGTTGGTTTTTACGAGCAAAAATGTGCTGAAATTAGTACGACATTCATTTTAATCGCTACAAAATGCAACTGAACAGCTTTTGAGAAGCCAGCAAGTGTGAATACATGCTGACAACAAAGACCAAGCTGGCAGTGTTGGTTGGACACCTCCCACTCAGGGAAGTTAGCATCTGCTGCTCCACAGTATGCTAACATGCAATTCTTTTCACTGAAGAATTGGACAAGGGGGATTCCCAGCAGAGCTTTGCGTCTTGTTCTCTGTGGGAGGACGAGAAAGGAAGGAAACAGAGAGGCGACACGAATACGGAGCAGGTTATTTTGATGTGTGGGTGGAGAAGCACTGAGACAGCCTTTACTAGAAGTACAAAGGCCTTGCCACATTTGTTTTGTAGTTAGTCAGTTTTATCCAAGCCCTGATGTTAGCGTTTGAGAGGAATATCAACGGGAAAAGGACGTAGAAGAACGAAACGCCAACATTCGGGGCTGAAAAATAATGCCAACGTGGAAGTGGCAAAAACTGCAGTTCCTCAAATGACCACTAGAGGCTAGCTCCAAAACCGAGTCATAAAGTACTCATGTTAAAATCCCCAAATTTACAGCACAAATAAACATGTTTACAGCCTAGCACAAGTCGAGACCAAAGCAACAGCATCACTATTTCAGTGTGTTTTCAGTTAATTTCAACATTTTGTTAGCCAAAAAGTCTTGTTTAGCATTTGGTGGTACTAAAAGACCCTCTAAGTGTTCAGTTTTTTTCTGGTAAGTACATTTTGTTTTAATGGTTTTACACCTGTGTTTCACTAATGAAAATTAGCATTAGCATAAAAGCATCATTTGACCTTTAAATGCAAAAAAGTGAACTTTTTTTGCGATAAATGGGAGGTTTTGTTTTTAATTGACGTGTTTCCATTAAGCAGATTTGATTTTCACATTTTCATTTGAGCAATCTGAGGGTTAATGGAAACCCGCCTCATGAGAGCACCAAGCAGGAAACACTAAATATGAGCTGAGGATGGACGTTACAGAACTGTGTCAAGCATCACAAGAGTGCACCAATCACGGAGCGTGATCCAAAGCCAGCAGAGGAACAGTAAGGAAGGAGAAGAGGCAGTGTCATAATGTGAGGTATTCCCCAAAACGAGGGAGGAGTGGAGAAGACTAACAGAAGAGGAGGGCGACATTATCGGGGAAAAAGAGGGAGCTTTCTTTTTTTAATGAAAGCTAGAGTTCATACAGGAGCTGAGATGAGATGCAGAGAGAAGAAGTACATGCATAAGTGAGAAAGATGTTAACCTCCCATCTCTTTTCCCTCTCTGCCATCCAAAGTTTCCCTTAAAACCAAACTCAGCATCAATATTACAGAAGAGACGTTTCCATCACAGCTATCGCCTCCCCCCCCCTCCCCTCACCTCCTGTATCTCCCGCCATTCATATTTCATTAATATTTCAGAACTGAGAATCCCTATCTCGCCGCCGCTCCTCCTGCTCTCTCTCTTCTCTGTCTTGCTTGCTCACACAGCGCAAAATGATCCAAAGGAGCTCTGACACCAATAATTAAAGAGTTATTGAAATTAGCATTGACTGGCCATCTTGTTGCTGCCGAGTGCCAGCAAGGATTCTCTCTCTGCTTTGATTGCCTAAGCTTTCTCTTCATTCTATTAAACTCCGCTCTCGCGATTGACTCAGTCACACAGATAAACATGCACGCACACACACACACACACATACACACACACACACACACACACACACACACACACACACACACACACACACACACACCCGCCAAGCCTCTGCAGTGCTAACAATGTATTAGCGCACACTCCAAAACGCTCCGATGCCGCCTGGGAAATTGAAATCGGTGTGCCTCAGCAATTAAACATTAAAAGCAGGGAATGTTATTTTGCAATTTTACACATGATATGCTACATTTTAGTCACTTTTTATCCATATATTTCACTTTTTTTTCATAACATTCACATGAACCAAATGTAAATACAAATACAGATCGCAGATTTTTGCATCTTAGACCTTGCATCATAACTCATCACCATGTGTTTTGTCATGTTGTCCCGCTCAAACAACCTAATGCCACTTCTCTCGTTTGTGCACTTCCAAAACAAAATCAAAAGAAATTTTCTTTTTTTTTAATTTCCATGAAATGACTTAAAGAAAATGTTAAAAAGACTTAACGTAGTTTTTCCTTTTCTCACCTGTGACATCATTTTAAATATAATATAATGAATTCTACATATACTGTAGTTTACTGGACATTTCCCCCCCATTTTTTGATAATAAGCTAGTTTTCAGATCATTTCTTTCTACTTGCTATTTTTTTCCCAGTTTGCCAGCCTTTTTTGCATAGTTGCTTAATATGTTTTTCCTGTGTTTTTGAAAGAAATTAAAACAAAAAAAAAAACATTTTCTCAGGCTTCTGAGGTTTTAATGCTCATAAAAGGCTCCTGACTGCAGCACAAGAAAACTGATGCTGATTCAGGTGTTAAAGGGTTAAAGTCAATATCTGACAACACCAATAACGTGTCAATATCATCGTGCATTCCTACTTATTTCCAACTTTGTTGTGCTGTAGCCTACAGACAAAGTTAACCCTTGAAACCTGAGCAAATTGGCTTTTGTCAAAAGCATGGGAAGAAGAAAATGAGCACTGAATGAAGAAATAACCAAAATGAAGCAAGAAATTAGTTAAAAGTACATCAAAATTGCGTATAAATTATCATTTTTTTTTAAAACAAAGCAAATAAAGAAAAAGAAAATAAAAAAGCAACAAACAAGTAAATGATCTGGAAAGAATGTACAACAATCATTACAATTATACAACAGAATTTAAAATATATAATTATAACAATCAGAAATGTAGCATTTCTCTAGCTTTTTTTCTTATTTCTGTAAACATATTTCCCTTGCTTTCCTTTTTTTTCTAGATTTTCCAAATCTAATGATTTCTAGCAATTTGTGGGACATTTTAAGTTGCTATTTACCTTTTTTCCATGTTCCTGAAAGAAATCGCATCAATTTGCTCAGAGTTAAAAGGTTTAAACACTTGTTAAAAGCAGATGAAACAAGAAAAGTGAGAGGTTTAAAAGGGTTAATACTTTTAAAAGTCCACTTATGAATGATGTATCAAACACTTGACTGTGTCTTACTGATTAAAAAGTGCATGCATACATGTGCTTTTATGTGTTCAAGCACTTCCCCACTTTAATGCCAAAACATATAATTTTGTATAAGAAAAAAAGACATAAGAGTGCACATAGTGATACTAAATATACTGTAGAAGCCCATCAGAAAGATGAAACGTACTGTGGCATGACATCTCCGGCTCCCCACACCCTCCCACTCACTCTCTGTGGCACATAAAATCTCCCTCCATTTGCCATGCCAGCATCCCTCCATCTCTCCCTCCTCCCTCTCTGCATATTCACAAAGACCGACACCTCTGACTTTGTGTGCCATTCTCTACAGTACGCCACGTCTCCCCCCTCCCCCTGCCCTCTACACAAGATGCCCCGTGTTTCAAATCCCTCCAAGCCGGTTCCCCGTGCATCCCTGCAGCCTCTCCTCTGCAGCCCTCGCTTCCTCCCTCCCATCTCCTCTCCCCGCTGTCAAAGCCCATTCTCTCCCTCCTCCACCAGCTGCGTGGAGCAGAGGCCTGCTGTGCCAAGTGCCATTTGATGAGCCTCTTTCTGGCAGCCACAGTAATTGTGTGGACATTTCCTCTCTTCCTCCTTTCCCCCGTCCATTTCTCTCTTTCTCTCTTTATCAACTGTGCTGGTGATGCATCATCATCATCAAAATCACCATCCCTCTCTCTCGCTCTATATCTCTTTCTGCATTCTCCCAGTCAACCCCCCACCCCCCTCTGAATATCCAGAGCATTTTCCCCCATGACACTCTCTCTCCTCCCACACCTTCCTCTCTCCACGCCAGAGAAAAAACACACATGATTACTTCCATCTCTCCGCCAGTCTCGTGTTTATTCCCCCTCTATGTCCTCCACCCTCCCCATTTCCACACTCCTTTTTCTTCAGACATTATTCCGTGAACATCCTGTCCGCAAACTTTTCATCAGGCGAGCTCAAAAGTGCCAGAGCCATACGTTCCCCAGATATGAGGCGGTAAATGAATTCAGCACCTGATCACATTTAGCCCTGTGTAAACAACAACATGTGCTGTGAGATGGGGCAATTCTACAGGAAATGTGAAAAGCAGAGGCTGGAGGCATGACGGATGAGGCGAAGAGGAGCTGTTGGATGGAAAAGTGGACGGTTATAAAACGCGTTCAAACAAATATTGTCAGGTACGAACACTTCCCCGTCATGTGTCTTTTAAAAACTCTGCAGTGTCAGTGTTGTGCCTTTTGTTCCTAACAGGCTGTAAACTCTGCATATTTCCCAAGCTTAAAGCACACATGATACACATGAATAAGCAAACATCAGTGCAGATAGGCTGAAGCATCCTAAAACACTGAGTTTCATTAATCAGTGTGTCGGCTGCTGGGCTAATAATGCATAGTAAATAGGGGGTCAACAGATATTGGTTTATCAGGGCCAATACTGATATATAATTATAATTATAGTAGTAATGAGACCAATAACCAATATTTGGATTTACAATAACAGAGAAAATATTTCGGCCTATACTTAGAATAGAATTTTGAATATAACAAACTCCAACACAGAACTTTGTTTAAAAGCCTTTGGCAAACGTTTAATCAAAACGGAAACTTTCAACATCAGCAACTTTTAAAAAAAAAAAAAAGTTCAAAGAAATTTTTAATAAAAAGTGAATTTAAAAAATCTCTCTCTGAGGTTTCTACAAAGTAAAAGTTCCTCCCATGCTGACACTTTCTTTGCATGTATTGCAGACTGCTTTCCCTGGTGTTGGTTTAATACCCACACTTTTTCATTAATTAACTTTCAAATCAAATCAAACTTTATTTAAAGAGCACTTTTCATACATTTAATGTAGCACAAAGTGCTTCACAAGTTAAAAACATAAAATGTGATCATTAAAATAAGATACAGATAATTACCAAAATTCAAAATATTGGCTTAGATAATCAGCCAGGCTGATCATTTGTCGAGTCCTAACAATAATACATGAAATGATGCTGTAAACAACTGGCTGGTTCACTGTATGAATGTGAATGTGCATTACAGTAAACCAGTGCACTCTGATAATATGACATGTACACAGATCTGTGTGTTTTGTCCCACATCTGCTGTCTCAATTCCATAGACAAATAGCACCTTTTGAAAAAAAGAAATCCTCTGCGAAAATAAGCCTGTTTCATCATCCAGATCACAGCCAGAGCAGTCTCTCAGTGCAGCGAAATCTGGACTTTCAGGAACAGAGCCAACTGTGAGCTTTTAAGAAACTGCATCTGCTTCACTGTGTGGTGGATGGAGGGATTGAGTTTATTCTATAGCCTTTTCACACTGCCTGGTCAAGGATGAAATATTGCTCTGTGATGCCGTCTCGCCGCTCTGTATAAAAGGTATGATCTGAGAGTAGGGGGCAGATGTTAAGCTGGCACTGCAGGTAGCAACAGCACCGAAATGAGGTTTATCACTACGTTCACACTGTGAGCCTTAATGCTGGACTCAGATTTTTTTCTAGATCCGATTTTTTATGTAGCTGTTCACATTATCGTTTAAAACTTGGAAAATATCAGACTCCAGTGTGAACAGATCATGGCCCTGCTGTGGCCCACATACCCAGGAGAACAAGTAGACGTCACCAAACAGACACATGTAGTGGGTGAATGAGACAAAGGACTTTATCAGTCTCTACCAATGGCAAATCTCAATGCCCATGTGCATTTTCAGATTGATTAGGCAACCGATCGAGAAGAACGGATACAGACAGATGGACGGACGGATCAGCATTTTCATTTTCAGATCATTTCGATCTGGAGTGATGTAAAAGTTACATTGAATTCAAAAATCAAATCTGTATCTGATTTAGAACCACATGTGAAAGTGGCTCAAATCTGATTTGAAAAAAATCAGATTCCATGTGATTTGTGCTGTTCACACTGTCACTAGACAAACACAGCTGGCTCACTTGGCAGGGAAGAAAAATCTGATTCAGGCCACTTGGACCCACAGTGTGAAGGTAGTGTAAGTATAAGAGACAACCAGCTGGACAGGACCATTGGCAGGACGGGTGTGACATTTTCACAATATTTTATGCATGGAGATTTAAAAAGCAGCAAGTAGCAGTTAGCAGCTAACTCAAAGAAGAAGAACGGTGACAAAACTTCGCAAATTGGGACAACAGTGAGATTCTGGAGCCCCTTAGCTCGATGCTAAATGGTTGTTTCTGCCATCTTATGCCACTGTTACTGTTTGCCAATGCGAATGCAAACGCTGTTGAGTTAAAAATCACTCTCATCACAGCTCTTTAGCTTCCACAAAGCCAGCATGCTATCTGCAATCACACAATGGAGCGGCACGATGCTGCTGTTGTATGGTTCTGTGTACAAAAGCAAAGGCGGCATCAAGAGGGGGCTTTGTAGCAGCCCTACAGCACAGTCTCTGTGTAAAAAGAGTTTGTGTCACACAAACAATTCAAATGTGCATGCATGGGTAAGACAAGATCAGATGAATTAAGATCACTTATGCAAATGGAAAGTGTTGTGCAGTAGTTGCATCAAAAAGCAGAGTGCAAAACCAAAATATATTCCAAAAATATAAAAAGGTTGTGGGTAAGGATCATCCTTAATGAGTAACATATAGACATCTATGAGAAATGGCATATTGCCATGTATGTACTATGAAACTAGCAGTAAAGATAAGTGTCTGGTTAATGCTCACGATTATGTCCTATTATGTTCCATAAAAGAGATTTGTAATGATTGCAATCCAGCAGCTACTGAAATTTCATGCAAGAGTGAGGAAGATTCAAGAACCACTTGTTAGTGAGGGGACTGCAGGAAAAAATAGTGTGTGTACAGAATAAGAAAGACGTCTTTTGGTCATTAAAGTAAAAGGGGGTTCAGTTGCCTTGAGATAAATGCGACTTTATGACTTTATGAGGTATGAAATGACTGAAACCAAACTCTGCTGCCATTTATTTTTGTTTTTAGTGAAATCTTATTATATATTCACAATGTATTATCAAGATCTTGTGAGATGAATTATTATTTTTTCTTATAAAAAGACACACATGCACGTATGTGTCAATCCTAAGTGCTCAGCTAACATCTGACAGTCAGTGGTTTTGACACGAGTGACTGGGAGCACGGCTTTAGGAACAAAGGTTGACAGAGGGAGGTTTTGTAAGCACTCCCGCTTTTAATCATCAATCTCTTACTTCTGCATACACTCTTCTTTAAACACACACATGCACAAGCTCACATGTGCACAACCACAATGCCACCTCTGGCCTGGAGCCTCTAAACTGTACTTTTGACCCTGTGACAAGCAAAAACTTGCATTAATCTGACTCTTTTTAAAAAAAAATACAGTCACATTCATTAGCCAAGCAAAAGTAGAAAACATGTTCTAACTGCAATATAATTGGTTTAACTCATTAATACACATCCATCAACCCTTTATATATATCACATATAATGGCAGGTAATTGCCTAATCTGTCACAGCTCTCTGGTATATCAGCCATAAAATGAGTAAATGTCTTTCTTTTACAGGAATCTGTGGCTGCCTACAGAAAAATTGGATGCATGCAGAGATAAGGTCATACAGGCCAGCTGCATTTCTCCCTATATGCCAGAAGTGTGTGTTTAACAGCCAGCTAAGTGGTAAAACGTTCAGTATAAATATGTAAAATGAAATAAAATTTAAAAAACTGTGGAAAAAAAGGTGTTGCTAAGAGATAGTTACTCAGTGAGTGCAAAAAAAAAATCAGTCTTGCTGATTTGTTGGCATGAAATAGCAGAAACATGCAATAGTAAGCTAAATCCGATGGAAGCTGTGGATGAACATAGAGGATGCAATGTCATTTTCAGATCAGCAGAGGCGCAGACCTACAGTTCATCCACGTCAAGAGATTTAGTAACTCTTCAATAACAACCGTGACCCCCAACACATGCAGAATGGTAATGCATCAATGCCAGTGCAGGCTACAAACCCACCCAACTGCTCCCTGTTGACCACTAGTCCCCAACACTTTTCCCCAGATGTGTGTCCTGCACTGAGCAGGATTAATGCACAAAAAGGCTGCTGGCCCTAATGGCATCCCCAGACGTGTGCTCTGGGTCTGTGCTGGGCAGCTAACTGAAGTCCTGACTGACATTGTCAACCTGTCACTGGCCCAAACAGCTGTCCCCACATGCTTTAAAACCAACTCCAACATGTCAGTGTCTAAATACTCCACTGCAGTGAGCCTGAATAGCTTTTGCCCTGTTGCAATCAACCCCACCATCAGGATGTGCTCCAAGAGGCTGGTCCTGGCTAATCTCAAAACCTGCCTACCACCCGACTGTGGCTCAGGAGGTAAAGCTGGTCATCCTCTATTTGGGAGGCTGGCTGGCTAGCTGCTAATTAGTCAGGTCAAAGTTTTCAAATGTGAACATTAGTTAGAATGGGCACCAGATATACTATCATCCTGCTAGCCATCGTACAGGTGTTGGAAAATACACTTGATAACCTCTGTGCTGCATCAGTCTGCAGTAACTGTAATATCCTTTGATTTGTGAGAATTGGCTAGAGCCTGAACAGAGCCTTTCAACCAGGTGTCTCTTTTCTATATGTCAAACAAAGCAGCGGACTCTGACAAGAGAGGAAGAGAAGGCATTTGCTTTACGGTGAACAAGGAACGGTGTGGCAGTCAGAATGTGAGGCGCTGTCCTGTTCACTTCTGTGGGTAATAGCTATACGCTGTGTTCCCGAGAAGCAACCATACAACTGTCTTGTTGGGGTTAGGATGTGTGGACAGTTAAATCATTTTACTATCTGAAACCATGGATTACCAGAACCATTTGGAAACATGGGCAGTTATAAAGCAGCAGCCGACAATGTGAGAAGACTCATAAAGGACTAAATTATAGTGCACAGATTAAAGGAACTAATAGGATCACATTTCACTGGAGTTACACCTTGTTTTTTTTTCATGTGACAAATTAATGACTGATGGAATTAATGAATGAATGGAGGATGTAATCTCTGCCTGGACAAAAGCAATACCAGTGAGAGAATGCAGTCCAGTGGCTTTCTTTGAGCATTCACCACCATCACCCCCACCAAAACTGATCGCCAGACTCTGAAACTGGCATCAATACTTCTCTCTACAGCTGGATCCAGGAATATTTGTTTAGGCAACCACACTCTCTCAACCCTAACCCTAGAAACGGTGTCCCACAGCACTGTTACTCATGGACAGTTGAGCAGAGTGGATGAGCATAATTTGCAATAACTGACCTTTTACTATAAACGGCTCTGTGCAAACATCTGTGCACTTTAATCAATGTGATTGTGATTTAAGTAATAATAACCACCTACCTTTTAAAGTACAAGTGAAATCCCCAAGTTTACCCAAAAGCTGATAATTAAGGAATCATAAAAAATGTCTTTCACACACTTGACTTTGCCCTGTGGTGTCCAGACTCTGCCAAACAACCAGCACACCAACCACCCATTGAGCTGACCAAGTGACTGGCTGGCAGAGCTGGACACCATCGCCTGGCGTATTCTCATATGTCCACCCTGGCATGACCGTGCACCCGCCAACCGTCAGACAGAAAGGCTTTCAGATGCCCAACACAAATCGCCACCTGCCATCAGCCCCATTATCTGGTGTGCAAGCCTCCCTGTACACCAGCAGCCAGATGCTGAACAAAGACCATGACATGACCGCTGCAGACACACAACTCGTTTGTACGGTGTTGGTTTATTATGTCAACATATGCAAAAAGCTTTTCACAGCTGAAAAAAGGAACATTGTTCAGTGTTATTCAAAATGTGGCTGAGATTTGGGGGTATTCTGAAGCATAGTTTGTTTTATTTCTCATAGTGGGGAGTGTTTTTAGGAATGTTAAATAAATACACCACTGCTGTTAGACAGGAATAACAGCTGCACACCTTTAGAAATTCTGATCCAAGATCCTGAGTCAGGCCTGTGGCTGACACATACACAAAGTCCGGCCATGCGGGGTGCCTTTAGCTCTGGGAAAACACCGCCTTGTGAGCTGGTAGCCATTTAAAAAAGGACACCCCATCCATTTTTCAAAGCCAAGCGGGCCTCACTTTTTTTGTGTTCTCCAGTGACAACCAAAATAGAAATCAATGTGTCTGGGGCAGCGTTGGAGCCCGATGCGTTAATGTGGAATCGATAGCTAATGTCACGGTCATTTTTCCTCATCCACCAACCAATAGACGCCAAGAGGAAGACGAGAGCTGGTCTGCACCACTGGGGAGTGGCTGAGGGTCAGTGGGCTGAATGAGACAGAAGACTGCAGAGGGCATGCAGGGATTCCTCGTAAATGTACAAAAAATAACCTTTCATACACTATTACTGCTCTCTCTCTTTCTTCTTCATTCTGCCAATTCTTGTCTGGTGCTCACAAAATTGAGATTTTAGTCTATTAGTCGACTTCAGTCTCAACATACAGTATGTTGAGAAGCTACTTCTCAACATACTGGTGTTGGATTTTTTATTATTTCAGTCACAATAAGAGATAGATTAATAAAATTATGATAAAAAATAAAACAATTAAAATAACAGGCTCGCGGTTATCACCTCCATGGGCCAGTTCCTCCTAGCAGCACTGAAGATCTCTACAATCATGGTTGACACCCAAGACTTGTGTCACCAGTTTCTGCAAGTTATGACATTGAGTAATGGCCTGAAAAGTGTTTTTGCAGAACATTATGATGTCATGGTAAAGTTGACCTTTGACGTTTTGGATATAAAATGTAATCACATCATTATTTCATCCAATTATATATTTGTGTGAAATTTTGTTATAACAACATATGGATTTTTCAGTTATGGTTCAAAAAACAAAAAGTTTTGTAGTTCACAGAGACCTAAACCTTTAGACCTTTGACCATCAAACTCTAATCTGTTCCTCTTTAGGCCAAGTGGTTGTTTGTGCCAAATTTAAGGAAATTCACACCTAGCATTGTCCTCAAGACTGAGAAGAATTCAAGGTCTCAGTGACCTTGACCTTTGACCACCAAAATCTAATCAGTTTGTAGAGTACATGTGGAGGTTTGTGCCAAAGTTTAACAGCTTTCCTCAAGGTGTTCATTAAAATGAGATGGATGTCAGGTCACAGTGAACTTGACCTTTGACTACAGAAATCTTATCTTTTATTGACTGAGCACGGGTGGATGTTTGGGCCAAATTTAATGAAATTTCCTGAAGGTGTTGGCGAGAATGAGACAGATGCAATTTCACAGTGACCTTGACCTCTGACCGCCATAATAAAATCAGTTCATCCTTGATACCAAGTGGACGCCAATGCCAAACTTGAAAAAAAAATCCTCAGGGTGTTCTTGAGATATCACGTTCACAAATATGACACTGACAGACAGACAGACAAACCCAAAATATAATGCCTATTTCCCCGCTCTCACCTGCATGGAAGCATAAGTAATAAAACCATGACGATAAAGCATGTGCAACACAGTCACCTTATACCAGTCCAGCTATTGCACTCTTTGTGGCCAAAGTCGCAAAGAATACTTTAAAAGAAACTCTGTCAACAGCTAAAAGGGTCTACTGCAACTCACATAAACACAGACAGAGAGGTCTTGATGTGCACCTCTCAGATGTCTGAGGAAATCATAAAAAAAGACCAAACAAAATGATCACCACAAAAACGCTGGCAAAATGTATAAAGCATGGCACCAGCATGAATGCACGCACAGGCACACATTCACAATCCCTCCAAGCCACTACAATCAGAGTCGAGGCTTCCTATAAAACCCAACTCTGTAATAATCCTCCAGTACTTAAATATTTATGGGCCAGCGCCTACAATCCACCACCTCTCCTTTATTATTTGTCAGCAGAAATGATTTAGCCTCTGGAAGTCTGCTACATAGATACATTTAGAAAATCACAGGGGCACTGCTCATTGTTGGTTATTGTGCTGTCTATAGGGTTACCACAGGTATAAATAAGGTAAACAAAAATCTTCAGAGTCCATACAATTGCAAGCAAACCAGTGTTTGGTGGCGGGCAGACAGACACCTCTCCACTGTGATTGTTGGGGAGAGAAAACACATACTTGTGGGTGGGATTTGCTGCTGTGCTTTGAATGCAGGCAAACTGTTAAGCCTGTGTGCACTGCAAAGCTGGTGTCAGCTATGGCTTCATGGGGGGGAAAAAAGCTGTGTGGGAGGCTTGATGCAAAGTTCAAAGGAGTTTTGTTTTTTTAACCAACATGCTTTTATACTAACCCCCTTTTTGGGTGACAACAAGCAAAATGCCATCTGTGGCAAAGTTGACGTGGAAAAAAAATTCAGAGATGATTCCCAGATACGCGACCAAAAATAGCTTTGTTTCGACTCCAGTTTCTGCTCATGTTTCCTTATACCTACAGTTGATACCAGCATTTAGTATACTATATTAACAATGCAATCCCCCAAAATGACACCATGCCCTCAAGGAAAGTAGAGCGTCTGTGTGTATGTGCATCCAAGTCCACAGACGTGCAATGTGTATTACTTGGCAGGACGTGAGCATGCGCATAAAAATGTGTCTTTTGAAGTGGCCCACAGATTAAATTACTTTCGGCATGGACGGCAGGGAGGGGGAAATTGAGAAAATGATTAAAAAATAAATGGAAAAATGATTTCCCATTCTGGGCCCTGTCACAATGGAAGGAGAAGGCAATGGGGCGACTGCATGCTTGTTTGTCTGGTTGGGGCCAAAGCATGGCTGTTGTAGCTGCTCATTATAAGACATTACCAATTTATCCTCCTCTATCTCTCCCGACCACTGCCGGCTGGGGACTCCTGGGCCAGATTACCTAAATGAAATAATCCTAATCTCTATTCGCAGTTAATTATGTCCACAGGAAAACAATCCGAGCAAGGCCGGCGCCCTTTCAGCAGGCTGAATTGGTCCTTGTGTGATACCAAGCGAGTGACCTTGAAGCTCTCAAGCTACATTCTGTTCTCAGAATGAGGGTGAATGGGTTTTTTGTAGGTTGTTTTCAGGTTAAACACATCTCAGGTCGAACGAAAGACCTGAGATGTACAGTTGTACAGCAGTACAGCAGTAACAATCCATTGCTTTGGACCGATGCATCAATTCGATGATCGACAAGCCACCACCAGCAAACATCAATTTATATTATCATCTTAAAGATACGCCCTTATTTGGAAATTCCACTGGCATATCTTGGTCACCGTCAAACAGAGCCAGGCAGATAATATCAAGCACCAAAGAAAAAGATGATGATGAGAATATTTACTCCCCTCTTGTGAACAAATATTTTGGATTTTGGAAAAAAAGACAATTTTTTTTTAAATTACTCACACCATGGAGTCGGGTGGGGTGGAGGGTGGTTGTGGAGGAGGTGCTTGAGTGAGTAGAGGAAAGTTACCATAATTGTATCATGAGAAATCAAAATCGCATTGTGACACATTTTGCAATAGCACCGATGTCTAAAAAACGTTCACAGCCCTACCAAACGGCTACTTCAATATCCATGATATTGCAGCATACAGTAGCCGCACCATCATGGCTCAAGCGGCCTCACTTTCCCCTTAAAACAGCCATTCGTGAACCTGTTAATCTTTCATTAGTGTCAAATCTATACTATTAACCCTGAATCAGATAGACAGTATAAGCCAGGAGATCAGTCACACACAGAATACCTCCACTGCCCTCTCCTTGTACTGGGCCATGCACTCATCGCCTCAACCTCCATCCCTCTCTCATTCTAATCTCCACCAGGGCCTTGGAGTGTGCGAGGGTGTGTGTGGACTGAATGGAATGGCTCGCTTGCCATCCATTAGGACTAAGTCGCCCATAAATTGCCACATACTTCACCAATGGCCACATAATTACATTTCAAAGACGTAGCGTGCGCTGACCTCCTGGAGGAGCTCGCCGCCATGAATGATGCCCGTTCTCTAAGAGCTTCTTGACATCCCGTGTGCACATATGTGCAGCAGAAAGAACACATCTACTGAACTGACATCATAAACTGATGGCTGTCCAAAACCAGTCCAGATAAATCCATTTGAGCCACTCTGAATCAGAAATACACATCACTCTAAAATGTTAAAAAAAAAAAAAAAAGTTGAAAAATATAGACCAAGCAATGTGAATAAGAAACTGAGAGTCCAGTTTTCAAAGAAGTCCACTGGTGAGCATTCCACCATCACTAGCATCTGTGTGTGAAGGCTGAGACAGAGCAAGGGCAGGATGCAGGAGGAAGCACTGTTTATGTCCTGGTGCTCCTGTCCCTCCCTGCACCCTATCTGTTTGCCATCCATCAGTACCTGACAACCTTGACAGGTTAGAGAGAGATAGCACCTCAATACCACTGGGATAGGACAGGGAAGATACAAGAAGAGACGGTGTGTACTTGTGTGTGTTTGTGTGTGTGCGTGTGCGAGGGGAAGGAAGGGTCATGCCTTGCCACTTACCACTTCACATTCTCATCCCACACTTACGATATGTTGACAGACCAAGAGAGAGAAGAAAACAAAGGGGCGAAAAGGGCCAAAAAGCACTGAGGGAATATGTGTGTGTGTGTGTGTGTGTGTGTGTGTGTGTGTGTGTGTGTGTGTGTGTGTGACTGCTTGTGTCTATGTGCTGTGTCTCTGTGAGACACTTAATATGAAACTCCCAAAGTCATATATTTCAAATATGGTATATATTTCAATACAGTGTGGGTATCAGAACGCGATGACACACAAACAAGTTTTTTTATATAACATTAATTTAAAGAAGTACTTCACTGCTGGGAAATTTGGCTGTCTATGCATAGTAAAAGATGCAAATACTTTTAGAACTGGTGCTACATGCCATCAATGTAAAGATAGAAAACCTTCAACTACTAGAATGCATTGCTCAACACTGGACAGACAAACACTCCCACTGGAGTGTGACGTAATGTCCAAAAACAATATAGCGGAAGGCCACTGTTAACATCAATGACATTAATATTTAGTTTCGGTTGTGATGTTGGGTAATGCAAATCAAATAATATCTAATGCCAACATCATTTTAACATAGAATACTGACCAGGGATGACATTAATATTTTCTAGGTTTGAATTTGGGCTGTTAAGTAACCAAAACACAACATCTTTCAAACATCTCATGCCAACCTCAACTTGATGTATAGTAAGGTATGGACAACACAACATTTTAAAATTGGCGCTATATAACTACAGAAAACGCATAAAAAAATGATGACGTATAATATGTTTGAACCACAGCCAGAAAGCCAACAAAAAATGTGCAGGGAGATCTGGGCGCTGGCAAACTGGAGGGAAGTTTGTTAAAGTTTATTTACACATACGACCCTCATTGTTATGATACAAAGCTGGTTGAAAATTATATTAAACTATTTCTTGATATCCATTTTCTTGTTTTCTGTGGTTTTGTTAGCCTACAGAACCACAGTTCTTCCCAGTGGAATACAAGGATGGATTTGTCTCGACTCTTCCCTGCAGCAGGACTGTAAATTATACTAATTAGGGTTAGACCCATGTTAAGGACATGAGTAGGTAATCAGGAGCAAATGCATTAAGGTTATTGCAGTAAAAATAGCCTTTTTAATAGTGCATTGCAACAAAAACTCTGTAGTATTACTGTAGAACATTTTCAACACCTTTACGGTATATTCACATTTTCTCTTCTCTAACTCAAAAGCTGTCAGTAGTGTTGAAATATGTATTTTGCTGCTGTCATTCCAGTACCAGGGGCTACACCTGTATGGAGTGATATTTTCAGAGCAGCTACCATAACAAAAAGGGATTTCTTTTTAAATGCACAAAACCGTCAACTGGAGGTAACACCCATCACATCATTAAATTGCTTTTTAATCACATTATATGTTCATGAGACACATGATAGCTAAAAATGATTCTTAATAAAGCTTGTACTGAGTGCAACAAGATGTAGAAATTTGGCACCAGAAGCATAAACAAGAAAACAGATGTGAAATACTGCTGATGAGTGCAAAGAAAATCCTGAGTGATCCCATGGGAGATTTTAGAGAGGCTGACCCTCTGAGAAGGATTTCAGAGCGTAGTCAGGTACGAGGGAAAACCAAACACACACACACACACACGCACTGCAGGCCCTGAAGAAGAGACGTGGCAGAGCCATATGGACTAAATGGATTTAGCGACAGTGGATTTAGCTGGCATGCTGGGCAGGTGAGTACACACTCCGAGCTGAGCAGATGCTTCACAGGTTGAGGGGTGGGGGGTGTTTGTGTTGAGGGGAAGAAACGTGATGTTGGGGGTTAAAGAACAACACACCGTAAACTTATATATGTTAATGGATGTTTGTGTGCACTCAAATCTCTTCATGCGAGCATTTATGTGCTTATGCATGCGTTCACACTGGTTAAACACATATGCCACACTCAATAAACCACAAAAAATACACACACAGACACATGCACACATTCCCTGCACCCTTGAGTTACAGTTTTCAAATCCATTACCTTAATAAACAAATATGCGCCCAAACTCTGAAAGCTTTTCCGCCATGGCATCCGGAAAGCCCAATCAAGGCTAATAAAGGAGGCTAATGAACTCCTCTCATTATGTAGATGCTAATCATGTAACACAATCTTGTAATTTGACACACTTGATTTATGGAGGAGGAGCCCCCACCCTACCCTAACACCGCCATCACCATCCGCCCACAATCCACCACCCGCCACACGAACTATCTTTTACCATTAACAATCTAAGCATGTCACAGTATGAAGCGTGTAGAGCTGCAACATGCATAATGAGGTGCTTAGGCAACTTATCGCACCCTGGGACGATGTGAGAGGAGGGGAGAGGGAGAGAAAGAGAGAGAGAAAGCAGATCACAGTTGGAGCAGTCAATGTGTGGGAGAGAGATGACAATGTCAAGGTGACGTTTGAGTGTGTTTAATACACACACATACACATTTTTTGCGTGAGCGGAAGGAGGCTGTAAAGATTATTTATAGTTGTGTGTGACAGTGATGATGATAATGATGTTGATGAAGATAATGACAGTGAAAGAACTATTGATTATATGACTGCAAGCCATGGTGGCAATGATGATAATGGCAATGGTACCAGAAAACTCAGTAAGTTGACGATGATTGAAACAGCTGGGCTGTTGGTGATGATAAAAATAATAATAATATCCCTGATCATAGTTGTAATAGTAACATTGATTTCTTCATCAGATGTAAAATGGAGTTCATTGATTGGTACATCCTAAGCTGCAACCTCAGGGGCTGAAAAATTAAGCTAATGCGGAAGTGCTAAAAACTGCAATTCCTTAATAGGCTGCTTGAGGCTGGCTCCAAGAGTGAGCCAATCTCCATTGACCCCATGTTAAAATTCCCAACTTTGAAGCCGAAATAAACATGTACAACCTTGTACAAAAACACTTACGCAAAAAATAATAATTTTGAAGGAATGGCTACTTTCCGAGTTCATGACAACTGTAACCCTAAACCCCCTTACCCTTTTTCTATATAGCTCACCTGTGTATATAACATTAAGGCTTAGAGTTCAAAATGTCCACAAACCAATGGGACATGTCACAGTGCTGTGTCTCTGTCTGGCAGTAGCCATCGGCGGTAGATTTTAACAAATAAAATCATTTAAATGTCTGTGTCCCTTTGTGTCTACTTTTTTCCTTAGCAGCAGTTTGACACTCTTGGGGTTAGCAATTGATCTGTCGATCTGTTCGCCCCTTATTAGATCACATGGGTGGATGAGAGCAGCAGTTTGTAAGTGAAAGTAAACTTTTAGATTTAGTAGAAAAAACGGTTAAGTATCACTTTCAATTACGCTTTGCTACACTATCTCTGCCCCTAGTGTGCTACAAATAACCAAACTGAAAATATATTCAAATGGCACTCTGAATAAGTGTTCCAGCTCCAAAAATCTATTTGTGGCAGGTGATTTAGTAGTGGAGGCCTGCCATTAATAAACGAATGTGTGGGAAACACTGTGATGGCTACAAACAGTATGTTCTGTGCATATAAAAATGCATTTGTGTGTTAATGTAGCATTATTTTAACTTGATTACTTTTAATGTTTATTTATTTAGCCCACACAAAATTGAGTTAATGAAATGTAGCTATTAGACAATTGAAACCATGACATAACCTTTGGTTTAGGTGTTAAGTGTTTTTCAGGCCAAGAACCCCTTAGCTGACAAAGAGATAGAGCAGGGACCCCCTACTGCCTTTATCATATAAAATTGAATGGCATATTTGTCTGGGCCTACAATAATATGTAGGGCAGCCTAAAGTGACATGTATTAACATGACCTTTTATGGTGCATACCATACTAGGCTATTGAAATAATAACTTTTGGAAATTTCGTATATTTTTACATCATGTTTGTTTCTGAGATTGAGAATATCCTGCTCAAAAAGTTACAAAACAATTCATTTTGACCCACAGGAATGCTGTACACTTGAAATAATAATACAGCTATTTGACCATATTTTTCCAATGAGCTAACCAGTTTGCCTTGTTATTATGGATAGGTACTGTAAATCATATGTTTAAATAGGCCAATATATATTTGCTCATAATATGTTTGATTCATGTTAATGTGTATATTCAGACTTAATTGGATTTTCGACAAATGATTTTGCTAATAATTTGGCTGCTCCTTTGTAGTAACTCTGAGGATGCCTTAAGAATAGCAGCCTGTTGAAATCCCAGGTCCTATAGTGACATTAACATTTGAGGTCCATCATGTGTTGACAACAGGAAATACCTATGGAATTATCACATTATGGTGCTCCGTGGGTGTCAGAGGAATGCATCTTCCCATTCGCAACAACAGCTTTTTTGCAACAAAAACTGCATTCAGCTATTGTACCCAATCCAACCTCATAATCTGCCATTAGAGGAGCAAATCCAGTTTCGTGTCAACAGAGGCAGCATTATCCCACACCTGTCAACACACTGCCACAATAGACAAGACGTTCAATGATGCCATGTTTTCCTTGGTGTTTTTACCCTTAACAACAGATATTTAAATTTTTAGAATAGTAAAGGTTCAGTTTAATTCGACCATCTGCAACTATTTTTTAAATATGCAACAAAGTGATGTAAAATTAACACCACAATAATTGCCCTGTTTAACAATTTTTTTCCCCTCCAAACTCAACTTAAAAACTAATTTTTAACACTTAATAATAATTTGATCCCTAATTAGTTTTTGAAACCTCATTTGGAAGAAAATATGGAGAAAATCAGGTATCACAATATTTTTGACCAAATATGTTAATATTGTTATTGCAATAATATTGTAGGGGAGACTATGGGTGCTTTCATTTTTTGATAAATTTATAATTTTATTTATTTCTAAATAAATCAATCATCAGTATAATGACAATGATGAAAGTTGGTAAAAGGCAAATAATACACCAGCTAGAGCAGAATGGTGTGTTCAGAAAATTAATTTTCTTTACTGAAATACAAACTCCCAAAACCAGATAAAAACAATTTATAGTATAAGGATATCCAAAATGTAAGCCCATAACTAGTGTCACCTCACAGCATTGATAAATATAGATATATTGCCAACTACTACAAATTGTGTTACTCAAAATGAAGCCCACGTGATGTGATGTTTTCCTTGTTTTGGTTGGCCAGCATTCCAAAACCCCAGGGTGTTTAATTTACTATCATTTGAGACAAAGAAAAGCGGCAATCCCTCACATTTTTAAATCTGGAATAAGCATTTTTATGCATTTGATGCAAGCCTCTTAGAGATCCCACATTCTGTTTAATTGAAAGAAATGGAAACACTTCAAACAGTATTTGACTCATGCTTTTTTTCTATGTGTATCTGATATCAATTTCCCCATCTGTGCATACAATGTTTAAGGCAACAACAGCCACATCACACCATGTCATAGCCTTAAACATGCAGCTTAGCCCTTAAGGAAAGCAAACAGGTTGTATCTGATGCACAACCAGAGGGTGGCAGTAGGCAGAAGCCCAAAGGAAAAGTTGAAAAGGAGGAGAAGAAGAGGGAAGGGAGGGCAGGGAGACAAACATGTAACAGATGGAACAGTCACACAGACTAAGGTCAAATCCATTCATGTCAGAAATGAAACTGTGATTCTAATGAGGAAAACTGTCTCCTCTTTTATCCATCCATCTCATCTTAGGAAGCTGATGCAAATGACATATCATACACAAAAAGGTCTGTTCGGAGAGCGGGAAAGACATTAGGACAGGTGAGAAACTGGAAATGGAATGACAGAGCGAGAAAAAAAAGAGAGACAGCAGAGCAATTCAAAGTGCCTCGCTCTGAGTCAAAGGCAGAGGAATGAAACTGTTTGAACACACAAAGCCGCTCTGTGCGTGTTAATGAGGACGTGAATAGGATTGTCATGGAGTCAATATCAAGCACTGCCTTTTATCTGCAGTGTGGTGGGAATCTGTGTCATTGCTGTTATTGTGTTAAGACGCTGTTGTATTCTTATTAGGGAAGCACTGAGCACAGAAAGAATAGACACGGGGTATAGACTTTATGATGTCTTCATTAAACTGCCATCACGCATTACATTATTTCAACATTATAAAAGGAGATATTTACCATACGCATGTCAAATTGTTGATAACCTTCTCTGCTACAGCCACAATGGGCACTGATCCACTTGTAATACAATACATGTAAATGAATACATTTTCAGGTATAAGTGCCAGAAATATATGAAATATTCTATTATACTCTATTTTTGCAAACTTTTTCATACACCTAGCTTTGAAGTGTACAAGTCTTTGTGTAATGACCTGATTATACAGTTACAAGGAAAACTATTCAAGTGCCACAGCTGCTAGCCTCCCACATACTCCACTCAGACTGTATTGTTCTGTCTGCATAGGAAATTGAACTATTTATATATTAAAATGTTCTGTTCCGTGACTTTTATACAATGACACTTAAGCAAGACACACAATCTGATTAACCCCTCCACTGCAAGGACCTTGCAATTGTATATTTACAACATGCTGATTGATAAAACTAACAAACTTTTACTTTAGTTTCTTTAAACACATTTGAAACAGGCCGTTCAAACTTGGGTTGCATAAAATACAGCAGGCAGTGCCTGAAAATATGTTTTGCATCTCTTTAAAGAGAGCAAAGACATAAATATTTCTGCTAAAATCCCAGCAATACAAAGTGAAAAGGGGGCTAAACTGCAGGCTATACTGCTTCTTTTTAGCTCTTTATCAAAAAGAGCACGGCTGTGCAGCAGTTGGATTACCGTGCAGGCTAAATGTAAAGGCATGTATATTTGCATGTACCCCATGCTCACTGATCTGCGACATTCTCTTGTATTTTGTTCTACATTTTGCTTTTTTGTTGTATTTTTTGTCGATACTTTTTTTTAAAATTCTGCATCTTGTGTCTGCAATTCCTGCTGTGACACGCATGCTACATCAACACACTACATTATCAACCACTATTATAGCATCAATCTACAATAGATTATCAAAGGAAGGATCCATACATGCGACAGTGTGCATACACGCCAGAAAGAAATAAGTCGATCTAAATTTCATCTGTATGAAATCATAAGAAATAAGTAAGAAAACTAAATGTTGTATAAACAGGCTCGGAGGACAAGGTAAAAAAAAAAAAAAATCAATCTTAAACTCAACAGGCAAGCCTGCCCAATCACTTAAAAAAAGTCATGTCTTTGTATGTAAAGTCATCAGAAATGATCCAAGTCAACTCATATTTAAGCAGTTTGGACTTACTGTGACTTACTGAAGAAATAAATAACAAAATACTTGATTCAACACTAAAAACGGGATCAACTTTGCACTGCTTTCACTCGATGCTCAATAACAAAGCACCAGGACTTCATAGCTTCTGCTATGAGTTCTAGAGACTTCCTGTCCATTCTAGCACTGCTGTTCAACAAATTGATGACTGAAATAAAAAGAATATTAAAACTACCAGCAAACATAGCTCTCATTTTAAGCCTGATAAAGACTCAAACTTGCCAGCAGGCACTGTTCTCTCATAGATATAGAAAGGATCCACAATTCTCCAGTAAAGCACTAACTCAGAGGACAGAAAATGTCATGACATCCATGATTGATCCTGAACAAACAAGTTTTATCAAAGGTAGACACTCACCCAGGAATACACACAGATTGTTGTTATTATTATTTTAAAATTGATGCATTAGTCATCATTACAACAGGCCGACTCTCCCCTTCTCTATTCACCATTTTCATCAAACTCTTAGCTGAAGCCAATAGTCAGATCATCTACATAAAATGATTCCAACTACCCAGTGCACCTGAATTCATTTATACGCAGATGATATATTGCTGTTTCTACAAATTCCCACCCCATTGCTACAGACAATTGCACTTATTAAATCTAATATGTCAAACTACTCTATTCTGTCTCACTCTGTTCTATCTCAGTGCTGAATAAATGTGCGGCGATCCATTGTAGGAGTATAAAAATACTCCCGAAATTAAATCATCTATTTTCAATAAGGCTATTCCAACTCGACCCACCCTCACATGGTTCACATCTATAGATTCAATCATCTTTAGATTACACGAGACAAACAAGACGGAGAGGATTTTACTGACAACTCTACAAGAACCAAAAACAAAATGTTCTAGAAGTCATAGAATCTATACATTTTTATCATTATTCCCTGGCAAGTCAGCTCCAATAAATGTATTCATATGAATCCACTCCAGCCAATCAGGTAACACATGGATAGATACAGTTGCAAAGACAATCAGACTTTGGATCTACCATTTCCCAGCCATTCTATCAAACGTCATCCTTGTTCAAAACATGAATAGCACCAGAGTTTCCCACAGAATGAGAATTTCCCCACAGAAACTCAGCATGAGTTACTTTTATCTTTCAGCAGCAGGTTAAGTCGCAGCTGGAGTCAGAGATGATCAGATCAATGGATAAGAGGAGAAGCAGAGTGCAGAGTGAGTGAGTACAACTTTTGGAGTTTTACTTTCACTATTCTTTGTGTTCTGCTTCTCAGTAGTGGCACGCTCAGTGCTCCCAGAGTGCATTGCAATGAATAACAACAATATAATTAAAAACAGCTAGAAAATCTATTTGTGTCTGCAGATGTCTTAATTGTGGCAGCCCCACCACAAACAAATAAATTTGTGTGAAAGCTTGTAAAAGCAGCTCTGACAGCCAGGTGTAAATTCTACAAAATAACAAACACTTTGTTTGCACTGTCTAAATTTACTCCATCTCAAACAAAGCTTTTGAAATTAACAAGAAAACACTTAAACTCCACATGTTGGTTGAAAAAGACAACACACATCCTAAACATATCTTCCATCATAACACTCTGGTTTCATTGTCCTAATAAGTCCATGAGAACAGCATTGGGGATAAGTAATTTTTGGAATATCTGAAACTAAAATAATCCATATGTAGTAATTTAACATTAGGCAACCAACACATATCCTGTATCTTCCTCCTTCAAATTCACAAAACATCTTCATGACTGCAAATACCAGCCTAAACTCACACAAAATACTCAGGATTTACTTCAATGGGCAACTATTTATTTTTTTGATATGACAGATTGATATGACAGCACTTTGGAAAGAGATCACTGAGTCACTGTCATTCTCTCTTGACTATATGTCCCCCTCACTCTGCTTACAAGGTCATATATTATCAATCTGCTTGACCAAGAAAAGCAGGAGATGACTGCCTGTGGTTCTAAAAATAACCATGAAAACTATTCTCGAACTGGAAAACAAGGAAAAACTACTACCCCTCTAGTAGTAATAGTATTGCTGGTGGAATCAAATCAACACCACACCAAACAACAAACATCTCCTTGTTCTTTGGCCAAAGTTTTGTTAATTGTCCTGTTTTCATTATGTTGTGTTGTTCATGTCTATCTCCAGTCCTATAATGTTCTGTCTTTTGTCTTGTGATAGAAGACAGAATTAAATTAATGTCTAGGAATGCAGAACATGGGCTGTTTGAAGTGTTCATTTTCAAATTTAGGTCAAAACAAAAGTACGTTCTTGAAGTTTGTTATAAATGTGTCTGTACTATAATGCCCAACACATTCTAAAGTCAGGTGTGAAATTCACTACAAAGCTGCAAACACCACTGTGTGTCAGTCATGGATTTAACAGTTTTGCAGTGTACAACACATTGGCACCTGCAAAGAGGCAGGCTTGGCAGCAAGCCCAAAACACAGCAAATCTCTGGAGTGCCGGTGCCAGGCAGTGGCATGGACACCTCATCACCATGGAGACAGGGTCCTGACTGGGAGGCAGGAAATATCGAAGCCACAGAAAAATGCATAGTGGTGAAAGCACGGAAGATGAAAAGAGGCAGGAAGCAATATATACCTAGAAAGAGACTGGAAGAATGGCACTGCCCTCATACAGCAATCTCTTCAGTCTTTGTTTGCTTCTGTATGTATATATTTTTCTTCTACTTCAGTTTTTGTGATTTTTGGAATTGACATGGATTTGACTTTACTGTGTCATTAACGGGCATCAGCACACAGCTGTCTGAGTGACCTATGACACATGCATGGAGCTTGTGTAGCCACATTCCCTGTAGATGTTTCAAACCAGCTGCTGGATGCTGCCAAATCATTTCTGCAGGTCCAGCCAGCTTCTGTTCTGTCATTTTATCGAATATAAAATTCTCCCCTGAGACCACAGTGCCTATTTATTGCCATTTTTCAATCTTTACGGTTTGGTGGTACACTCACTATGGATATGTGATCTTGCCATAACAATAACATGCTCTATGTGCCAGGTGGACTTCTGTTAAATGGGAGGAAATGCTGTAATTTTAATATCAATGATATCCACTTTTCTACCATATGTACCAGTAATTACTCCCAATGGCACAGTATGTACCAAATTTCCAGCTGGTTTCATTTATGTACAAAATAGGTCCCTTAGGAAACTGGGACTCACCAATCTAGTGTATTGAACTGAGCACTTCAGCACCATGGATAGCGTCAAAGCTAAGTGGAACCCAAATACATTCTAATAAAAATTATAATATAAAGAGACACAAGTATTAAAAATATACCAATAACTTCATATTGGTTAAATTTGTTAACTGAATTAACTCAGTTTATTGCACATTCCTTCAATCTTCAACTTTGAGCATTTAAATGTGTCTCTATTGGATACAAGAAGGAAGCAGCTTCGATTAACATTTCACCTTTTGGCTATGGTTATAATTCAACTGTAATTCCGGCTAAGTATTTGATTAAAAACTAATAGCATGCACAGTGTGAATCTCCTGTCCAATCAACCACCGCAGCACATAACAGCTCAGTGTGATTTGAATTTGAAAAGAACAAAACAGCCACCAAAAAATACATTTTCATAGAAACCATTTTCATTATGACCAAGAAGAATTAATGCACAAGAATTTGAATTTGGAACAATAAAGCAGGATTTTGCAGCAAAATTAAAAACTTGGAGATATATGGAGGTTTTGAATAAATATAGTTAAGGGACATTCTCCTAAAACTGTGGCAATGGACTGTCTCCTCAGAAACCTCTGTGTTAACAAATTATAGGCAAACAAGTCTTTCTTATAATAAGGTAACAACACCTACACATTTTCAATTTCAAAAACTATACTTTTCCAGACTCAAATTTCTAGACTTCTTGGTAGATTATTCACATTTGCTTGCACCTAAAATATTGTGATTCTTGGTGGAGAAGATGCCATAATGACATGACCGACAGTTGCTACCTCGTGTTGGAGATATCAAACAATTTTACACAAAGTTTACATCTCTCTTTTCCCATTTGGAATCAGCTAACCAGGCTTTATATCTGGGATTGTCTGGTCAGCACTCAGAAAACTTGCATTTTAAATTGTGGCCTTTAAGTCAACACTCTGATGCAGTAGGACAACACTTTACATTCAAACATCTACTACTATATCTACTATACTTCCTGACTTTCTTTTTCAACAAAACATCAAGTTTGCTCTGGCCCGCCCTCTTGAAATAGTGGCCAGCATTTTGGCTTGCTCCAAAAGCCATGGAAAACACTTTAAAAAATCGTTAATTTTATATTTTAGAAAAAAAAGAATAGGCACACACGTCTGGAAACACAAATATTTTTCCATAATCACTGTTTTGTTCCATACCTATCCAGACCTGAAAATTACTAAAATTAAATGCCATACATTTGTATGTTATGCATTCTGTGCATAGCAACCTTATTTATCCTTATTTTATCTTACTTTTACAAGTATCATGAAGTGGGTTTGATCCATTTGAAGATGCATTCTATGTATTCTATTCTGATCTTCATGTCTTTTTGTCTTCTTTGTCTTTTGATGCAAATCACTTGGTGCATGTCATTTCTTTCTTGTAAAGCGCGGGCTGCATTTATTGTATGAAAGTTGCTATACAAATAAAGTTTATTTTTATTACTATTATTATTATTAATCTTCAATGCTGCGTATTGGAACCTTTCTAAAAATATATATTGGTGGTTGTTAGGTTAACTTGTAAAAAAAGAAATACTGGCTCATTTCTATTCATGTTTTAAGCACAGACATAATAACATGTTCTGTAGTTAAATACTGCAATTACACATAATTCTTAGCTTGTTGGGGTTCAGAGTCAGGTCACTGATGTTGTTCATTAACAATGCCCACGCTTTTGCCATTAAATGTAGAACATTTTAATGTTACATTCAAAATCATAAGTGTCTAAACTGTTGTAATGATAAGAAGATGGCATGTAACTGCATTTAAGCAAAGTTAAAATTGAGCATATGGAAGGCTAATGCACGCAGACACACAAAAAAGGGATGTATTGTATACAGTACACATACTTTTTATGACACTCTCATATGGTGCCAAGTGCCAGCTGTGCAGCTAAAAACTATTCCCCAGAGCAGGATGCCGTGCAAATGAAGGTCAACAACACTGTAAACCAAGCCACAAAACACTTTAAAGTGGGAGAATATGATAGGGACTTTATTTGTTCTTGCGCAGTTTTAAAAACCAGAACAGTTTAATGCAAACCAATCTGTCACAGCTACACATCAAAACACAGCTACCGCGAATTAACACACCAAACACATACAAGCTTTAGGTTTCTGTATTAAGTTTAAGCAGAGATGCATCCCTGTCACATTCACTCCAATATTCACCACAAAATGAAGTATCGATTTTTCATCATCGTCACCACCATAACCACACTGTAGATGATTTTAATCAATTATGCATACACCATTCAAACACGATTTGAACATTTCTAATTGCCTCCCCACTGATCTCCATGGCAACAAAGGCACCACAGCACCACAGCAGAGTTTTCCTCCCCATTCCCTGGTACAATCAGTATCCCCCCCCTCCCCTCGCTCTAATTTCCCTCATTAACTCTAAATCAGATATTATAAAAAGCAAGTAATGCCCTCATCCATTTTTAATAACGCTTAACTAAGGCTGTCGTTTCTCTGTCGACCCACAACTCACACTTTCTCCTCCTCCTGATGGATTCGTCTATGGAAATAAAGCCCAAACATATGAAGAGAGTCAACAGCACTTAGGCTAGTGTGGCTGTGGTTTAACAAGAGTTTGGAGATTTAATTGGAGAAAAAGAAGAAAGATGTTTGGGGATCTAGTTTAACATTTCTCCAAGGAGGTAAAACTTTTCTTGAGGCGGAAATAATCTAGTTAAGTTTAAACATACTTTAGTGCACACAGTCTCTGTCAGTGATTGCACAGCTCCTTCGCTTAAATTCAGTTGTTGTGTATATTTTAGTTTGGCAAACGCAGTACCACTGTTTAGTACATTCACATCCAAGTCCAAGGTGCAAATATGCTGACAGACAACAGTGTCAAGGTCTGCTCCTGAGGCCTGCACTTGTTTGTGCATGGATGGATGCATGGATTTGCATTGAAAGCCAAGTGGCCAGGGTTTCCAACTTTTAAATTGGATACAAATGTTTGGTCATACCATGCAGCACTACAAATGAGGAACAATGTCAACAATATAAAAAGAAAAAGTATGACTGGAGTGAATTTGTTTCACCTAATAAAAAAACATCGGATTCATGAATTCAGAGGTCTACAGGCATTTACATTTATCATGAAAACACCGCAGCAACATGGAACTTGAACAAACAACTCAATCTATAGAAATCTGCCATTAATGACTTTCTTGAAAATAGAATCCAATAGATTTTAATTGATTATACACAATCAACTCCTGTCTACGGTTAAAGTCCCAACCCTGCCTAGCCCTTTCCATCTGATTGTAAATAATTTACAGTCAAAGTTTTCCTATAAGGAAGTCTAAGTCTTCTATTGCTGGACAAAATCATGCTTTTTTATCTTTGAACTTTGGAAAAGGTATCGAGTCAAAAGGCTCAAGTTCACAAGTCATTGCCGTTGAAGTCAATCTCAAGTTGCAAGTCTTTTTGGATTGTGTGAAGGTGAGTCTTAAGTCATCAAATGTGAGCTTCGAGTTTGTGTCGTGTAACTCAAGTCCACACCTCTACAGCACACATCTTACAGCACATGAAACTGAAATACACTGCAGCTCTCACACAGCAAGATGTCCTACTTTCTTAACTTTCTTTTTTCTTTTTGGATTGGAGTATGCTTAATTGGCAAAATTCAGACATGTTACTGTCTTGACTAGTGCTCCTAACTGATCTAGTCACAACTTTTCATTGGCATTTTTACAGACAGGAGACCAACCTAACCAGCCTTCGTCCCTTGTGTGTGGGTAGCTCTTTACTTTAATTGCACTGATCTGTGTTTCCAGGGCATTCCCAATGAGGAATTGAGGTAGCGCAGGGAGTCTGAAGCCAAAATCTGGTTAAAGTCAGAATGGGCACTGATTTTAAAAGTGCATGCTAATGAGAGTTACACTAGGGAGTGTGAGACTGACAACGGGAGTGGAGGCATGCACTGTGCTAGTGTGCATGTTCTGGCATTTTTTTGATTTTTTTTTCCTTCCCTTGCTTTCATGTTATTGAACTCACACTGACATTTAGACTTACACCCCCCATCCATCCAATCACCTGCACCATTACATCATGAAGGCATCTAAGCAGTATATGGCTGCTAACAAGCTATCCCTTCGGCACTGAGTGTTGATTGGGCCTGGTAGTCGATAAAAACCACAGCCGGGGCCCCAGCGTGCCACACACACTCAGGTGTCTTTTATCAGCCTTCCCCCAGCCTTCAGCTTCGCTAGCAGTCAATAGCTGGAAGAGACTAATCCATAACTGCAGCAGCAGGGTGTCTGAAGTGTGCCCACATGATTAAGAGTGAACAGTTGAGCAGCGTTAGCACCAACATCTGCCGAGCCGAGAGCGACACTTGTGTTCAGATATCGTAAACAGGACGACCATAGAGGGAACAAATGAACGGGACTCTGGCGCACACACACACACACACACACACACAGGCACGCACACACACACGTGTGAAATGCACATTTTCACATGAGACACTCATGTGTGGCTCATTTGACACGCAGCTGGGCTAGTGTCAGGCCTGTACAGATTAATGCTTGCCCTGCAGTATGTGCAAAACATAGCTGTTTCCACAGAGGATGAAAAACTTGCACTGAAACAGAAAAAAACGAACATATGCACGCACAGATATGGACACATGTTTCAGCGTGTGCACACACAAATCAGCACACATGAAGTGTGAAGGTTTCCAAGTTTACTGCCCTCAAACCACTGCTTCCACACAGGCAATGCTCTATAACAAACACTCTCTCAGTGTCACATCCACACTTTAAGGACTCA
This sequence comes from Plectropomus leopardus, assembly GCF_026936395.1. Lineage (NCBI taxonomy): Eukaryota > Metazoa > Chordata > Actinopteri > Perciformes > Serranidae > Plectropomus > Plectropomus leopardus. Next base: position 5,347,590 of record NC_142198.1, on the reverse strand, counting down.
GTCACTGGTGTAAAAAATTTCAAACTGGCTTGATATCAGGCCAAACAGTGGACCAGATCAGTATGCAAAATTTTACTGGGTGTCACACTTTACTCCTTGTGTCCTAACAGCAAAGGAGCCTCCAACTATCCCATTGCATCGCATTACAATATGCACTTATATATATATATATATGTATATAAAGTGAGAGAGCGAGAGCTATAGATACAGATATATAATTAATAATAATTAATTATTCAATTATATTTATTAGTTTGTCAGAGTCCAAAACTGGAGGCAGCTAGCGCAATCTGGTTTGCACAAACAGACAAACATTTGTCGCGCCACTCAAAGATGTCAGTGGATGCAGGTGACACTTTGATAATAACTCAAATCAACACTGTTATTTGCCTGAGTTTGCTTCTTTAAAACAAATGTCTGTTTTTTCAATGTAGTGTAAAACCCATTCATGTAAAAAAAAATATACAAGACAGAACAAAAACTACCGACAGAAAAAAATGACTTACAATAAAAAAAAGCACACTGATTGATGAAGATGATGTTGAAAAGCAGCACATTCCTGCACCCTACCTGCACCTTAAAAATGGTGTGGTGAAACGTCTCCACACACTTCGGGGTGTAATAGAGTTTGCCGGGTGATGCACAGTAGCCCCTGGCTGTGATTACTGTGCCCTTTGTGAGTGTGAGCCCAGCATGTGTGTTTCTATGTCTGTGCATTTGTGTAAAGCACTTCCGCCTGCCCGCGTGATGGATGCCCCTCTTTGTAGCACAGGTTAGAAGGCATCCTTGATGGGATAGGCCAACTGTTCATCACTCCCCAGCCTCTCCCTCTCTCCCCGCCTCTCCTCTCGTTGCTCCCGTGCGCACCACCATCCATTCTCCCCTTCCCATTCCAGCTGTACATGACGAATGGCCTACACAAGAAATGCGCTCGCCGATATCTAGCCATTTTTCCTCCGCCACAAGCATTTCTTCACCCTTTCATCTGATTGCTTCTTTTTCGTGCTCCACCTCTTATTTTGCCATCCTCAGCCATCCATCTCTCATGGAAGGTTAGTGGTTAATGAATCTCCACTGTTTTTTCATTTAGTTTCAATCTATAGCCTGACAAGTTTGACCCATCTTTGCTGAAGTAAGCCAAATTACCTACCTTTGTTCAGTTAAGCCAAAGATAGCTTAAAGAAACACTTTCTCTCTGGTTTGATTGAGCTTTAAGCACATTTATTGGCACTTCTAAGCCTTGCTAAAAACTTTCTTACTGCATCGTTTTGTATTTTAGACTTTTTTTAAATTCATCTGGGATGGACTAAACTTTGACACGAATCCATCTGGACAGAGCCTCAATATTGCGAGTATGTCTTAATTATCTAAGCACATATCCTCTCTGATATGTCGGTCGAACAACATTAATCTGTGTTTACCCGGAGCTGCCAGAGAGGATACCCTGGGATTTATGCACACTCTCGCTTCCTCACTTTGGTCTAACTACTCCTTCCGCTGCTACTCATCCACTTATCTAACCAGCGAGATGTTATGTGAAATGCATTAAGGTTTAGCGACACACCTAGCCATTACCACTGAAGCTTGTTGCAGGTTCACTTTTCACTTAGGCGACGAAGCAGGAGAGAAAAAAAAAATCTTCTAAATTACCATCCGCTGAAGCCAAAGAAAACGTCTTCTGGGTTGGAGACAAGGACGTCAGCAGGCTCGTTAATGGGGGCAGCTTGATAAACGGAGTAATTCATCATCAATTTCCTCAGCGAGGCACTGCGGAGACAAATTCTCCACTCTTCTGGCGTGGAGAGGAAGGGGGGCTGCCCTGTCCTTGATGATTAATTTGAATAAACACTGCAACACCAACATTAATGTTGATTGCTGATTAAGTTCAAATCCATTATGTTCCCCCAACTGAGATGCCCCCCCCCCATCTTTCTTTATCCATCTATTTCTCTCCATCACCTAGTCATTATCACTCTGTCTCATTTTCTCCATCCACATCTTAAATCCCTGTGCAATATTTCGGGGAAGAGTGTTTGTTAGCATCAGGTGCTAAAAAGGTCTCGTAGCAAAGCACTTAGCAAAGATAATACACATTCTGCTCTGTGATAACACATGATCCAAAAGCTACAGTTTGCCCTGTTGTGTATTCACAAAGCCCCAAAGTCCTAATACACTGGCTGGCACACATCTGTGTTTATTCTCTGCCAACTAACTGAACTGAAGAGAAAGCTAGTCAAGCAGGGCTAATACAAGAAGCTAACAGCACACTGTAAATCTTGATATGACTAAAAAGCTACATACAGTTGCCCTGGATTAGTGCTCGTCTAGTGGACGCTGAATCCTATTTGTGACAACAAAGCAGCCCCTATAAGGAATTATGCTACACGGATAAGGCCTACTTACACGCATCCCAAAGGGCTGAGGAGCACAGAAGCATAGAAGACTGCCTTCATTCCAAGGAAAAATCCATTCTCATGCTGAGGTTTTTTTGTTCTGTCCGAAGCCCAGATTAGAGCTACTGAATGCATTGCCCTGAAGCTATGAAAAGCAATGACATATGTCATTAAAAACAATACCACCTCTCCATATGAGGAGCCTGGAGGAGCGTTGGTAAACCAGGTTGAGTAATACTGGCACTCACGCAGTAAAAGCCAACTGGGTTGAAAATGTCCACACTGAGAATACTGCTTTTTACAGCCGAGCCAGCGTATTGACAAAAAGACAAATCAAAGAAGTAAACTGCAGGCCAAAGGTGGACATAAACCTAATACAGTTTGGCTGACCTCACATACCCACAGACACACACACACACAGCTGGTGTGGCAGAGGAAAAACATTGACTTGCCTTTTATCTTTTATAGGGCTTATTTTATCCAGTGCCATGATTATAAAATAAAGGCTTGTGTTAATCAGCTGCCAATTGAACAACTGTTAACAAGACCAGGCTAAAACCTAGTATATGGCTGGACCATATATGAAATGCTAGAGAGCTTTTAATTTGAAATCAAAAAACTGGACTTTCATTTGCCTCGACTTTCGCTCACAGAGCTGACCCTGTTGTTGCGGTCCAGAAGCCCAGAACTCATGCAAGTATGTTAAAATGAATGAACACTTTTGGAGTCAAATTCTGATAATAACGAGAATCTGTAAAACATCACTATATATATATAGTGATGTTTTACATCATTATATATATATATATATATATATATATATATATATATATATATATATATATATATATATATATATATATATATATATATATATATATATATATATATATATATCAGCATCGGATTTCGGCAAAAAAGCCAAAGCTGTGCTTCCCTATTTAGGATTATATTGTTATATCCCCATTCAAGTTAGCGAGGCACTTAACCGGAAGTCGCTAGCTTGACTGATGAAAGTATCTGGTTTGCTTGCTCTATGGGCCCAATGATGCAAAAGTAACGTCAATTATCCGTGTAATTTCATACTGTGGAAATTTTTTTTTGGCTTCATGAGGACTTCATGAGGCTACTGAGGAATTCCACAGGAATAAATGGGCCCCGCTGTGAATGCTGTATCTAGGTCTCTTAACACATCCATAAGGTGGCCTTGCCTCTGCGGTCCAGCCAAAAATGATCAGAGGATACCATTTTCTGGCAGGGGATTATAGGTATACTTGACTTTATACAGTAAATCACCCGTCTTCTCTTTATATATTGTTGTGTAACACCTTTCCCTTGCTCTGCCTTTTCTAAGCAAGATATTTCATGAGGCATTGAGAGTGCATCCTTCAAAGCAGCTACAGCCCCGTTAATAGTGAGGTGAGTGTGAGAGGCTATTTAAATCAAGCGCGATGTGCTGTCTGAGTCCCCCTGTTTATCACGCTGTCATGTGGCAGCTAGTGCTGATCACTAGGACCAAAACATGATCTCTTCCCGACACTAAAGCCTCTCCGGGTTCTTAATCTCCCGGGTTAGCCCACCCCGTGACAGCCGGAGTGTTTCTGTGCATACAAATTGCCGCTCCGCTCTGCTTTCATCCCGTCAGGTAGATAAGTGGCTCTGGCTAGTGCTGCAGACAGACAACTTTTATTAGGGTTTCAAGGCAAAGACAAGCGGCTGTGGGGCCATACGCGGGTCACGGCGATTTGGAACGTCACCTATAGAGAGCCTCTTCCCACATGTACAGGGTGGTATATATTGTTTATTTGCACAACCTTGTCCAGACATCATTTTCAGTGTGGAACTTGTGGATGCCGCTGCACACAAAAACCCACACACACACAAATTTCACAAGATTTTTCTAAGTGCCTGGGAGACGAGGGCGCAGAAACAGGCATAGATGCCCCGAGAAGTTTAATTCTAGTGTTGCCATGACAATGGCACAGTCAAGAGAGTCAAGATGTGCCCTAAGCCCTAATGAGCTGCATGGGCTGACATGGAGGGCAATGAGGAGGTTTGCAAAAATAGGAACATGTGCAGAAAAGCAAGTCTGCGTGCGTATGAACTCAAAAACAAGCATGGACACATGAGGATACCAGAAACATCCTATTTCTGCTTTCGTCTGATGAGGAGCAACAAACAAGATTTAATTTAAACACTCATTTAAATAAAAAATGCAGTGTATGAAGGCACTTTTAAGGTCAAACCAACAACTGTGCATGGAGCTCCTGTCCATTCTGATGCATGTAATTAATCATATGCCTAATCATGCATGCATATCTATATGCACAAATTGCAACCCTAAAAAAGGATCATTAGACTGCAGTGGTAGCTTCAGGCTTTGGCCTTCATTAGGCAGGATGGATGTAACGTGATAACAGACCAGTGTTTGGCAGAGCCTAAGACCCGATGCTGGTTGTGATCCAAGACCAGGTCCTGCAGAGTCAGGCCACCTGTGGTACACAGCGTTAATATCCAATCTCCCTTGGACTTTTTTTTTGTCTGTAGTCAACAGTATAGGCTCTACAAAGACTAATGATCTATGCTGACGAAATGTTATTTCCTTATGCACAGTTGGCCAACAAACTCCGTGAGGATCTCAACTTCTGAGTCTCTGAAAATATGTTTTAAAAGAATAGGGCGAGGGGAGAGCGGGCATTTAACACGGTGCATCAGCATTTTTTACTTCATTTACTCGATGGATAGTACTTATTTTCTCTCATTCCTATGCTGCTGTTTTGCCGGAGAAATCCCCAAGCAATTAAGTTGGTGTGGGCAGAGCCTTCTTTTGGATTTTCAGTGGAAGTACTGGTGAAACACCCAATTTCCAACAGTCACATAGGAATATCAATATCACAATGGGGTAAGAGCTGACCAGTCTAAGCTAATAGTGGCTGGTATGTATAGTAATGTGTAAAATTCTGTTTTCAAAGAGCACAATAAAAAATAAAGCAGTATCAGGGAACCTTGGTAAGAGATAGTGACTAACAGCTTGTGTGCATCAAATCATGAGCCATAACAGATGATTTGTCTTTGTCTGGACATTTATAAACCAAATAAAAAAAGTCCCCCTAAAGTTTCTCTTTAGATGCAAATGTTGTTCAAAACCTTTGCAATTTTTGACAGTTGTCAAATTTCAGATTCAGAAATCTATGTGAGTAAATACAAGAAATTCATGATTTTTCTTGCAGCAAAAAAAAAAAAAAAAAAAGCCAAATAACGTAACCTAGGCCACGTTTAGACAGGATGCATGCCAGGCTGGTAGTGAGCTGTGTAACTTTGTTGTGGCACACCATAAAAGAACAACATGCGCGAATGCCGCCCATGATGTCACAATTTTCACAGGATCAGCTCATTGCCAGTTTACCCGGTGACAGAAATGGCTGCGTTTTTTAAAAGATTACGATCTGGAACCCGGTTTCAAAAGTTTGCATTTTCAGGCCCCCCATACGCTGTTAACCACAACAAAAATTTAAGGTTTCATGCAAGAACTGTTGCCATGTAAGCCCCTTATTTTCTATAAAATAAGAACAGAGGATAACTAAGGTTTGGCTCCAATGCATACCGATACACAGTAGAGTGTGTGGAGTAGTGGCTCTTTTTATAATTTCAGAATGAATGGCAGAAAAATTATAACACATTTAATGAATGACAGACCATCAACAAACAAATGCATATCCACAAGACATCTGCACCTGATGTGGCAAAACTTTGCTTCAAAAAAAGTCTAATGTATAAGATTTAGGGAGATTTGTTGGCATCTAGTAGTGAGGTCTGGAGGTTGCAACCAGCTGAATTTCCAGGTTAGAATTCCTTCAGTGCTTTTTGTTCAAGAAGTTATCTCTATCCTCTCCAAAATATAAGGGCCAGGTGATTAAAACCTGTAAAAACACTAAATCAAGCAGTTTCACATTTAAAAGATCAGTGTTTCTCTGATGCTGTTTGTCAAGTCCGAGACAGGCCACGTGCCTAGCATCGGCCAATGTGTGTGCGCCTTTTTTCTCTGATGACTTTATTATTCAAGAGTTTTTTTACCTACAGCCAAATTATCAGAAGTCTCCTCAACACAAATGGACCAATAATTTACTCGACTAAAAACACTAACTAAAGCACTTTGACATTAGAAATCTTTTTTTTCCCCCTCAGATGCTGTGGTCTCTGACGGGATGCTTACAACTGTGGTCGCCGCAAAAATCCAAATGTCCCCATCAAGAGCCAGAACTTGGTTTGTCCATTCTGGGCTACTGTAAAAACATGGCGATGCAACCTGGAGACCTCCTCCTATTATGTTTTATTCCATTTCTGCCAGTAGACCCCTAAATCTTTCACACTAGAGCTTTAAATTAAAAATCATCTGCTTGACAGTTGACATTACTTGGTATCCTAAACTGCAGCATTTTTCCTCCTCCACATGAAAGAAAGTAAATGTTGGAATAAACTCTTCAAATAGACTTCGGAAGCTTGTGCGGAAAACATCAGTAAATTCTATCGGCTTGAGAATAACAAATATTTTATGTTGTATTCTCCATGAAAAATAAACTGGAGTGTTAAAAAAAGAAATATCCCCACCCGCAGTGAGTGAATCATAACAAATTACTGCCGGCTCTACGTGTTTGCATAAGTCTATAGCATGACCAGTGCTCTCCTCTGCTTCCTCCTCAAGGAAGAAATAATAGATGCAATTGGGTAAAAGTTTATGAATAAAAATGCATCATCAGTGCATTCAAGACAGATATTCCTGAGAGATGTCCAAAACACAGCAGCTAAATTTAGCCACGGAGGACACCCTAATCAAATGAAGCACACAGACTCCAAACATACTCTCTCCCTCTCCTTTTTTCATGAGCTCTGCCGGGCTGGATGAGTGGATGAGTGTGGCCTTAGGCAAAATGAAAATCTTAAGATGTAGGGAGTCTTCAGCGCTGCATTCTCACTACTCCTATCAAAATCCAATTCCCGAGTCCATGTTGCATGCCAAAGTTATATTTCTGTATCCATTATCAAAGAAATGTGGAGCCCTCCATGCAGATACACAGCGACAGCCATGGTGAAGTCTTCTATATATCCCGCGTTAGCACTGCATCAGGCAGTTTTTATTCTGCATCATACACAAGAGGCAGCTTTATTATGGCCTTTCATTACACTTTTAGAGAGGACAAAATTTAAAAAAAAAAACAGTTTCTGCTCCAGTGTGCTTTTACGTGCATTTTTTTAAAAATCCGATTTCTCCAATTTCACTTGGCAGATCATTCATATACAGGTATGCATGTTCACGGCTTTGATATTCACCATGGCTGGACCCAGAGTAACCTCACTCAAGCAATACTGGGCATTAAGTACCACAAGTTAAATCCAGAGGCAAAGCACATTTACTGTGTAGTATTTGTCCATACAAATATATCCAGCTCTACCAAATCCCTCTAAGCTATATAACTGATGTGGGCTTTTGATGTTTAACACTGATATTCTTGCACTGAAAGAACGAATAAATGATCACCCCCCCATGAAATGACCCAAAAATGACATGGTTTCAACATTTGTCTTAATATATTAAATCCCCAGTGATGTGGCAAAGCCTAACAGCTCTTATAATCTAATGACCATAACCGTTTTCTTAAAACATACTCATGAAATTCATTTAAACTTATTAGGGGCTCCGTAATTGATTGAGTCAGGGTTTACTGCAGGTTTATGGAAAATCCTCCTACTCCACACTGGAGAGATTTCTAAGGTCAGAGGCAAATAAAGCTATATACGTTTATGTGTATTGTATATTTTATTAGGTATGCACAATCTTTTTTACATCTCTGCACTGGCAACAGCAGTTGAGGCATTTTTTGTTATGCTGTTATCCGTCCTACTCATTTTCATGGACACAATATATCAAGAATGCATAAAGGGAATCATTTCAAATTTGGCACCAATGACCAGCTGGACTCAATGATGTGCTGATTAGAATTTGGTTGTCAAAGATCAAAGGTCGTGGTCCCTTAAACCTTGCCCTTCTCATGCTTGAAAATACAATATCTAAAGAACACCTTGAGAGGATTTTTTTCAAATTTGGTATAAAAGTCCACTTAGACTCAAGGATAAACTTATTCAATTGCGGTGGTCCAAGGTCAAGGTCATTGTGATCCTTTATCTGTCCTTTTCTCATGAACGCAATATCTCATGAATATATTAAGAGAATTTCTACAAATCTGGCACAAATGCCCACTAGGACTCAATAATGATCTCATTACATTTTAGTGATCAAAGGTCAAGGTCACTCTTACCTTATCTCAGTTTCAGTGTCGTGAATGCAATCTCTCAAGCAGTCCATTAGGGAATTGCCTCAAATTTGGCACAAACCACTTGGACTCAAGGATGAACTGGTTGGAATTTGGTCATCAAAAGGGACTGCTTTTGGCCATTACTCAAGAATTCATATGCTAATTATGACAAAATTTAACAAAAATGTCTCATAGGATAAAACAATAAAGTGATGACGCTTTATGTCCAAAAGGTCAACAAAATGATATAACCTGTATTATGTAATAGTTAACACTAACCTTTGGCGTCCACCTCGAAACTGATTTTATAGATCATCTGTGCTGCCAGGTTGAAGATGTGTGTGAAGCATCCATGTTTTGTAATTTTAAGCTTTTTTGCTGCTACATCTGAAGCATTGTCAAGGCCACATATGAATCTGGACAGACATGGATGTAATCTAACTGCAACATATTTGGTTTGCAGAGGCATACATCTGCAACGGTGATAATTCCAATTTATCTGATATTTTTGCTTATACATGATATCCCAATGTTTTTTCAACTCATTTTTGCAGATCGCTGATATTGCACATATTTTTCCCCATTTTATTGCAGAGAACATCAAGTCTCCCCTGTCATCTAATTACATATAATTTTACCTACTCTTATTGTTATGTATCTCTGGCAGATGCAGGAATAAAAAACAATTTGTATGTAACTGAAACTTGAGTTACATATAAAACATACCGCATTTATTTTCATGTAACATTTTGAGACAAAACTGTGAAATCACCCAGCTTGAACAGGTTTGTAAAATAATTAAAGCATATTTTTATCAGCCTTTCATATGTGCAAAAATTTTAATTTTAATTTTAAATTTTCATTTTTAGCTCAGTGTCGTAAATTATTGCAGACAGGACTGGTGACAATCTAAACGTTAACAAAAAAAGTCAGAGGTGATAGCTGCTGATTTCATAGCCTCGCAGCTGCACCTTTGTTTCTAGCATGTGGTGCTAATTGAATCAGATAGTGAGTATGTTCTCCTGCCCACCTCCGGCCCTTTGCTGCTCTCCCACCCTCCTCTTCAACCCTGCCAAGAGAAGAAAGCCGCTTCACCCCCCTACCATTCTGTCCTCCTCCAACGCAATCCTGCCACCTCCAACGCTCCTCACCTCCTTTTCTCTACCTATCCACTTCTCTCTCTCTCTTGCTCTTTCTATCTGCCCGCCTACACAAGCTTCCTACCTGCAATTTTATCATTCACTTAACTCCTGCCATAATACATGTTTCATATCGCCATTTTCCTTGATGAATTCCAGATGCCTGTAGGTTGGGTTTTCAACAAATATTTGCTGTTATCAGTAGCAAATACAAAAGCTCTCTCTGGGGAGCATCCATTCTGGTGTGATTGAAACACTGCACTCTTAACAGAATAGCACACAAGGTGCACATTTACCAACAGTGATTACTGTTTGAACAGAGTACTTCCCTCATAGTTATCCAGGTCTTTTGTTGTTATATAAGTACTATAAATAAAAGAATAAGAGGCTTGATTGCTATAACCATGCTGGGTGAAGCTGCATGCAGTCATGGCATGTTAAAGAGTAACTAAACCCCCAAATCACCATTTTCAGTAGAAAAACAATTTATATGGGTATTTTGTAGCATTGTTGATAGATTCAGGTTCGGCTGTTAACATCTGAGTGCAAAGTATCATGTCGCCGCTCTCTTACCAACCCCTACAGCTGAACCGAAGCAACAAACACATTTTTAAAGGGACAGAAAGATCCCCTTGAAACAGTGATAAGGCCAAAATGATTACAGAGAGGATGTGTTATTTTATACTTAAATAAATTCAAAACAACCCATTAAGGAACAGATTGGATACAGGGACCTGTATCCAAGCTGTACTATTTATGTACTATTTAATTGTCAAGCATAGCATTCAAATTGGATTGATTTTCTTTTGTGTGTTCAGGTGGCAGGGAGGAGCAGTGGATCAAGAGGCGGCATGGCTGTGTGACTGGGCGTGTCTTAGCCCCTCTCCCAGCTCTGCCTATTTTTAAGACTTTTTTCACATTCCAGTAGGGAGCACTCAAGCCAAAAAGTCAGAGGTTTAGTTACTCTTTAACAAGCGTTGCATGCTGTTATGTTGTTTGGATCAATACATTTTAACTTTTAAGGACACAAACACCAGTATAAAGCTGAATGCTGGGCCCCTTTCATGTCTAGCTGTGAATGCAGATCAGTCAACCTTAAACCTGTCAGACCACAAACAAAACGCTAAATCAAATAAGATCAAAATAAAACCTCACATCAAGTGAAAATCATTTTTGCCAGGTTGCTGTTCTGTGGACCAAATGAAGTGATGACTCCACAATGCGAGTCTGTTCTTCGCCTGAGCTCCCTCTGCCAGCTAATTGATGGAGAAGATGATAAATGTCTCCTTTTCATTGTGCCCAAATGTCCGACTTTAATTAAATTGTCTCTCCTTTTAATCACTTCTGCTGAACAAAGCAGTGTCTTTGCCTGTCTCTTTCTAAAAAGAGACTACCTGATATTTTAATCATACATACAGAGTGAGAAATAACATTGTCTTTACAGGGGGAACAGTGTAAAACAGGAGTGTGATAAACGTGTGGTGAATATTCATTTTCGGCATCTGTGCCAAGCTACCTGTACGCCTGGAGATGCAGCTGAACAGATCCATCAAATGTATCTGTCTTGCAGCGTCTCAGTGTGTTTTGATGTCGGTGAAGCTTGGAGGGAAGCCTCATTAGTCTGGAAACTTCAACACATGCAGGCTCAGAAGCATGCATGAGTGCATCGACGCCCGCGCAAACACTTTGTGTCTCCAGCTCAGACTGATTTCAGTCGCAAGTCCAATCTGACTGGATGTCTGTCTTTGTGCCACCAGAACAGAGACATTAGCAAACACATATATTAGCTCATTAGAGTTGAGATTAACTGGTTCGGTCCAGCAGAGGAAAAAAAAAGTCTTTGTTATGAACTCAAGTTGAACTGATTAGAAATGGCAGAAAAAGGGAAAGCTGAATGAGGAGTGACGCTGAGCCAAAGGGGCAGCTGTTAGGTGTGAGGCAGGACACTGTCCCCAATGAGATGCCATTTGTGAGTGTGTGGATTCATACTGACCCGTTCTTGTCATGACAAAGAGGGCCAACAGTCATCTATCACTCTGTCTGGCTGAGTGTGTGTCAAGTGTCCGGGTCGCGCCACCTGCTGCAGGTGGAAGCGGTGTAGAGTGGCGGGCGATGGCCAGATACTGAGCTCGCCATCCTGGCTGAGTTTCATCTGTCGGCTTCCTCTTACCCACAGCTAAAGGACCCACCAGCCCCCTGTCCTTCACTCTGACCTCAACTTCCAGCCCATAGAGTGGGACTGTCATACTGCTGCAGGCATGGTGCAATTTTCATGATATTTTGACTAATTAACATACTCGTTTGACAGCTTAATTTTTAAAAAAGTTACAAATGTAAATTCCACTGCTTCAAAGTGCGAATTAATCATAATATACAGACATTGTGTGTGTGTGTGTGTGTGTGTGTGTGTGTGTGGGGGGGGTAATAGGGTTGTTGATTAACCCTTTAAAACCTGAGCAAATTGGTTTCGGTTTCTTTTAGGAAAATGGGACAAGGAAATAAGCAAAAAGACATGCCCCCAAAAATAGCAAAAAAGTAGTGAAAAATATCCAAGAAAAAAACCTTAAAATAAATAAAATAACCTTAAACTAAAAGAAAAGACACAATAACAAAATATACTCCTAAAAGAAAAAAACAAAAAAACTTTTTGCAACATAATTTTAAATATATAAAATTAGAATAATTATAAATATAGTTCCTGGACTTTCATCTTTATTTTTTGTTTTAAATCATTTTTCTAATACCCCTCCTGCAGTGTTTTTAAAAATATTGTTCAGGTTATTTTCTTGTCATTTTTTTCTAATTTCTTGAAATGCGTGGGAAATTCAGTGGCTAAACAATTACTTTGGCAAATGCTCAGGATGTAACAACCAATCATCACTGACCACGTAATTAATGTATCAATTCAATGATTAACTATTCAATATCATCAAAGTCATGCAAAGTTAAGTGTCTAAGACATGCCTTTATTTTGAAATTTCAAGTCTGTGACTCTGTCAAACAGCGCTAGCACCAGGCATGATGAAACTAGTAAAATACACCCCCAGTAGGTACTAAGATTTCTTTCTTTTATTAGGTGATCTGATCTGTTTGTTGTCAAAAGTCAAAAGTTGCACTGGTTTTCCAAAACATCACAAAGTGTGATCAGTAGATACATAGCCCTGTTATTAGCCAGGAATTTGAATTGCATATATACAAAGAAAGGCAAACAGAAAGGCACATACAGCTTGTGCTTGGATCAAATTAAAGGGTTGACGGAGGCATTTCTTTGAAAAAAAAAAAAAAAAAGGAACACAGAATGTGAAAAAATAAAAATAAAAAAATGTGAAAAGCCACCCACCCTTTGACAAACAACCGACCCCGGTCTTGAGTGGTTCATGAGGAGGATGTTGATGCCGTCCCCTGCCATCACAACAACACAAAGTCACAAAGTCTACTCTGGCGGCAATCACTGGCAGAGTGGCTCAAATCACCACGCCATTGTTTGTCCCAAACCACAATCAGAGCTGTATTGTCAGAAGTCCTGTCGGACAAAAAGGCCCGCGGCTCCCTAACACAATTAAAAGCCTTTGGATAGTGAGCTACAGCGTTTGTAACACTGCATCAGACATGCAGGAGCTTTCTGTGGGCGGCAATGACAGAATCTATCTGAGGTGGCCTTGCTGTGAACAATTCTGAGGGAATGGACTCTGCTTCCTTTAAGAGTGTATTGTGAATACTAAAGAAACAGCAGTGAATACTTAGTGTGTGTGCGTGTGCGTGCGTGTGTGTGTGTGTGTGTACAGCAAAGAGACAAATTTTCAAAACGCCAACACCACAAATAAAGTATGTGAGTTTTAAAGACTGCCGAAGATACCACAGCTTCTGGCCCACAGCTGTCAATATTTGCATCAAAACCAATATCATTTTAAATAAAAATTAAATTTGTAGGTAATTTCTGTACAGTCATATCTTAGCAGGACGGTGCTTTTAGTCTCCAGAGTAATATGCAAGAATATATACCTTAAATCTAATAGCTATACTCTTATATGCATGAGAATAAATACTTTCAATCTGCATATACAAGTTGTTGCACTATACTGCATGTGAATGGTGTGTTCTGAATTTGTAGTGATATGAAATGATTCTGAGTGATCTGCGAACTTCTCTTGTGTTCATTTGCGTGTACTTCTGTGACCAAATGCTCTAATTCTTTAAAACCTCATTTTTATTGTGGACCAATCACTGTGTGCATGCGGATAGTAGTTGATGCCCAAAAACTAGGGCTGAGGGAAGTGGAAAAAATCTAATATCACAATATTTTTGACCAAATGTCTCCAAACCAATATTGTGAAAAATACTGTAGGATTTACTTTTGGTTCTTTCGTAAAATATTGCCTTAAGATTTTGATGGATAATTATCGGTATCAATCATCGGGCTTAACCTGACTTTTATGTTGTTAGAATTATTCTGCCTTTTTTTTCTTTTTTTATAAGAGTCCACAATTTCATAGAGAAATTATAGATTCAAACCTTCTGAATGATCCACTTAACTTCTGAAGAGTTTTGCAATGCAATAACATAATTTGTATTTCATCCCCGAGAGAGCCAGTTCCTACTGACATGAGGGCGTATGAACTTGATGTGTTTCCATTAGAAGTACGTTATGTTTGCAATATCAATTCGAGCAATCCTACTATAAATCTACAAAAATCCAAAATCTAAGAGAAGCTCATAATACCTGTGTAATGTCAACACATTGCCCAGCTCTACCTAAAAGACACATCAGCCATGTTCTATAACTCACTGATCAAACATGAGCACAGATGTCAGTCTAACCCGCAGATTTTCTACCTCTGCAACGACACATCTTAAAAAAAAAACGGCAAATGTGATTACATAAAATACTCCTGCAGCTGACTTTCAAACCAATAAAGGACACAAAGGACTCACAGAATGTAACATGTTTCAACTCAAGAGAGCCTCCAGCTAAAAGAAACAGCCTGCTGAGAAATGGCAATGAGCTCACCACCTTTAAGGCGAGAGGGAATAGACTGAAGGACCCCACATCAGCATCTACAGCACTCTCTGCAGTGCTGCTGTTTGAGGGAAACAAAAGAAAAACACAAAACTGAAGCATGTAATATGATTTTTTTTAATTATGTCTTCGTTGTCTCTGTTGGCTCTGTCACATTTCCTTTTGTAACAATACACGATATTTGAGTTTTATGCTTTGATGTTGCTGTCAAAGTGCTGTTGATGAATAAAGACAAAAGCAAAAAGTGGCACTGTGTTGGATTTTCTCGGAGGAGTGAGATTAAGATCAGCAGCACATTGTTCTGCAGCTCACCTGCTTATTATTTTTCACTCTTTGCTGCATTTGATGTCCTATGTTCATTTTATAAAATCCCCTACATGTTCTCATTTTCTTTGTTCTTGCATTTCAATGTATCCATACACTGAATTTTTTATACAGGGAAACCCCCCATCCTCAGCATTTATAATACATGCCGTGTTTCTATTTCTCTGCCAAGAGTAGGGAAGGAATACAAAAATCTATATTAATAAAAGTGGCCCAGCCATCAGCTGGGAAGCCGACATGTTGTTGTTCCCAATCAGAGCCGAGGCTTCACATTCAGCCTCTTCCTAGCTGCGCTGATTACAACCTGTTTAGAATGGTGATTACACAGAAACGGGGAATGTCAGGATGCAAAGCAGAGGCAAAACCAAGAGCTAGAGAAGTGTCTGAAGTCAACATGTTGTGTCTTTTTGAGCATCACTAAAAAAGATATTAATTTACCGTGCTGTTTTCTCAAAAGTGAATAAAGATGAAATAACAGAACAAGCTGTCGACTGAAAAAAACAAACAAAAACTACACAGCACTTAGAGAGCACTTAGCGCCTTCAAGGCCTCTTACTTTAGATTTCTTTTCTAATACAATGCGATTATCTGTTTATCATTTTTCAAACTGTTTTTTCTATCAGTTTCTGGTGCCAGTGGTGGACCTTGGATATGGATTTTTAGACAATATAACCTGATCCCTTTTTGTAATATTTGGGTTTAGTGTACTGTGCAAATTCGCAGGAGAATCAGACTTTTGTGAGACCATTTTATGAGTTATGGTCACTTCAATCTGTTATATTGCTATCACATGGAGTGCTTCATCTTAAACTAAAGAATTCAGTAAAAAAGCAACTAATTGTACTTCTAAGATGTCACCTGTATATTTTAGAGTTGGAAGTTGGGAGCATTTCACTTTTCATTTATTTTACTATTTTGCCTTTCTATTTTCTGTTATTTATATGATATAACATTGATAGGTGTTAAATTTGGCCAAAGTTTATAATGATGTAACATTTTTCATGTATGTATGTCTTTTACTCCAGGCACGCTACTGTAAGTGTTTATATAATGTATCCTAGAATGCTACATGTAGCTACATGCTAACATCAGGGAAACATGTAAGCTTGATTGCAAAATTTGCAATATTTGTGCCGGAACATGTCTAGTTGTGTTTAGAAGCTTTTATTGGTGCCACTACTGTCTGTTACAGTCATTGCTTTGGCTAAGATGACGTTGCAGAGACGCTGAGATACAAAGGACTCCAGTCTGACTCCAATCAGAGCAGACTTTGCTTTTGTGGGCGTAAGTCCTAAAACCAACTAAATTTTGTTACCACACCAACAGTATAACAACCAGCAGTACTCTGCAGGAGCATGTTGGGTTGGTGCAGCCTGCCACTATAGGGAGCAGCTATCTGTCAACTCCAGCTCAGTGCAGCCTGATTAGCATCAGTGGTGATGCTAACTGACATTAATGGTGTGCTGCAACATTTCCTGCAAAAACACAGGAAGCAATGTATACAACATTAATCGCAGCACTGTATAGAGTGTACTGCATGCACACTGCAATATGGTTACAAAAATGCACAATATTTCAATTATTTAATCTTTAGTTTGACGACGTTTACATAAGTTCTGCTCCAGGCAGTGTTGCAACCTCTCTTCTGAGCAAAGTAGCTGCTGTCACCTCCAAAAGCCCTTACAAATCATAATACCAGGTGACATTTATTCACCATTCAGAACTGACTGTGATGATAAAATATTTAGAGACAAACACTGGTTTTACGTCAGCGTAAGATGTAACCCCACAGGAGCAATAATATCATATATATCAACTTATATACCACATAAACAAGTGTTCTTATATGGCCGACCAATTCACTTTCTCAGGTGTTCTTTGATTTTGTGGCATTAAACCACCGACTGAAGATTCATTATGCATTTCACTCTCCATCCACGCACATCAATAAACTGAAATTCATGCAAATCATACAGAAACTGTAGACACCGGATTGCATTGTGGACATCTGGGACTAACAATGTCATTCTCTGTAGATCAAAATCCCACAAATGCATCCATTGCTATTCACTGTGCATTCTCAAAGACAATGGAAACCAAGCAATATAGGTGCAAATGTGTCTGTCTCTATACTTCTATACAGCCGGGACCCCCTTTATACACACACAAACACACACCTGCAACACTCACAATCACACAACACAGACCCCACAACACAGACCCCACAGTCATACGATGATGAAGATGTTGTGTAAGGCGTGTGGAAGGTCGTCCACTCTTATGCCCATTAAACCATGTTACACAGTAAAGGCTGTTTGTCACAGAGGCCCCCGTGAATCAGAGCAGTCCTTGGTTACACCTTCAGGCATTTATCAAAGGTTCCTTGTGGATGGCACAGTGTCCTTGGAAGAGAATTCATTCTAAAGGACACAATGCACAGTGAAGGTCAACTGCAACTATGTGCATTATACAGTTTATTAGAATGAGTAAAGTGAAAATGTTGTGCATTTGTACACATGGATACATTGTGTTTTGATCTTAATTATCATCATCAACACAATTGCCAGAGAAAATGTTGCCCTTGTGCATTACTGCAAATCACAGATACATACACATGTAATGTACAGATACATTTGAACGTTATAATGCAACAGCGATGAAACTTTATTTTTCATCAGTGCTGTGGTTTGTGTGTGTGTGTGTGTTTTGATTTAGACACAAAAAACACTTAGTTGTGGTTAAGAAAAATCTTTTTTTGGCTTGAAATGCCTGGCAATTCAAGCAAAAAAAGCAGCAGTGTATCCTTAAATAAAACAACTAACTTTCAAGACACTATCCCTGCAGTTAAAACAGCCATGTCTTGGTAAAAAAAGAGCCTATTTATGCCTAAAAAAGCTGCCAAAGACAGCAATGGGTCACTACAAAACACCCATGTTTGGAGCCTAAAAAACTGATAAAAATCACAGACAAGTAACTACAAAACACCCACATTTGGAGCCTGGAATGCAGATGGAAAAACATTGATGGTTAATCACAAAACACCCATATTTGAAGCCCAAAAAGCCAATGATAAAATGCAGACAGTTCACTATAAAACACCCACATTTGGAGCCTAAAATTCAAATGGAAACACACAGACTCATAGCAACAAATCAAATTTTCAGCTAATGAAAAAGTGCAGACAGGTTGCTACAAAACTTCCACATTTGTGGCCTAAGGAGCAGATGAAAACACAGATAGGTTGCTACAAAACACCCATAATTAGAGTCTAAAAGCCGCTGGAAACAGCAACTACTTGCTAAATCACAGCCTGTCTTGTTTGTTGGTCTGCAGCTTGGCAGGTGTCACCTAGGTAACACAGCATCCACCATTACATCCACCTCCCAATGACAAAATAAGCTCATATAGTACATCGCTGTAGAAACATCATATCATAGGTTTGAAACTGACAGGTGAGTTGTCACATGGTTTGTTTTCCTTGTTTGCTGTAGTAAAACATCAAACCATTGTTTTGATATTAAACTTTGATGCACTGTCACTGAAAGTCAAATTTTGGCATTTATATTGTATTTAATATTTTGTTCGACAGCTGGCAGCCACACAAATCTGAGTGCATATCAAAAAACCCAACATTACTGGGAACATGTCATCCCAGCAAATCAGCTTTACTGCACAATCAAATCAAACATGTGGGCTGCTGGGAAGGACATAAGACATCCTTTTTTATTTTTTTAGACCTGGCAATGGTAACAGAAAGGGGACACAAACACCTGTCAGCGTACAACATGACATCCCGGCCTGTTCTGAATTCCAGTCAAGGCAGTGATGGGGCCGAAGCAAAATGGAGCTATATCGCTGTCAGAGGCTGTCAACGCTTTAATAACTGAGAGCCTCTCTGCCGTGCGTGCACGCTGACAGGAATGCAGATATTTCCTTTGTCTGTTTTTTTTTTTTTGTTTGTTTTTGTCCCTTGTCTGTTTCTTTCTCTTTTGCCCCTCCTGTTTCCAGTGCCACCATCCACAGGGCTCAGTCATCCTCATTTTTTGCCTCTCCCACCTTCAGGACTGAAATATGGTGTAATACCAATGTTTTGGCTCCCTTCCTCTTTTTGTTTTTGTTATTTCCATATTTCCCTTCTTTTCTCCTTCAACCACCCCTTCATTACCAACCTCCAACTAATTCATGTTCCCTCCTTTTTTCCCCTCTATCTTCAGCCTCTCGCTCCCCTCACTCTCTCGCTCTTTTTCTGATCGGTAAGGCTGCTCATGTCTCTTAAGTCACCCTAATCTTACAACATCAGCTCTGTAATGCGCCTCATTATGAGTGGTGGGCATGGCAATCAGAGTTATAAACCCTCGCTCTCCTCCAACCCTCGCCTCCCTTAAATCCACTTTAATTCCACCTCCTGAGTGCTGCGAAGGAGGGTCGGTATATGCATTCAAGGCCAAGACTCGCAGCTACACACAAACCGTTGAAGAAATTCCTTGAAAAATACCATTCTATAAGCAGATCTGCGTTCTTCACCCCTTCAAAAAATGGATGACTTCCTGTTTCCTGTGCTGTAAAAAGACAGACTGTATGGGATTTACACATTTACACATACAGATAAGAAAAGCTCACCGCCAGAGACAATGTCTGAAGCTATTGCTGCTGTTCTGCAGGCTGTTAACTACATACACATTTTAATTAAATTATCATACCCTGCATTTTTAGCATCCACAGACAGCCATATGGCTCAGTCTCCCATGTGACGAAAGGTAAATGAAGCTTTGTGCATTTACATAGTCTGTGTGTGTGTGTGTGTGTGTGTGTGTGTGTGTGTGTGTGTGTGTGTGTGTGTGTGTGTTTGTTTCCCTGTCAACCTCTTCAGGAGCTTTTGCTAATTAGAAGACACATGAAAGGCAAAAAAAGGTGGAGTGTATGAAATAAAAGGATAACCATAGAGGGCGGAGGAAATGTGTGAGGGCTCTTGTGTGTGTGTGCGTGTGTCTTCTGTGTGTATATTTCAGGCTAGACAACCACATATTTGTACTCTAATTGCATTTCTGCATCACCTTCTGTCATTTGGAAAATGCAATCTATCCCTTTATGCACGACCACGCTACTTGTAAATCAGTCTGAATGCCTCAAAGTGTGGGAAAATAAAACTTGAGGGGCCAACACGAAGTGCAAACTCCACATCTTTGCTGTGACTTTGCCCTGGTGTTTGATAGAAAGGCAAATACCACGCCTGAATCGATGATTATGAAATAAAGTTAACCCATGCTGGGTGGCAAAGATTGGATATTGGATATTCTTCTCACTTCCCTAAACTCAATAACTGCAGTCTGGAAGGTTACCAACACATAGAAAATAAAAACAGTCTGAAAAAAAAAAACAGTCTGAAAAAGACAAAGATGGGGAGGTGTCATGGAGAGAGAAAAAAGAGTACTAATCTATGCTTTCAAATTACAAATTCATGGTCTCGATTTCATATTGTTAATGTGATGGAGCTGCTTTCAAGTGCTGTCTCTCATCCTCTTGCCGTGCAAACAAAGCCATACAGCCACTATTTAATGAATTTTTTACAGCAGTCACATAGGTAGAATCCTGCCCATTGTGCACGGTACATTGTCTAAAGATTAGGGTTTTTTTTCCATCAAATACATTCTCACTCCCAACTTGTCAAATACTGATGCATGGTCAGTGGCCCATCAAGCCAAAATATGACACTCTAGAAACCCTCCTGCATCTAATTTGGATGATCAGGGGTGGTTTGTTAATTTATGCTTGTTACATGTATGATCTCAAAAAAAAAAACAAAAAAAACAACCCTGTTTTCACAGGAAATGTACAGTTTTTCCATATTAAATGCATGTAGTCTTTTTAAAACTTAAACTGTAGGTAGCAGTCTTCATTTTTAGGTTTACTCACTTAAGTGTAGGCAACAAAAGCATATGGTTAAGTTCAGGTTAAAGGTTTGGCTTCACAAAGGTATCATCGTTACTAATGTGTCATGTATTATATTTTGGTTGGTTTCCCTCACATTCCTTTACTTGTGGCAGACTGCCAGAATTAAAATATCTGCTGCCACAAATAGATTTTCTTCTTTTGGGGCTAAACAGTTTATTAAAAGTGGTGTTGGAATACACACACACACAGTTATATATATATATATATATATATATATATATATAAATATATATATATATATATATAGAGAGAGAGAGAGAGAGAGAGAGGGATAGATAGATAGATAGATAGATAGATAGTTAGATACAGATATAGCTATATAGACGTATACACATACTGTCCGGTTATTTATAGCAAAACACTCTAGGAGCACAGAGTGTACTCTGGGCACAAATGGAGCAGAAACATGGCAGACATATTAAAAGTGTAATTTCACTGGTTATTCTGCTGGGTATAAAACTTTGCATACACTCACAGTTTGTGTCACAAACTGCTGCTTAGGAAAAAAGAACTCACAGAGAGCTACCCTTGTGCTGGGTTTACAGACCCGCTAAAACCTCCAATTTTTTATTTTTTTTTCATTTTCATCATTTCATTTTCAAACTGTTAATATAACACTGAGAAAATAAATGAAGAGTATTGCAGCATAGTATTTCAACTCAAGCAATTTTGTATTGTCCGTAATAAATAATCAAAAACCTACTGCTGCTGTGCTACATGCATCCAGAACAATGAATGATCAAGAACATCCGTCCTTAATTTGGAGATGCTTTTGTTGTTTCTGCTAATGTGTGATGGCTACAGTTATCTAATAACTGATAATAAAGGACTATGACATATTGACATCAATTCAGCAAAGTGGAAGAAGGAGGAATTCAACATGTATGAAGGCATTTTGTAATTTTAGAAAGGTCTCTCTCTTTTTAAACACCTTCACCAATAATTACCAAGAAATTCATTAGTTTATCCTTTTCGGAAGCTCTCTCAGTAATATTAACAAAGCAATCTCAGAGACAGAATGTGGAAAAAAAACTTTATGTTCAGATGTTCTGTGTGTAGAGGCAGCTATTGTATCTTAGTCACTAAAAAGTGGCTTTGTGGCTTTGTTTGGGCAGAGAGAGACAGAGCAAGTGTCTGTATCAGACGAAATTTAAACCAAGAGCATGAATCTGTGCACATGAATCATTATAACATTGAATTAAGAGCACAAATTAGTAACTCAAGAGCACAAATTAGTATCTTTTTCTCCATGACACCCTGCACAACGCAGATTTAGAAAAAAAACTAAAATGAAATGCATTTTTTTTCAAAGTACGGCCCACTTTATCTGCAGTGACACAACAAGCCTTGAATAAAAATAAAAAAAAATGACAGAGGAAGGAGACAATGAAGATGAAAAGAAGAGAAGTGTTGCATAACTGTCTCATCTACATTAATTACCTCGCAGACAACAGAATGTAAGCGTTAAATGAGAGGGAATGGAAAACAGACATGGTGAAACAATATATGAAAACACACAAGAAAACGTAACAGCGAGGGTTTGATAAGCAGGCTAAATGCGTTTAATCGTTTTCATTCATTTTTTCCTTGTATCTATGACTCAAAATGTTGTTTGATTCTTCTTTATGTGGTATTCTATTCCAAATGCACACAAGTTAGAGGAGGAGGTAAAAAGGAGACGAAGACAGGTGGATGATTGTTTCCGTTCAGTACACATTTCTAGCATAGTGAGCAAACACCATTCTGTGGAAACAAGCCGCTGCACTTTGCTATATGTATCTGCGAGTGTGTGTGGGCCTCGTGTAGGCACTGGCAGGATGACGCACTTTTATGATGTCATCTGTCCTCTGGAACAGATTGGATTTAATTGGTCGATCGTTTCACAGCCGCATGCCTTTTTTAACAAGCACATCTATCAATCACACATGCACGCACGCACACACACACACACACACACATGCACACCTACACACTCACACAGCACTTCTAGTAAAAACTCAATCATCTCTGCTGCAGAGTGGAATATACTTCACCTCACACAACTTTCAATGAAGTACACAATATTTTGTGAGTCATTCATATCAAACTGTACGAGGACTCTTAGAACGTGCGCACATATACCGACATAAATTACATAGTGTCCCCCTCCCTCCATAAAAACACTCTTTTGGCCTTCTTGTTGGCACGATGTTCGCCGAGGCCCTTACAACATGAATCCTGTTGTGCCTGTGCAGTGATATATCAACCTTAGCCTCATAGCCTGGCTGTGTCCTACCCCAGAGCAAACCCTGTGTTCTCCTAGTTTGCAGGCCTTAGAAGCACTGATAACACTCCGCGTGTACCGGCCCCCATTTATCACCTCAAAGAAGCAGCTCACTGGATGCTAAACTTCACAGCCACATCTGAGGACTACACAGGAGAGGCTGAAAAAGTTGGGAATGCACTGATATAATTTCTTTCCACTAGCAATGAAATTATCATAAGGATTTGTGACAACTGTTTCACAATTCACAACACATCCCGACCTCTTGATTTATTGTCATCCTGATGTGCTGTTTCCGAAGTTGCTCTCATCAAAAATACTGACACATATTTCACTCTAAATTGTGTAATATGTGGTGTTGCATTTAATGCGAGACTTATGTTTGTGCTCTGTTGTGCTTCTTTGAGATGATGATGAATAGGTTTATAGAGTGAACTTAAAACACTTATCTCCAGCCTTGACTTGATTTCTCATGTTAACCTAATTTCTTGCATGCATGTACATATAGCCTTTAGCCCTGTTTTCACCTGGTACTAACATGCATCATCAAGTGGACAGCTCCAAGTACAGGTGGGAATGCACCCAATGTGTCCTAAATGCATGTTGACATCTGGTCTGTCAGAGTGCATTCGAGGGTGGTCTGGGCCACATATGGCCACATTCAATACAGTATGATACAATACAATGCCATATGATATCATTTGATACCATACAGTATGACACCATAAACCATGATACAACTTCATTGTCGGTTTACACTAAAATTCATTTTGTGTCCTAAGACAGCTCTGCTCAAGAAGTTCATACACAAATTGGACATGCAATTACACAAACAGCATCCACCCATAAAAAAAAAACAAAACAAAACAAAAAAAAAAAAAAAACACCACCCAGTTATGACCATGGGAAATATTAAATAATATCTTCAGACAAACAGCACACTGATTTTGGTTAAGTATAGACTGATGTATCAACAAATTTTTCAGCCTGTTGCGTTTAAATGGCGGGACTCCGAGTCCCAGCAGTGTGTCCACAATGTGTCCCAGGCCACACTGAAGGACAGCCTATCAATTGATGCCATTAATTCCCTCCCAAACAGGAACGGAAAACCTTCTGTGGCTGTCTTTACAGGTTGATGCACTATCATCGGAGCTGCTCTCCTCCACACAAACAGTCTGCCTGATTAGCACAAGCAAACACAGCATCAGCTGTTAAACAGTCCCAAACTCAAACCAACATCCAACTGGCTCGACTCTGCCATTAAACCAGTTAATAAGCATTAGGTAACATTGGTCGTGTGTCGTTAACAGTTATCCCTGTCAAATTGTGTGTGTGGGCTCACACTCCAGCAGCTTTAGTCTCTTGATAATGGTGAATTAAATGATGTGCAGTATGCTTTTATTTGCATGTAGAGTGGGGAAGTGAGATCAGATCACAGGTGGTCACTGATGACACGTGGAGATTCAGTTTAATGCTAGGTGTGAACACAGACTAATGTGTGAGCTACAATGTAACAGCTTGATCCGTTACATTATTGCCAAAAAACATATGAATGGCTGACGCTTCACCCATAATTGGAGCATTGAAAAAAGATGAGGGAAACTCAACATTTTTTGAAGCTTCATGTCACTGGCTTCCATTAAAAATGACAAGTAGCCTGTTGCCGTGTTCCTAGAAGTGTGACCACAGCATTAGAGCTTTCCACTTGTGATTGGATCATCCAAGTTGCATATTAATACCAGGTATAAACAGGCTCAATATTTTTTTGAGGAGGAAACATGCAACAAGGAAAAAAACTGAGGGCATGATGTCTATATCTTTTGAATATCTCCCCCCAAAAGCTGATGTGCCACTTTCGATACTTGTACTGGACAATAAACTGTAGACTGTGGACCATCCACTGAATACTCCTTTGATAAAGAGATATATAAAAAAGGAAGGCTGCAGTGAAATCCTGCGCCAGCCACTGACAGCCAAACATCCATCCAGCAAACATTCACACATTGTGTGAGACCACAAGCCAGGAAACCAGGGTCCAATCAAATGCTAGCTAGTCCACCATAAAACTGCAGAGCTGCAACGCAGCCGTCTCCGGCACACCAACAACTAGGCTCCTGGCCCTTGTACTGGTGGCTGTGGAGTTCTTTTCTGCCCGTTTATGAGATAGGATATAACATAAAGCTGGCTGCTGAGATGGTGGAATACAGACTTTTTTAAAACCCACTGTGTCTTCTCATACAAGGTGATAGAGACTGAACAGTACTTAAAAAGTGTTCCTACATCATTACACCAGGCTTTATAAAAGACTGGCTGACTTCTAACATATAGATTTAGCAGTCATCAAACACACTGCACTGGCAAAGCTGCCTCCATTTATCTTAGTTATGAAAGCCATGATTTGATAAGCACTACATTTCATGTCCGTGTTTATCCTAAATGAAAGGATGCAACGCAAAGAACAAGCACAACGCTAATGTGTGTAATTAAATTCTAAGCAGTGGAACCAGCAGCTATCGCAAAACACTGAAAACCTGTTTGTGTAGCATGACAGAACATCCACATGCCAGTTCAGAGCTGAAAAAGCTCATTAAGGGAACTGACGTCATTTGAAACATCACCGACAGTTCCTCTATAGCTGCGTAAACTGAGATAATTTAGGCACTGCCTTTGTGTTTGTGCACCTGAATCGCGGTGGTGATGCTGGTGGTCCACATGTGGATCATTTTTCTTACATATGGTTGGAAGCATACTGTATACTGCATACTGTTAGTGTGTGTCTGTGTGTGTGTGTTAATGGGTGTCGTGGTTCATATCCAGACAGATTGATTCATGGGCCTCATCCTCCCCGATCGGGTTCCTTATCGATCAGGCCGACTGTGGGCTGCTGCTGACCATGGACTGGGAACCGCAGAGCAGTTATCACTAACTAATACACAGCAGCTGCAGCATGTAGGGGTCAGAGGGCCCCAGGAGCTCACGGGGGAATGCGAGGATGAGAATGGGGTATGTTGTCACCCATTTCTGCCTTTATTGTTGGAAATTAAATGTTCAAAGGATGCAATGATTAAAGTAACAGTAGGATAAGGTAGGGAATGAATGTTTTGCCAAAATGAACAATTAAAGAGTAGCGTATTTTCGTACATTTTTGCTTCCAGAAAGGGGCCACTTTTGCAAAATGACAGGAGGCCAGGGGCCACTCGCAACAGCCCCATACATGTTTCCCGGATTATAGGACATTTGTGGGATTTAAGGACATTTCAAGAATTTTAGCATGTTTGTAGAATTTTAGAACATTTCACAGATTTAGGACATTTCTAATATTTTAGGTCATTTCTAGGATTTTATGACACTTCAAACATATTGCAGTGTTTCTAGGACTTTAGGACACTGAGGATTATGGAACATTAGGGTCTTGGCTCTGTGTAGGGGTGCAGGGAATTCTCCACTGCCATTTTTTTTCTTAATGAACAAGCTCTATTTTGATGCCTTTTTATGCACTTTGGCACCGTATGTATAATAAAAGTACAAATCAATTCCCCATGTGAATGACTTTATTTTTAAATTGTGTGTGTGGGGAGGGGCACCTGGCACCCTATCAAGGGCCAGATTTGGCCCACGGGCAGTACATTGAGTTTAACTGTGCTACACCTAAAGGAACTGATCTCTATCTGAGTATTTAATGTTTTTTAATCCGTCTTTCATCAGCTTGTGTTTTTGTCTACAATGCAGCCCTTATACCAGTCCCCCTGTAAGTGACAGAAATAATATTTTCGTTTCTGTCTCTGCAGCACAAAAAAGGACAGAATCTGATTTTTACATTAGCACAGGTCACATCAGATCCCTGCTGTGGCAATTTATGATCTGATACCCGTTTTAAAGCTTACGCAAGATAGTGAAACAGGAAGAGTGTGTTTGTGCGGAAGCTAAATATGCAAGAGGCTCAGTGCCTGTCATAATGATGTATGATTTAGCTGCATCACTGTTTTATTCATTAAGTTCACACAAAGAAATGCATACTAGGCCTGACCAGTCATGGAATTACGTTATACTGGGTTATTTAGAAATCCCAAAGGCGTCGAATTCTGTAATATAAAAAAAAACAGATGTTCATCTTTTGATTAAACTGATACAAAGATGCTGTATTGAGGTGATGTAGTGCATAGCACACACCATCAGAGGTCAGTCTGTACTAGTGGTACAGGCAGCTGATATGAGAAAATGGCGACTGTGACTGGAAGGGATAACATTACTGGAGAACCAAAATAGTAAAAATGCCTTTGCCCTTTTTTGGAGTATTTACGGTTAAGTCTGGATGAGAAAGGTACACCAGCCAACCCGGTCAAAGCTGTGTGCAGTCTGTAAACACCTCCAGCACATCATTTATGTTCAGTCCACTGATCTGTAGGTATCTGCTGCAGCAACAAGTGCCATCAGGTCCTCCAGCAAAAATCCCTGGACAAAAGGTCCTTATATCTTAGAGTACAGAGCAACTTTCACTTTCACAGATCTGTGCTTCATCACTTTAGCCCCTGTTTTTGTTTGTTGTTACCTGCGCAAGAAGAGTTGCATCCCACACAGAAATAGGTATTAATAAGAAAGAAAATAATTACAATGTATAAAGGAGCTGAGCAAGTGTGATGCAGTGAGGAGGAAATGAAAAGAGAAAATGGAGACGTTCAATCTCAGTGAATGTATTATATACACTGGTTGTGCCTTTGCACCTTACTGTTTGCACCTTATTGTTAGCTATTTAGTTATATTTTTGCGCCTTACCGAGGGCTTTTTTAAAAATAGTTTGAACCTTATTATTAGCTATTCCCATTGCTTCTGTTAGCTACTTTTATATCTTCAAACTATTGTGATCTAGTTTCTATATTTGATATTTTGAACCTCACTGTGAAGCAGTTCTTTTATTTGCACCTTACTGTTATTGAGTTTAGATTTGGATTTAAATTGCTATATATTGTATTTTGTATTTGCAATATATTGCTTCTCTACTTTGTTATGTTACTCCTTACCGCATGCTTTTGTGTCTGCACTCCTCTTACTTTGTATTGCAACTGCTGTGCGGCACTTTCCTTGGGATAAATAAAGTTAAATCAAATCGATCTTGTCTTAATCTAATGTTCATTATTATTTTATTAGGTTTTGGACACTCAACTGAACATTTGTGATTATTTATTTTTTGTTTAATTTATCAATCAAATGTGCATTCATAAGTATTATTTTCATAAACTGCTTTTGTGAGTTTAACTTTTTTTTTGTGCCTTCGATTGTTTCATCATCTTGTCTCTCTCTATATTTCATTACTTTTTAGACAGTGAACCACTTTGTCTGTGTTTTTTGAGATGAGCCTAGTTCACTCTATTCCAATATTGATTACCTTTTTGACAAGATTGAGATGTCACTGCTGATGATGACTTACAGACACAGGGTGTGGGATTTATGATTGCCAATGCGAGTGCTTCAGGATATGGAACTCCAGCATTGGTAATTGTAACGAGCAAACTATGACCTGAATGTGACACACACTCAGTGAACTTGTACTTTGTTGCAGTGATTTTGCTTGTTAAGACTGATGATGCAGACATAAGTATGATTATACAATTCATTTAGGGCATGTTAATATCCATTTGTGGCAAACTGTGGCTGTGCACATTTATACCATGGCTACATAAATGGCTGACAAAAATGTGTTTAAATACTTTACATCATACATATTCATTGAGCCAAACCCTCCTCATCTATAATCAATTAAGAATTAATAGTGCAACTGTTTTTGCTTCTTGTATTATCAATGCAAATGTCCCAGGAAGTGTTGTGAATATTTACCAGTCCCTTAAAAAAGCCTAGGAGGTTTACACACATGTCATTAATATTCACTTTTCAGCTTTGAGAGCTACTGCAGCGTCTCGCTGGGAACTGATCATGACCTACAATTACTTAACAAGCAAAAAGCTTAACATGTGCATCAGCCGGAGCTGTCTATCAACAACCAAAGTTATTTTCAATACTGTCAAAGTCAGCGTAGTTCCAGACACATGGCGTTTAACCTTGCCGAAATAGCCTCTGCTTCTCCTGTCGGTTTAATTAATCTCACTTTAGTTTCCATCGGACTCATCAACACATGAGTCACAATATTATCACAAGACTCAATGAAACCACATTCAAGCCGAACAATAAATGGACATGATCTTCCTCTGTCAACACACATATCTCCTCACAGTGCTGCGGTGCAGAGTTCACAGGTGTGTGCACACAGTCGATTAGTGTCTGCAGAAGTGGACATTTCGCTGCTGACTGTGACTGCAATCACCTCCTCAGACCCACAGTCATGCTGTCAGTGTTTGTATATGTGTGTTTGTGAGTGTGTTAAAGAGAAAACTAGTACTACTGCCTTGCAGTTGTATGCCTCCATGACGCAGTTAAGTTGCAGTTATAGGTTACATCCATGTCTATGTTTAGTCATAATAGTCAAAATGCTTCAAATCTCGCTGCAAAGAAGCTACAAATTCTAAAGCATGAATGCCTCATATACATTTTTAGCCTGGCAGCAAAGAAATTCTATATTTCAACACAGATTCTAATCAGTTCAACCTTGTGTCAAAGTGGATATTTGTGCCAATTAGTTAATTATTGAGTCCATTAGGAAGTTTTTTGCCAAGAAAATTCTCTCAAGGCATTCTCGAAATACTGTGTTCACAAGAATCGGACGTATGGATATTAAGGAAAGATACTGCCGGCAGAGAGGTATAACAAGATTGAGTTTGTGAAGGGATTCACCTATCTGTGAAGGAGCACTTGAGGGTTCCACAGTTAAAGTTGTGTTTCGGATCTGCTTCATGGTAGGAAAATAAATTTAATTTCTATGTTCACATATTAAATGTTTATTTCCACAGTTTTTATGCTCTCTTTTTATTGGGAGAATGGATCCCATAAAGGTTTCTAACTATTGCTCTTTGCAACTGATTTAAGGATATTTCCTCTATGAAACCCTATCGAGGTGATACATCAGTCTGTATGGAGCAGCAACAGCAGGGTGTTTTGTGGGAATAAAAAGAAAAGGAGTGTGTAATAGCCATGTGCAGTTATAGTCAAACATATATCCACCATCAAAGAATTTACACTGCTGTGACCAAAAGAAAATCCAGGCAGATCAACAGGAAATCAAGAGCAACAGCGTGATCACTGGAGGAATTCAGGCCACAGAAAACAAAGTGTCTTCTAATAAAAAGAAAGCCTCATGCGGTGATGCTTCTTATCTCCTGTTTGCAGCGTGCTTTCACAGCATCATATACATCAACAAAAAGGGCCAAATGTAATCAAGTTAGGGAATAAATAGTCAATTTTAAGGTCATGAGAGTGAAAGTGTACAGATGTGTGTGTGTGTGTGATGGCGTGTGGTAATGCATGCGATAGGCCCTGGGCAGTACCCTGCACCAGCTGTTGGTAATAAGCTGTGGCTGTTAATGAACGCTCCCTCTAAGCTGAGGAGCTACAGGGCACCGGGGCCCATCTACAGCAGCGGCCTGGCCCTATACTTAGCAAACACCCCTGCTGCTCCCATAATAAAACCACATTACTCTGCCCTTTCTTTTCTTGCCCCTTTTTTCCCTCTTCTCTTCCCCCTCATGGAGTCAAATCAACTTAATCGATCTGCAATGAGCCTGCCGAGCACTCTAATGAAGTTCAGCCTCGGGCTTGCCAAAAACGCCAAGGGACATTGCATGCATCAATGCAAGACAGGAAATTTGAACAGAGATAGTACATCTTTGTGCCACTTAAAAGAAAAAATTCAACACCTTTTTATGTAGACTTCTCACCAGTGTTGATGGTAGCAAGCAATAAAATCCTTAGTGTGCTTTACTGACAGAGGAAGCAGAGAGCAGTAGCTGCGCAATCTTTCTTTTCTTCCTCCTTTCAGTGTCTTCATTTGACGTTAGTGATGTAGTCGTGAGGAAGAACTACATGCTATTAAACTTGGATAGGGGCCGCTCAAAAACGCTTAACTATTTCCTTCACAAACTTGTTACGTTTCCAACAGAGGAACTAGCATCCTAAAATATGAGTGCATTTTACTGTGTTTTTTTTTTGTTTTTTTGTTTTGGGGTTTTTTTTAACTGTGTTTCGGCCTACTCAGATTTATTCATTTCAAGCCAGAGTATATACAGTGGACAATATACAACTATACAACTTGCATGTAGTGCACAGCACGCACCACCAGTGCTTAGGCTCTTATCTCAACTGGTGGAACAGGCAGCTGAGCTAAGAGACACAGCAGCATCTACCGGTGGAGAGAGAAGTTACAGGACTGTAAACGGCCAGCCAGCAACGGCATGGAGAATGACGGCATGTTTTTTCAATCAAATTTGGTGAATTAAGGATTTATTTTGACCAAACCAGAGCTGGTGATTGTTGGGACAATGGACTTACTAACTCGACTACTGACAAGAGTAACCTAGACTGTTTCATTCTCTTTGGAATGCGGCACACTTTTACTGTCATATACCATTTACTTCAGGACATTTTTAAGGAAGGTATGAGGGTATAAAAAATTAGATACTGCCTGAGCCTAATTTATATTCTGTGTAATGCGTGCATGTTGTGCTGCGTCGCGTGTCCATGTTGCAGGCTGCATGTTTTCACTGGGCGTCAGTAGTTGGGCCAAATGCTGGTAATCCTGGTGCATAAGCATTGCCCTGAGAACTCCACTTTCCCAGTCAATATAGCACACACTGAAGAATTTATCATTTCAATTTCCAATCAACACTGACTGGACACCAACATAAAGGGTTGCAACATTCTTCTTATAAACAAAGGCGTGATGAGCTGCAAGGTTAGACTTAGATGGAATGATATACTGAACGTGCATTTTCCTGCTTTTTTCTGTGTTGCTTCTGCACGGTTCTGCCAGTGTCTTACAAGAGTGTTTTTGCACACTGCATGCACAAAAACAACTCACACGCCAGGCTCACCTCCCTGACATGCTTTGTTCTCCCTGAACCTTTCATCTCTGTATACTGTTTTTTCCCCCACCATCCGTCTTTTAGTTCAGACTCCTAAAGTCTTTCCCAGGAGATGCAGGTTTTCCTCACAGTGTACAGTATGTCACACACTATTGTGAGTTAGAGAATCTTCAAATTTAGGCACCTTTGCCATAAAATCAAGGTTTTAAAGCTTGCATTACTTTAACAAGTCTGTAGTTACTCCCTTGTGTTTCAAGAAACTGGATTTAAATTTTCGCTAATTAGTAAATACAGGAAGTAAGTCTCCTCTTTGCTGTGATCTCTGAATAAGATGGGAAGATTAAGTCATGTTTTTCTTTTTTGAGTGAAGGAAATCAAACCTGAATGTTGGTGGTCTGTGCAACTTCTCTTTGATTTGAGGATTAGAGCTATGGACTGTTCATTGCTGTCTTAACAATTACTCTGAGGCTAATGGAAGCGGACGCCGTTAATCTTCACATGCTGGAACCAATGTAGATCTAGCAGCGCTCTCCATCTCTTATTCTGGGTGTGTAGCCTCACACGGCTCAGCTGAATACACGAAGCCCAACAATCACACACTATCGACACGCCATCATTTATAACAAGCCGACGCCATTTCTCAGCAGTCAAGATATTACGGTTTAATTTATTCGTTTGAGACAAGACAAGGATAAAATATAACAGCAGTAGGTTTGAGTGATTGCCATGTCAGGGATTTCTCCAGCCTTCAAAAAAAAGGCAGAAAGTCAGCAGAGCAGTTACACAGTCACTGTCAGCAACATTAACGTTCTACAAGTCAGGATTTATTGCCATTAGTGTTAATGATGTTTTTCTAAGCCTCACCATAGTCACGCTGAATACAGAGCAAGGCCTTTATGGTTTTATAAACTGGGGAAAACAAACATGCAATTCCTTTTGCACCTTGTTTTTACATCTGTCCTAAAATCCTGAGTGATGGTGCTGTGTTCTCACAACCCAGTTGCAAGAAATAATGTTACTCTAAACCCCAGTTACATGACACAGCATTACTATGAATACAAATATAATAGAATAATATAATTAGAATAATATGTATCTCTATATAAAAAAAACAAGTGCTTTTAGGCCACGTTTAGATATGAGCAGCCCTAAAGCAGAAAAGTCTTTCCTTTGTGTTTTTAAAAAAATCTGGGCATTGCCAGTTTACAAGGTGACAAAAGGCATTTTTTTTTATTTTTTTATATTACACTCACATTATCATTACACAATGGCATCGGCAGGAAATCCAGCAGTGTTTCTGCAGAAAACTGCTTTTCATGGCACTACCAAAGCAGAAAATGCAGCGATACGCAGCAATGTCATGTTAAACACAACCATATTTGATGTTCGTTGGCCTCAAACAGTGGTCTGCAGCTTGACAGGCTCCCCGCGTAGATATCACGCTACCCATCATCCCCTCCTGCTCCAAATGACACAGTCAGCTCATGTACTACATCACATTAAAAAGATTAACATGATAAGTATGAACCCTGCAAATGTATTTGTCGTTTGCATGAATATCATGATGGCAATGGCCTGCATACCTTAAATCCAAACCCCCAACCCATAAACTGCATAGCAACAATAAAGACATACTAAGAAATCTAAAAAGGAGGAAGCAGGATCAAAGAATAACATCCCTGTCAAAACAGCCTGTTGGGATATTCGTGCGTGGGAGAGAAGTAAAACAAGGTGTCCACTGACAGTTTTAAAAGAATGCTCATGCGACGAGAAAGAGACATCTCTCCATCATTTGCAAATGCAATCCAGCTAATCAGGATGTAGACTGACTGTGAGATGCATATCAATGCCACAGAAAAGGCTGTTTAAATAGAGCAGTAGGGACGCAAATTATTATCACCCCTCAATGCCTGTCTCTCATTTTCCAATCTATATATCCACGTATCCTTGCACATCTCCTGGTCCATGTTTCCGCTACTTAAGCCACCGTTGTGTTAAGACACAGTGGAGCATAAAAATGCATAAATGGTGCCTCAAATGGAGCAAATGAGTGGCCATTTAATTGTAGTGAGTTAAACTGGTTCCCTGTGGTAGAGGACGAGAGCCGGATGCCTTGAGTACTAATTATCTCAGGTAGCTATCTCATTACCGCCCTGCTCTAGTATGTAAATGTGGCCACAGGCTCAAGAGTTATATAGTAGATCAGCCATTTTGTTGTGCTCGTTGTTTTTGTGCTGTTTATCACTAGGTGGGGAAAATGACTTAAGCACCGGTTGCGTTTCCATGGAAAACAGAGCAGTTTTATTGTCTTGGTTTCCACATTTGTGGCTGATGTTTAAGACCTGTTCAATTAAGTAGCCAGGCCACGGCTATCACACAGAACATTGCCCCAGTGTGTGTCATTTTAATGATCAAGGTGATGGAAGAAATTCATAAATTTGCACAGTTATGAAGCGTTTCAATGTTCACAGTGGGGCTGTTCCTTCATGCCTGTATTAGCTCACCATAATGAATTTCCCCAACTGTGAATAAATACACAATTCTCAGGGTTTATACACATCTTTTCCAATTAATGCCTTTGGAAATGCCTGTTCCATGACTCTGAGGCAAATTTTAAAGACCATGCATTGTCTGAAACAACCATCAGTACTCCTTATTGTCCCTTTTATTGCAATGTAAACCTTCTTAAAATAAATGTTTTAAAAGAAAGAAAAAAAGAAAAAATCATTCAGAACAAGATTAGAACTGAATATTTAAATCTAACTAAGGGACTATTTGTTATTTATGAGAGGGGATGAGGTGGTGTAAAAATGAAGCATGTCACTTTTTAAGCACTGGGGAGGGAGCTGTGTTTTTATTTTGGCTTTGGAGAGGGGGATACAACTTTAAATGGCTCTACTTTGTTTTAATTAATGCCATTATTTTTTATTATTTTTGTAGGAATTAAAACATCTCAAGGCGCGTTTTCTTTTTTTGTGCTTTTTTTCTTTAATTTCTTTCTCTGAATATTGTTGGTGACTTTTAAAGAAGATATGCATATTTTCTATAAACATCACCAAAAATGAAACCATTTGTCATAGCCAGAAACTTTAAAAACAGAAATTACTGTTGGATTTTCAAATTTCAGACAGACCCTGACAACATCATGTGTCATTAAACAGATTTGTAAAACAAAGTTTAATGACTTTTCCAAATCTTTTAGCATATATATTTGGTTTAAAAAAAATCCAAGCCAGGAAATTGCTTTTTGCAAATTCCATGACTTTTTCAGATTTTTCACAAACGTGCAAAGCCTGAAATGCTAGACTTTGGGAGATGTATGGCTTAATTTAAAAAGAAACTGCCCTAGGTTTTGTCACATTTTCTGAGGATCTGTCAGACTACTGAATATTATAGACAAGGAGTGTAGAGAAAACTATGTGTTCTACTAAGTGCCAACCCCCACCAAACACTGAGCCTGAATCCCTTATTTCCACATCCTAATTGTAGATGTGTGGTTCACTGAGCATCCTCAGTACCATGTGTGGTGAGCAGGCCAATCCCACTGCAGCTTGAAGAGGCTTCTGCTGGCTCTGACTAGCCTGAGGTTGGCATTCAAGGGAGGGAGAGAGAAAAAAGGGAAAGAGAGATGCTAATCATCTGAGCCGGGGAGAACAAGGCATGAGAGAGACAGACAGAGAGATGTGCACAGAAAGATGTCTCTGCCTCTGCCAGTGCCAGTTTTTGGAGTCAGAATGAAACTCAGCGGTGGGATAAGGATCTGTGTTTGTAGTGTGCCTGCCTGCCTCTACATCTAAGGGACAACAATTACCTCTGCCACTACCCGCCTCATAAACCTGGCAGTGAATGGGAAAAGAAAACTTGACTGTCTAGAAAAACAACATTAACTTCCAGCGATGACATATTTTGCAACATTGGTTGACAATTTTTTTTGACTAGTGTGGAGCTGGATGTGACATTTGGACTCACTCTAAGGAATGATGTAAGTGTGTGAGATTTAGCTAAATGTTACACTACTTATCCTCTTTTAAAGAGACTATTGTATAATGGTTAGACCAATAACAGAGATGGTCCTGCAATCGTATGCTGTTATAGACTGACTCACTGCAAAATATGACTTTAAACAGCCAATAAATAAGAATCTAATAGCAGTCATTCTGAATTTCCTTTAAATAAAAAAACAATGTATGCGTCTGACTCCAAACTAATATAGTGTAAATGTATTGTTAAAGGCTTGTGGATTCTTTTTTCTATGGTAAAAAATGCACACATGCTAGTACCATGTTGAATTTGCAGACTGACACAGCTTGTATCTCAAAAGCAAAACTGAATTATCTCCCTCCTCTTTGCCCACTGGTCTTAATAAAGATGAAACTCAATTTGCACTGCCCCCCCAGATCAAATTTTAATTAGTTTTTTCATTCATCCCTCTCTGGATCTTGATTCTTGCGGGGTGGTGAGGAATGGGTGTGGTATTTGTCCTCACTCTCCACCGCACCCCGGGGGTGAACATGTCCCTAACCAAACCTTCAGTCCCTGCCTGCTTCCCAAGCTGTCGCAGACAGACAAAATGCCACATTAGTATTCAGACGACATCAGACCTCTTGGACAAACCCTCACCGGACAAAGCTAGACAAGCACACAAAAAACTATTTATATAAGGATCAGGAGCTTGAGTTATCAGCACAGGGGAAAATATGCACCGGGGGACTGGTTAAAAACTTTTCTTTATCACGACTGCATGTATTTCTCATTGCATGCTGCACATTCTGCTGATTGCTATAGCACGTTCATAATGCATAGAAGGTATTGCGGCGAGACAAAGCTAATTATTAGGAGGCGAGCGATAACACTGACACATCACTAAAGCAGGAGTACGCTGCTGCAAAGTGCTGTGAGCGAGACTTTTAAACTCTACCAATCTCATTTTCTCGCTGTTTGTGCGAGGTGTTGATACGTCCCATTAGTCTGTCCATCTCTGCTCTCATCCCACTATTACAATCCCATCCTTCGCCCACCCCCACCGGTTCTAAATGATATGCTGATAGAAAGCTAGCGTACTGTGACATGTCAGCATATTTACAGATAAAGGTTTTTAATAAATGCCTTAATGGTCCAGAGCACTGTTGGCGTGATACACAACAACATGGAGGATGTAATGGAATTTGCCCATAACTTTGCATTTTCCTCTCATAAGTTACTTCAACAGAAAGGTCGTTTTTGGAATTTAGTGCAACGTGGAGGAGCTAGCTAAAGGAAAGTGAGCCGTTAATACTAGTGAGGATATGCACTGTACGTCTCAATTGCCACCAACAGTCCCATTCAAACATGGGAAGCACTCAGCCACACAGATTGGAAGTCTGATAGGCACAGCGTTAAAATCCACCTGAGGCAGATGAACACTGTATAACCCCGTACACAGCTGAAATCCATACCTCTAAATGTGATTCACTGCATCTTAGCCACTACATGAGTCACTTTCACAAACTTCATGAACTTGAAAATGACACAGAGACAACTCATTGAATCTTGGATCCTGATAGAGAAGTCACTGCAGCGGAACAACATTGTACAATACAATGTTATGCAAACAGAATTGTCCCCAAACTGGCTAGTCACTGCTGAAACCTTGAAAATTTGCATTTACATTGGAAAATAATGCAGTTTATGAGATTTGCAAGGTAAGAGCTAAGAGTTTTGTCTTCACATGGTAAATATTTGGAAAATTCCCCCTTTAGTATACCGTATAAACAAATGAAAGGTAATGTAGTAGACAATATCAAATAGCGGGTAATGCATAGAGAATGAAAATGACAGATGGGGAAAATGGCACAGAATG
Organism: Plectropomus leopardus; assembly: GCF_026936395.1. Lineage (NCBI taxonomy): Eukaryota > Metazoa > Chordata > Actinopteri > Perciformes > Serranidae > Plectropomus > Plectropomus leopardus. Next base: position 5,309,386 of record NC_142198.1, on the reverse strand, counting down.
TTCTGCAGTTTCATTGTTCATTTTATACATGTAAGGATTCATGCTACATATTGGGTCTACAATGCCAGAGTGGTTTCATTGACTTAAGTAACTAAACCCCCACTTTCGTGTGAGTGCCTCCTCCCGGAATGTAAAAAATAGTCTCAAAAACAGGCAGGGCTGGGAGGAGGGCTACAATAAGCCCAGTCAATCGTGCTGCCCTCTCCATCCACAGCACCTCCCTCCTACCCCCACAAACACAATTTGAGTAAGCGAATCCAGAAAGGTGGTTCACAGGGGGTTTTGTTGATGATGATAGAGGGTCCTGCTACTGGGATAGACCAATAGCAAAATTGTTCAATTTCAACCTTTGGAAAGCACTCACTATGCATATTTATACACAATATGTAGAATTCCAGTACTTCGTACTCAAATGTCAAGAGTTCGACCTGAATCAATCAACAACACTACTAAATATCCATATATATTGCTTTTCAAATGAAAAAAGTGGTTTGGGGGTTTAGTTACTCTTTAAAAAGGGCAGCATCTACACAACCCAGTACAATAGGTGGTGGTACACCTTTAAAGTTGGTTTGTGAGCCACTAATAATCACAAATAATCAGAGGAAGAACAAGCACAGCACGCTGACTAGAGAGCAAAACATGTCATCACAAGTGTCAACGTCTTCCACAGGTTCAAAGGAAGACAACACAATTTCACTGATGGTCTGATCTAGGACTCCCCATCAGATCAACAAACTTCCTGCTGCCAAAAAACAGGCAAGCTGCAGCACTGAAGGACTGTGTCCAGAGCTGCTGTCCTCCGAGCAAATGATCAGTGTCTACCCAGCAAACTCACACCCAAAACACTTCACTCTGTCATCAAACTCATTAATAACTGTAATGTAACGCTAGCCGTGTGTGTGGGCTACCCTATCGCTGTGTGTGTGCGGAAGCATTTAATTTAAATTCTAAGGCAAAATGTTATATAAAATTCAAAATATGATTGGGAGGTTTATTGATACACTTCACTAACAAAACAAAAAGAATGTTTGAAGAGTCTGAATTTTTCTTTGTTTTTGTTGTGTTAACAAGTTTATGCACCCTCAGGTGTGCATGAACTACAGGTTATAAACTTATTTTTAAAATGAAAATATATGAAGTTATCAATTACTATCTCAGTATTGGGAATGAGAAGCAGGCACTTCTTGGTTATCACATCAACTGAAAAAATGCCACCTCATGCCTCCCTATACACACCAGCTGAAATTAAAAGAGATAATTCATTGCGGATGTCCGTAACCTTTGGCAGAGGGGTGATTGAGTGCATGTAAAAAAACGCGCATAGGTGGCAGAAAGTACAGAAAATAGTTGACTTACCGACTTGAGATGAGTCACCTGCAGAGAAAGAAAAAGAGAGAGAAAAAGAAAAGATGGATCAGTTCAAAGAGCAAAGCAAAATGTCACTCGAGTGCACCTGTTCGCCAAAAGATAGTTATGACAAAATGGGGGTATAATAGCACTGGGAGAGAAAGAAAAGTCAGGCTGCAATTAGCATTAGATGTCTACCAGAGTGCTATTCCACACGAGCCTCAGCAGAGCTGCTAATTGAGATGGTGGAGGAAAACAACTACCGGGTATTTTCAGAAGGCAGCATTCATATTTTCTTTATAAAACAAGTCTTAAAGGTCATAAGAGGACCTCTCCGGCAACAGCTAACTTCTTGACATTCACATTCTCTCTACTCTGCAAATAACTCCTCCTAGGACTCAAACTCATTAAAAAAAACACTGTGTTGTTGGGTTCTCTAAAATAATATTCTCCTTAACTGCATTTACCATGTATTTGTGACTTTTAAAACACAGAATTATCTAATTAAGCAAGTCAAAAGCAACCTAGAGGAATAATATAGCAAATTAAAGGCAAAAAGAGGCCAATTACAGAACCCAGATTTCGACAATTTAGTGGCAAAAATACACAGAATAATCAAGAAATAGTTACTAAATGCAGATTGGGCCTAGGATTCTGCCTGACATGACAAATCCACATGTGATGGCTCTTATTTGTCAGTCAAACAGCGTGATAGATTGAAAAAGAGGATATAAGCTGTATGGAGGATTGGCAAGTTACGAAGACACTCAAAGGACCTCCCAATACCTCCCAACACTGCTTAATAAAAAGGGAACATCGTCTGGCTCATGCTCCCTTTGGATTCCTTCCAGTGTTCAATAGATGATTCAAACATTAAAAAAACTTTTAATAAAAATGCATGATTCTCATCTGCAATATTGATCCATGCTGTAGGGTCAAATTCCTAATTAAAGATTGGAGCTGTTGGCAGGTGTTACGTATTGAAGCAAATATACATTAGGTGTTAAGATCAATTCGGGGCGGAGGTGCATCCAATTAAGTTGTGAGAAGCAAAACTTATTTTTCAGCAAAGTTGAAACACACACAAGGGAAAAAATCTGCACCTGCTGCACAAATTGGAGATGTATAACACTTAGACCCTTGTTAGTGACCTGTTGAAAACTATATTAGCTGCACAGTTTTCCAGGAGATACAGTCCTTATTTTCTGTTCTAAAACACTGTTTGTGATGTGTGAACAAGACAGAATATGGCAATACCTGACTGATTAAGGAAAACAAATGTCATTTCTTTTGTTTCTGGCACATGCAATTTGCATCCAAGTGTCCAAATGTGGCTATTTTCACCAGGGTGTCCTGGATGTCCTCGTAAAGTCGAAATATGGCATTCACACGAACTGGTCTATTGAACTATTCTGCTGAAATGTATGTACACAGTGTGCATTCAACAGCTTAACAAATCTAAAACATGAAAATAAAAGTAAACAAAGGCTGAAAAGAGTATGCCAACTTTGACTCACAATGGACACAAACCTCCTGTGTGAAAGTCCTGTGCTTCCCTCATTCATCCATCACATCTTACTAACTCAATGGACTGTGACTATGTCACCTGACTTTCTGGCGGTACATTTGTTATTTTTTTCACATAGATCTATCTCTTTAATCCCAGAGAGGATTCCAATTTGGCTATTATTAGTCCTGATTATGGCTTGTTTGCTCTTATTCTGACAACTGAGCCACACTACCTGCATGAGCAGCACCTCGCTGAACTGCTAGAACTACTGTATTTCCATAGTTAAAAGCTGATACTACAAATATTTGCAAATGCTTCACAATAAAAACGCATTTTGTCTGCCACACAGAAACATTGCCAGAAGGCTTTTATTTTGAAGCAGAAACAGGAGGTGTTATGGATGGAGTTATGGATATTTTTTCATGTCTGAGTGATCTAGACATTGAAATTATAGTGAAAAGTGGCAATATGTCAATATAAATGAACCCCCCCAAAATATTTCCACTGTCTATTTTTTGCTGAAAACTGCAAGTCACACAGAAAAAATAGGCGAGACTCCTTTTATCTCAATATTTTGCATCTAAGCCATTCTGCTCACACTTACAGTGTGCCTGCTCTAGTCTGTTAATACAGGCACTGAGAAAAAAAAGTACAAAAGGTTCGGCAATGCACACGCTGCAGCGTGTCCCGGGCGTAACTGTGTAACTGACCTCAATGCTTCAATATAATGAGTAGCCAATCGCAATAGTAGGATCCATAATAACGCGTCATAAGTATGACCGAATAGCTGCAATGTGAATATTCCTACCTGTGTGCAAATACACTTTCTTTTTTTTTTTTGAAACAAAAAACAAAAGTGACATTGTAATAAGTGTAACCTTACATTACTGGTTAGATAATGAATGACTCAAATTTAATAATGCTATTTTCAATGCACGGATTAGAAAATACTCTCTCATTAAATAGAGGGAAAAATATTAATTTTTTAATGTTTTAATGGCTCTGTGTATTAAAAAAATAGAAGTTCAGGAGCTCTCTCAAATTCACAATGTCAGGAACAGGGTAATTTACACCTTTGCCAACTGAGCTGATGGTTAGAGTTCCCTTACAGCATATTTTTGCCAGCCATGAACAAAGTGGCCCAGGATCGGCATTCGTCTTCACTGGCAAGATGGTTACAATTCCATGTCCAAGGTGAAAAGAAGCCTCTTCAGTCCCAACACACGGAGCAGAGTCAAGAATCTCAGCCAGAGCAGATGGAGCGCAGGGCGCTTTGCCTCGCAGTGCTGACATTGTTCTTCATCTACAGTCCAAGCACAAGAGCTGAGACAGAGCTTGAATGTCCACAGTGGTGGATGAAGGCAGAGGAAGAAAAGGTGCCAGAGAAATGAACACAATCAATAGGTCTGAGTCTCCCAGGCCTTGTTTGTTAATATCTTGGATTTTTGACAAGAATGTCTCCGGCTCCCGAGTGGTATCAGCTGCCCCTGCTTGCTCCGACTTCAACAAACATGCTCAAACACATGGGGGTAGAACCGATGACGGCGGCGAGCAGTGTGTGTGTGTGACTGAGACAAGAAGGCAAAGATAACAAATTAAGAGATAGTTGGTCAAACATAGCTCATCTATCAAGCCTTTCCACTTTTCCTGAGGCTACAGCGAGCACGCCAAAGGAGACAAAGATGTACAAAGCAGCACAGACACTCCCATGTGATATCATATCATGTCAGCTGTGTACAAATATAAAGTTATGGTAGCTGCCATCTTTACAGTGTGGGATGCAGAAGGGTGACCATATTTTATTGATGATATATCACTCTGGAGGGCTGATAGGACCAAGGGGCAGAGCTATAAAGTCTCTAGTGACCCGCATAGTATAGTAAATAACCCACCAGCTGGATGCCATCAACAGTTTCTGGGGGTGCTCCGTATTTCATAAAGGAAACATAAAGGCCAAGGCTGGTGGGCTTTTGTTAGCCGAGCTACTATTTTTTTCACACCCTCTACACTGTATGATACCCCTCATTACACCGAACAATGCATGTAACTTTTTGTGACCATGGTGCCATCACTGGAAAATCAAGCCATTTTCTTTTTTCTGCGACTCAGTCTCAGAGCCAAGAAGTAGTGACCCCTGTCTGCTGTCGATTTACTCTCCATCTCTTACCGCACTCTCCACACCTCTCTTTCTATCTCTCTCTCTCAGCACGCTTAACTGTCAACCCTTCTCACCCATACGCTGAAAGAGAGGAGTGTGGAGAGAACACGACACACATGAATGAGTGAGACGCCGAGCACCGACACACACACACACACACACACACACACACACACACACACAAGGAAAAGAACAATACAAGGACACATAGGGACAAACTGTGGATGTCCACAGTTCAGGTTAAAAAAATAAATAAGAAACAGACACACAGAAGCATATGAGCAAAATAGCAGCCAGATTTGGTTTAGCACACTGTTATGAATTGTACCCAGCTTATCGTTATGTGTTTTGTATACAAAATTTAAGTAACTCAGTTATACTTAGATTATTTTATTTTTATTTTATTATTATTTTTATTATTTTATTATCTAAACTAATAGGCTACAACTGAATTACAATCAAGTTTTTTGACTAGAAAAGCTTATTTGTTTTGAATCATTATAAATTCACCCCAACTTGTTTTCTCAAATTCAGTCCATTTGAAAAAAAAAAAGCTGTTTTTAAGTTGAAACCACTAGTTTCTTTTTATAGTGTATAATTTTGTTATTAGATCATTAGCAGGCAACAAACTGTTGTAAAAACACAGTTCATCTTGTTTTTATGTTACCTAGCTGCAGTGGTGAGGCTATTTTTAAATACCTTGCCTTTTAAATTGATGCTAGTGTCTAATGTTAGCTAAGAGAGATAGCTTGCTGTTGGAAAATGGCTGCCACGGCCACCATAGTCCGAGTTTGCGATGACCCAATATCCAGTTTTGTTCCCAATACAACTATCAAGACCGGCCAAATTTAGTGCTTTCAAAATGACCAATTTCTATGATTTATTGAGTTATGCCGCCCCATTATAATTATTTCTGGGTTCTCATTCCTTTGGCACTCTATCAGGGTCCTGGAACTGGTGATTCTAAAGTTTGCTTCAAAGTCCAAATACCCATGAAGAGAATGGTTTACTGAAAACAAGTATCTCAACCAAGATCATTAAAACTGAGAGTAAATCTACATGTTCGAAGCTGATTACATTGTGAAAAATGCTATCAAGAATTAGAAAATAAAAACGTACAAAAGTACAAGTTTCTGAGTTGAAACAGATTTTCCAAATTCATGAAAAAAAGAGAAACCACTGTGTTTTCTACTATGCACTTTATCTTTGCTTTGCAGCATTACTGACTTCATCCCATAAACCAACATTATTTATGCTTTCAAAGCTGGTACTTCTTAAAAAGGCATAAGAGAGGTAAAGACAGAGGCAGTGGGCGTGAGGCAACATCAAGAACAACATATTAGGAATCAATGAATTCAGTCAAAAACTCCAACTGAGCACGGCTCTTACTTGAACTGTTTCACTATTAATATTTCATCTCGCCACCATGTCTCCGTCTACTGACATCAAACAACAGCTGAAGCTGTTCCTGGTGCGATCTCTTGCATTGTGAATAATGGCATCAACACGGAAATAACAAAGCCGTGTGCCTACAAGAGTCTCCCCCTGTAGTGGGCAAAGTTTGAAAACAGGAAAGACGATTGTGCATTTACTGAATTCTCAAGAGACTGTGGGGGAAAATCTATACTCTCCAACAGAGGTGACGACCCAACTGTTGCAATGACTTTGTGCTCATTTTCCACAACAGCGAGCAAACAAGGAAAAACTGTTGGCATTCCGCCTTGATCAAGATCTTATTACTGGTGGATTTCACCTAATGAGATAAATGGATAAAAGCAGTACGTTACTCACTCCACTGTGCTCTTTTAAGATGTGCAAGGAATAAAGTACCATAAATCCCATGCTAGAGGTTCACCACTGACAGTAACTACCTGTGCACAGGGCTGGGAAATATGGAGAAAATCAAAGATCTATTTTTTGACAAAATATTCTGATATCAATATTGCAACAATATTTTAGGGTTGACTACTGGTGCTTTCAAGAAAAATCTTTACAATGAAATGTTAGATTTTAAAAAATGACTAAAATCACGCAAATAATAGCAGAAAACCAAGACCTGAGCAGCTAGAACAGCCTGTTTAATTCAGAAGATTACATCATTTTACTGTAATGCAGCCTTTAAAATAAAATAAAAAAGACAACACTTAAATAAAATAATTTTCAAAATCTAAGATGATATCAAGATAGCTAAAAGATCAAGAGACATATTGTCCAGTCCTACCCGTGCATGGTTTAAAATATTTAAATTCTATTGGGTAACTTTATTGAAAAACAAATTAAATGCTGTTCAAGTAAAAAATGATAATCATATTACTAAATCCCCTGGGTGAAACACAAAAGTATAATATTTGTACAAATGTGGTGAAACAAAACTACTGGTGAAAGAAATTGCCTCCAGGTAGTCTTCATAGACACCTTCCTTTTGGTTAAAAAAATAAACTAATAACAGAATGGACCCCCATTCCACTGAAATAAACTGGCAGTGGAGATAACATGCACATCAGGCATGAAATTAATGTTCTAATTAACTCTATTAACAAAGAAAAATGACAACAAGGATTCAAACTGAATTTCAAACAACAGCAAAGAATGTAAGTTATACAATTATCATGTGTCATCCTCTGATGTGATGTCTCAGTGACTATGTTTACATGCACAAAATATTCTGTTTTAGGCCCTTATCCCGAAAAAGATAATGTTTTAAAGTCTTTCATAATCTTTAAACACATGTATTTTTCTCTTCCAACTGTTGGTTAGTTGGTTTGTGGACAGCTTGTGTCACAAAGTGTGGTATAAACTCCAAATTAGATGTATATCTTGAATGCGCAGTCCATGTCCAAAGAATGCTCCTAAAAGGTCTCCATTCGAAAATGCTTTATTTGAATAAAGGCTTACTTCATAACTCATGTCAAATTCTGAATATTTTCATATTCAGTCATATAATACTGTCATATAATATTGGAATATTAGTGTGTATGTAAACAAAGCTATTGTGGCAAGTTGGGAAGTACAGAAAAATACTATTTGGAGTGTAACATGTATGTGTTTGGCCTTATAATTGGTCACTTTAAATGATTTAAACACAGCACATCCTTATTACATGAAAGTATTCAATAACAAACTAGGAACAGAGAAAAAAATGCAGAAGTAATCTACTGTTCCCAGCATTTTTCACTATGGCTTCATTCATTGTCAAATATCCAGCTGAATTAAATGACATCCTAGTCGGTATTAGATAAAACGTCATATGGATTACTAATAAGCCAGTCACTTTGGCTTTACAAAGTTCGATGTGAGGTAAAATATTCATCCAAGCAAGTGCAGAGAACACGATGTGCCGAAGCTACAGCATTTGAAGAGGGGCTTTTAATCAGTAATAGGGCAAAGAGATCAGCATGTGATATTCAGTGTCTCCATTTAATTTCCCCTCAAGATGTCACTGACAAGTAATCATCCGCTGTCTGGCCTTTACATAGCGCTCTGCGTAAAACTAACTCTCAGACATCTCTATGTGTGCGTGCTGAAGACTAAAGGGACATACACTGCTCAAATTGTTCAACATTGTTATTTCATCTGTGTCACTGTAACATCCAAGAGGTGTAGCAGATGTCCTTAATAGACACAGGGACAGGGAAAATTAGCTCAGGGTTTTCATTTGAGCCCATGAACATGAATCGCTTTGCCTTCTATAGTGAAAATGAACATGGTAATACTGGCTATCATGGGATCTTTAAAAGAACATTTGACATTCAAGGTGAAAATTCCCGCAGAGGCAGTGAAATTAATCAAGCTTTTCAGTGGTGTTATACTGTAAAGTTACCTACTGGTTTGAATGTTAAAATGTCACTCAAAAACCAAGCATGACTATAATGTGTAAGACTGATTCAAACTTTTGCTACTCTGACTTGCAAAGCAGTGCATTTGAACAGAATAAATAAATGAAGATTAATTCCTGAACGTTACTTCCCAGTCTACCTCTTTATCTCGGCTGTCTTTCTTCAACAGCGTCTCACTACTGCTCAGTCTCTGTACTTCTTTTTTCAGGTTTTTTCATTCCAAGGGATGTGCAGTGAGGCTTTGCAGTCTACAGTTCTCTGACAGGGACACAACACCTTTTTAGCATAAAAGCCAAGTAAAGGTAAGGTGCTCCTGTTGAAGTGTAATTACTGTAAAATGAGTTACGTCCTTTACAGAAGGGGTCACCTCTAGGAAAGGTTGCTTTCATTGAAAAAGTCATAAGTAAGGAACTCAAATTCACCCCATGGAGGGTCAGTGTTTTTAAAGGTTAAGCCAGTAGGCCAAGCAACTTACTTAGTAGGCACTTAGAAATTAGCACAGTTTGATTGCCTTGGTATTAAACTGAAATCCAAACGATTTAAAACAAACATCCTGGCTAATTGCTTACATTTAAATTAAAGAAATGATAATAACAGGGTCTTGGGAAGGAGGTTGAATCAGTGCAAACCACAGTATCTTGGGCAATTACCATTTTAGCCTCACCACTACACAACCCTCCTAAAAACAACAGGAGAAGACTGAAAGGAGAGAAGGTATAAAGCAAGCCCTGAGGCCATGTGTGCACCATTATATCCTACCCCAGAGGTGGGCTATTGTTCTTCAAAGAAAAAAAGAAGGAACAATGTGCTTTCACCCCAGCAAGCAAAAACAGTTAACTTCTATCATGCAAAGCAGCTCTAGATCTCTCCGACCACATGAGGATGGAGCTTTCTCCTTCCTGGTTTAGGCCTCCTCTGGACATCGAGTCTGCTGCTAATTTAATGGGCTCAGACATCCAGGGAACCTAGCTCACAGGAGAGGGTACTTTGAACCAAGGACCCCCTCTGCCAATCCCACAGTCACTGAAAACCAAGCCAACCAAAGACAAGACAAGAATAAACCACTGGTCATAGAGAACTCCACTAAAAGAAGAACTCACTCTGTAAAGCACCTTTTGACGGATCACATGAACAAAGGGGCAAGTGGGACTACTTGAACCACAGCTTCCACTAAAGCCCATGAGGTGAAGGCAGTGTGCCCAGATGAACTGGAATCCAAACCAAAAAAAGAAGAGACAGGCACTAAATTCTGAAGTGCTTTCCAGGGCAGAGTGATTGTTGCAGTCCCTGGTCACAGAACCATGGGTTATATCACCTGTCACCTGAGAGTGCTTGAATCATTGTTCAGGTCCAACCCCTAGTCCAGAAAGTGATAAAGAGCAATGATCATGGAGACAGTACTGCTCTTCTAAAGTGTCCCAGACCAGCCAATCCCCAAGGGAATCAAGCATTCTGAGCTGCTGTCCCCTCATGCAGTCAAAAACTGCAGGACACCTAAAGACCTGCACAGCTTGGAAAGCAGACCATGGTTCCTGCTCAGGCAAGTTAAAGCTCTCTAAATGCAGCTTGCAAAACTAGCATAGAAAGTGATTTGTCAAATGAAACAAAGGATATGGGACCTGTACTTTCAAAGCATATTTGAGAGCCATCTTTTAGGCATCCATGTGAGGAAAGATCAAAGTATTTGTGGAACAACTTGTATAAAGTCCTCCAAATTAGATGAGATAAAGTATTTGGCATCATCACTTGGAACAGAAATATCTGCTGTTTTGGGGCGCTTGATGAAACAACTGATTCTGCGGTCTTTCTTCAAAGGACCTCCTCAACTATTGTGCTACCTTTGGGCATCCCAACCAAATGGCTAACCGGTTTAATACACATATGAATCTCAAATCATCAACTATCCTTGTGAATACTAAAAGGCTGATGGACATCAATGACTTATTATGATTAAGAATACTGTGATCATAAAGTGAAATAACGCTGGTCAGAAGGTAAAAATAAGAATCTAGATGAGGGCAAACAACCACAGGGAAGATGAGCAAAATAGAAGTAGCATTCAAAAGACAGTAACATCAATATGCTTCATCCTTGTACTGTATTGTGATTTTGAGTGTCACCCCTCTACCCTGTCCTTGGTTTTCTAAATTGTGAAAAGCATGTAATTTGTGAGGGTATTCATAACACAAGTATGTTGGTATGTGTCTTTTATGTGGTATTTACAAGCATCACTCCCCTGTGCCCTCCCCTCTCTCATACCCCCTCTGCTATTCATGCATTTTAGGATATTTGCTTTTGATCATATTCCAGGGTCAATACTGGAATCCCTGGAGTCAACTGAGGTTAAATAGTCTATTTGCTGTCACCATTGCCAGTGCAAGGTAAAATAAGTGGGAGACTGTATATCAGCCCAGCTTCACTGCAGACATGAGAGCTGCTGTTGAAAAGTGGATCTTTGGAAATATGACAGCTACTCTTTAGTGTTTTACGTAGGCTGTCTGTGTCCAGGCCATAATTATATGGTAAATAGCTCATCAATTGCAATGAAGCTTAGGGCCAAGCTTAACTTTAGTACGACTTTAAAGGTGTGGGTGTATGTGTTTATTCACATGCACAAAAATGCCACTGTGTTTCTTTGATGCATGGGCAGCATTATATACAGTAATGCCAACTCCAAAAGAGTTGTCCAATTAGGTTACACACAAATGACAGCGCAGCTAACAAGCAGACCCACCAAATAAACAAACGTTCGACTGCATGTGGATAGAACTGAAAACTAGAATTACCACTTTACGGTTGTATGTCTCTGCAAAGCAGCCAAGTTGCACTTACAGTTTTATCCATATTTGTGAAAATGTGAATGCTTCAGTCATATCTTCCACTCGGCTGCACAGAAGATCTCTACAATCCACACAGTGTCAAAACAAAATTAGTGTCTCTTATTCAGAGTCTGACCAAAGCCCCATCATATGTTGAGTGAAGGTCAGAAAAGTGCTTTTGTAGAACATTATGGTGTAACAGTTAGGCTGACCAGTGAAATTTTGGACATACATTGTCATCACTTCATAACTTTATCATATTAGAAATTAGTGTGAAATGTTATGATGATTTGCATATGGATTATTGAGTTATAGTCAAAAACATGATTTGAGATTGTCACAGTGACCCTCACCTTTGACCGTCAAAATTGAATCAGTTTATTCTTGTGTCCAAGTGCACATGTGAGCCAAATTTAAAGTTACCTCAAGGTGTTCTTGAGATATCACCTTCAAAAGAATGAGACCAATGCAAGGTCACAGTAACATTGACCTTTTACGAAATTCTAATCAGTTCATCCTTGAGTCCAAGTGGATGTTTGTGCCAAATTTGAAGAAATTCAAAGGGAGTTCTTGAGATACCACGTTCACGAGAATGCAACAGATGGTGTCACAGTGATCCTGACCTTTAACCTATCACCACCAACATCTAATAATTTCATTGTTAGTCCACACGGTCATTTGTGTCAAAATTTAAGAAATTCCCTCATGGCATTCCTGAGATCTTGCGCTCACAAGAATGGGATGGATAAAATATGTACAGACAGGGGGGACGGCCAGGGGACTGTGTTAGAGGAACTGTGGTGAACAGCTAGCAGACCATTTTCACATATTTTGGAGCTGCCCAGCTATTCAGCCATATTGGCAAAAGATTACACAAGTAATACAAAATATTTTTGGAGATGAATTCAACAGCTCTTTCTCCACAATCTACTTGGGGAATATTGCACCCCATATACCGGGACGAGACAAATATCTTTTGAAAATTTTATTAGCAGCCAGTAAGAAAACCATAACTCGGAGCTGGTTACAGCCCACACCTCCAGCAGAGTCTCACTGGATCGATATTGTGACCAATATCCAAAATATGGAAAGGATGACCTTCTTGTTAAATCTACAGACTGATAAATATTTGCACTACTGGGAAAAATGGATTGTGTACATGTCCACAAGAGATGCTCATTGAGCCATCATGTATTTGTGACCCCATCAGTATAATGTCTGAATGAATGTATAGGTGACCAAATGTTTGTTCTATGCTCTTCTGTATGTTGTCTATGTCCACTTTTATAAAAATAAAGTACAAAAAAAAAAAAAAGAATGGGATGGATAGAGAACCCAAAAAAATAATGCCTCCAAGGTATAAAAAGCAAGAGAGTGTCCTTTGCTGTGTCTGAAAGGAAACATGAAAACCACAAGATGAAGTCATCTTTTTTTGTATTGAATTGTAATAGACACTAGTTTGAGCCTAAAATGTATCTAAGGGTATTTCTCCCCACTTTTTCCCTTTCTTCAATAAAGCAATCAACAACCAGCCAAACCAGACTCCATATCAAATGTAGTTTGCAATTTTTTTTAAAAAAACTACCCATGTCAATTAAGTATCCTGCTGTAGTCTACCTAATAATTCTATTTATTTTTATCCTGCTGCATCCACAGGAGGTGCGGGGAAGCTCTGTTGCCAGGTAACAGTGCCACAGTTGAGCGACTGAGCTGGGTTGATAGCCAGAGCAGTTTTCCGAGGAACCATTGGTGCTTTGGACCCTAAGAGGCCTGTATGCTTGAGTGGCTCTCCCAGGAGAAAATAAGAGTGACGGCCTTAACACTCATCATAGCCCTGTTTGAGCGCAGTGTGGAAGAGAAAGACATTACAGTAGCTTTAAGGGGTGAAAACAATAATGTGTTTGAGAAGAAAACATACAATGTTACAATAGTAATTTTGAGGAGTGAAGAAGTAAGTAAGGGTTAGGGGTCAGTTATGTAAGTCTGGCATCTTCCTGTTATAGTGTTGCAGCCCATTCTCTATCATGAAATCTTTTTTCAACCTTTGATAGAGCAAAATGTGTGGGTTTTTTTTACGAAAACATGGAAAGGAGGAAGCAATAAGTAACGAAAAAATAAATTAACCAAAAATTGCAATAAATGATTGAAAAGTACAAGATTATTGCCAGAAAATTAGTATAAAAAAAGGAGAAAAAAAGGGATATGACTAGAAAAGCATTTACAAAAGTATAATAATGTTGTAGCATAATTTTAAATATTTAGTTATGATAATATTTCCTTAATTTTTTTCATTTTTTCCCTTGACATTTTTCCCTGTAGCGTTTTAAGAATGCATCTCTAAATCCGCTAATTTCCTGAAATGTGTTAAACATTTCTAATAAAGTCGCTCATTGCCTTTTCCCCATGTTTTAGAAAGAAATCATTTCATTCATTTTGTGGTTAAAGGTTTAAATACTTATGAAAGGTGTCTGAGAGCAGCACAGGACAAGTGATGTCGCTCCAGGTTTCAAAAGGTTAAGTATTAGTTGAGGGAAAATGACTATTACCGAAATTCAAAACATCTGTGTACTTCATGTAAATAGCTAAGTGCTTCACCCAGTCACATTAAATTTGCACATGTCCTTAATAGTCCAGTGAGTTTTAAAAAGTGTGTGTGTTGCATTCTGTTAAAATGAAGTAATATCAACTGGCACGCCGCACATCATGCTTCCTGTGCATCCCAGTGACCTTGAGGGTGCTTGCCTGTGATATGACATGCTCCCTCTCAGATGGTGGGTAGTGCCAGAAGCCAGTGTTTGACCAATGCTTCACACACAAACGCACATACTGATCCCCCTCTCCGAGTGCGTCTGCACATCTCTTTCCTGGACCCCAGTCCATGCTCTAATCCTCTGGACTGGATGCTGAGGCTGCAGTCTGGTAATTCACCAAATCCCCTTCTGCTACCCTCAGCCCATACCTCTCCTCTGATGTCAAGTGCTCCTTGACAGTACAAATGCAAACACACGTGATATTAGACATGACAAACACACATTAAAGCTATATGCTACCTGTGTACAAACTATACCGAATGCCAGCATTCAGATTTTATGTCTCCGGCTTTCTCTGTGTACACCATTTTCTTGGCTTACAGTAAAAGAGCTTCTTTTTCATGGTTTTTCACTTGATGAAGTGTCAGCATTTACAGCCTGCATGGCTTAGGTCTGCTTTCTGCCTCTTTTCTGTAATGAGCTCCCCTTTATGTCTACATCCTCAACACTGTCACTGGAAAAACATCCACATCTGATCGCTGATTTCATTAAATGGTTTGTTTTTTTCCTCGTGAAACACCAAAGTGCTCCCAGATTTGCCATTAGCGAGCCCCCACAAGAACAATATGTAATTTCAGCCTGCCACTGAGAGTGTCTGAGCATGTCAGTCAACAGCAAAATATAGACACTAAACACTAGATAAGACATGATTTTTGTTTATTTATTTATTTATTTTCCCTTTTCTTAGAAAATGGAGATTAGAAGCAAGGATAAATGATAAAATGGGCACACTGAGAGAGATACTGTCTCATCTTAGATGGATGATAGATATTGTTTTCGCCCAAGAGGACGCGTGTTAAAACAAAAGGGAAAACAATATTTGAGTAGGGTGTATTTTTTTGTGTACAAACAAAACAATTGTAAGCAGATATAATTACGCCATAATTGCCAAAGCAAAGCACAGAGCATATAACACCACATCAAGCATTACAGTTTATCCCCGTTCACTGTGAAGCACTATTATTACATGTTTCTAGATAACTGTCAGGCTTTAAAAAATTGTGCATGACACCTTTTTCTACATGGTTAATTTGGTGAGATGGTTATTATCTGCATGATAAACAGGTTTAATCAGTTGTGTATGGCTCTCAGTTGTCCTGCTTAATTGAAACTAGGTAACAAGTTGAGGTAATGGAAGTAAAGATGCCACACAGACTTCATGAAATGTTCAGCAAACTGCACAAAAGCCAAAAATTCTGAATTTGTGGGTGATGTCATAAGAGTTGGAATAGAGGAAAATGATAAATGAGGAGGCGGCTGGATATAAAAAAGGGAAAATAAAGATTTTGGCACAGTGTGATTTGTCTATGCATAAGAGTAAAGTAATGACTTGAAGGACACTTTGAAGGCTCTCCAGGGTCCAACAAAGCGGAGACATTTCAGTCTGCTTTGGTACTTTGTGAGAGGTTAAGAAGGGTACTTTGTAAACGCTGGAGTGTCCTGCTATCAAGGCCTCTGCTCTGTTCCTTTATGATTAGTGTGCTTGTTCTGTTAGATGTGATTGGACTAATGCTGTAATGCTCTGCCCCAGTTAATGGTCTGTGGTTACTGTTGCCAAGCCCTGCTGCTTGATTAAATTATTCACTTAATATTTATATTAGTTGATTAATCTACCAATTAATTGGCTGGGTCAAAGTGATTTTAACTGGGACTTTGTGGTATTATTTGAGATTCACTCAGTGAGAACTTGTTGTGCTTTAAACACGCTTCCAGACGTTGGTATACTAATAAGGCATTACATGTATTCATCACAACAAGACTTAAGTATTCCAAGTGGTTTCCTTAAGTTACCTCTAGAGGTAGGATTCACCAGAGGCCCCAGTATATAATATCATTGCAATACCTAAGTCAGAGTAAAATAATACCATGCTACTTAAATCATGATCCAATATTATCACAATACTTTAGTTATTATCTAATATTATCACAATACTTAAGCCATGATACATAATTATTTCAATACTGAAATCATAGTACTATATTATTATGACTAAAGTCACAATACAAAATTAGCACAGGACTTAAGTTGCGATACAATATTTTGAAATCCTTGAGTCATGATACAATGCAAACATGATACTTAAGTCATGATGCAATATTGTCATGATACTTAAGTCACATTATCAATATTATTGCAATACTTAAGTCACAAAACAGTATTATCACAAAACTTAAGTTGCAATACAAAATTATCATGATACTTAAGTCATGATACAATATTATTATGAAACTTAAGTTGTGATACAAAATTATCACAACACTTATTTACAATACAGTACAGTCACAGTACTTAAGTAAGGATACAATATTATTACAGATCTTAAGTCATGATACAATATCATTATGAATATTAAGTTGTGATACAAAATTATTGCGATAGTTAGTCAGAATACAGTATAATCACTTTACTCCAGTCAGAATACAATATCATTGTGAAACTTAAGTCATGATACAATATCACCACGATACTGAAGTCATAATACAATACTATCTCGATATTTAAGTCAATATACAATATTATTACAATACTCAAAAAATAATAAATGTATTATCACAATACTTAAGGCGAAATCTAATATTAACATGATACAATATTATTGCTATTTTAAACATAGTGCAATATGCTGAGTATTGAGATAATATATTATTATTATATTATATTATTATATAATTTTTTTAAACTGCAAATTTTGTCCCCAAAGGAACACTTTGGCAACATTTATCTAATAAGATAGCATTTTTTTTTTCAGTAATTTTTTATCGCAGCAAATTATATGCAGTGGACTGAAAAAGTAACTGATTTTATTATTCTAGAAGGCTAACAAAATTTTAATTTCTATTTGTATTATTAATAATTTAAATGATAGAAGAACAAAAATGGTGTCAGTGTATTGTTACAATGCAAAATATCACAGTATTAGGCATGATTGATTTTTTACCCCACCCCTAGTTACTGCAGTTCTTTCTTCTCAATCAGCATATCATCAATTTAACTTATCATACATTCATCATCCAGAGTTGACACGCAGCTATAAAAAAAGGTTTTTGTTTCTTTTTCACAAAACACAATATCAGTCCCAGACTGAATTTAAAGTATGAGAGATTTTTACAGTGGCGATAAAGTATTCAAGCATTAAAATACTAGACAGCATATTTACGCTGCCCATGTGTGCTCACTTTCCATGTCCCTTTGTATTACATACATTGTTGCCATTATGTGGCTAATTACAACACTACTGCTTTAATGCTAGATTATGTCTATGTGATGTAACCACGCATCATAGACGTCATGTGTAGATGTAATGCTCTTACATTATTTGTTTTAGTGTCATTGCCAGAGTAAGCAACCGAGATTGCATAGGTCAACGAGTGCACATTGAGAGAGACCCAGTTTTGAAATTGAGTACCAACTCTGCCTATCCCCATGATTAAACAGTCTATTTACAGGTGGTGAAAAGTATTACTGCATGTGTATAAAGAAAAGCTGTTTTATGGCTCCACGAGGAGCAGCGCACTGTCTAACAAGTGGCTTCGACTGATGAGGCAATTTATTAGACGTTTTATTGGATGTGATATCCCTGGCTCTGCTGCATCAACTTTGATTTCTTTTTTCTTTTAACCGTCCATCTTGAGACCAATAATTTTATCGGAATTCAATGCTGAATTGGTGGAGTACTCTTAACTGACTGGCTCCCAGCAGGTTATTCAAACAGTTACTTCATCTATAAACAAACCCACATAGTGTACTGCACCTGAAAAAATATTGATTAATTATGCTAATGAATGAGCAGTTTTAGCAGGAATTAATGACTGAAATGGATGTAATTAATTAGTGACAGTTTGGCAAAAATGTGTTAAAATTTGAGTGCTGAAAATATTGATGGGCACTCGAGTAGACTCTGCTGCAGGGGTAATTGGAGAAGTTTTGATGGTTGTTGCAAATTTAAGATGACTTGCTGTTCCTAAAGAGGGAAACTACAATCTTCTCAACTATTTCAAAAAGTTACATATTCTAAAATGCATGCATCTTGCATTAAAGGCATCTTGGGGCTCACTAATCTGCGTCAGTCAGGTTTGAATGCCATCACCCTCATTTGGCCAAACATAATGTCTCAGAGTTCATAAACAGGAATGCTCTGTTGCACCTTTAATCTCTAACTGCTTCAGCAGAGGTGCTCAGCTGCTCCCAGTGAACAAGTGTCACAACACAAATGCAATAACGCAGAGAGAAGCTCTGCATGTCTTTGAATTTTGTTGTGTTGATTTCTTTACATAGCATATATATTTCAGTGACAGCTAACATTTATTTACAAAGTGTAAATGTTGGAGCTATCAGCTTTTTTTCATATTCCTTTTGATTTCCTTATTTTATTCATTTGCAGTCCCTTAAACACCAAGAGCCTTTGTTTGAAGATTGAATCAATATACATCCTCCCTCACCTTAAAATGATACAAGCTGTAAATAAAAACTGACAGGAGACCTTTCTGTTAGAGTTGATTCATCCTGTCAGACATGTTTGAATGTGTTGTCAAACAATGCACACTGGCGTGATTGACAACACTTGACAACACATGACACAGAAGCTGTTTTAACCTAGCAAATCGGAAAACCCTTCCCAAATTGTTTTTTTATTTATTGTCTTCACAACAGCTATAACCCCATGAGATGTATTTTGACCATGTAATGGAACTAAGGACGACTTTTTTAAGTGCCGGTGTGCAGAAGAAAAGAGGACTGACAGGTCAAGAAAAAGCTAATGTTATAAAAGCCTGTTGAGATTATCCTGAAGCCAAAAATGTAAATAGGGTGGGGGGAATGAGGGGCAGAAAGTGAATAATTAATAAGTGGATGCTGGGCAGGAATTATGGGATAAATGGAGTAGAAAAGGCATCGACCCAAATCTCCTTAACTTTCATACGGCGCAAAAAACCCGCAAACCTCTCATCACTGTAGCAAGTGTTCTTTAAAGGAAATAGGTTAACATCTAAATCCATTGACATACCATGGGTGTTTCATTACAGAGTTCAAGTGAATACTTACCTCTGATGGAGACACAATGTGATCTTCCTCAGTGTTAAAAGCTCAAAGTCAATTCAGCTACATCTGTTTAACCATTTGAGATTCCCTCTGTGGAGTATTGCAGCATTATTTGAGCTGCTCTACTACGCAGCTCATCTCTCTGTTTGAAGAACTCCCATGAATCGGAAGTAACACATGTATCACATGTTCCTAATTAACTCAAGTAGTATTATGTGCGCAACTAAGGACTGTATGCATGTGCAAAGATATTCTTAAAACAGAGCTACATCTACCTTTCATCTTTTCTTTCTTGTCTTTCTTTCTTTCTTTTATGGAACATATTGGTAGTGTTTGTGTGTTTCTGTTATGATACTCTTGGTCTTGTTTCTATTATGCTCCAGTCATCAGAGGTGTGGATTGTAGTCTCATGACTTGGACTCGGGTCAGACTTGAGATACAAAAATTGATGACTTTAGACTCTACTTGATAATGTCAAAAAAGACTTGACTTCAACTTTAACACCAATGACTCATGACTTCACTTGGACTTGGACTGTTGACTCTAAAATACTTGATACCTTCCCTCAAGTTGATTAAAAAGTATGTTTGTTTTTTTTTTAAATGGTGCCACATATCAATTCATTTCCTGAATCAAGTAACATTAACACTATTCATTCCCAGCAAGGTGAGGCTTGATTCCCCAGATGATCCACTTTTTTGAACCAATCCGACAGCATCCAGTCAAGCTTTAGGGGATAACCATGAAGAACTAATGTAACATAACTGAGAGTCAGTTGAGAAAAAAAAGATACCAAAGATAATTTTGTTGTGGTGGTTAACACAGAAAATCAATGGTAGCACACCAATATGCAAGTCGAAAATTGCAGATGGAGACTCAACAACTTGCAACAAACTTGTTTTAACAAATATGTACAAATTTGAAAAAGCATGAATTTACACTGCAGCGTGTCATGTAAAGACAAAATTGAAGATGATTCGTTGGGGAATGGGACTGATCTAATAAACAGTGTTGGTCTTCGTACCACAAACTATGATTAATCATTGAGAACAGTGAGTCATTATGCTTTTCTTCGACAAACTTAATAAATCATTCTTGTTAATATGAACCATTCTTGGGAATGGCTTTGAAACTAATGTTCTGTTATCATTTCACTTTATCAAAATATAAAATATAGTAATTCTTTCCCACTAACATTGTTAACCTATCCCCCATTTATCATCAAATAAACAGGCTAAATGTAAAACAATAATTATTTATAACAAATAAAGGAGGAGCTCTGAAAGGATCAAATTCCCATTTTTCAGTACAAAAGTCAGTGGTTTAAAATTATACTTATTTGTCTCTGAGAAGAGTAAGACTGGTAACCAATTAATGTTGTATAGCCTTAAACTGGTTTTGAGCTTCATCACACTGCATATGGTATTTATTTTCCGGTGGAGAAAGACAGTAAAAATACTCAGGGCAATGGCTCAGATGTCACAGACTTCCCTGGACTCAGATTATTTCATTATCATTTATGAGATGAATAAATTATGAATGCATATAGGCTCTGAATTGATGCCACAACAGAATAGGTTCTCTCACACCAAGACTTTAATTAACTTCATCATTGATGCTTTCTCCATTGAAGCTCGGAATTAACCATTTCTAACTGTGCATGTCCATAACTGCTTATGATATACCAGCATGAATATTAATTAGGCGACGTGGAATCAAACTGGGTGGCTGAAGGGACGGCCGGACAGAAAAACAAACGCATGCAGACAGATAATAGAGATTAAGAGGAAGCTCAGAGAGACTGATTGATGTATGAATACATAGAGTTTGAATGAGCACTGCCTGTACACTGTTTTTCTCTAAATTTCCTCAGGAGGGCATTGTTGTAAAAATCTATACCCTCACACAGAGGCACTTTGACAGTGCTGAAGGTGAAACAAGCAGAGCTACCTGTGGAAGCAGGTCTGCTCCATGTGTCGGCATCAGCTACGGATGGAAGTCGTTTTATTTAAAGGTATGAGCGTTGAGTAAAATGTGATTTATTGAAGGGCTCATTGATTCTGGCAGCCCTAAAGATCTGAGTTCACTCTGTCACAGGCATACTAATATCAACTGTTATTCTTAAGCATGTTCATCTGTCTTTAATGACAAGTGCACAAAATCTGAGGGTTGGGCTTAAGGTGCATGCAAACTGAGTCGGATGCTTTACCAGCACCAAAATGATGGTCATATATAAATATATATATATATATATATATATATATACATATTTTCTTATTTATTTATTCTTTCAAGTACTTTCAAATTTAAATATAAAGACTGAATTTTATTCCCTTACACGGTCATAAGAGATCAATTTTATCACATTATATCCAACTACAGAGGGGACCAAGGGGACCCAGAAGAACCATCATGTTTTATTAATAATGGAGATTCCCACTTTTCCCAGCTATTTCTCCGTTCTCTGGTGTTCTCCTTTTAACGGAAATTACTTTGTGTTTTTAACTCTCCCTACCTTTTATTTTTCCCACTTTTCCCACCATTTTATCATTAACAATATTATATTGTATATTTTTATTGTTTTTATCTTGTTGTGTGTGTGTTATTTTAACCATCTACTATTTCATCTGGATTTTTAAAAGTTTTTTGGTTGTTTTTTTTAACTATATAAACCCCTTTTTTGGAAACCAAAAACCAAAACTGATTCATTAAGGAACCTTTGCACAGTGAATCTATTTTTGTTACCCTTGTGCCTGTGCCCTTCAGAATATCCTGTAGAATTCTGTGTTTTAACCCTAACCTAACCATAATCCTAGAATGAAAAAATGCTTGCAAACTGGTTTTGGGAATTGGGAATGCGAGTCATGCACACAAAGAAATAGCTGTAATAGCTCACTAATAAGTGTGACTGTAGCGCCGTTAGCTGCATGACAACATTTGAGCGAGCCTTTGACTTACACAGCATCTCTTTTGTTCTCAGCTGACATAAAAGCCTGCAGTCAACATGAAGGCCCTCTCCTCTGCCTAATGGCTTCATTTGATGTCAGTTTTCTTTTTTCTTTTTTTAACCTCCTCATGCACATCCCCGGTCCCAACGCCCATCTTTCTCTTCATAATATCCCTGTCCCCTGGCCCTTGCTGAGAAAATTAGCCCTTGTTTTGATCAGGTCCTGTAATTTGATATTTCTTGTGTGATGTGAGGCATCCGTCAGGGTAGCCCTACGTCTCCGCTGACATTTGGAGCAGCAGTCATTAGTTATGCACTTGATCAGAGCGGCAAACACGAATGCCCTCCCCGCCCCGGCTACCTGCTCCGTGGATTGCACTTTCAAACAAGGGGATCTAATGTTATTCTACTTGCCTCATTGCCTCTACTTGTATGCTCCGGCGAGCACAAAACCACCCACTGCCCTATGAATTCTCAAAATTAGCAAGAAGGAAAAAAAAAAAAAAAAAAAACGATGCGGTGTATTTTGCCTGGTGTAAAATGTCTCAGAAGGCCGTGACAACCTTTTACCAGCTTCCTTTTTCATTTGCAAAAAGCTAATATACTCTCCTGTGGAAATATGCTCTTGGATAAAAGTAGGTTTTTTTCCCATTCAAGAACACAATATAATTGGTAAGAAGATGCCATTTAAGTCTTTCAACTACTGATTAGTACATGCACTTAGCAATTGTACCCATGACAAAAGCAGTGAAATGTAAGACTGAACCAAAACCAGATAATGAATTGTTAACACTTCTTTGAAAACCTGTGAATTCCCAGTAACCTTGGTGAGCGACTTTTCTGTCTGGCTTATTTGACAGTTCACCTTGATGCTGGGGAGCGTGCGGTGAGTTCTCTGAAAGCACTCCAGACAGTTGGCACCGGCTTCTTATCTTAACGAGGGGGAATTATTTTGGTTCACCAAGCCTCAGTAATATGTTAAAACCTACACTACACACATCATATGCCCAATTAAGCCCATTTGGAGATAAGATAGGTAGCTTTGATCAGTCCAATGAAAGGAGTCATTTGGACGACAAGGTCAATATGAGTTCTTTTTCAAATGTTAGGATAGGAATTAAAAAAGGTGCAGCTTCGGCTGGGAAAGGTCATAACCTGCAAAATGCAGAGCTATCTCTATTTATACTGAGAAAGCTGAGAAACTGTATTTCAGACTTACATAATAACAGCAGATCCTCAACACTCTTACTTAACTCCAGTGTCTTTTTCTTCAACCTTTTAAGATTTAATGGATTTTCTTCAAATTTGTACACGTCAAATTATACATGTTTTAAACAAAATGCGCAAGGATAAAGTCAATCATTTTGTGTTTCCATCATTAAGAGTAATACTGAAGCATTAAAATTAGGGTTTATGATATAAATCTGGTTCTTTGATGCTCATTAATGTAGGAACACTAGGAAGTCTTTTAAGACCTATTTAACACCTTTGCGTCTTTTTTTTTTACAGGTTTAATTTAAATATCCAAGTTTTTTATATGCACTTACTGAATATATTTCTCTTTTTCTTATAATCTTTCAAATTATTTGTTATAATCTTTCCAATTAATTCATCCACCTGACACGTATGGCAAAATCAAAATACTGATTTAACGGCATCAGTACCACACAGGTGTGCTTTGGGATGGTAACAATAAAAGGACTCTCAAAAATGTGTAGTTTCATCACACGACACAGTGCCACAAATGTCACAACTTGTGAAGGGCATGCCATTGGCTGCTGACTACAGCTACTGTATGTCCACCAGACTACCATAAACCATCTCAAACGTAATTTCTGTGAATTTGGCAGTACATCCAACCACCCTCACAACTGCAGACCATGTTTAACCACACCAGCTCAGGACCTCCACAGCAAGCGTTTTTCCCTGTAAACTTATCTGAGACCAGACGGCTGATGCAACAATTGTTCTGCACAACTGAACAATGTCTGCACCAACCATCAGAAATTGTCTCAGGGAGGCTCATCTGCATGCTCATCGGCCTCACCAGGGTCTTGATCAGCAGTTAGTAATCTTAACCAACT
This sequence comes from Plectropomus leopardus, assembly GCF_026936395.1. Lineage (NCBI taxonomy): Eukaryota > Metazoa > Chordata > Actinopteri > Perciformes > Serranidae > Plectropomus > Plectropomus leopardus. The sequence continues at coordinate 5,284,834 of NC_142198.1, read as the reverse complement.
TGTGCAGTTGTGAGAATGGTTAGATGTACTGCTAAATTTGGGGAAACAACACTGGAAGCGTTTTATGATAGTGAAATGAACATTCAGTTCACGGGCAACATCCCTGCAGTCAGCATGACAATGACACGTTTCCTGGAAACCGTCCCATGGCACACTCGTGTATTAATGATTCTTTTTAATAAGTATGTTGATATCCCACACTGGTTATGTGGGTATATTATCTTGGGAAAGGAGAAGTACTCACTAGCAAAGATTTTAACAAATTTGTAACCAAAATTTGACAGAAATATACCTAATAAGTGCACAAAAATATCTTTACTTAAACTTGTGAAAAATGGGAGCAAAAAAAAAAAGTGCTCTGTTTAGATTTTTGTTCAAAGTATAGATGTAAATTGACAGAGTGATGTTTACACTTAATTTTAATGTCAAACTTTTCTGTCGACTCTGCTATTGACTAATAGCCGCATAGTTCAAAATGGATTATGGATAGTGGATACATCCACTGTCATAAGGATGAATCTTCATACCTTTAGTATATCTAATTCTTAAAATGACATGCAGTAGGGGATTACAGGAGGTGAGCGGGAGGCAAGCTTTGGAAGACTGTGAATATCTACTAATTAGACATATGACTGTAACACTCAAGGGAGAAGGACAGAGTGCAGTCACAGTATGCTACATGATAGGCCAGGTGGGGTATCAAAGACAAGTCAGCTCCACCCTGTAATCTCATTTAATGTGTGGTTGGAACATGTCAGCATGAAGTCGTGTGCCAGTGTCATTACACTGACTTTATTGGTTCAGACAGAGCAACGTGTGGGTATAATGTTATAAAGGGTGTGTCACCATTAAAGCTGTAACTGTGAAAGTTAACTGTAGGACTCAGCACAACAGCACAATTGGCAGTCTGATGCTAATTTTTGTGGATAAATTTGGCTTTTGAATTATAATTTCCCACCTCCTGTTGGCATAGCAGTTTCTAACCATTTTTTGCCATTGACCTTTTACATGTTTTTTTTTGTTTTTCTCCTAAGAATTTAAGTTAGTCCTCCTACATGGTGGGAAATAATTATATCATTTCACTATTCACACTTCTGTGCTTTAAAGCATTTATATCATTATTCTGCTTCCCTCTAAGCTTTTACACGCAGTTTTTAGTTTAGTTATTTTTGGTTTACTTAAATGGAACAGAATGAAAATAAAGATGTACTCACTGGGAATCAAAATGAGGCATACTATCTGCTTTAGATGTCATCAGCCCTTTTATCAGCCCATTGAATGGCTGTTATCAGTCATCCTTGTGAGTATAGATTTGAGGCAGTATGGCACTACTCTACCTCCTATAGTTTCAGTGCTGTAGTAATTATGGCAGTAGCAAAGGAGGGAGTCAGGTGAAAAAGCGTAGTATATAAAGAGCGACAAACACAGGACTTTCACACAGGAGATCATGGTTAATGCCCCACGTGCAACTAAAGTTCAGTTTGGACTTATTTTAACTTCCAGACCTAAGAGATGAGATTATTACATTTTGTTCTAAAACATAAAATTCATTGCTAAATACACCCCTTGGAAAATACGAGGCTTGCATATATCTTGCTAACAAGTGTCTAAATAAAACAACAGATTCACATCACACCAAAAAACACATTTACAGCCTTGTTGTGGTAGCGATGTGACCATTGTGCAGTTCATTTAAAGTCTAATGTTAGCTTTTTATTTCTGGCAATTGCATTGAGACCTAAAAAATCATAAAAGTGGCATCCATTTGTGAAGATTATCTTGCTCAAGAAAACATATGTACGTATGTAAGTATGATAACTTTTGCCTGCCACAGAACTGATTTACAAATAATCAAAATCCAGTGGAAAAATCCCATAGGCCTTTTGGCAGGGAACCAGGGCAACGCTAACTTCCCCATCAGCCTAACTTAATATGTTATGTCTGAAGTACTCCATAATGGGAGCAATAACTGCCATTTAATGGTCTGATAACATCTGAAATGTGTAGGCTTACAGCATGGGAATAAGAATACTGCTAAATACCTCTAATTAAATACTAACACTATAGATCAATTGCAAGGTCTTAAAGTGGTAATGGCCCCCATTGAGGCAGCCACAGTCTCTGTAGTAGTTACACTGTTTGTTTCTGCATCACTATTCAATCAATTAATTTCAGGCAAAAATGTCATACTGTATGTATATAACTGTATCTTTTTTTAAAATATATTTTTAGCGCTTTTTGCCTTATTTGACAGGACAGTTATACTATGAAAGCAGCAGATAGAGGCGATGACATGCAACAAAAGGCCAAGGTTGGAATCTAACAAGCGGTTGCTATGGCAATGACATAGCTTTAGTTCATGGGTCACCTGCTCTAACAGGTGAGCTCCCAAAGGCCCAGAGAGTATCTTATTAATATGAATGGCAACAATCATTGAATTTTAATACTAAAATAAATGTTAGCATCTTTTATTTTTGTGATTTTTTTGATTATTGACTCTTCTGGCTTCACCATCAAGCCAACCTACCAACATATTGTATGCTGGACATATTTCTTGGCTTATGGGGAGAGCATATTGAGCTTGCGTTGCACATTTGTCGTATTTTTTAGTTTGTATGAGTGCTTTATAGCTACATATGGTAGACTATATGAACACAGAGTGTGAACGACCTAACATACAGAACTGTTATGCGCTGTTGATTTAATGGTTGAAGTAAGGAGATCATCCATGGAAAGATCTAAGCCCCATAAATGTTATCTATAGTAAGTTTAATTGAAGTACAGATTCCAGCTGTGGCTCACTAAGATATGTGTTATGCAAATGGTGCTGAAGATAAAATAATGACACAGAAAGGCAGGACTGGAACAAACCAAGCCTCTATATTAGGACAACATGAAGGAGACGTTTCTAGGCTCTGGTTTTCACACAGTTGGCCCTCTACCGTTTTAAATCCCCACATATCTTAATAATGTTCTCTCTCTCTTCCAAATCCCCTTATTCAATTATGGCAGCCTCTAATACATGTGTCAACATGTTTCATTAGTCCGTCCTCCTCTTCCACCAAAGAGATTAGCTCTCCCTTCTTTCTTTTTATTTACTAAATGCAGAAATATCATTTTCCCCAGGACAGGGAGAGAGACTGTGAAAGAGAGAGTGATTATTTTTGTTCATTACATTTCATTCTAGTCGGCCAGTCGGAGCTGCCTTTTTTTCTTTTTTACCCCCCGAAAAGACTATTAAATATGCGGCCTAAAATTTACTTATTCAGCTTTCAATTTTGCTGCAGTCTACATTTAAATGCTTTGAGAACATTAGAGGGAGTGTGGTACTAGAGCGTGGTTTTAACTCTTGGCGCTCTAACCTCGTCGCCTGAAATGCTTTTATCACGGAGCGAGTATTCATGAGCTTTATGCAGTCCAACAATGCTAAGACTGTGGAAATAAGATATGAAGCAAGACTGCTTCATCTCAATAAGTGTGCATGAATGTATGTGTGTCGTAGAAAGGGGGGTGATTAATTCTATGAGTGTGCGATCCTTTTGATGTTCCTTGTGGTAATTGTTGGGAGTTCCTGCTCCCTCAAGGGGTTTATGGCAGCTTCGGTGTTGCTGAACTGAGTAGGAGAGTGTTGAGGCCGTGTGTAGGCAGCGACTAGATTAGACGCTACAGTACATGCATGCTCTGCGGATTTTTTTCCCGGTGACACCGGCTGTGCAGAGACAGAGCAATGCAAAGCAAGGGCTCACTGGTCATTATCATTCTACTCCTGTTACACTCATCTCCTGATGGGTCTCATCTCCCCATTCCCCCTCCTCCTCCCCCGTTCTCTATTTCCACATATCCCTGTCTTCATCAGTTTCCCCCAACGCCTGATTTTGTCTCTCTGGGAAGCAGACAGAGAAAGGGAGACAGCATGAGCGAAGAGAAAGCAAATGATGACAAGAATAAGGTGGAAACAGAAATGGGAAGAAGGATGCATCTAGAAAGAGAAAAGAGATGAGTTGTCTCACATCTCAAAGCGTTTGTAATCGCGGGCCCTTTGGTTATGCTTGGAATAGCAAAATGCCTTTGGTCAGCCTGTGACAATATGTTACACTCTATATGCTGCTCATCCTATTTCTCTTCCTCATCCCCCTTTCATTGAGTTCACCCAGCCCTCACTTTCTCATCTGGTCTGTAAATATACCATTACTCTTCCATTTGTCATCACTGAAATTCAGCTTTTTTTTCTCATCTTTTCCTATCCTTTCTTTCTTTCACTGCTCATCTGAACACCCGTGCTAACCCTTCAGTTTCCATACTTCTCCCTCAGTCCTCTACTCTATGTAATGCGCTCCTCCATCCCTCCTCACCCACTCTACTTCCTCTCCCTCCCTCTTGCCCCTTGTGACCTTAATTACAACATGTAAAAACCTGACCTGGATCCAATTTCCAGCCTCTGACCACACAGCCCCAAGATTAATGCCCCACGGGCCAAATTCAATTAAGCTTGCTTCTAAATAAGGACTACAAATGTTAAAAAAAGGAGATGGAACAATAGGGTCACACCATTGAAGCTTAGGGAAAAAATAACATTGGTGGTAAAGGTTCAGGCAATTAAAGAAAAAGGGAGAGAGGCCAACTGCTATATATGAAGAAGGAGTGTATACACGCCGCTACACTGAGCCTATAGGCCCACGCTGTGTTCAAGGGGGAGAGGGCACAGCTACATATAAAGAGGGAGTAAATACACACTACTATACCAGGCCTATGGGCCCACGCTGTGTTCAATATATTTGATTTCCTTGGTTACTCTCACAGTATCCATGCATGACCAACTTTATCAGAAATTAATGGAAATTGTTTGTTGTATTTTTTTCTTCTTTTTTTAAAGACCATTTGGGAAATGTTAGATGTTCTGACAAAACAAATCTTACTTTTCTCCAATCTATTTTTTTTTAAATGGGCAAGAAACTCACAGCCCTGAATGCAGCCCCATTTACATCGTTTTCCATATCTATCTTTTGGTTTATCCATAACAGAGTTTAAGTGGTTAAACAATGCTCAAGCCCAATAAATATGCCCATCAGTCCATTGAAATTAACAATCATTTTAATCTCATGATTCATAGATTTCTGGAGCTGTTTCAATTATGTTTTGTTTTCCAACTCAATAATAGTAGAAATTTGGGCTTTAAGATTATGTCTGACTGAGCCATGTCCAAGATTAAGTGTTTCAGCCTGGTCAGGTCCTAATGTCTCTTTACTGTCTTGGCCTCTAAGAAGTTAGATTTTATTTTACTTTGGGTTTTTTTCACAAATCAGATCAAATTAAACCACCTAGCAATCAGTGACATTTGGAAGCTTCAGCATCAGATTGGACACATTTATTGAGGAAAATGATCAATTTATGTTAAATTAGCATAAAATCCCTTCAGTGAGGAGACAGCCTGGCTTTAAACATAGATATTATTATCAGCTGTAAAAATATATCATTGCAAATCTTTTAGTGTTGATGGTGCAAAAATTCAATATGATTTTAAAAAGAGGAGACTGTCCAAGTGTGGCAGGCCCATGGACTGTACAAAATAATGCTCATGGCCACTGTGATTTCACAAATCGGTATCATTGACTTCCACTTTTAAGCCTCGAGTTTGGCGTTTTTGCAATCTTGGATTTCTGGTACTAGAAGTGACCACATTTGGATGAGAGGATGGAACTGTTGAGGGTGTAGGGGTAGATCTGGTTGAAAGACTGTGTTGATGCTTTGCAGACAGTCTGTTAAATACTTATGCATAGCTTTAGGCATTCATAATTCAGAGGCATTGCCATTAATAGAGAAATTAGCTAAAGACCAAAACTGTCCTTTGTAATAAGCTGCAAACATGTTTAATTCTGCTGCAATTGAGCATTTTGACATGGGTATCTATGAGGACTGACTTGCTTCATCCAGCCTAAAGTGGACATTCAAGGAACTATAGCTTCTGGAACTGTCGTGTTGGCTTCATTTTTTCAGCCCTGGAGGCTGCACTTGTGCTGGCTAAAGCCTGAATGCATTATTAAATGAAACAAGACCTCACTGAGATTTAAGGGTTCCCTAGTTTTGCAAAACTTCTTGGATTAATTGGTCAGAAACAAATTAATCTTGATTTGAATCAGGTTTGCATTTATTCTGTTTTTTTTGTTGTTTTTTTTTTAAAGACTTTTTGGTAGTAAAAAAAAATGCTGTAGTTTTCTAGCTGCATGTAGTTAACATTGAAGTAAGTGGGTTCTAAACATGACTAAAGAGGTCTTTAAACTACAGATTAGTTTAGAGCCACAAACAGAGCTCTATTAACGGTGTCCAATACCATGTTTTCTCTACTAAAGTGGCATGACATATTGCGTTATACCAAGGCAAACATATGTTTTCATTTTAAATCCCCAGGTAGCAATCAAAAGCAAAACCACAGTGCTTACATTCTATAATTACCCACTTTAACCAGACATATTCAACTCAAGGTCGCCTGATTGGATGGTAAGAGATGCAGAGGGTTATAGAGGTGTCATATAAATGATTATATTTAACATCCAGATGTTTTGCTGCTCCTACATATCAAAGTAATTCAATGTTGTGAACTCTCCTAGGCCTGCATTCTCACTATACATTGAACAGATGAAAGCCTCTCTTTTCATGATCCTCTTTATTTTATGCTACTTTGTCAAGCTGGAATGATGTCAATTTCTCTATTGCAATGGGGACATTAATGAAAACTTGATTGACATGGTGATTTTCTTTGCTATGCTTGTGTGTGGCGCATGAGTTATTTTAGGTGTTGTTTTTGGAAACCATGTTATCTGCCAGAGTCGCCTTCCAATTTTAAGGGGTTTTTTTTGTTTTTGTTTTCAATCAAAAAGCGAAAATAAAAAGTCTAACAGGATACTACCATTTAACACAGGTAATATGTGGTCTACAAGTCTAAAAGGGAACACCTAGTAGTGATTTTCTTTGTTTGTGTGCAAATGTGTGAATAGCAGTGTGCGACCATTCCCATGTAAAGTGGGACTTGGCTGTGTGTATGATGCGCCCTGTCAGTTTCTCTAAGTGAGGCTGCCAATAACGAGGCGTGACTAGCCTGGGAAGCACAATGAAGGCCTCCGATCAATCGCGGAGCAAAGGGAGGGGGGCAGAGGGACTGGGACTGTCACACACCTCAAAGTCTGTCATTCCCGTCACCCAAGGAATCAACTGAAGGTCACGCAGAGTAGCCTCAGTCCAGCCCTGTCAATCAGCATTAGCGTCATGATTGTGATTACGCCATTAACAGGAACTGACTCATACATCGTTGACCTCAAATATGGATCCTGATATTTTTAATATTATTTGGTGGATGATGTTAATTACACTGTGATTTGAATTTCATATCAGTATCATGAAACCAACTTCTGCACATCTGCACATCCTCCATTGCACCTTTTGTACATACATGTTGTGTTCTTTATATTCTGTTTTTTCATTTTATATTTTGAAATTGCTTTTATATTTGTATCTCTTATACTATTTAAATTCGATATTTTTATTCTTTCTTTATGTTAATTGTTTTTGCACCAAAACACCAAGTCAAATCCCTTGTATATGTAAATGTACTTTGCAATAAAACTGGATTCTGATTCTGAAGGGTTAGTGTAAGGGGTAAGGATTATACATGTACAAAAAAATGTAGAAAAAAAATAATAAAACAGAATGTAATGGTTTGCAAATTGTTTTTGACCTATATTCATTTAAATACAGCCTAAAGACAAGTCATTTATATTCAAAATGTAATGTTCTTCACTAATATTCAAACTGAAAACCTTGTGATAAATATACAATGATTCTGGATTTGATGCCCGCAATGCCTTCCAAAAAAGTTGGGACAGGAGCATAGTGTTAAGAGCCTGTGTTTACTGAAAATAGTTCCAGAGTGTTCGCAAGCACTTGTGGAAATATTCTTTATACAACCATATTGGTTTTTACTGCACTGGGCTCAGAGGTCACAGGTCAATCCTGGTTTATGTACAAAGATTTCTCTGGATTCTCTGAATCTTTAAATATCATGGGTTTTAGTTGGTGAAATCCGAATTTAGTTGCAATTGTGCGTAAAGAAAATGATTGTATTGCTTGTAGTTTGACCAACCTTGCTTGTGAAGAAATGAGTTTCAAGGTTGCCCCTATTATATCCAGTAATGATTCCATCGTGTGTAAGATGCTGCAGGCAGAGTTCTTAACAGTTTCGTTTTTTTTTTTTTTAACTGGAAACAATCAGTTTGAACATTAAATATCTTTTCTTTGTACTGTATTCAGTTCTGTATATAGGTCAAAAAATATTTGCAAATAATTGTGTTCTGTTTTTATTTTATGTGTTACACAGTATCACAACTGTTTTTGAATTGGGCTTATACATGTCATCATATGGCTTTAAGGGGCATCAGACTACTTGCATGTACTACATTGCTTGTATTTTCATTTAGTTTGTTACAGATGTCTCAAAACTGAGCCAAAAAATAGATTATCCTTTCTACCTTTTGAACTTTGTGTAAATATATGTTGCAGGCTAGGTATCCAAACTTTGGTTTGGGGAGGAACAAACTGAACCTCTGATGATTATAGCAGAGCAGCAATGATATGTTGTTGCCATAGTGGCCTCACAGCCACAGATCTACTCATCCCAGGCTTTTCTCTAGACGGCTGTGGGGACTGTGTGCAGCAGATTCAGGCTGCTGTAGAGCTCCATCCATTTTAGCCTGCTGCTGTGTCAGGAGAAATTCCTGCCTGTGTGAGGACTTCTGTCATCCTGGCCTAATGTCTCTGCAGTAGCCTCGCAGGCTTCAAGCCAGACAGCCCACCATGCCCAGGCTGCTGAACAGGGTGGGAGAGGTCACAGAGAAATTCTAAATGATCGTCCCTTGGGAGGCACAGCGATGATGACATTTTTAACTGGATGAAATCATGCTGTGTGAATGGATTTTCTGTCACTCCATACCTCTTTTAAAATCAAACAAGGTTGCATTTAAACCCTAAATTTAAATTTTAGCAGGGGTGTCGTAGTTGGGAAGGGGTAAGCGAGACTGATTACCCACAGTCCCATTGGGAGAAGTCCTTCAAAATGCCAGACTGACTGAAAATAGTGGTTTTGATTGCACTTTTGAAAATTTCTAATTAATTATTGCCATAACAATACTAAAACTGGCAGAATTAATTGGTTAAAAGACTGCACTAAGTATACAAAATTAAGGGAAGCACTCTGAGGCCCCTCTCAGCCCTTTAGTCCAGCCCTGCACTAGGATTAATCTCTAAACACAGCTAGAACCAAGTGAGAGACCACTTGTGCTGAGAGGAAGGGAAGGGAAGCAAAGCAAAATGACTTTGAAAGAAAATAAATTCAAAGGGTGCATGACAGTGGCATGGATCAAGAGGAAAAAAAGCGGGGGCCCACAGTGACAGCGTATTCATAGAACTTAGAATTCAGTGCTACATCCCTGAAAATTAGTTTTGTTTCCACTTTACTGAAATCTAAATTCAAGCTTTACTGAAAGGTCAACGTTTAAGCTGATAGTTTGACAAAGAGATAATTGCGAGACGTTTTAAGATGGACAGTGAAGTTTGACAGTTCTCAGATATACATATGCAACCAGCGACTTTCTTATGTTTAGTGATCATGCCATCATTTTCCTAAAACTGCTCTCCTTCAGTGTCACACATTTGTTAATTGCCTTCTCTGGCTGAAGCAGGGTACCACCTTTTTGATGATGGCTGTGCTAAAATTAAGTGCGGAAATTCAAATGCAAGATTTTTCAAAAAAGGTCACTGATATTGGTTTGGCAGCATAATAATAAGCTAAATTCATCATAGAAAGTACAAATGTGTTTTATCTCAACTAATCTATGTTAATACAAACATTGTTTGATTAACATCATTTTAAGAGAGTGATCTTAGACTTAAAAAGATAAAATAGGTTTAAATCTATGTTGGTTTGTTGCAAGATTATTAACACTGAACTATTAATTATTATACAGTCTTAGTTGGTCGTTGCAACGTTATTTTTGCCTATTTAAATACGTCATATGATTATTAGAAAACCAAGAGACGTAGTGCTGAACACACACTATCTGAAAGAACTCAACAAGACATTTTGACCATGAAGCACAATGTTGCTGAAAAAGAGCAGGCCAGTTTGCATTTTCTCTAAACATATGATGGTCTTAGTGAAGTTATTAATTATCTAAATGTAGTTCTGCTATTTGTTTGGCTTATGTACTATTTTATGTTCTTTTTTGAGTGCAGTCGTTAATTGGGTGAATGCATTATTCAAGAACCAAACATTGTATTATGTTGGTAGAAAAATAATCTGTATGTCATGAATCTGAAGGACATGGAGCATAATTTTATATTATTTTCTATGGCTAGAACATTAAGAACATTTTGTTACAATGAGTTACTGGCATTTTCTCAACATTTTTTTTTCTAATATCACTGCAACGATTTATGACTGCCCACAGGCCTACTTTCTGGCACATTTCTCAGCAGCTTTAATATTGAACCAGCTATGATCTTTTGTATTTATGCCATTAGCCTCACTGCTGTGTAATTGTTTAAATAAAACACTCTATTAAAAACTGCAGGCATCTCTGCCAGCTTGTCAAGCCATAGCCACTTGTTGTTACAGCTTAGCGGAGAATGCAAAGTCTCCATTGCTCAAATAAAAGATTTTTCGTCTAGTTTAATTAAAAAGGACAGTGGGCAATAGGCTGTTATAAAGTGGAGAAACACATTCTGATGATTTTTCCTTGAGCAAAGATAATTTAAAGCCATGTGAAGTGCTTAGACAAGATGATACAGAGAGGTGGTGCAGTAGTGATAATTTGTGAACCTAATTACACGTTCAAGATTAAATTGTGATAAGGCAAGCACTGGTCTTTATATATATATATATAAATAAAGATACATTAATGATAAGTTTAAAAAACAAAAGCATACAGTATGAATAATGATGCTCTGTTTGTTTTGCACTTGTACTGCGCTTCACTGCACTTCTCAGTGTGTTTAAATAGCTCAGACCAAACACAGTGGCACGAGGACTCTATAAACTGCCCTCAGTGAGCTCAGACAGAGATGGCTATCTTGACCTGGACCTAGTCTATTACATTCGAGGTTAGATACAGATCAGGCTGGATATTCTCTTCATTTTCCCCACAGTATCTCCAAGGAGATCTACATTAAACCTGCCAAGAGACAATCTCCCAGGGCCTGGTTAATTTGATTCCCAGTATGCATCGTGCTGGCCTCTCCAAAAGAGGTGGTGGTGGCGGTGGGGGACTTTGTTCAAATGGAAAATGAAATGGTCCATTTGCAAATAGCATCTGCAGTTCCTAAGCCAAGGGGCTGAAAATGTTGGCAATTTAGAGCCATTAACTTGCACATTTTTTTTCTATTATTGGAAACGGCAGTTTTAATTATTTAAAGGCCTCTTAATTAGTTTGTTAAAGCTGAAAACACCTTCAGGGCAGCTGTTTGGAGCAGCACTTGAACACCTTGGAGACTACTGTTCCAAGGAAATAGGCTACATCTATATTAGCATACAGCACTGAATACACTGCACAATACATTGGACACTTAATATTACTATTAATTGAGTTTTATGAGACAGATACAACTACAGATACACTGGATCATTACTGTTTACTGTCATTGTACTGTAGATTATTTTTAAGCAGCATATTCACAGCTTTTACAACATACCTGCTGGAGTAGAGAATGAACATGAAAAAAAAGTCAAAAATTTCCAATGCTGTTTATACAGCATATCATGAATGTCTGGGGGAAACCATGTATGTCCAAAATGGTTACTTAGCTTAAAACAAATGAATAAATATATAAATAAATAAATAATTCTGTTGTTAAAGTTAATATTTTGTCTTTATACATGGTCACACATATGCATGTGTTATTGTATTATTACCTAAATCAAGCTCAAATGAGGGTTTTGCTCATAGATCTTTTCATAATTGATTACAACTGCAGCATCAATATGTGCATCACATTATCATCAACTTAAGAGAGTAAAAAGTTTATCGCAGCTTTGTGTGCAATCTTTTTTCTGTCATTGAATTTATTTGGCCAAAATTCTATGGCCCAACACAATTTTAACACTGCCCAATACATATCGTTTATCTATTGTTCTTACTGTTTAAGATAGGTAAAATGTTATTTGGTTGTAGAGTTACGTACAGTGTACTGATACGCTCAGCCCCTCCTTGCCCTGCTTTGACTCTACCTGTTTATAAGTGTACAAATGAAACAAGAAATAGCTAGCTAGTGCACCCAGCAGTCCCTCCGTCTCATTCCCCATTGCTTGCAGAATATTCGCCAGGAGGAGAATAAACAGCGGCTCAGGAGACAGACTGCGGAACAGCTTTAGCAACTCGAATTCAGCAGGCTGGTGGCCAGCGGTGGCGCTTGCTCTAACCTGCATAACGGCAGCAACAAAACGTTTGCTTAGTGTTACTAAGTGTTTCTTGAGTAGAGAGAACTCAGTTTGTATTAAAACCAGTTGTATGACCAGTTCTTTTTTACATTTTTTTTCTTTATTTAGTTATTTATTTGGAAATTATGTTTAAAGCATTTCATTGAGGTGATGGAGGTGGGTTGGTGTTATCAGGTTTTGGCAACAGTTTCCGGATTCAGTCACAAACTCTTTTTAATACCTGTCAGTGCTTAAGTATTTGGAAAACTTAATAACAGACGTAATGGGTGATAGGGATGGGGGGTGTGTCTCTAAGAATCATAGATTTTTTGTGTGTGTCCTAAGTAGATATAATTCACAAGCAGAAGGGGCAATACTCTACGTTCTCTCTGTTATTGTAGTCCATGAGTAAAGTGACATCATATCACTTTCAAGAAAAAACAAGTTGAAGCAAGAAAGCATAATATGATGGATGGTCCGAGGGCACGGACCTTTAGCTTCTTGAATACCAACTCAAATTCAGCCGGCAATGAGCACATTCTCGGCCAGATCAGCAAACTTTCTGTTGCTGCCATTACACAGATCAGACCCACACCAATGTGAACTCTGGCACGGGGGTTTGCGCCAGCTGAATTCTGGTGATGCTGCTGATAAAGCTTTATCTCCGGATTTTCCACCTGCTCTAAGTGTACATTTTAGCAAGTATGGAAATGAAGTAGGTCAAAGTAAGACCATTTAAAAATTAGTTAGTTTATCACTTTTTAGGCAGTAAATGATGATTTTAAATAAAGGTCAGAGAGACTGACTGACTGACTGACTATATTAATTATTTTTGTTAACATGTCTCACAACATATATGCTTTAGAAATGTATGATTTAACTTCTTCCTATGATTTAATATAGAAAAGACAAACGGCACAATGAATTGCAATAACTAAAATTGCATTACTTGTAGAATCAAATTACTTAAGAATCACAATACATATTCCGTTGGCACCCATTTGTTACAATACCTTTAAATTAGTAGGTAAGCATATTGTCCTAGCGCTAGTGACCAATAGCACTGACTACGGATTAAAATGATAAATACGTAGATTTGAGGTTTATGCCTGACAGCAACAGCAGTAAATTCGTAGCCAGAATGTTTAGCCATAACTTACTACTCAAGATGAATTTGTGATTGTGTTTTTTTTAGCTAACAGAAGCTAAAAAAAAAAAATGATTTAATAGAATCTCAATTAATTTGATGCTATTTAATTAAGTCATCTTTGGAGCATAATGCAGATTAGTTATTATTGTTTATTTATTTATTTAATTTGAGTTACTTTTTGGATGGCTTTGCAGTCCATGCCTTTAAATTCCAAAAGACAAAATAAATGCATAATATATTGAAAATATGCATATTGACCATAACATCTGATGAAAGTCAATAGTGCACTGTCGTCAGGATAGCCTTGCGGCATTTTTTAAAAATTATTTCTTCAATCTAAAATGCAGACTTATCTAGCTAATTGTCTTTTTTAGATACATGAACCAATTCAGAATGGTGAGATTTTGCTAAAATACATTCCCAGTGCCTTTTTTTCCAATGAAAATCCAACAAAATATTTTTTTTCTTCAATACAACTACAAACTGAGATCCTTTCTATTTCAAACTTCTTTTTTTAAGAACCTTGGTACAAGGTTTGAGGCAATTAAATGTTTGCTTTCTCTATATTTTTGCATGAAAATGTGTCTGTTTATTTAATAATATCTAAGTGTGTTTAGTAAAGCTTAGTGGAGGAGAGAGCTGCTGGTAATGGCCAAAATTATGTTACAATGTTTATTTACAAGTGTATATATATATTAATGCAACAATGTAGCCTATTTCAATTAATTTGGTTCATGATAATAATTGCTCGAAAAACTCATGTCTGTCAAGGCTCCGTTTAAGAGATAATCACATTTTTATTGTTAAATGTAATCTATGCTTTCCAAGCGTGCGGTCCGTTGTGTGCGGTTGGCAGCAGCTTCACACAGACCACAGACAGACAGGCTGATAGAGATCAGCACAGACTGAAGCCTGAGGTTTGTCCTTCCTACAGCTGTGAAGGACAGCCTTGGGTTTGAGAAGAGACTGACATTGATTTTCTTGGCCTGGTTATGTGATGGCTGAGGCACCCGCCTCTGATCGTTAACATTGACCAAGACCCTTTTTTATGTTGTTAAAGATGTGGCTACCCTGACATGCAGGGACACATACATGAACACACACACAGATTTTTAGGAAAGTTAATGCCCGGGAAGCTGTGAGGTGACTACATCCTCCAGTGAAAATCATCTAATTCGCTAACATGTCACACGTTCTTGCCTTTACCAAATAGGTTTATTGATTTTTCTCTTTTAAGATGTTTCTGGCCCGTCCATTGGGAACAAACACTGTATTAATTCTGGCTATGGGGTAATCAATATAAATGGCTGGCAATGCACTGTTGGATGAAACCAGCATAATCAGCTACTTTACTTTGAACTCTGATAATATGGCATCAACCCCCAGGTTATTTACCTGTGTAGCCTTTATAGACTAACACGGATAGCCCTGGTGATGAAAATCATAAAAGAAAAAATACATATTAGTATGTGTACAGTAGTTGTTTTATGTTATCTCCTAACAGAATAATGCATTAGACCTCCGCTGGATGCCTGTGGCCTATTTTGAGATTGTTTTTTATTGCACAACTGTTTTTGAGAAAGTACAAGCAGGAGAGAGAAATGTGTTGCACTCAGTGACATTAAAGCTGCTGAGCTGTGCTTGTGATAGAGCCCATTTATTTTCTACAACTTGTTTCCTCACCTTATCTTTCACAATCCCAGCCCTTCTTCTCTCTCTCTTTAAAAAAAGTTACAGACTTTTCAGTTTCTTTCAAGTTTAGCTTGTGCTGCTTGTGGGGCCGGGCAAAGCACAGCCTAACCCTGGACATAGGGCCTGAATGTCTGATGTTGAGATCAGGGCGCGTCTCAGGGGAGACAATGGAGATGGATAGATGCTCTAATGTCAGATTTCCCATTTTTCTGGTATGTTCTATTATTTTGGTGCATGCTCATCTTGCTACCAGCATGTAGCAAGAGTCAGCCCAGTTTGGGATGGACTACAGACAGGTATCAGATTTAAATGGCAGCAGGTTGTGGAAGATCTTATATGGAGGGAGAGTATAGACTGCATAGAGATGAAGGGATTAGGGTCACAATTCATCTGCTGGTGGCAGCGAATGTCTGATGGGGATAGAGAAATATATTCTGTCTTTGTGTTGAGCAACATAGGAGCCATGAACAAGTGAGGATCTTGCTCAGTGATAGTTAAAAATTGACGATAGGTGACATTTTACCCAATTTTGTCCTAGGCTGAGCAGGGCTGGGGCTGAAAGTATGTCTGATTGGCCAAAAATCCAGATTTGTTATTATACTAGGTAGCCCATCTGTGCTCTCATGGATGTGTAGGTCTTAAAATGAGGTTTGTTCAGGTTCACTGTTGGCATCTTGCTATTTTATGATGATTGTGCCTTTGATCAGGAAAAACCTGATTGAAAGTCAGAATGGGGCTCACACTGCTTATTACACAGACCAAGAAGCATTTCATCCCCCCAGGTTGTTGGGGGGGTGAAATAATATATCTTTAATGAGGAAAATATTGACATTCTTTAAATGCAAACATAGCAGAGACCAGAGCAGAGCTGCTGTTGGACTCCCAATAAAGAGAGATGCCGTGCGCATGTCCGTGTGAGGAGCAAAGTAGCTTCACTGATTTTCTCAGAAGCTAAAAATGTTTTAATTTTGCTGCTTAAATGTCCCACAATAGTTGCAGCAGTGATCTCACTGTTGTTACTGCTCCTATAACATTGCTCAGATTTGTAGAATCTTCCATTTAAACAGCAACACACCAGGTGCAAGTGCACCAGGCTTTTAAAGGTACTGGCAGTTGACATTCAATACCTTTACATGCACAGTTAAGTCAAACTATGGTTAGAGCTCTCAATAGGGCCATTTAAATGGAATACTGTCCTTGTCCCAGTAAACAAGCACCAGGGGAGAATCCATTTATTGATGGAAGCATGTCTGACTTTGCCAGAGTGGGTGGCATTATAACCCCTTTCAGCTAGTTTCTATTGGATCTCTTTCCTGCTGACCTATTACGCCACACACCAAACAAGTTAGCAAGGGCAAACTGGTTGCAAGTTGGGCAGTGACAACTTTTTAGCACTGTGCATTACTCTATACTTTACTTGGTACCTTTGTCTTGTTTTGCTGTCTTCCTTTTTTTCCTCTGCTTTTTTTTCCCGGCTTTTGTCTAGGAATTTAGGCTGTTTGACTTCCAGGTCAAAGCCTGGCACGGGGACTTTGGAGCATGTTTACAACGCCTTGGCCAGCTAAGATCATAGCGTATACATAGCATATACAAGAAATCATCCAAGGTGTGACAGTCTTACTTTGAGAAATTCGACTTAATATAATTTCAGTCTGACTAACATTTTAACATGTATTTTAAAAGTCAATGTATAGTCAGACTAACAATAATGCAACTTCTTCTAACATCATCTCAATGTATTGATTGACTGGTTGAATTCATGTTGCGCTCAATATACCTATGATTATTCAAGTGACTAAATGCAACCTGTGCCTTACTTTGCACCCAGACTATGCATCATTCCACTAATGAAGGCGGTTGGAAATGGCCTGAATGCACTTTAAACCATGCACTATAGATTGTTTACATAAGGCCCTTAATTCAACAATTATATTCTTGATAAACAGATTAACCTTTTGGCCTATACATTTGCTTACTTATTTATTCATTTTTTATAAGCCATTGCAATTTCTCAGAGCTCACATCTTTAATTTGGTTGTTCTATTCAATAGTCCAAAAGCATTACAAGCAGCAAACCCTCACATTTAAGATGCTGGAACCATTACAATTTTCATCATCACATATTTGATATATTCTCATATTTGTAGTATTCTCGCCCAGTGACAGCTGGCATAGGCTCAAGCCCCCCCACGCTACCCTTAAGGCAACAAGCGGTTACAGCCAATAAATTAATGAATATTTAAAATATGACTTAAAAAATTAAGTTTAAAAATGGTTGCATTTTTTTTGTTGTTTGTTTGTTATTGTTTTTTTCTTTTTAATTTACTAATTAATAAAATAACAAGTAACCTATGTTTGGTACTACATGTGAAACTAATATTTTGTGTTATACAGTGTGTTATATACTATACTGTACTATACTGGCATTGATAAACTACTGTTAATGATGAGTAGAAAACTCCATGTTTCATTTAAGTCTGAAACACTCCAACTCACACTGAAATTTTTACTTTATCATATTAAAGTAACGCATGAATGTTTTAAGAACGGTTAAGAATAGTTAGTATGCTAATGTGCAGATATGTTAGTGTTAAGTACTATTGTCCAAAGAATAAAGACGACTTTAGTTGTTGCATGGGATATGCTGATTCACAACCTTGCATAATAAATGTCATTAAACTTAATTAAACACAGGGACCAATAGATATGAGCTATTGTATCTACTGTTAATCTTCCAGGCACCATTTTACATTCAGTGGTAGAACTGACAACTCTTCTATTTCTATTTCAAGCCCTGAATCAAATTTATATTCTCACTTTAAATCACTCAACCCATAGGTTTGGAGTCTAATGATAGACGCCACTGCTGACTTTGATTCTGTTGCACTCATTTAAGTTCTTCCAAGCAGTAATTAAGGTTTAATCTCAGCTTTCTATGCAACCTACAATGAGAATTAACATAAAGAGCACTGATACAATGATATAATGTTTCTCTTCACTTTATGTGAAGCTGAAATCTGACAAATGAGCAAAAAGACGGAGGTGCTGTTAAAGCCAGTTGTTCGGCAGGGTCGTGGATAGTTCAGTAGGGTTTGCTAAGGGTCCAAGTTGCCTTTTAAAACCAAGGTGAGTCACTTCCTGAGACTGTCATTAAATCTTGAGCTTTTCCACCAGTTGTTCCATATGTTGCAATAATAGGAAAACAACTTGAGATTAATGAGTGACACGAAGTGAAGGGCTGAGTCAGAGGAAACGGGCTGTTACTGGGAGTCTATGTGGATCACCAACTATGATGACAGAAGACAGGAAGCTCATCACCAGCAAAAGGTCAGAGCATTCACCAGCTACTGCACTTGTTCACTTCCTTTCTCTGGTGAATTTTGCTTTAACACTTTCTATTTTCCATGGACGTTTCTCACAGGGAGGCCAGGAGCAGAGAAAGGTCAGAGAATGAGGAGAACATAACGGTGAAGGATAGCAAATAGTCAGACTGGAGCTTAGTGTGGTGGTTTGAAATGCATTGTGGCTGCAAAAGTACACAAAAGCACATCGGATTTTCACATTCAAAGCCTGTTGCTCATGATGTCTGTTTTTGGAGAATAAAGAGTGGGGGATAAAGAGGAGTGTGGTGTGGCAGAAATTAAACAGCTGTGTACAACATAGCATCAAAAACAACATCCAGTGTTCATAGCAACATCGAAACAATTGCAGACACATTTTCTCATAAAAACATACAATTTAAGCTTGAGTCATATCAACTGTAGCCCTTTAAATCAGAATGCCAAACAATGGGAATGTCAGCAGAGTGGTGAAGAGAAAACTCTGCACATTCGACAACACTTTCACCTTGAAGTGTTAGTGAATGGGGGTGTGGACACATTTTTGCTTTTGTAACTTTGACCAAAACATTTCCAAATAGAATCAGCATTTTTTTCTGTTTAAACCCAAGCAGAAGGGATAGCAGAAAAGTGTTACCTTCAGCCCCGGGGGTCAGGTCGTCGGGGTCAAAGGTGGTCAGAGGTGAAGGTCCAGGACGTGAGCCATAGGACAGGACAAGGGGTGGGACACACATTGGTGGAGGTCACAGAATAAGCACAAAGACATGGCGGCAAGGGAGAGGGAGGAGAAGCAGGAGGCACAACGGAAATAAATGAAGAGATGTGGAAGAAGAAGGAAAGAGGGTGGCAACGGGGGAGGATGTTGCAAAGAGTTAAAAAGGCAAGGGAAGATTTGGGAATAATGGAGGGACATGGCACCGAGAGAGGGTAAAAAAGCAGAGGAGGAAATCGGGAGGGAGAGCGGCAGTTTCGAGGGGGTTGAGGGGGAGAAGAGGCTGAGTCAATTCCTCTTTAAAAAACAGAACCAAAATAAAAGGAATGAACCCATACCTTGGTCGTTTAACGTCAGGTGCGCCAGACCTTGAAAGGGAAAAAACAGAAAAAAAGAACAGAAAGAGGAAGAAAAGAAGGTCATAAAAGGCACGGGAAGAAAAAAAGCATTGTCACAACGTTGGACTGCAGTTTGTGACAGACATCCTGGGGCAGACTTGGATGTCAGAGTTCAAATCAAAGGTAAAAAACGAGAAAGAGAGATAGAGAGAGAGAGAGAGAGCGAATAGTAACAGAAAACAAGCAAACACTTCTTGAGTGAGGTGTGGGGGGTTTAGAAAAAAAAGCATTTTCATTTGGCGCAACCCCCGAAGGCTATTGCTCTCACAAATGCTTTTTTTTCCTCTGGAGTACTTATGGAACACACAGAACTGTTTGGCAGAAAAAAAAACTTGAACTGGATTTCTCATCTCCTACTGTACACAAATCACACAAGAAAAAACAGAATCGGAGCTCTGCAAGGTCTCACACAGAGAGGGGTCAGAGATAAACCTGGAAAAAACGCTATGGGATAAAGTGTTTTGTGTTGCCTTTTAAAACCCAAAGCCAAAGATTATTCTAACACAGATGTGAGAATACAGCAACACAACACCAGCCCAAAATATTTACTTACTCGCTCTATTACTGTAGGCTACAGCACACACAACTTGCCAAAAAAGCAGATCGATAGATTTAAAAGAAAGATGTCCACAGTGAGCTCCAGCTGTTGTTGGTGAACATTAAATAGCAAACCATTCCACATTCTGTCAATCCCTACATGAAAACATTCACAATGTGAAATTCTTTACACATATTTGGAAATATAACCAGAAAAAATATTAAGGTCCAGATCTCTTGAAAATCACTGTCATCACTTCCTGTCTCTGGCTAATCACATCTGTATCCAGTCGCAGCACAATCGTCCCCACAAATAAGCAAACACACTTTCAAAACTGTCATTAGAAGAAGCAACGAGCCAACAGTTTCAAATCATTTCAAAATTATGTCCAAAACATACAAAAAATATTATCTGAAGTTAGGTATTCCTGCCATAAATCATATAGTTGTTCCTTTTCATTATTGTACTTTATTTTGTGATTATCCCTGTCCATCACAACTGACACATAATCCAAACACAATAACCACCTAAAAGTAAAACAGAGAAAAAAGTGCCTCAATGACTTTTTTTCATTTAAAAAAAAAAAAAGATTACTGGTTTTTCATGATTGTTAACTCATATTTTTGACTGACGTCAATGGACCTGTGCTTTTCTAGTCATATTGACCACTAAAAGCACTTTGTCACTACAAGTCACGTTCACCCATTTACAAACAAATTCACACACTGGTGGCCAAGGCTACTGTATAAGGTACCACCTGCTACTCAGATTTTTAACATTCATACACATTTACACACCAGCAGCACAGCTATAGGGAGCAATGAGGGCTTCAGTATCTGGCCTAAGGGTACTTCGACATGCTGAGTGGAGGAGCCTGGGATCAAACCTTCAACCCTCTGATTAGTGTTAGACCTGCTCTACCTCCTGATTAATAAATTAATTATTGACACTTTAAATGAGAGGTTAGACTTTCTTTTTAACTAAATGTTCTCACTTAAATTTGGGCAGTATATAGATTTGTGGCTTAACGGGGATGTTTATCCTTAAAAAAGGAAAAATACCTCTTACTGTTAAAAACATTAGCGTCCAGCATGTGTTTGGTATGCTTCTGTACAGGGAATCGTCAGGGAAAAAATGCCTGACGGGGACAAATAATCATCTATCTGCCCAAACATTAAAGCTCATAGGGGACATGCTCTGTAAACATAGAGTAACATGTCTTGTGGATGAAATAAAACAAACAGTACACAAAAAATGAAACATGGTCTTAACTATGGCCTAAAGCGTGGTTTATTCCCAAACAGACCAAAAGGCTAAAGCAGATTGGATTTAACCCCGGGCTGCGCGGAATATCAACAATATTATGTCTGTTGGACAAGAAGTCCCAAAAGGTCAAATCGATTGGAGCAAACCTGTCTTTTCGTCGATCAATACTATTTCAAATGTTAGGTGCTCTGCACTGCCAGAACACAGCTCAATCAAATGCACTCTTTGTCAACAAGAAAGTGCAACGGCACAGGAGTCAAGCATGCAGAATATATTCTACAAATAATATGCAATCAAATGTATTTGCTTCCTCAAAGACTTTGGCAACTCACATCACTGACGGCTACAGTTTATGAATGTACAGCAAATGAACTAGCTTGTAAACATGTGTAGCATATTTAAATTTTTTCCTTGATGCTTGAGATCAAAGTTTGGTATTGCATTGATCTATATGTACAGGAGTGTGAACGTCTTTTTCATATGAATGCAGGTATTCTGCACTCACTGATTTCTGCAGCTGCTTCCACTTTCAACTCTTATCCAAGGCCAGGCCACAGGGACAGCAGGCTTACCAAAGCACTCCAGACATCCCTTTCCTCAGAAACACTTTCTAGCTCCTCCTGAGGGGACCCCAAGGCATTCCCAGGCCAGATAAGAAATATAATAACTCCAGTGTTTTCTGGGTCTACTGCGGAGCCTCCTACTAGTTGGACATACTCAGAACACCTCTAATGCAAGCCGCCCTCGAGGCATCCTGATCAGATGCCTAAACCACCTCAACTGGCCCCTTTTGACACAAAGAAGCAGCAGCTCTACTCCAAGCTCGCTCCGGATGTCTGAGCTCCTCACCCTATCTCTAAGGCTGAGCCCAGCCACATTATGGAGGACACTCACTCGCTGCTTGAATGCACAATCTCTTTCTTTCGGTCTCTTCTCGAAGCTCATGACCATAGATGAGGGTTGGAATGTAGATGGACCAGTAAATCAGACGCTTTCTGGTTCGGTCCCCTCTTTGCTACAACAGTCTGGTGGTTTGGCCCACATCACTGCAGACACTGCGCCAAAGCGTCTATCCATCTCCCTTTCACCCTCACTCATGAGCAAGACCCCGAGATACTTTAACTCCTTCACTGTAAACTCACATCCTGATCTTATTTTTTTTTTTTATCAATTTAGGAAATCAATTGTCTTGATAGAGGCATTATATTTGATTTATCTAATCATCAGGTTTAATTAAATTTTGTTGAATTAACTTAATTTTCTGAAATTGCAACATAAAAATGATGATGAGACACACAACTTGTTCTTCCTAAGTGACAACAAAGTTTTAAAGAAACCCAAGTTAGTTGATCTTGATCTTATTTGCATCTGGGGAAGTTGGGATATCTGTAAATTTCTCAAGTTCTATTGTGTTATCATGTGTAAGATTATACAAGTATGAAAGTTTGCATCCAGCAGAATACTTTATTTATCAAACTCAATCAGTTCTGTAAATGCTACCAAGTAAACAAAACTGTTCGGTCGGACTAACTCAGTTGGATTAAGTTGCTATCACTTTGTAAAAACAAGGTCATTTCACTTGTCATTTTTTAAGTCGACTGCACAATGAAGTCAATACGTAAGTAAACCTTACAAATATATATAAAGTAAATATAACTTAAGAATAGTTATATTTACTCACCTTTTTTCAAGGCAATCATTTTACTAGATATTTTTAGGTAAGATCAACTTATCAGAATTTACAGCATTCTCTTGGGGCAGTAACTCTAACCTAACTTCAGACAAGAAGAGAACTCTCAGCAGCAGAAAAAAAAAAAAAAAACACGGGCCGCATCAACACCAACCTTCAGCTTCCATGCTCAGCAAAGGTTTGTCTTCATGACATTTCGACCATGAACTGGCTAACGGAGGTGCTCGACAGTTAAGGTTATTTAAACATTCAGTTCCTGCTTTTTCTCGCAGGCAAACAAGAAAAAAGATAGTGTCTAACGTCTCTGAAAACAAATTAACACTCAACTGGGGGCTAGCCGCAGCCAGAATGCACAAAACACGACCGTGCCACCACCAGCGAGCGGGTAAATCAGGATGCAAAGCTCAAGCTCAAATGACTCTTGACTACAAGCTATTTCTATTGTCTTCTTTCTTAATAACATCTGTGATTCAGGGGCAGAGGAAATGTACAGGCAGAGTGTTTTATTTATCTGGCTGCAGTCCGTTTCCTGCCGGCCCTTTGCAGGGAGTCCAATCATTCTCACTCTGCCTCCCTCTGTTTTTGTTCCCTTGCTCATAATCCATTAAGGAGATAAGGCGAAGGCTCCTGCAATGAAACAGAACGGTGCTGTCGCTGCATACCAAATCATTCAAATGCCCCCTCCCCCCGCCTCGGCCTCATCCAGCTCAGGCAGGCAGAAGACAGTGGCACGATTTGACGGCAGAGGAGAAAAGGTGGAAGTAAGAAAAAGAAAAGACGGATGTTGTCAAATGGTATCTGCTCAGCCAGTGTTAACCAGAGATTTGCAGACAGGTGTGCAGCGCTGAGGCAGAGAAAAGCCAAAAATCAATCAAAAGGAGAAATTCATTCCAAGGTATTGTTTCAGGAAATTAGTAAGTTGTGATTTGATCTGTGCAATGTGCTTAACTTTTTCTTTTCACACATTTCCCCCAAAACAGACAGCCGCACACACAGCCAGCCACACACTTTGTTCTCTTGGCGGAAGCTCAGGATGCCAGACTCCGACTGTACCATGCCAGATTCTGATCAGGATGTGACGGCTTTCACTAGCAAGTGGTTTGAGAGAGGGAGGAGGCGGCATGACTCAAAATTGAAATTACTGATCACTGTAAGACATCTGAATACAGCAGACATAAGGAAAAGCTCTATCTCTCTTAAGTTCCACTCTGCGTTCAATATTGGAGCGCAAATGAAAATTACCACAGCCACAAGCAGCTTCGCTCGCCACACATACTGAAAATGTGACAAACTCCGAGCCCAAACCATGAGTCTCCCTGTCTCCTTGACATCTGAGCATTTGATTACATCCTTAATTCTGCGGTGAGTACAGATGGGAGTGCCTAACGGAACCGGCGCCGATTGGTTGGTTATGATTGAGTGGCAGATGGAGCTGGGTCATAATTCTGCCATTAGGAGGAGACACGCTTACGTCTTATCTGGCCAGCTCCCCTTCCCCTCTGTTTACTGCCCATCTCTCTACCTTTTCTTTGCTCCCTGTCTCCACATCCAGCCCTCCATTAGCCAGCTGCAGCTGCCTCCTGCTCTCCTCTTCCTCATCTGCCACTTTCTTCTGCTCTGCTTTCAGGTCTGATGAACACAGGCCACTATTGTTCTGGAAACTACTGATTTCATTCAAATGACTGTTGGTAAATGACTGGTAGTAGTAAAGACTATCACCAGACGTAGTAGTAAAGACTAGGCCTGGGCGATATGGCCTATAAATAATAACTGCGTTATTTTCATGCTATACCACAATACACAATAGTTATCTTGATATGGAAGTATGGAAGAGGTTTTCTTTAAGCTACTATAGACTACAAGGAAAAACCACTAAATAAACTACTGTTACAATTAAGTTTAAGTATTATCACCATCTGAGAGACAGTGTTTAGTTTGTCCATTCTGGGCTACCGTAGATACATGTCTGAGATCCGATCTCATAAACGGGGACCCGATCAATATGTAGACAAATGGCTTGTGGAAGGTACACACAATACACACACACACACACACACACACCTCATGTAGTTAAATAAAGTACTGTTATAATACAGTTAAATAAAGGACTGTTCTTATAAAGAAAAATGAAGTGCAGTTATAATAAAGTTAAATAACAGAATAATTGAGTCATAATAAAGATAAAAAAAAAGCACTGTCGTAAAAAAAAAGTTAAGCACCTTTATAATAAAGTTAATCAAGTACTGTTACAATAAATCTTAACAAAGTACTTTTAAATAAAGTTAAATCAAGGACTGTTACAATGAAGACAAATAAAGTCCTGTTACAACAAAGCTAAACAAAGTACTGTTAAATAAAGCTAAACATAGTACTGTTATAATTAAGTCCTGTTACAACAAAACTAAACAAAGTACTGTTATGATAAAGTTAATAAAGTACTCCAATGAACAAAATATTGTTAAAATAAAGTTAAATAAGGTTCTGTTGCTAAATAACTCCACTGGTGCTTTTATTCTTAAGCACAGTAAAGAAACAGCTCTCCAGTTTATATATTAATAATCTTTGCAAGTGGCACTAGTACTTCATGGTCACAAAGTGCCACTTTATGGTCGGGGTCTGGAGCAACAAATAGTTCATCCCTAATAAAGACAAAGACAGGAAACAGAGTTATATTCGTATATCAGTCCACTGATACACCAGACTGACATTTACATTTAACCAAATTAATTTATCAGCCATCCTTAAATAATTACATGGCTATTTTTGGGATTTCTGGTGTATCTTTGTTTGGAAAGCAGCATTCAACAGGTACAGCATGTTCTTGACTGACCTTGTCAGACATTTCTCCGTCACATCATTCTACACACACACACACACACGAACAGATGTGCTGGGTCTCAGGACAGCAACAACAACACACGATCGGAGGGGACAGAGAAAAATGGGAGTCATCATCATTATCCCTTTCCACCCCTTCCGCACTCCCTCTCACTTCCTCCTTCCCTCGTCCATCAGATGGACACATAGACCAAGTCAGAAGGAAGAATGTGTTTCCTTCACAGCCCCCCTGTGGTGCTGCGATGGCATGTTAAATAGCTTCATCCTCCAAGGACTCTCACTCTCACAACATATGGCCACCGCACTTTACGCGCCTCCTGAAGGCACACGTCATACTGACACAAAACTCTCGTCTTTCCTTGCAGATCCCAAAACGGCAGTCGGTTAGAACATATTTCCTATTGACACTGCCCTTTGATGACTTTAGTGGGAGCGAGCTTTACCAAAAAGCAAGAACTATCCAAGTGTATAAAAGTCATGAAGTATAAAATAAGAACAATAAATGGTTTTATGTGCAGCTTATTGCTGGGTGCACCCTTGGCACGAGACATAAAACGGCACAATATCCAAAACATTTGACACGTCCACAAATCACTGGCTTTTACTAGGCCCAGGCACAGATAAAGTTTCACAGCGTAATCATCGCTGTATGTCTCCCGTTGCCAAAAAGTGCAAGCATGGCCCTCGAGGGCTCAGAAACAAACCAGGGCAATTTGTAAAAACATCTGCTTTAAAGATGTGGGAAAATGGTTCTGATTGAATGTGAATAATATTCATCTTAGTAAGGCTGATCCATAATGCATAGTGTCTTTGCACAGCTTAAGTAATATAGAAACTGTGGCAGAATCCAAAGTGCGTTAATAATTCATTGTGGATATCTATTCTATGAAAGAGAGAGGGAGAGATAGAGGGAGGTAAGGGGGCTTAGAAGACCTCTATAATCTCACTGAGAGTTATAGACTGATGTTAAAGGCTTCCATGTCTTACAATGCTTTAAATTATTAACACAGAGCCGCCCCGTTTGAAAAGGAAGATACATGTTCTATACTCTAACATCAAGTGAAATCAAGTGCAAATCTTGCTCATTGGGTCCACAGACGATTACTGACAGTGTCGAGTCAAAGACAGCAGCTTGCTGTGATTTTAATAAAGCATATGACTGACTTCACACACAGATACGAGGTAAGAGCTTTCATCTCTTGAGCTGTGTGTGTGTGTGTGTGCTGCTCTAAGGACCTAATTTACACATTCTGCCCCGACTGGGCAGTTCAGATCTGACGTAGATGCCATACAACACCTGAGAAAGTATTTCTTCTCTGAATGTACAGTTTCTCTTTATTGAGTAGAAAATATGCATTGCTGAAACTCTTTTAATACAACAATGGTGCCTGCGCTGCAAGACCGATCGGATCTGTAAAGTGGAGCTGCTCTCAACTTTCCTGTGTAGTGCCGCTGGGCACCTTTTAAATCTTTGTAGCTCAGCGGGCGGTGCAGGGCTGCAACGCCAGGTCCAATTCACAATGAATAGCAGCCCACCACTTTCTCAGCTTTTGAGTCCATGTGTGTGAAAAGACTGCCTTGGTCATAATTTGTAGTACATGCTGTGGATTCTGAGAAACGTTCGCCCACTGCTCTGTGGAACATCAAAATGCCCTATCGATGCTCGACCAAAGAAGAAAAGAATAAAAAAAAGATGCTGAGATGAAGCCTTGTCAATGGCATCACACCTGCACTGACCCTCAATCAAACAGCTACACAAAGACTGAAAACGCTTGGATCCATTGGCCCTTGTATTGTTGGCACTGGATCAAGGGCTGCGCCTACAATATGAACACCTGGGACACCCAAAAAACTTGGCATTTCACACCAATGGGAGTCATTTTGCAGAACATAGTACAATCTCTGAACCCATCGGCTATCAGTCTGATGATGATTTAGCCTCCAGATCTACATTTCAGAAGATCCAGTGGATATTCGGGCCAAGATTTCCTTCTTCGTGTGCCCCTCACTGCAGCCAGTCTCTATGTATCTTCGCGTTAATGCAGATGCATTTTAAAAATGTGAAACTTGTTTCCAGATGAAAGCCGATGGTGTCCAAGAGTGAATTCCAGCCAATGCGCTCCGCCTCTCCAGACAGACTGTTACCTGCTGTTCAAACATGATTGGTCAACACAACTCAGAATCTTGGCTCAAGCTTTGAGTACACACTCATGAGTTTTCTGCTCCACATGATCACCTGCACACACCTTTGTAAGGATGCAGTGCAAACACCCTGAATTACTTTGGTTTGATGAAAAAGAGAAGCTGGACCAAGTGACAAAAGTAACTTTATTTCAAAAGCTCGGAAAATAAGCCAAACTGGACATAATAATACACAATATGAGATTAATTTATTTGATGCATGACAATTAAGAAGGCGTGCAGAATATACTGCTCATGTTGATGTATAACTTTCATATTTTGTCTCTCTCTTATGTACTTGCAAAGCTGCCAAGACAACACCACTCCAGCAAGAGTTATTACTTTTTGAGACTTTTTATGTTGGCTGCATTATTTAGCTCTTGCGGCCATGACTTGGTTGCACTGGGTACAGGATGCATTAGAGGACAGTAGCAGCACCGGTACAGGTCCCTTTCTACAGACTCATCCTGCAATTGTACCGCAGACCATCTACCCTGACTGTTATGCATCACAGCACTATATTCACGTTTTTAAAAAAACATCAGACTGTTTCTCAACTGACCAGTTACCACAGCAATGTGAGAAAAGCTTGATGTGAAGCAAAGGTACAGCTGTATTTCAGCAACAAAGAAGCAGAAAGGGAATTTTACACCAACTATAGAATCCGGTGAATATAAAAGAGGCAGAGAGGCAATCTGAACGTTCTCGCAGTGCTACGGCAAATAAAATTCACATATTAGACTATACAGGATTTCATAGCCTTTATGCAGTGAATATATACCAAAAAATATAAAAAGTATGTTTATTTCTTGGTTTGGTGTGTTGGTGTCTGGCAGCATGCCCTAGATTCTCAAGGTATCTGAATAAAAAATGCACTCCCTTTACAGAAATTCAGAATTTTCTTTTGTGTGTGTGTGTGTGTGTGTGTGCATGCATTTGATTCCCTTGGAAATACCGCAGGGAACTGTTGACCCCAGGCGAGGCACTTAAGCTGAGCGAGTGAAGCATTAAATCTTTATGGTCACTTTCCACTTTACACAGCAGCAACAGCCATCATCTGTCAGGAGCGATGCACTAAGTTGTTTGGAGACCTGTCAAAGGACATGATTTACTATTCAAAGTTACAATTAGACAGGGCCACACTACATAATTAAGGTTGCACATGCCAAGGTTTGCAGATGGAGAATATTCAAAGCAATGTCACCGTGACAGATAATACAAAACGTTTTTGTCTGTTTTGACTACAGCTCCAATTCTGTTGCCATAGCTTTCAGAATAAATGTAAAGACCTGAAATAATGGAAAATTTAAGATGTTAACCCTTAGAAACTACAACTGTTGTCTTGTGCTGCATTCAAACGCCTGTCACAAGTATGTAAACCTTTGAAATGTAAGGAAATAAGTTTGATTTCTTTCAAAAACATGAGTAAAAGGCAATCAGCAGCTTGGCACGAATACCCAGCAAATTGCAAAAAAATAAAAAATAAAAGTAAGAAAATAAGCTGAAAATTGTCTTTCAACCCTTTGAACCCTGAGCAAAGTGGCTTGATTTCTTTCAAAAACAGAGGAAGGAGGCAATGAGCAATTGAAAGAAAAAAGCCAAAAACAATTAAAAAAAAAGTACAAGACAATTACCTGAAAAGCAGTATAAAAAAAAGAAAAAACAAAAAGAAAAAGAAAGGCAAACAAGACCTGGAAAAAAAGCTTAAATTTATTATTATTATTATTATTATTATTATTATTATTATTATTTCTTTTTAAATTGTGACATGATTTTAAATATTCAATTATTTTGTTTCCTAGCCTTTTTTTTTTTTTCATTTTGTCCTTAGCTTTTTAAAACTTATTTTCAAACTTATTAATTTCTTGCAATTTCTGGAACATTTTTTACCAAGTTGCTCATTGCCTTTTTTCTGCCCCATGTTTTTGAAAGAAATCACTTTAATTTTCTCAGGGTTCAAAGAGTTAAATACTCGTGAAGCAGCTCAAGAAAACTGATGACACTCCAGGTTTCACAGGGTTAACAAAAGATAGACAGGTTGATTAGAGAAATATCAAAAAACTATGGAAAAATACAATTATTATTATAATTGTTAAAACTGTTAAAAATTAAAATTGTGTTATAAAAATATTATTAACATTTATATGTAAAATATTTATATGTAATTTATATTTATATTATATTATTCTTGTGTTATTTTAGCACATTTTGAGGTAATTATCTGTTTTTTTGGTTTTGTTTTTGCTCATTTCAAATAATTTTCTTGTAATTTTTTACTCATTTCTTGCTAATTTGGGGTTATTTCTTGTTCAGTTGCTCGTTGCCTTCTTTCCATGTTTTTGGAAGAAATAAATGCCAATTTGTAGGCTAAACATGAACATGTTATATTATTCAGCAAGGGCTTACCCATATTACAAACACTTTGAGTGTTGTTTATTGGCTTAATAACTGTCTATTCTGTACGTGGGGAGATCATAGTTAAGTCTTACAAGGGAAAATATCTCATATCGAGATATTATGCTCCCCCACATCTCCTAATTAACAGCATAACGCTGAGTGAATCACTTTGACTCGCACATTTTGTTCATTAAAACATAGCTAATATGTCATGGGATATGTCTGGAAAAATAAATCAGAGACTCTCGGAGACGGGTGAGGGGTAGAGATCGGAACAGTTGCTGTTCCATCTTAATTAAACAGTTCATAAATAAATAGGACCTCCATATGTCGAGCCGGAGATTTTTGACTAATTTTGTGCTTTAGCTGTCGAAGCTAACACACAGAAGGGATGTTGATGATTTCTCCACTTATGGTAATTGACACAAGACGGACTAAATATACTCAAAGGAGCTTCAGTGGTTTACAAGCTCTTACATAACACCCCAAAGCATTTTCTTCAAAGGACTGGCTCTATCAACACTGAAAGTAAAATGTGTCCTTTAGCAAACATGCCATGTCCCAGAGTATGTCTCCTAAATTCTGTCCTTCCCCTGTTTGTATTTTTTCCAAAATGTTTTGAGCTTCTGGCCTAGCAGAGCCATGCTGGGCCCATCTTGTGAAAACCAATAAATTCTATGTCTGACCTCTATTTTCCTTTCATTTATGAGGTCAAAACTAATCATTAGTCCCCACTGAGATCTGGTGTCCTCTCTCAGAGCATCCATCTGTCCTTCCTCTCCTCTTCCTAATCTTCAACTGCCAGTGCTGCAGATGCATCCTACAACTGTTCCCCGCTCCATCCGCCCTCTTTCCACAGTCAATTTCATGGAATGAATGGCTCTGATTGCCACTTCTGGACTGTACTCATTAGGGAAGCTGAAAGTGGGGAGTGGGCAACAGAAAGCATGCTGTCCTTTACAGTGCTTTCTTTTTTTTCGCTGGGATGTTGGAAGCTGTAATTTCTGTGTCAGATGTGAGGAGAAACCGGCAGTGTTGATGGAAGGAAGGAAGCCAGTCATCAAGTGGATGATTAGCACATGCAGCCACCCCCCTTTTACTGTACAAATCCATTCAAATACCTCACCCCCACATACAGATAACCTACACAAGAATCCTTTCAAGTCCTTGCTCCTCTTGCTCCTGCACTGATTTGGTCTGATCATTAGGGGTGTCACAAGTCCCAGAATCCTTGATTTGTTTAGATTTTAAGACCATGATCAAATTTTCAATTTAAAGTCATTTTCATTTTCTATTATTTCTTAAAAAACAAAAAAAAACATAGGCTACATGGTGTCAAAATGTTACAAATGCCATATATATATATATATATATATATATATATATATATATATATATATATACACATTACATTTCTTAATTTTATTTCACATTTAAGTCCCGGACATTTAGGCAAAGGTTTACATTCAATCAGATAATGCCTTATTTGCATGTTTAAACAAAATGTTAAAAAACCTGTAATACAAAATGCAAAATGTCATGGTCATATCTATTAGTTTGCCCCAGTGTCTTACTTTTCCTTTTTTTAAAATTTTTAACTTTACAATACTTATTTTTAAACACCATATTCTATTTATTTTTTTCTCACGCTCACTCACTTCAGTGGCACTCACATACCAAACTAAAGAGTTTTATTCCTATCAGTTATCTGAAGGGGTTTTAACAGAGGGTTTCTCTCATAGATAATTCATTGACTGATTTATAGGACATTTTATTCCGAAACAAATATATCAAATATGACAACAAAATGACACAAGAATTTTTGTTTTATCCAAAGTTCAAAAGTTTAAATGAGTGCAAATCAGTGCATTTTTAACAAGACAATTAGTTTGAATATTTTAACATAAATTTTACAATACTCAAAAATTATTTTCTTGATTTGAGGAAACAACTGGGGAAGTTTGACAGTGATATTTATTAGTTTAAAATTTTACTCTGTTCACTCGAGGTGCCCCCTGCCCCTCATAATTTTGATGATCGAAATAGAAAGCTCATCACGACTTATTCAGAATCAAAATCACGACACCTCTACTGAGCACGTAGTTTCAAACTTTTTTCAAATGTTCAAATCTCAGTTAATTTAAAACCACTGAAAGATATTCACAATGGAAACATAATAATAACTTCCAGTTGATAGTGACGTGTTTCAAGTGTCTACAAATAATGGTGACTATGCCAAGATCAAAAAAAGTGAAAAGAAAAATCAAGATTATCCTTTACTAGTGAAATAATGCTAAACTCCAAAGTATATGAAATGTTTTATACAGGCAGAGATTTCTTTAAATCAGTGTCGCCTCTATTGCAAAAGTAAACCCTTGTCAGAGAGATGAAGTAAAAACAACAAAATCCCCTGGTCCTCTGAGCCATGGAAGCTCAAGTCAAGGCAAAGTAATCTACAGGGACATTAGTGCAAAATAGCACCTTGCCTTGAGCGTTTGTTGATGTTTAATGTTTCATTTTGACAATTTTCCCCCTTCAGCCGGCGTTTAGAGCACACATCCTGTTCCTCTCCACTAACAGCACGGCAGTGAACTGTATTTTCGTGTTAGGAGGAAAAATAAAATCGTAATGACTTTTCCTGGAAATGCGGCTTCCCGTGAGGTTCTGTCAGGGCGACTTCCTGCCTTGTGTCAGGGGGTGGGTCTCAGCAGGTAACTACAACAACATCCCATAATGGAAAATTAATGTCTTCCAACTGAGACGATGCACTAACTACATTTAGCTCATTGGGTGGGGTAAACACCATTAGTGCATGGAATCTGCAGTGCTCCTGGAAGTTCAGTCATTTGAGAGGGAGTTGGATAATTATGGCAAAATTAATGGAAATTGTGGGACAAATGTATTCATAATTCATGAGCCTATTTTCCGAGGCTGGAATCCTCTTTGTGGGGAACAATACACCGCCTGATTTAACTGAGACTGTAAAATTCCCACCTGGTATATTCTCCTTACTCCCAACAACATAACGGTGTGTTTCTTTGCTGCACAATGGTGCGTAAAATGCTTCTGAAGAAGTTGCTTAAACAGACTCTTCAGCATGCTGAACATTGTGAAACTTAATGTTAAATCGTTTTGTCTCATATTCAGTCTTAATTGTCCTTAAAGCAAGAAGAGAGCTTTGAGAATCAGGTGAATAAACCAAGAATCTTCAAATCGGCCACTTTTCAGACATTGTCATGAAATTGAAGAGTATTCTAAAGATGCAGTATGGGTTTGGGTGTGCTCTACAGGAATTATCAAAAGGCAAATGTGGACAAAAGTGAAAATAAATCTAATGTATAGACCGTCATTTTTGTCTGGCCATCTTTTTTGAAAGCAAAGCCATGGCATGAAATGGCAGAGCTCAACCGTAAATTAAGGAAACAACAAATCTCAAGTTGTTTTTTTTCCCAGAGACACAACAGTATCTCGTTTAGTTCGAGCCGCTGAGCAAAAAGCCCTGCTGCTTGCTTTCATCTCGCCAAACTCTAATTAGGCAAACTGAACAAATACCAGCGAGCGAGAAGTCCTCTGCATATTCAAACAAAAGGGCTCCTGAGTTCGTGCGAGCAGAAGGAGCTGAAGAGAGGGAGGGAAAGAGGAGAGAGAGAGAGAGAGAGAGAGCTGATCACAAGAAAATTAAACGGCACTGAACCTTGTAAACAAATATTTCAACAATGTTAAACACAATGAAGGAGACGTCTGGTGCCGCTGTGCTGTGAAATAGCCCGACTCTGTTTGGAACGGGGCTTCACGTATGACGGGCGCCGAGAAAAAAAACACGACTAAAGAGACAAAAAGGAAACAAAAAGCATCAAGCGCGTGTATTTGTAAAGGGGTATCAGTCAAACAGTGTTTTTAAAAAGAATTTTAATGCAAAAAGTTACACATAAATCTAACCAGTGGTGCAGAGGTTACGGCTAACCCTTTGAAAATCTGAACCAATTGGCTTATTTGATCAATGTGGCAAGAAGGTAATGAGCAAAGAAAGAGAAAATGACCCAAAAATTAGCAAGAAATTAGTAAAAAGCTCAGAAAAAGTACCTGAAATTAGTATCATAATAAATAAATAAATAAATTTAAAAAAAATAGATAGAAAGTAAAACAAAAAAGAGGAGAATTGGCCTGGAAAAAGTACTGAAAATATTCTAATAATTTTATAACTTAATTTTAAATATGTCAATATGATAACTATGAATACAGTTTTCCCTTTGTTTTTTTTCATTTTTTTTCCTGAGAGATTTTTCCCTGGTTTTATTAGAAATCATTTTCTAGATCTACTAATTTCTTGACATTTCTGGAACATTTCTTACCAAGTTGCTTATTATCTTTTTTCCCCATGCTTTTGAAAGAAATCGCATCTATCTGCTCATGATTTATAGGTTTTAAATAATTGTGGAAGGAGTCGGAATCTGGCACAAGAAAAATGATGTCACTCCAGGTTTCACAGGGTTACGCAGAACCCATATTTCTGCACATCAGCCTACCTGCCTGGTAATGCCCATCATTGCCTTCATTAATAATTTTTCCTTTAGCAATGTGGAGTGTGCCACCTTGAAGTGTCAGCTATATTTCCCGGAAATATATGAGCCACTACAGTCAGCCCAAGAACGTTGAGGTGAAAGAGAAAAGACTGACACAAATCCATTTCTTTCCCCTTAATGTCGCAGAATTGTTTTCCTCCCAAGTTTCTCTTGAAAGTCACTCATCACTTTTTAGGCCTTTTGTGGACAAACACACGAGATGCTGCAGCCCAACCCTTGTTGGCATGGCAACTGGCTCCAGTATCTTTTCTACCATGACGATGGCCATACTGGTGTGCTTTAAATTCCTCTGCTCTTTCTGTCTTTCCTCCACTGTCATCTATTGATAATGGATTCTTTGTACGCTTTCTCCCTGACTTTATCTTCCCCTCACTCCATTTCTTAACCTCCATCTTCCCCCTTTTCTTTGTCCCCTTTTTGGCCTCACTGGGGAGCTCACTCCTCCCTGTCAGTGTGTCTTTCCCTGCAAGCAATTAAGATTGCCATTGTGTGATTTTATTACATTATCCACCCAAATACATGACTCTAAAAAGTCAAGGGGGATTTGCATTTGAATATAAAACCCAATAAGAAAATTCTGTAATTATATTAAGGCTGCATTTGAATTGTTAATGACATACACAAAACAATCCTGGTTTGTTGCCCACAGAGGTAAACTCAGCACAGATTGCAGGTATAGGGCGATGGAATAAGCCCAATCCTTTTCATAAATCTTCCCGCAGTGAAATTGCCTTTTGGGGTAAATCCTTTTTATAAAGTCAGGAATCCTGTAGCCCATTAAGTCCACATTGCCAAGGCTGTATTGTTTAACTGTAAGCATTTGTCAGCGTGCAGAACAACACTGATGAAGTGCAGACAAGTGGAACGAACACAGACCTGCATTAATTAGCATTTTATTACATTACTATCATCTAAAACAAGCAAGACGAAATACGAGTCGTAAGAAATCAAACAAGTAGATGAGAGCAGACGAAGTGCAGGAATATGGCAGATCAAACAGAGTAAAATGAAGATGCAGAAACACATCATGTTTCTCTGGCACCTGGCTATCTAGAATTACAAGAGAAACTGATTGGAGTACCCTGAGGAGCTCTCTGGAGACCGACGCGAGCCTCAGGTGCAAGAAGTCCGTGTTATCTCACAGCCACACCTGATGCGTGAATGCATGTGCAAAGTTGTGCTTTTGCCAAAGCCCTTGGGACTTTGATACTGTACGCAGAGTAAACACTGTCGTTACTATCACCGCCAAAACCCTCACCACCACTGCCACCATCATTTTGGCTAGCGCTCATACAGTGTAGGATTGCTCAGTCAGATAGGGCTTTTATGCCAGGCTCCACTGATCCCATCTGTCACAACTTCATTCTCAGATCCGCCGTGCTGTTTGGAGCCCCACGACAGCTCTTTAAGAAAACCACTCAATCTGTTCTCTGGGCTATTTTTGCATCCTTTGCATTTTTTTTCTGTCAATAAAAAGAGAAAGAAAAAAAAAGAGGGGAGGGGGGGCATCGTCACACAAAGCACTAGGATTCTGGAGGTGGGTAGCTTGACCTCCCTGATCTATGATCCCACCCTCCTCTGCCCTTCACCCACTACCTCCACCTCCTCAGAGGGATCTGGCGATAGATCAGAGAGAGCTTGGTGTTTCCTGAGTCACCAGCTATTTGGCACTCAATGCCCCTCATCCCCTCCATGGCAGTTGTTCCTATCAGTGTGTCTGAATAGCAGTCGCCACTGGATCGGCTCATCCCCAGGGGGCCCAGAGGAAACTGGATTAGTGGCTCAGAACGCACATTAGAGAGAGAGAGAGACCCTGAATATGGTGCTTTGTCCCTTACTGTGTGTGGTGGCAGGGGGTCATTACTTGGTCATCAGTTTACAAGTTGAAGAGGGCAGATAAGAGACTTATGGAGGAATCTGTTTCTGCATTTTTCTGTCACAGTTGTTAGGCTTGTAGTGGATATTAGTCTGGCTTAAAGAAATAATGTGTGACCATCTTTAAATGAAAGTCCAGTTGGTAAACAGTTCAGCTAATATTTGTATGTGGGAAGCATGTGGGCAATAAATGGGCTGAAAAATGGGCCCTATTCCTCATGAGTTCCATAATGGCCCCATGCCAGTTGCCCACAAGTTGTGGGTTTAACCAGTGGGGTCCCAGATGAGATGCCCATTTTGGCCCCATACTAACTCGGTACCCAGTGGGGATTGGGCGGTAACATGGTATAACGTTATACCAGGGTATTTAGAAATCCTGAAGGTATGTTGAGCTGAAAGGCACCTAGAAGTGGAGGGAGTTACAGGTCAGTTACAGGACTGCAAACAGCCGGCGGCCAGCAGGCTGAAAGCAACCGTGAAAATAACGGCATGTTTTTACATCTAACTTCATGAATTTAGGATTTATTTCGACTAAACCAGAGCTAGTGAGTTTTTGAAAAGTAGACTTACTAACTAGTTTGCAGCAAGAGTAACCGATACACTTTGAGTTTATTTTGTTTCTGTCAAGTTTGAATGATGTATGATTAATGAGGCAATTAAGCCTCGTCTATTTTCAGTGACCAAGAGAAAATTGAATTCAAAATGCGTACAGTCATACTTCTCTATTTAACAAGGAAAAAAAGGTGTGAGAATATTACTTTTCTTAACATTTTTTGTATTGGGTATTTATTAGTCTGAAAAGCTGAACGTAAGTAGTGCTGTATACTTAAAATTTCAGGAAGGTATACCACCCAAGTCTAGTACCCAGGTAAGCCTAGCATATCGAATGGGTAAACCCATGTGGGCAATTGACATTGGGCCAATATGGAACTCGTGGAAAAGCCCATATGGGGCCCATTTTTCAGCCCCTTCACTACTGACATGGGCCCCTCATAAAAATGCTGGCTGAAAATGTAAGTCCATGAAAATTTGCCTCATTGTACATCCAGTGTCTGTTGGGCTTTAAATACAGCCTTTGGCAGGTTTTGTTTTTGGA
The DNA here is from genome assembly GCF_026936395.1 of Plectropomus leopardus. Lineage (NCBI taxonomy): Eukaryota > Metazoa > Chordata > Actinopteri > Perciformes > Serranidae > Plectropomus > Plectropomus leopardus. Next base: position 5,246,620 of record NC_142198.1, on the reverse strand, counting down.
CCAATAATAAAATAGAATAAACATTGAGTGCCACAATGACTGAAACAGAAAAGTTAAAAAAAAAAAAAAGCCACAAAAATGATGGAAAAGAACGACATAAACGAAGATGTCTCAGTAACAGCTTCACTCCTTTATATGAACTACAGTCTCTGTGCAGTGCAGTGTAAAAACACCAAAGCCATGTCTGGTTAGCACCAAAGATATCGCGAAAAATCAGGAAAAAACAAGCTTCCTGGGGATTACTGCTCTAATCCATGATACTCTATGAATGCTAATGTGCCGGCTCGAGGCACAAAGAACTCAAATCCCCTGCGGCCCTCCACTGCTCTCCTTTGCTTATTAGAACTTCTTATTATGTGACACTATAAAAAGATTGATTCTGGTGATCCGCGAGAGTGATAACATTAGCATGTGTTAAAAAGTCAGGACATGTTCACTGCTATGTCAGGACTAGCCAAAGACTACTGTTGAGTATCTGACATCAGGTCACCAGGGATCAGGCTGACATTACTTGTCTGGATCATCTTGTCTCTCAGAAGTCTTAAACATACTTGCTGATGTGTATAGTGCATACTCTCTCAGGCTATCTACTGTCAAGTCCAACAAGCTGACCACAAGGTCACTGAACTGCTAAATCCAATTATATGCAATTATGCAGTGTGTCTTATACCAAAGGAAAGGGGTTTTATCTGACCAGGGGAAGTTGAAAATTGAAAAAGGAAGTGGTATTCTCAATGGGATACACTCCTTTGGTCACAAATTCACCCTGCTGAAGCTTTTTAGGAAAGTCTGTGTGCGGCATGAGTGTGTGGCATGAGTGTGTGGCATGAGTGGATGTGTCCACTTGCCAAGTTTCCATATTTGACTAAAATTCAAACTCCCAGCAAAATGACTATGATGAAAATCTTAAGGTTTTAATATTTTACCAGAATGAATAAAAAGCCTCATATCTCATCTGCAGTATTATGACAACATTTTAGAGTTCTAAACAAAATACCAAAATGGCTGACATCTTTTTCTGTTATTTTGTTATGGCAACGCACCGGCCAATCAAACCTGAAGTTGGGCATTATGATTTGGTCGACATAAACCCCAACCATGTGTTACAAGACATGATGTAGTGAAAACTGACAGTATGTGAAATTACCACCTCACAGCTGTATGCCTCCACCAAGTATTCAAGTTGTAGTTTACAACCATGTCTGTCCAGACTCATATGTAGCCATGACCATAGACAATTTGTTAAAAATTGGATGTTTAGCTATAAAAACAAAAAAATTCTAAAATGTGGATGATACACACACATATTCAACCCAATAGCACAAAAGATCTCAGTAAATCAGGAAGTATCCCACCAAATGTTCCTGTTCGTAAGTTATAGCCTTGAATAATGGCCAGAAAAGTGTTTTTGTGATGTCATGTTGAACTTGAGCTTTTGGATTTAAAATGTTATCATGTCATCATTTTATAAGACATTTGTGTTTCATAATTCTTGAATAATAGCCAAAAACATGTTGTGTGAGGTCACAGTGACCTTGACTTATGACCACCAAAATCTAATCAGTTCATCTTTGACTACGGAAGGACGTTTGTGCTGGATGTCATAAAATTCAATCAAGATTAAATTTAAAAAAAAAAAAAAAGAAAAAAAAGGGATGTATGTGCGGCCACAGTGACAATAACCCCCAAAATCTAATCAGTTCATCCTTAAGTCCAGGTAAACATTTGTGCCAAACTGGAGAAAAGTCCCTTAAGTCATTAGAGATACTGCGTTGACAAAAATGAGACAGACATGGGGTCATGGTGACCTTGACTTACAACCACCAAAATCTAATTACTTCATTTTTGAGTCCATGTGGACGTTTGTGCCAAATTTGACAAAAATCCCTCAAGACGTTACTGGCATTCTGCATTCACAAATATGGGAAAGACACAGGGTCCTAGTGATACTTGACCTTCAGTCTTTTAACACCAAAATCTAATCAGTTCATCCTTGAGTCCAACTGGACTTTTGTGCCAAATTTGAAACTTTAACAACAACCCCAAAGCATGCATTTGCTCACAGCTTTTGGCCTTGCAGAGGCATAAAATTGGAAAAGAATGCCTCAGTTTTGATGCTATATTGTATAAATACAGTTTGTCTGAGAAAAATGTTTACAGGCCAATGGCCAGACAAAAATGTGTTGATAATTCAACATGTCTGAATCTATGTCTTAATTACAGGTTGCAATAAGTATTCATGGACTACTGACCTGTGCTTTATTTAAAGAATAAATTGCATTATATTAATTTGGAGTAAACTAAAAAGGAGGCAGCCTCTTCGCAATAGCCCATATTACACTGATCCGGATCTATCAATTTCAATATAAGCTCCTGTAATTAAAATTAATTGTTCGGCTAAATAAGGCACCTGAAACTGGGATAAAGATTGATACCCGCTGTAGTGGAATGGATCTGCCTTGAAAAAAAGAGTCAGGCAGCCGAATCAATAACTGTTTCTGAGTATTTCATCAGTGTCAGTAACAAAAGCATATAATTAGAGCTGCCTCAGAAATACCAAAATCAATCAAGGTGGGTTTTCTTTTCTAGCCCAGGCTTATTGCTGACAATTCACCCCTTTTGTGTGTGTTGTGTTTAGTTAACAAGATGGTAGCACTGCCTTGTCTGCATACGAATTCCCCCAGACACCGCCTCTATGTAAAGATGGGGGGTTTGTTTGCATTCACCTCCCATATTGCCTCCGTTCTCCTCACCTTTTCTGCACATTAAGTATCTCTCGGCTCCTCTGCATTTACTGAAAGCGACGGAGCTCAGGGAGGAGGCGGAAGAGTGATCAGTGTCATCTCCACTTCATTTCTATGATCAACGGCGCCTCTCGGGGCTCCAACCAACAGATCTGGGTACCCGGCACTTCTGAACAGGCGCCATCTGCCACTGCCATCCCAGAGGCAGGGCGGCAAGCTGGGGCTGGGGTTCTACGCTGGTGCGGCGGAGAATATGAGTGCATATGTGTGTGAGCGCATCACCCTGAGTTACTGGGCACGGTTATACATATTAATGAGCATCTGTGCTTACGGGGAGTACTCTTGTTGAAATGCTTTTAGTGTTTTCACACAGTATTTGAGGAGTGCAACAGGTGTGTGTGTGTGTGTGTGTGTGTGTGTGTGTGTGTGTGTGTGTGTGTGTGTGCTTGTGATGTGGCTGGTGAAAATGTGGAAAAATTCAAACTGATTGTTAGTTTCAGCTCATATCCTGAAGACAAAAGTAACAAACAAACAGGATTCAGGGTGGTACTGAAATAAAAAATACTCTCAAAATATGATGGAGTTGGAAAATGCAACATGCCTACGTTTGTTAAAACTGAAACTGCAAAGGAGTACGTAAAATTAAGTGGAATTAATCTCTCAATAACTGCTTTGTATTTTTGCCTGCAAGACAAGGTGCACGGGACTCCAATTTTACACAACATCAAAGTTTTTAATATCAGTTTATGCCAATTCAGGTTGGTGACACCTTCAGCTGATAGCACAACCACCGACAACAATGGGCCGCATAAAGCTTACAGAGATGTCGACAACCTGCGTGCATATATACATATTGCACAAATTCCAAGCACATCTCCAGAATGACACCAGGACTTCCTTTGGATTTTGTGTATGGAGGTCTCCGTGTCCTTTTTTCTCCCCCCAAAGTATGGACAATATGCATGTGTGTGTGTGTGTGTGTGTGTGGGCGTTTGTGTGCGGCCCCCTCTCCTTATCTCCTTCAGCCAGGCCACTCTGCCGACACACACTCCAAAGAGCCCCTAGTTGTCATTCACGGCGTCACACAGCCCCGAAAAATGTCAGCATAAGGGGAAGGGGAGAGACAAAGACAGAGAAATACACACGGAGAAAGAGGCGAGTGATGAGGGTTTGAAGCCCAACAAACCACCCCGCAACCTCAGCGGGGTTCCGTTATCTCCTCTGGTATACCCCGTCCTCCCTGCTGCACCACTTCCATACACACATACACAGTGCTTGAGGGCAAATCTGCCGTGTGCCATAGAACCTGGCACACTGAGAAAGGGTCTGAATGTGCTATTGTAACAGAGAGGTGTGAGGGGATGTTGACTGTAGGATTCATGTTCAAAACATCTGCTCAATAAAAGAAGGGAATGAGTTTTTTTGGATTGTAATATAGTATACAACAATCCAATACTGACATTGGCTATCAGGCTGGACTGGGGATAGGTGATGGTGTGGCTGATGTATTCAATTTAATTCTATGTTAACATATGATTACACATGCACATGCATCAGCGGCACTACAGCACACTGAATGCCTTAGGAAGCCAACAGCAAACATGTTATCTGCTTGAATGCATTTCACAAAAAAATCTATTTATTTGATATTTGATATATTTTGTTGAACAAAGTTAGGAGAGCAAGGTTTAAGTCAATCATCTTGTTTCCATGAATGTAAAAGAATGATTGCAGTCTCTTCTATACAGTGAAGCTTACAACTTATTAATTAAAGGCCCAGTGTGTAAGATTTAGGGGGATTTAGTGGCATCTAGTGGTGGGGACTGCTCATTGCACCCAGCTGAAACTATTCTCATTAAGTGTTTGTTGTTTAGGAGGTTTTTACCTGTAGCCGAATTATCTGCAGAGGCGTCTTTTTATTTACCTAAAGAAACAGGCCCGATAATTTAAACCTTTTAAAGCACTGAGCAAAGCATTTGCACAATACAAATCAGTATTCTTCTCATAATGTTTGGCAATTCAGCCATTGGACACTAATGTAGAACCTGCTAATGTGTGCTCTTGTCTTTTTCTCTGATAACTGAAGCTGCAGACATTCAGGAGTTTTTTACTTCAGCCGAATTATCTACAGAGGTCTCTTTCCCTCCAAAACAAACAAACCATAGGAATTTAAACTGGTACAAAACGGTGAATAAAGCAGCTAACTACGGTGGCCAACATGAAAATGCAAAAACATGAATGTCCCTTTCGATGAACCAGTGTTTGATTTGGAGAGAAAGAGACTCGAAACATGGCAATGCAATACAGCAATCTCCATAGACAAGGACCTGCTCTCTTTGTAGATACTGTATAAATGTCTCATTCAAAGGCAGCAAAAACACAAAGATTCTTATTTTCAGGTGAGTATACTTTAATATTTTATTTCCTCTCTGCCGATATATCCCCCCTAAATCCTTTTAAAACTGGTTTTAGATAAGCACGCCATACTAGGCAACACCCGAAGCCCAAGTATCAGTACTGAAGACGTTGAATTGGAGCATCTCTAGTAGTAATGCAAATATAAAGTAGGATGAAAGTGCTCCCAGACCTTTTTTAACAAACTGTCAAATGCCTGAATCCAATACTGCCTGCAATGCCTGAAATAAGTAGTATAACCTTGTTGGTGATGTTGTTGTGGAGCACTTTGTTGTTAAGTGTCTGGATTTAATTGTAATGTCTTTTTGTTGTGGTTGTATTTATCTGACAGTCGCCATGGACACACAGAGTGTTTACAAAAGGATAAATAAACTAATAATTTTTATTTTATTTTATTTTATTGCTTAATTACACATTTAAAGCTACAGAATATGTGAAAGTATCAAATTGTAACTAAATGCATCTGAGCTCCTACATCTTGCAAAACGTTGGATGTGTGATCATTAATCAGCTGGCAGCCGATCTTTCGAGTGTTAAACAATTAACTATTAGACAAGCAACCTTGTCTAAGTGAGAAAGGCAATACTCAGATTTCAACATTGATGTCAGCCAGAGCTCAGTACAAAGCAAACTTGGCTGGTTTAGAGCAGGGCATTGCAGCTCCATTGTTGGCATTTTGGGAAGCTCAGCAGGAGATGTTTTTCTACATAAAGTGTGCTTGGGCACTGACATAACTGTTACTTGCACATACTTTGCACACCATTCAGGCTGTGGGCATTTGCAAAAAATGCATACCTTGTTGTGCCATTCATAAAAAAAAAAAAAAATGTTGCGTTGAACTTATCTGTGGCATGTGTTCACCTACAATGGAAGGACACATTCCAAAAAACCTCAAAGGGGGCTGAGAAAGCTGAAGCTGCTGATGCGACATTGAAACAGGACAGATAAAAAAAGTGGTAGCAGTTCAAAGTTTGGAGGAAGAGAAGAAAAACTAACTCAAGCAGAGCTAAATATAAAATCAGGAGACTGCAGAGTTAAGAGTATGAATATTTTCACAACTACAGACTGAAAAATTGTCCTTGTGATGATTTTATGGTAATTAAATGAGTATAGAAAGTTATAGTGGAGACACAGCAACACTCAGCTGAGCATCACCCTTAGGTTGAAAGCCTTCTCAGATTTAAATTGGAAATCTAATCTGGTACATGCATGTGATCAGAGTGGAGAAGACGCCATCCATGCCCCTATCTTTATCTCTCTTTTTTTTCTCTTTGTGACACACATACACACACACAGGGAGCAGAGCGCACCGTGCAGTTATTTACCACAGATACTTATCTACCAGGTTCTAGCCGAATGGCATTTGTGCGATTACCATCTTGTGGCAGCTGACAGCCTGCGTGGTGACAACACACGGTGACGAGTGGACGGCATCATAAATAATGACTGCCATCCATTCCGACTGTCAGGACGAGCGGCGTCTCATAACGGGCTGAGAAGGCAAGAAAAACACAAACATATGCTCGCACACAGAGACAGTGATTTATAACCCTTTTACCTTCCGAATGCAGGTGCACGGGTAAACACCGAGGCTTACACACACTTGTATACAGTACCTGTGCACAAAAATAAAATGCAAACATTGAAACAAAGAAGAAAAAAAAATCTGAGTCCCACTATATGCCTGCAGGAATACAGCAGCATTTTTAACTGCCCTATCTTATTTGTTATGTCATCTAACCCATGAGTCATCCCATGCAAAAATAATTTGACCCAGAATTTAAAGGGATAGTTCAGATTTTTTTGAATTGGGGGTGTATAAGGTCAATCTATAACCTACAATCAGCACGCCCCCAGTTTGGAGAAGCAGGCTGGAGTTTGTCATGGAAGCTAAGCAATGCACTGCAACTCAAAAACAAACAAACAAACAAAAAAAAACAAAAAACAAAAAAACAGATTAGGTGTAGGCTATATTGACTGTATTTTTACCGCTTTACCTTTCCAGCAAATAGCCTGTTCCAACGGTGAAGCTCTTTTCAAAGCCACCAGATTCCATTGACAAAAACAGTCATTTTGGCTCATCGAATAATGGAGCAGCTGGTCCACCTCTGCCTTAATCAGTTAGTTACTTAATGTTATTGTGCGACTTCGGTGAATCCGAATTAAAGAATTTAAAAGCCAAAGTCACACTATAACACAAACAAAATAACTGATTGAGGCAGTGGTAGATCAGCAGCTACTCTGTTAAGCAATGTTGAATCACAGTTTTTCTCAGTGGAGTCTGGCTCTGAGGAAAGCGATGTAATGGCCTCAGTTCCTGTTGCCTTTTGTTGTCTGACATTCAGATAAAGCAAAGAGAATTCTGTCAATACAGCCACACATGTTACAGGACAAAATTTCAAAACTTTCTAATGACTTTTCAAGGAAGTACAATAACATATTTTTTTCTAGCCCTACTTGCAGGCATTTTTCAAACAATATTGGATCCAAATTCTTTCCAAACATACATATAAGTATACATGAAAGTGTCCACAGATGAATATTTGAACAAATTCATTACACACAGCAAAATTCCATGACTTCTTTTTGAAACTTTAAATGATTTTTGCTACTTTGACTTTTCCAGGTGTGGAAAATAAGATTGCAAAATTCCATGACTTTCCAGGTTTTCAGTGACCTTGGGGGCCCTGTATAGCATACATTTAACCTGTATTGATATTTCTAGGAGGGACCTTTTTTGTAGGTAGCTGAAATAGGTTTTGTTGCAGAACCCTCCACAGCATTAGATTGCCTACCTCTCCTAACTGGGGCCGTGGAGACCACCATCTCCAGTAGGTAATGAATTGTCTCTGGATAAGTAACTTGTACAACCCCAAATCTGAACCATCTGTTTAAGAGTCTTGGTTAAGAACGCTTCAGTAAAAACTTAAGAAAGCGGACATGTCTTAATAAAACACTGCTGTTGCATTTCATCACAACACTTCTCACTTTTCTGACTCAATATATATTCTATCAAAAATGTGAGTAAAATAACTGCTATAATTGCTTTTGGAGGGACTGAAAGGACTAAAATGTTTCTAAGTGGCATAAAATATATCCATTTGTTGTATTTGAACACATTTCATTGCTATCATTATCCCCTTTTGAAAGCCCCCTGTCTCCCCTCTGCTGCTGCAATAGATTGAAACATCCCATATTTGTCACTGATTTGACTTGACGGACAGTTCCATTACAATCTCCCTCAGTCTCTGGTGTGCGCATGTGTGTGTGCATGTGTGTGTGTGTGTGTGTGTGTGACTAACCCACCATCTGTTCACACAAGCAGTTGCTAACAGGGAGTCATACCTGTGATGCAGAATATTCACACAGGTAAGGAGAGTTTTCGCCGTATCAGTTCCCCCTGCAAAATGTTTTTCTATTCCGCCGTTTTGGGATGCTGGAGCACACCATGGCAGATAATACAGAGTGGTAGTGATGATGATTATCTTGTAATTTCACTGTGGAATATTTTTAAAGCAACAACACACTTGAGCTGATTGTCCTTATCTCTACCCGCTGTAAATACAGACCTGCCTGTGAGTATGTACGTGACATCACACACGAGCATGCTCACACACAAGCACACACTCAGGAGCCAGTAAAGCAGCATGTCAATTCTGTTTCTCCGCTGGGTGCTGCCACTCAGAGGGTACGTTCACACGGCAGGGTTTTCAATTCTAAAATCTGTTCCTTAGTGCAACCATTTTGAGGTCCATTTGTGTATTATGAGATTCTTGGATATAAAAAGCTGACAATATCCAAAAAGACACATAACTGGGTTTTTTTTGCCATATTTGCATTATGTTTTATGACTATAAGTGTTGCATTTACCCCATGCACATAGTTTGAATATTTTTGACGTTTTAACTGCTTACATTTAAATAAAACCACAGGAAAATGTATTACAAACCAAAAAAACCAAAATGCCTTTCTCCTGAGGTCTATGAGCAGGATGCTGCTGTGTGGCACCACACAAAATGTGATTGGCTCGTGGCTTTGAGGGCGGGGCTTAGTGATAAATTCCATTTGTACCCCTTAAAATACTGCGTTCATCAGCCAACCCTATGTGCTATAAATAGGGTGTGGCAGGAGATTGTTCCCGGTGGCAGATTGAGTTGCAAAGAATTACAAAGGTGTAAATTTACTTTATATTCATATGTTAAAGCAAAAAACTGATTGATCTTTTTACTTTCTCTGGTAGATTTATTAATTTCAAACAAAAGCCATCAAGGCATGGTGAGCACTATAAGTAGTATGGCTGTGTTTTACTTTGCAGCACAAACTGAATCCTTGCGGTCCGTTTTTCTGCTCCTCACACCGAGTCCCAAACATGCTGTCGGTGACACATCGAGCAGGAAAACAAAATCAGTGGTGGGACACTTCTGGGCTGCTGTGTGAACATAGCATAGTTTTCCCTAATGATAGCTCCTCTCAAGCTACATGCTGTCAGGGCAGGCCTGCAGCCGACAGGGAAGCGATAAGATAAGAAACTGTTTATACAGCAAAGGCAGAATAAATCCCGTGGTAAGGACCTCACAGTGGCCCCGTGTGTCAGATTGCCAAGCTGGTCTGATCTTTGTCAAAGCGTGGGGGGTGCTTTTGCCCTGCTGTGGGTAGCGGCTCACCCTGCAAAACAAATACCACCTCTCCCATCAAGACTCGTCCTTCTCTCTGTCTCTGTGGCCTTCATAGCGAGCGGTTAAGGAGAGCCCTCACCTGTTTCTTTGCAGCAGAAACCTCTCTGGCGTTCAGCCTGTTCTATTCTTCCCTCTCTCATTGCTGCATGTAAAATTTTCCGCTAGATAATCTGAGAAAACTAGGTTAAATGTCAAGGCTACAATGTGTGGGTGCATCCAGGAAAATGTCTGGCCTCATTGTATATGCCGTGTCATTAATGAAGTTGAAAAAATGGAGATGTATTCACTCAGGAAAGCTGTTGAATAACCATTCGAATATGGATGAGTTTGTGCCTGGCAATCAAAAAGATACTGCGCTGCATGTGTCGGCTTGGAAAATAGGAGTCAATCAGAAGTGGTGCAGACACTGTGGGTGTCTCTTACTCTTTCAGACTTGGAAACATTAGAGGAAGCCACTTCGACAATAAATGCTTTAAAGACACAATGGAGAATACATGAATTCATTTGCTAAGGAGGTGATTTCTCCATTCAAATACTAAGTGTGGGCTGATTGCATGCGCACAATGAATAATCACATCTTTTAAATCAAATGAAATGGGTGGGCTTTCAGGAGACTTTATAATTTGATTCAGATCTATGGTTTTTGTGCACATATGAATGACATTGGTGGTATGCCATTAACATATATGAAGTACAGTGAGGTCACATGGGGGTAATAATTGCCTTAATCAGGCCACAGACCTCCATCACCAATGACTGGAGTGGATCTGATTTGAAAAGCACCGGCTGATTGGGCACTCGTGGTGTGTGAGACTTGCTCTGCTCTCTGTATTAGCGTCCATTAGCTATTGATTGGCCAGTGTGACAAGAGGAAATAGAGAGACACTTGGAATAAACGCTGTAATATAATAAAGTACCCATTTCTTGGAAAAGTTTGTTTTAAAGGATATTTGTGGAAATGTCACTTAATAAAACATATTCGCACAGTCATAATGCACTTGACTGCAAACGGAGGCAAGCGTACTGTGCATGGCAAAGTCAATAAGTTGATTTTCTCGGGACTTCAAAACAAATGGCATCATTTGTTTAAAAGAGTAGGTATTAGATTAGCTGTCAGGGCTTTCAGTGTTTTACAAAACGCAGTGTGATGTCTACTTGCTAATGCTGTTTACAGACGCCCAAGCTCATCTATCTGTATTCACTGAGACATCAGTTTATTTTGAATTGCATTAAAACTTTTTTTTGACTGACAGTAGTACTACAAATAGTCGTAGTAGTCTATAATTACTCTACCAGTCTAAATAATTAGAGATGTACTATGCAAGACTTTCCCTAAAAACACAATGTATAGACTAATACATAGGTAATCCCTCAAGATCATCACTTATGACCCACTACAAGCTGTGTATTTATATGCAGAGACTCTGCCTTCTGCCTAAATGTTCTAATTTTCTTTCTTTATTTTCTTTATTTTATTTTTTAATATATTCTGGACATCTAGTGGCATGTTACTGCACAATGCACAGGTGAGATCAGGGCTTTATAAAGGTAGCAACCAGGTGCCAGAATGTTAGCACTAGGCATCCCAGAGAAACAGTGCCAAAAAAAATGCAAATATAGTGAGGCAAAAAGCAGAGGTGTGGACCAATGACTCTTGACTTCACTTGGACTTTTGACTTGGAAAGACTTGATATTTTCCTCAGAGCCCAAAGATTAGAAAGTGTGAATCCCTTAAGTTTTCTTCTTTCCCTAAATCAACAAACGTTAAAGCTATTCTTTCTCAGCAAGTTGACACCTAATTCCCCAGTCAAGTTACAAGAGAGAATTTTGATGAACTAACATAACCTCACTAAGCAGCAGTTGAAAAAAAATGATACCAAAGATAATTTTGTTTGCATAGCTACAAAAAATAATGCAGTGGTCAACAAAAACTAATTTCAGTATGCAATATGTGTGGGTTGTCAAATAAAGACCGAGACGCAACAACTTCCAACAAACTTGTCTTAACAAATAAATAAAAATTTTGAAAAAAGCTGTCGTGATTCTTGAAAACCTGTGATCTGTAAAAAGGCAATGCAATTGATGAAGAGCGTGACATAAATTGTTCGGGACTCAAAACTCAAAATTTAAACTTGGGATTCGACTTGGTACTTGTCTGCGTTGACCTGGGGCTTGGATGAAAAGACCTGAGACTTATTTGTGATTTGCAAAACAATGAATTGGTCCCACCTCTGACTTAAAAAGCCAAGCTGAGAGTGAATTTGGATTTGGTTTTTGAACAGCAACCAACAATTCTGCTTATTTTACCTTTAAGTCAATCTATAGACACTAGAAAAATTTTGTTTTGGTATTTTTAGTCTTATGTCTTTATAACAGAATTTATCAGACCACGAGCGCTGCTTTGGCAAACTGAAACAAGTTTAGTTCTTGCTATTTTTGGTCAAAGTTATGTTATCATTGTCCTGTGTAACACAGACTTTCAGTCAGCAACCATTTCCAAACTACATTCACGAGAAGGGAGTTATCTTTCTCTAGTAAGCTAATTTCTTAAACCTCATGTAAATAAGGTAAACTTATTTCCCCAAATTGGGAGGGAGCTTGGAGAGCCCTTGTTTCCCCAACTCAATTCATCCTCAAGAATGTAGTTCTCTTTGCCAGGTAACTTCCCCTTCCAGTTGGCTGTTTACACATACGCAAGTGCATGAAAAAGACTTTGTAGTGGGAAAGTAAGAGTAGAACAGGAAGATGAAAGGAGAGATCATTTCATGTAGGGATGTGTCCTTGTAATTAAAATTCAGACTCAAACTTATACAGTACTCTGTAGAAGTCTAAAAATGTGAATGCTGATCTGCAGTAAGTATATGCAGATTTGTAGTATAGGCGATTACAGCGCGTGTGAATATGTCCTCTGATTACCTGCACAAATGGTTTCTCAGGGTAATTAGGTTATTTCAGTGCACGGAAACACACTGACTGCCTTCATCGTCCCTGCTGTGTCATACTGGACTGCACTACCAACAGACAGATATCAGTACATACAAAAGTTATCCAAGAGTCATAGTAGTCGTCAATCCAGTATCATTATAGAAACAAAGCAAGAACATTTCAAATGCCACCGAATGGTCTATAATAGCGTCTCAGTTCTGACTTGCTATTACACCACACACTTCACTGCAGCTGGGGAAATCTTGAGAAACCACTTCTTTCTTCAGAGCAAATCAAAGTTCACTGCAATGCATGGAGACAATAAAACAATAGAATAGCACACTCAAAGTGAGCCACTGTCACACGGAAGAACAACGGACACTAGATAAAAGCATTTTTAAATAAGGATCTCGGTAAGTCATCTATAATAATTGTCTGCATCTCTGCTTTGCCTTCAGTGAGATAAAGGAAAATGAAACGAGAGGAAAACGTCAAGCTGGCCAGCATCACCCCTTGAATAAAGCCAAGCTAATTCGGGAACTAAAACCCCAGGATGCTTCATTTTCTGATGACTCACATCCGAGCCCAATTAACTGGATATTTGATGAGCACAACGGCTGCACCAAATACCTAAAACATAAAAGAAATTAATCAAGATGATTCCTTTCCTTTCCAGATTAAAGTCAGGCAAGTAAATTGACATTTATTTTCGAGCCAGGGCTATGCTTGCATGATTTAGTACAAAAATATAAGAAACACAAAATGCCTTGGGGCCACAGAAATGCAACATATTGAAAATTAAGTGGAGTGCAACTGGATGCTTATGCAGTTTGCTGAAAGTTCTAGTCAATTAAAAATCAATAAAATATGCTATTCAAATTTGCTTTGCAAATCCTGCATATGGGCTAAGCACAGTTTAAGTTTATCATATGACACAGTACGCAATATAATCCAAAAACCTTAAAAAATCTCTAGAATATAAATTCTTGAAACTGTGGCTTCACAACAGTGTAGCCAGAAATATCATGTCATCAGAGTTACACCAGATTTTTCATGTATGTTACTTTGGGGTACATTTTATTCAGTGAATTATGGACATTCAAACTATACCTCAAGCTGACCTGATATTAGAATGTGGAAAGAAGCAGGAAACAAACTTATTATCAACAAGTGCTCTGTGGAGAGGGTGGATAACTTCAAGTATCTTGGTTACCGCATCACCACTGCATACTGACTCAGTGTTAAAAAAAGGTAAGGCAGAGACTGCTAAAATTCTGGGTATCCACTTAAATACTGATACATTTCTACTCCTGGACCAATCAACATATAACAGAACCACAAGGCAGTGCAGAGAGGTTTGTTCTGAAGATGTAGAAGAGGCTGCTCTAACCTAGTTAGGCTTGTGGCGGTAATCAGTAAGTGCGCATCTAACCTCTTTTATGCATATTTTCAATAGTACATGAAAAACTACATGAGTGGAAAAATCCAGAAATATCACCGAAAATGCTTTGGGGAAGGTGAAAGAGTAGGTGTACTGATCAAAGGTAAATGTGACTAAGTGCAAACAGATTAAGTGGAAACAGATTCAGTGAATAAATGATGATGCACAGTCATGATGCACTGTCACTGCCACATCAAGCTTTTTTTCTCTTCTTAAAAAATGCTTCTAGGACACTATGCACACAGCGCTGTTACAGGAATGCTTCCAAGAGCACCTTTAATATTAGTTGTTCAAAACTTTCCATTGTCCAGTGTGCTCTCCATAATTATACATTACGGTTTACCTTTGTTTGAGGTCTGACTGACGCTCTTTTAATCATCTTGTTGCACAACCTATGCGCTTTGATGAACAACAGCAGTAAGTGCTAATCCAATGGGCAAACACATTGCATTTTTCCTGACTATTTCATACTATAACCCAGCTAACAAGGAAAGTTCCCACATCACTGGCTAATGTTACCTACAAGTTGTAATAATGTTTTAAAGAAAACATTCTAATCTAATGTTCAACAAACCTTTCAAGTAAGTTTATCATTTCAAAGAATGTTCCTGCAAGGTTAAATGCTGACTAAGATGCAACATTTTAACTGCAACATTCTGAGGATGTTTCCGTGATGTTGTGACAGATCATAGAATGTTCTTTTATAAAGTGTTTCCACTATGTTATATGAGAACAAAGGAAGAACAATTTCAAAGCAACATTCAGGAAATGTTTGCAGGATGAAACTGAGGCCTGGGATAAGGTAACATTTTTTATGAAAGGTTCCTGTAATGTGAAATATATATATATATATATATATATATATATATATATATATATATATATATATATATATATATATATATATATATATGATGATGCTCATAAAAAATGCTACCCTTACTTGAAGAGTAGCATTCTGAGAACTAAAAGAACACTTACTAAAACATTGCATTTTACCATTCTCAGAACATTTTTAGAACCCAAAATTGCAAGATGGGAAGTATATTTTCTTGTAAATTGTCTACTGTAATCAGTGTTGTCACAAATGTATAAACCGCTGGGAAAATGTCTTCACCATCGCATACCTAACAGCCCCCTAAAGGGCATTTACACCAAGCACTGCACGAGCAATTGAAGAATCATTACGGATCCCAACCACCCGGATAAAGACCTTTTCTCCCTGTTGAGGTCAAAAGAAAGTACAGGATGCAGCAAGCATTACTACAACTACTACATATTTTACTACTCATATTTTATTCAAATTTTGTCACTGCACTGCTCAACCAACTACCTCCCCAAGTGGTGAGCTTGGGGCCTTCCAGAGTTTGACATGTGGGACAAAGAAAATGAGAAAAAAGAGACTAAGAAGCCCAGAATAAATGGATCAATGTACTCCAGTCTTGACCTGATATGAAGCCACTGAACTGTGCTGCTCTATGCATGAATCTCCCCAAACAATGTCCTCGATGGCAGCAGTACAAGTACTGACTTCTTGGCATGAATATACTGTAGGTACTTCTCCAGCAAACACACACACAGACACAGACACAGACACACACACACACACACACACACTCATGCAGACAGACAGACAGCTCCAGTTCCAGCTCCGGGATGAAGAGAGATGTATTTATGATTTTTATAGCATCCATTATTTGCACAGGGGTAAAGAAGTGTCATGAAATATTCATTAGGTGTCTGATGTCATTTCATGTTGGGAGAGAGGCGAGGTAGAGATGTAGGAGGAGAGAGGAAATGGTGCAAGTAGGGACCACGAAAAAAAAAAAAAAAACCTGAACACGTAGCAAGGAGGTAGAATGTGTCAGCGCCTAGTTTTGAGTGATGCCCCTTTTTATTAAAAACACCAATGGGATGGGATTTCCATACAGAGCTCTGGATGAATAAGCAGGGAAGCCGAGTTGTGATTCCTTGTACTCTGCCGTCTACCTCTTCAAACTCTAACGCCTCTCATCTTCTTTTGGCTTCCCCCTCGCTCTGACGTCAACCTCCTCCACTCGGGGGGTTGGGGCTGCATGGTTGAAGGCGTAAACATCTACTTGAATGTATATGAGACACTGCAGATGACAATCCTGTTTTAGGGCATCTCTCAGCTACCTCCACAAGTCAGTGCATTTCCCGTGAGAGGCTATACATCTTTATTTAAACAAGGAACAAGACAGATACTGGATGCTTCTACTAGTTCTGATTGGCTTACAGGCTTGTGTGCAGTTTTTTTTAAATATCTAAGCAGAGTAGCAGAGTTATTACTTTTTGCATACATGTCCATCCACAAGTCAAATAGGACAGGAGTCTGATTGTAATCTAGGTTTCACAACCATCCACAAGACTTTCAATTAGTTCAACCAATCATTTTAGAAACTTTAATGCGATACCTTTGAAACAAACAAATGAAAAGTATCTGTGGTTTGCAGAAATGTACAAAGCCAACGTGTTCTTCTGGCAACCGAACAAAGTGACCGAAAATATGTAACGAAGAGTGTTACTAATGACGTCTCTGTCGATGTATAGAGTCGATGTGCCTACACAAGGACAAGCTAAAGTGGTTCTATGCAGCCTGGAAAGAATACTATAATGGATTATAATGAGGGTCATTAGGATATGTGTGTGTTCGTGTTGGTGTGCATAAAAGCAGATGACAGGCAGACAGCGAGATAGACGTACCATAAAAGGTTGTGTGGAGATTAAGATGTGGGTGGGGAGGTATTGGGCTGCTGCAGGCAACAGATTATTACTCAACTTGTATTACAGATGCAAGCCTAGGCTGAATTAAATATTTGCATGTTTGTGTGTTTATTTGGCCAAGACAGCGTATGAGATCATTCACACAGAACGAAAATTACACAGGCCAAGCAAGCCAAAGCTTGTCTCAAAAAACATTTTCATAACGATGCCACCCCCTCCCACACACATCCACCTGGCTGCTTCATAATTCAAAAGAGGGACTTTCTTTTTGAGGGTTTGGCAGCTCAGGTCACATAAAAGCAGCTGCAGATTTAATGGGGGCAGCAGCACCGAGCTCTTTGGATGTCTGAAAGTCAGAACACAGTGTGAAACAGCTCCAATACAGGAACAAATCTACTCAGTGACAGAGACAGAGAGGCTAATGACCCTATAAGCTCTGGCGCCAGCATAGTTTATGCATTCTGCCAACAGTAGTTGGTACACATGGTGCTCTCAAACAGACCTGGGCCTGGTGAGTGACTACAATAAGACCGAGGCATCGCAGATTTATGCTTCTTATTTATGTGATCTTTTCCCCAACAGCCGCCTACAATGGGTGTACAAACAAGGTGCACTTCACTCAATGGACAAAAAAATAAACAAAAATGCACATCCATCCGATGATGTAACACTAGCTCAAATAATATTGCTCGTCAATATGTTCTGGTTCCTACAGAGCTGCAGAAACAAGGTGTTTACATTCAGCTATTTTCAGCAAGAAAAGAGGAGTTGAGTCACTTCTATTAGACTCGCTTTATGAGTGGGATAAACAGTGCACCTGTTACTTTGGAGATTCAGCTCCTTAGATGTGCTAATCTGTGCTGCCTTGGGAAAGTAGCCTTGATAGGACTTTTGCAGCTGTGGATATGAAGTGTACAGTTCACCATGGAGAACGCTAATGGCTACTAATAACACAGGGTTATTACTGGGTTGAAAAAAAAAACATAGCCAAAGAGGACAGCCCTTTTGGGGTCCCCAAATGGTGACAATTATTAAGCAGGGAAATAGCAATAACAAGATATGCCATTTTGGGTGTCCTCTGTCTCCCATTAAGATTGTTGTGGCAGTAAATAGCAGGTAAATTGGTCTCTTCGGGGTCTTTGGGATTGCACGGTGGACTAATGGCTGCTGTGGCCGTCTGCTGCCTTCTGATACAGTTGTGTAAAAATCCTAATTAATTTCTGTTAATGTTGAGGCAACATTTCCAGTCAACTTTACCTTAACATAACAACAATGACTATAATATACAAGAGTGCTGAAAGAAAACTGCCCGCAGAAATGTTAAAAGGAGCGTTAAAATCCTTTTAGTGCATATTGCAGATATAACTAAGTGAAATGGACAGATAGCGGTGTGCACTGGCATCAACACCTTGAAGTGCAGGACAAAGAGTCCATCCTGTTCCTTTTAAAACTGGGATCGATGCTACAAGGAAGAAGGGTCAATATGAATTTGGGGAAATGATAGCTAAATGGTCCTGAGAAACCAGGACTTGTTTACAAAACCTCCAGGCTATTTAATTAGAGTACCAGCTCCCAGCGCTATATACCAACAATGCCAGTCTATGCTTGACTAAAAAGTCAACCAAACAACGGGAGAAAAAAGGACAGCAGACATTTTTGCCTCAGGATT
Source organism: Plectropomus leopardus (assembly GCF_026936395.1). NCBI lineage: Eukaryota > Metazoa > Chordata > Actinopteri > Perciformes > Serranidae > Plectropomus > Plectropomus leopardus. The sequence continues at coordinate 5,228,005 of NC_142198.1, read as the reverse complement.
AGATCTCCACCTGTCGCTTTGTTGGCTTTCCTTCCTTTCTGCTAGTGCAAGACAGATTGCACCATGCATAAAAAGTGCCCCTACTTTGATCTGTGCTGCTCAACAGAGTAGAGCAAATGTGTGTAAATGGCTGTAAACGTCAAAAGGGCAATCGTATTTCAGATGGGCTATATTTACCACAAATGGCTCTTTGCGTATTCTAGGTTTTTATAGTGTATGAATGTTTGTTTGTTTGTTTTTTCTGCATGTGTGTGTGCTTTCTATCATTTTATATCTCCTCTCGAAATTCAGATGTTTTAGTGGGTGTGTAAATGCAGCACAGGCAGAACTCTTCATGAGTGCTTTTTTTCCCCAGCAGCAGTTTGTGAAGTTTGACTTGTGGAATGCATAATCAACCAGATGATATGATCACAGCTGATCAGATGAAGAGATCAATGGATGAGAAAAGCAGCTGCTGCAGAAGCGAGTGAGTACAAACTCTTAGACCAAGCAGAATGAACAATTAAATTTCACTTTCACTGCATCTGCCGTTCTGCCACTCCATCTGTGCCCAGAGTAGCTCTGCGCTCCGAGAGTCTGATGCAAGGAATAACCAAACTGTGTACATTTTCCAATAGTGCTCAAAATGATGGTCCAGCTCCAAACACAGACAACTGATATGCGGCAGTAGATGTTTTAAATGTGGCAGGCCGCCACAAATAAATGAATGTGTAGGAAACCATGCTTTGGTAAATCAATGTACATGCAAAAGTGCAAAAGTTATTTCACTCCTTACATCTCCTTTTTAAGACTTGCTGAGGAGGTGGTGAGAAGACACAGCCAATTTTCAACGGAACTTTAAAACCAGCTTGATTTGAATCTCTCTCTTGAGTGTGAACGTGGTGCTAAAAGCTTGTTTCAAGAATATAGGCTTTGAGAAATCAAATTCGCATGCAGGATTGCTTGTCCTGTTGCAATCAAACCATTGGAAACGCTGGAGTTCAAATATTGTTTCCTTCCTACAAGCTAGTGTGCAGAGGGTTTGAAACACTGGATTTCCATCCAAACACAAATGCATTGCATGCTGACACACAGCAGCATGAAGAAGCATGGGGTCCTTGTTTGACTCTGAACTTCTGCCCACCGAAAGAGATGTTGATGTCAACTCGAGGATGCATTTTCCAGGATTTGGTCCTAATTGTTGGTGGGGAAAGCCTGTTTCTCCCGCCACCAGTCCCAAAATTGAAAAAGGGGACAAAAAACTGAACTGTGATCATTAATTTTATCCACCTGCCTGGCTGCTGGAAATGAAAACAGGCTGGCAAGATGAGGGCCCGAAGGGCGAGAGGCCCAGAGTGGGCATGTGTCTGCCTGTCATATGTTGGTTGGACCTGCATCAGTCAGTGCTGTCTTAGTGCCCACTAAACAGTGGCAGGCAATGACAGAAGTATGAGAGAATAAAGGAAAGAGCAAAAGAGGAAAGCCAAAATGTGTGGCAGGGGTTTAATATTGTCAAAAAAAAAAACCTGTCCGAAATATGAACAGGTCTCTAAAATGCCATCCGCGTTTTATTAGCTGAGTTAGAGGGGACTCCTCTTTGTAATGTTATGCATTGTTAGTAAGTTTTTAGCAAATTGCAGAGAACAAACTGGGCAATGGTCCCTTTTGGAGTTACATTGTCATAACAATCGAGCGTTCTTGGTTGAAGATAAACTACGGAAAGACCAACTGAATGAATTGCAAAAATATGAGCTTGGCTTGAATTCCACCTTTTGTAATAGCCAAAAATGATCAAAAATTGAACACAAAGAAACTGGAGGGGAAAAATACCAAAGCAAACTGAATAATATTCCCATGGTGAATTTTAAAACAATATTATGTGGGAAAATGCGTCTATAGCTGTCCCAAGCCATCCTGAGCTGATACATGCACGTATTAATAATCAGTATCAGCTAAAAATTAAGTATTTCACGCATATAAGGAAGTGAAAATTAGGGTGTTTTAATGTGAAAAATGATTTGGGGGCACAGGTGACAGTGACTCCAAATTGTGATGTCCACTTTGCAAAATACACAATTTATTTAGCTGTGACTGCTTGCCGTTGGCAAGAGTAGCAGTACAAATCCTTTACAGCAAACGCTAAGAAGGAAAGTTGCCAAATGAAGTAAAAAAACATAGCCAGCAGGAGCTAACCCTACCCTAAAAATCAGCGATAGATAGACAGATAGATAGATAGATAGATAGATAGATAGATAGATTACTGTAATTTTGACAACTCCAATAGAGGAATACTTGTTCTTTGTAGCTGGTTGATTGTCAATTTTAGGAGTCATAACAGTTTAACTTTCATTTTTCTCAGATCAAAAATTTAAGCTAAACAGTTCAATAGTTTTGAACCTGACATTTAGTATTTGAAGTAACTACCTTGTGAAAAAGGGTGTGCCAAAGTCAGAAAGCTACATAAGTTATTTTAATGGGCAAGATACATATTTCATTTCTATTTTTTTTTTTTTTTTTGGTGATGTTTTATTGAGTTTCACAAAAATAGACAGATGAAAGACTTCTTCTGTGCACAGCCTCTGTAACTACTCTCTGCACCATGGTGCAGCGAAGCCAAAATAAGTTAAAAAAAAAAAATGAATTAATACATTAATTAATTAAATAAAATGTAACAATCCTAAATGCTTTTAAGGGGGAAAGGGGAAAAAAAATGAAAAAAAATTAAAAGTTTCAAGGAGTTACATGGTTTGACTGACATTTTGTCAGTAAAACACATTGTGCCATAAATTAAATTCTGCACTGGAATTTTCTAAAAATTGCCATATATAGCCAAAAACAACAAAAGCATCCTAACACAGCATATTAAACATTATTATTATATTATTATTTACAAAGATTAAAGATGTCATTTTAAAGATTTTTTATGTGAATATAAGTATCAAATCAGACCCAGGACTCAATTGGACATTCACTCAGCTTCCACTTTATTAAGTACACAGAGTTAAAGCTAATGCAGTATTATACCTGCCCTGACTGACAGTCTTAAAATATCAATGAAGTTAAATATTTGAAACAAGTTCAGTACAATGCAATGCAGTTAAAAAAACAACAAAAGAAACTGGGCATTATAATCTTAATGGCAGGAGGATTATTAGCAGGACTGCAGCGATAGGACTGCATTACTTTTAGCTAGGTCTGTACCTAATAAAGTGGAAACTACATGTTACAGGGTCAATGTGACCTTGTCCTGATATACTATTCCTAATAATCAGTCTCAATTTCTATATGCTAATCTTTACGTGCCATTTGCAATAGGTAGGAGTCAGACACTATGATTCCTGTGCCCTCAATGTAGCCGCGCGCTCAGCTGACCTCAATTGTGGATCCACATTCTCTTTAATGCGGTGCTGCCCTGCAGAAATGGGGTCTAGCTCATAAAAATCTAAGGTTTACAGGGTGACTCTGAAATTGAGCGTAACACAGCTCAGTGCGGCCATGATCTACCCCTCTGTTGAGTCTACGTGTGAGCAGAGTGCATAATAGACACTTGCTTAGTTATTAGGCCGTATCATTAGTACGGTCAAAATGACAACATGCCAGGTTCTTCTTTGATGCGTTTGTTCTGGTGCTGCTGTCCTGGAGATGACAAACTGTTATTCCTGTGAAGGGGGCTAATAACATTAGGTGACAGATCAGGAGGCAGCCTGAACAAGCCAAATAAGAAAAACAACATGAAATCAGTCATGCTATTACCTAATCAGAGTTCTCTTTATCATAGAAGGGAAAAAAAACAGAGGGAGGAAAAAAAATCAACCTTTTTCTGTGCTTGCATAAACACAGCCATTATCTGGGTAAATAATTATTCACAGTGTGTGTGAATGTTGATTACAGCTTCCTCCTGTTGTGTGGAATAGGAGGGAGACATTCACTCATCAAATATGGATGAAATGGATGTTGATGCTTTCCATCATGGCACTTAATCATGGCCCTCAGTAAATGGTAAAGGCGCGCGGAATGTGATATGGCGACTGTAACTGATTGGTAAACACTAGCTGCTTTGCCTTCCCGCCGTGTGGAGGAAGAGAGGCGATGAATGTGTTTAAGCTGCTCAAAGCTCTTTAAACAGTAAGGTATGGTTTATGACAAGCATTGGACCGTATGAATACTGTTCTAGGTGTTCTAGCCTATTTTTGCAAGTTAGAAAGTATGAGGGAGTCTGCAACTTTTGTATCAGCACATGTAATGTATAAAAGCATTGATATAAATTTGGTTGAAATATCATTTGTATATGGACAGTGCTGCAAATAAAAATACACCAGTGCATGTAACCTGCACTGCCAACTCATGCGTTGACCTTGAGACTCATGAAATTGACACTTTTTACATGCTCTCATGCCACACATCCATGTTTTCAGGCATAAAGAGCCAATTTACAACTGATAACACTGCAGAAAGAAAAGAGAACACCCACAGTGTCGGACGACGGTGAAGTTAGTGCAAAGTCACTCAGTTTCACCTGATGCTGGTAGTATGAGGAAGGTTAGCTCACCTCCCAGGTTAATGTTTAAATGCTGAAGGCTGACTCATTGATCATTAATGTATACTGTCCAATTTTTTTTTTTTAAAAAAGCTATGTATTTTTAACTTCATCATGAAAAAAGTTTCTTTTCCATCATATGGGATTTTTGTCCTTTTTGACTTTTATTTTAAATTGTATGTTTTTGTGTGTGTTTTTTTTTTTTAAATAACTCATGCAATGCATGCTAGTGATTCAAAGGGCACACATCACCATATGATTTATTAGTCATTTTTCTATTTTTAAAAACACATTTTAAAAAACAAAAACATAAATAAATCACAATTTATTTATTTATTTTTAATAAATTACAAGTAATGTGTCCCAGTGATTTAAAGGAAACACATCATTGTGTGAGATGTTGGTGCTTTTTCTGTTTTTGAAAACATATTTAATGAGAAACAAGACATGATTTTTTTCCCCACAATACCTGAACTCTGTTGTAATCATGATAAGTTGGTAATTGAAGTGAAGATGTTAAAATACAGTTTGTTATAATAATGAACTGATGGATATAAATAAATATTCATATCAAATAGAAGAAAAGAAGTCACTAAAGAAGTCATAATATGACTTTTTAAAAATGTTTTCATATTGGGTTTGCTAAGAAGCTCTGCAGAGTTTTCCTATAACCATATAAAAAAAGAAGTCTCAATGTGCATTACCTTCAGTTTTAGTATAGGCATAAATTACCTATATGAAGTAAAAATACACCAAACTGGTTGATGCAACTTTAAAAGTTACATGCACCAGTGCATGTACACAGCAAAAAAGTATTTTAAGCCCTGTATATTATATATGTATAGGTCTTTACTCTTACATAGTGCTGCGACAGGCTGCCACAGTGGTGAAAAAGCTGACCTCAGATGACAGTGGTTTGTGCACACATGCAGTGCTGCCATCAAATGTACACAGCGCTGGACGCAATGACACTCAGTCCTACAATTCCCTTACTTTGCAATATGTTTATCACCCTGCCATAGATTTCCTCTCAGGCTGAATGATGAGCTGGAGCCGGCTGCAAACAGGCACACACCCAATTACTGCACGAGTTTAGCATGCAGGACTGATCGACCAACAGGGCACAGACAAACACAAACCACAGACAGGCAAGGAGGCGAAAGAAAACCCCTGTATAACCAGAGTGACTAACCCCTTGATCCTCACTTGATCTTCACTTGTCTTCAAAAGGCAGGATCAGTGTCAGGCTAAGGTCAAAAAGTAAAGGCAAGGGGCCTATAGGGAGAGGGGATGAGCTTTAGCCCTGAACCACAAGATAAGATCAAGTTCAGACAGGGGACAAATTGGCAAGTGGAAGGGAAAAGAGGAAATGAGGGTTATTTTTCATCACACGTAAACACAGAAAGAAATCTGCCTGTTTCTGGACTGATGGATCACATCTGAGGGGCTACCTCGCACAGTATGCAGAGCTGCTAAAAGCCTCCATTACCACATTACTATCGTCTATCCTCCAGTCTACTAATAAAAAACCCATGGTATTAGATTGTACAGATCTGTCTTCGAAACATAAATGTGCAGATCGCTCCTGAGTTACAAAGTTTCCCTCTCGCTTGATGTTTTGAAAAAGTGCATCAGCAATAACAAAAACACAAAAAAGCGGTCTGGAGTAGCTAATTACTATGCAGGAATAACTAATGCTTGCTGAATGCACTGGTGTTTATTTTAAAAAGCCATTACGTAAGGTAATGAATATGCGTAGACTCTGGGGGCCAGCGGCTCAGCAAGCTCAGTGTTTACTCTGCTTTAAAAGGGTGCTGCTTGCATTTGGGCTCATTATAAGCTGCTCTGTATTCAGGGTAAAAGTGGTTGATAGTAATTCAAGGATTTGGGATGTATAGACTAAATTAGGGCAGTGATTTATGATGGTTGCACAGCTGACTGCTGTAGAGAATTTTTCAAATTTATTTGTGATTGAAGGCACTGACCTACAGTTTATCTGGGAGGAAGAGTTCTCAGCAAGAATAGACTACTTGGCTGACTTTTTCATTTCCTTGTTTTGCATCTGAAGGCCAGTTTTTTTTTTTATATGCAAGTGCGTGAGTCTCTTTTATTCGCCTCTTTGTGCTTAACTTTGTGAATGTGCATGAATATCTTGGCTAAAATTCTTTGTGTCGAGTCTGCCTGCCTTGTACCTATAATGTTGATTAATTGCCAGAAAAGTGTTTTTCGCAGAACATTATGATGTCACAGTAAAGTACACCTTTGGTCTTTTGAATGTAAAATGTCATCACTTGCTTCATCATTTTATCCTATTAACCGTTTATGTGAAATGTTGTCATAATTAGCAGATTAATTCTTGAATTATAGAAAAACATGTTTTGTGAGGTCAACCACTTAGTTTAATTCAGTTAATGTTTGACCCAATTGGACGTTTATGCCAAATTTGCAGAAACTCCCTCAATGCCTTCTTTAGATATCGTTTACAAAAGAATGAGAAAACAAGGTCACAGTGACCGTGACCATTGACCATCCAAATCTAACAGTTCATCATTAAGTTGAAGAGGGTGTTTGCGCCACATTTGAGGAAACTGGCAAAAGGCCTTATTTAGATATTGTGCTCATGAGAGTAAGACAGCTGCAATGTTACAGGGACCTTGACCTTTAGACACCACAGTCTAAAATGTTCATTGTTGTCCAACTTATCGTTTGTGCCATATTTTATGACATTTCCTAAAGGTGTTTGTGACATATCATGTTCAAAAGAATGAGAACAACGACATCACAGTGACCTTGACCTTTGACCTATGACCACCCAAATCTAGTCAGTTCATCACTTAGTCCAAGAGGACGTTTGTGCCAAATTTGAGATAATTCCGTTGTGGCCTTCTACAGGTATCGCATTCATCACAATTAGACAGAGGCAAGGTGACAATAATCTAATAATATGATCCTTAAGTCCAAGCGGACGTTTGTGCAAAGTTTTAGGAAATTCCTTTGTGGCCTTCTAAAAATATCACTAAACAAGAATAACACAAAGGCATGGTCACATTGATGTTGACCTTTGTGCACCGAATTCTAATCATTTCAGCAGACAGACAGACAGACAGATACAGAAACCCAAAAACACAATTCCTTCAGCCACAAAAAATGTCTGCCCATGGTGGTGGTGGTGATGAGGCCAAGCCTAGAGCAGGTAAAGGGCAGGTACCCTGTGGAAAGAAGAAAAAAAGGAAGCTGGAGGTGTATGGGACAGCAGCTAGGGCTTAGCATGGCTGCCACGTCCACCACTCTGACAACTAATTTGCCCTAACATTTCAGCAAAAAGGTCAGACAACCCTCTGCCCAAGTTTATGAATAGTGTATAGGGGCTCTGTCTGAAGGAGAGGAAAACAGCGAACAAGGCAGGTAGAAGGTCTCTTCATTGACTTGGCTTGGAGAGAGAGGAGGGAGGCTGCTCTTGTCAGTGTCCAGATGGGAGCTGCTCTGTATCCTCTAAATCAGGAATGGAGTTCTGACCTTATCTTATTCAACTGGGCCACTCGCTTAAGGCGCCCCGAATTGTTCAGCTTGCACTCTCTAGTGCCTGCAGATTTCAAAATAGGACCTTTGACAGTGGGGAGAGAATTAAACAGTAAAACACAGAAACGCAGAAAAAGAATTCCTCGATTGTAATAAATTCTCCCTGCACGCAGAAGCAATACCCTCAGGCAGTTTATGGTTCTGCCTTTGGTCCTCCAGGATGTAAATAAATGTGCTTTCACACACTGCTCTATTTTCATATTTTAAGGGAACTGAGTCAACAGCACATTCAGATACTTCCCTCTAGTTGTGGCTCTGACTGAAGAGGAAGTGCACAAGTGAAGAGGAGATGGCTGGACTTGATTTTTGCAGCCAGCAGTGCTATCAACCTACACTGGTCCTCAGCGCTAAAGACATGGACAGGACATGCTGAAATAAGATAGCTCTGACTACAACTTCACCAGATGAATCATATTAGCTCAGATGGTACCAGAGGCGGTTCTATTACATTTGGTGCCTTAAGCGACCCTCCTCCCAGTGACCCCGGGTACAAATTACAAAAAAAAAAAAATACAAATTCACTTTCTAGTTGAAATGGGGATGCACTGATTTGAAATGCTGGGTCAATACTGATACAAACGTTAAAAATAACAATTTTGGGGCACCTGGTAGCAAGGCGCCCCATTTACAAAGGCCTATGTCTTTGCGGCAGTGGACGCAGGTTCAATTCCAACTATATACATATGTGTATATATATATATATATATATATATATATATATATATATATATATATATATATATATATATATATAGGTAAGTATATATAAATGTTTCAATGGCTTTTGGCTGATAACTGGATAACATTATACTGTAAATGGACAGAAAAAAGGTCAGCTGACATCCACTTGACTCCCGCATTAGCAATAGTTCAGACGTTGATGACTCACTTTTTTTTTTCTTTTTTGCTGCAACTTTGGCACCCCTGTTGGGATGGTGCCCTAGACCTGTATCACCTATGGCACGCACAGCCACTGAATGGAACACAACAAGATGAGACCCCCCTCTCTCTCTGCTAATGTAAGATTATCCAACACATTCACAAAGCAGCCGAGTTGTGAGGAAAGCCGCACTGAGCTGAGAGATGATAAATTAAGGAATGTTTAACATCGCAGTGTAATTCCTTTGAGAAGGAGCACACACTCCTACACAAACAGGCTCACATTTACAGTAGAGACTTTGCACATTAACCTAAAAGATTAATGTTGCTAGTTTGTCCTCCCACATGTTACCTGTTTACAGTGTGCTGAGGTACTCGCAGGGTCACACAGCTCCCAAACTCTTCCTCAGCAACCATTCAGACCACGGTCTACACGAAAACACCCAATTCCCAGGATGCTTTCTGTCCAGATGGGCCAAGCCAGCGACACTTGTTCAATTAAAGGCATCAGGGGAGACCTAACCACTTCATTATCTGCAAGCTGGCCCCACATTGATCAGGCTGTCTGGGACCACTCACAGCCCGTGTGACAGCTTAATCTGGGCCCCGCACATGCACAAACTCTGTCTTTCACTCACTGACACGTACACACATATACACACTCCATCTATTACTGAGTGATGTGGATATACTCTGGATTCTCCACAGGTGTGAGCGTGTTTATTTGACTCTCTTGAGTCAGCAAAAAGAAGACAGAGCGAGAGGAGGAAGGAAGAGGTACGGGGGGATTGGATCGCTTTCATTCATTTCCAACTGTCAAGCCATGAAAACAAATGGCTGTCTTTCCTTTGCGTTTCCTGGTGAAACCTGCAGAAATCAAATTGCTAGGATAGAGTTAAAGTCCCAATCTGGAGAACAAGCTTAGTGGCCACCTGTAGCATCAAGATTGGTACACCGCTTGCTTTCTACATGTGCATGTCGCAGGACTGATGACTCAAGCAATCCTGAAAATAAGACCGCCTGACCAGTCGATACAAAGGGCTCATGGTCTGAATCATGAATAGAACTGGAACAAAATACAAAGTTAAAGTGCTTACAATGGGATACTGCACATCTTATGCCTACTATACACCACAAGACTTTGAAAAGACTTTTAAGACTTAAATGTGACTCTCCCTGACATCTAAAGACAACGTGAGCTTTCTGTCACACACTACAAGATTATGCAAAGACTGGGGATCTTGCAGTGTCACCATTTCCAAGACTACAACTAGATTCCTTGAGAGATTAGTTCCCATCCTACTCCTGGCGGAATATATTACACCAAACCCCCTTTTAGAAATATGACATATTCACAATTCCTTATGTGTTCGCAAAAACACAAAACTCTAGAAACACAAGATAATAGGTGTCATATGTCAACAGTATTATTGACAATTCTTGTAATTCTCACATAATCTCATGATTCTCTTGTAAGTAGGTCATTTTATTTAGGCAGACACGCACAAGGAGAGTAAAATCATATATGGAAATCTGTAACGATTTACATAATTGTTCTCAGAAAGTTTCGAGTTTCCACTTTGAAAGAATTTTCATGTTTTGAGTCTTATGTTTGTGTGTTGTGTTGGATCATGTACTGTTTCTTTGTTGTTGTTTGTACGGAGTTCCAAATAAAAGAAAACAGTACGGTATGGTTATTCTAAACAGTACTAAATTGATTTTACAAAACAATAACTGCTACCATGATATAAAATTCCTATACGGCGTTAGAAGATTTTGGCCATATCACCCATCCCTAGTAAAGACTGTGGTTTATGTGTGAAATCCAGTGCCATAGCAAGGTTAATGCACTGAAAATCAACAGTCGTGGTTTTCATGCAGACCACCCAAACTCATAGAAAACAAACACACACACACACACACACACACACACACACACACACACACACACAAACACACAGGGCTGAATGATCACATGGTGTGCATAGCGTTTTATAGATGACACTGGCTTAGTTGACAAAATGTAACCCTGGCCTTGCTGAACAGTCATTAACAGTGAAGTATCTAGGCCACGTCTCTTTCCGCTCATACAGCCTGCTGCTTTGACACCTCGGCTCTGGAGATTTCCCCCAGCCTCGTCTCCCTCAACCATCCTCTTTCCTATCCCTATGTATCCAATCCTTCCTTCACCCTCACTCCCCTCTAGCTCCTGTCCTCCCCTCCCTCCCTTCATTTCTACTTCTCCCCCTCCAAATGATCACATGCTGAGGAAGCAGGAAGGCCTGAGCCAGCTCACTTAGTGAGCACTGAAGGTCTGTGGCATTAAAGCTCTTCCTCTGCGGCCCTCGGAGAATTGGAGAGGCGACAGATAAATAAATAAGACCTGTAGGGAGTGAGGCTTTATGGCAGCTGCTGCACAAATTTATGGTGTTTCTGATAACAACTCATCATAGCTGTTAGGCCACACTGACAGTGGAGGGAAAAAACACAGGACCTCTGACGGCAGGGATGTTGTAAAAGGGACAGTTCAACTATTTATTTTTCTCAGAGATGTCCATTTTGTTTATCATAAACTAGGCTGCAACTGCACACAGGAGGCCACGGAGTGCAGGGTTTTATATCAGCCAGAGTTGAGTGAACCCAGTGAATAAATCCAGCGTCTGGCTCCTGCACAAAGCTGCTTTTAAATCACGATAATTGAAGCCTGATATGAACTTTTAAAGCACAGACTGAGTTCACATCAGTTCACCGTGGAGACGACAGAGTTAGAGCTATGGTGTTCACAGTCCCAGGGCAGCAAATATTAATCAGTCCTTGATGAAAACATTTTTGGTGAAAAGTTGTAATAAATGCCCCAAAAAAGGAGCCAAAGAAACTTAAGCAGGACATTTTTAGTTAATCAGTGGTGTGTAGATTCTGGCAGGAGCCGGGCTGTGATAAATGAAGAAATGGCTTGTTGTATAGTTTGCTAAAGTATTGGCTTTGTAATTTTGTCGTTTTAAGATTACATCCAGGATGGATTTTTTTTTCTTTTTCTTCTTTTGAGATCTCTAGAGCAGAAGAAAATTCCCCGTGAGGATTATTACCAGAACACTTGCCAATATGTGTCCTGCAGTGATGTCCATGTTTCATTTTAGTTTGTTCAGTTTATCTTCTAAATTCTCATCTCACTAAACTACAAAAAGTTCCTCTGTAATTACTATTTATATATATATATATATATATGTTTCTCAGAATATTGTGACTTTATTACTGTATTATTATGACATTATTCTCTTACTATCATAACTAAATTCTTGTGGTATTTTGACTTCTTTTCTGTAATTTTAATACTTTTTTTTTATCAAAATTACAACTTTTATGTCTTTATTCTCATGATATAATTACTTACTTATTATAATATTATGGATTTAATTCTTGTTATATAATGACATAATTCTTGTGGTATCATGACTTTATATTCGTTGTATTATGACTGAATTCTTATAAATTACTATTACTTAATTCTCAGAATATGATGACTTCATTCTTGTAATATTATACAAGGTACAAGGTAATATTGTAATATTATAACTTAATTCTCAGAATATTGTGACTTTTTTCTCATAATCCCATGACTTGATTTGTGAAATGTATTTCTTTTTTTCTTGTTCTTTTTTCTCTGATGTGGCCTTGATCCTTCGTCATATATAATAATGTGTGTTTCATCAGTGACAGTAAAACGTCAAGAGTGGGTTTTTGTTGGCATCTTTGGCAATTGTGTTATATTACACAGAACATGTTTGGAATGCAGAACATTTAGACATCACAGATCAGGCTTTGAAGGAAAAAGTTGGAGGTCAATGTTCTGTGTAACTTTAATCGTGTGATATTTTCCCATCTCCTACCCATCCACGGGAAGGTCAAAGGTCAAGATCAGCTACAGTGCAGCAACATCTCAGCCAGTAGGGATTCGCTGTCTTGCTGGAGGACATTTTGGCAGCTTGCCTTGAGTGTTTACTGACAGAAGGCCTGATCTCGGGTTAAAGGCATTGTTTGACTGACTTCACATCACTGCACAATTTTCTAGACTAATAGAAATGCTTTGCTTTGCTCTGATTTTCCACTGAGATAGCAGGTAAATGCCACACAGAAGGTGTCACAAAGTTTAAGGTCAGATCACAGCTTATTTATTTTTAAAGGTAACTGCATTAAACCTGAAAAGCAAAAGGTGGTGAGTCAAAATGACAACACCAACAAAAGAATCAAGGTAAAACTGAGAAAAAGGACACGCGAGACAAAATAAAATGTGCTAAAAGAGCAAGATGGTGACTGCAAAGGAGACAAAAAGAAAAGAAAAGACATGGGAAAGGAGGAAACAAAAAGGAGGATGAAGTGAGAGAAAAATATATTCTCCATTCTACATGAATCCCAAAAGAATACCATTTTACATTAGGGCAAAGGGAGGTCCTGAGTGGCAAAACAAGCTCACTCAAGTGTTACCATTTTCCCATTATGAAACTGAGGGAAGGATGAGGAGAGAATAGCTTTATTCCCCATTTCCCTTCTTTTATTGGCCACTCTAATTCATCTCGCCAGCCTATTGATCTCAATTTTACCACACCATTTCTCTCAACACTGTCTCAGTGCCACCAACAGACGTTCATAAGTAATTGTCAGCTTGCTAAATGAATGTTGGACAGCAAATAAAGGCCAGGCAACAAACAAGACACCTGGTGAATGCATCAGAGTGAAGATGCTGTTTGCTTTGGACTGAGAAAGAAAGTCAGGCAGTGAGACTGAATTTGACAGTGGGGTTGGGCCTTAGACAAATGTAAGTGATGAGAAAATACACAAGTACAAATCACTGATGCACAAACATTAAAAAAAGAACTCAAAAGTCTTACTGTAAAGAACAAATTTACACACAAAAAACACATGAACACACCTACAAGCGAAAAAAAAAAGAGGCAGTTACCCCTTTTTTTCAACCTTATCGCTAAGCAGCACAATGGGAGTGAGGGTGAATGCGAGTGCTTTTATTTTCTGAGAACTGGCTGTTGACTGGGGGACGGGCAGGAGATGGACTTTTCACCGGGCTCTGCCCAAATGCAATCTCTCGCAGTGTCACCTGGCCAGCATGGACTCTTAGCTCTGCCGTCAGTGGCGTTTCATGGCATAATTTAATTCAGAAAAGAGGCTGCAGGTACACAACAGGAGTGTTCTAACACTGGAAATGATGGTGCTGAGAGAGGGGAAGAGAAGTATGACGCAGTTACTCTTGACTTAAGAAATGGATGATCAGGTTATGAAAGTGACAGTAAGCAGAGAAAGTTAAAGATCACTGTCATCAACTGCAACAGGAGCATCAGCATGGTTGCAAATGGCCCTGAGTTGAGAAAATCATAGACTTACTAGCCAGTCTTTAGCACCGTCTCCAGAAATGACTGACATTAAAGATTCAAAGGAAACCGAAATACATGAAGTGCTCAGGTTATAATTATATTTCTCACCTTCCTCTGGTAATCTAATCTTCCCAATAAGTCTTAAACTGCACTTTGACACCGCTGCTCGTGTAGCCCTGGTAGGTTAATCTACTTTGTACATTAGTCACTATGATCTCTTATTATGGTGTCAAACATTTTTCACCAGGGATTAGCTCGTGATCATCAGGGAAACAACTCCAGTGAATTTATTTCAAACTTTAATCACCTCTACAGTTGAAATCGTGGACATTCTGGTCAAAGTGGCACCCACGTTTAAGCAGTGTAACTCAAAGGAGAGGGAGACAGGCTGGTGCATTTGTGCAACTATACATTCCATAAGCGGTAATATTTCTCTAAGAGTGCAATCTCTGCAAACAAAGTGGACAAACTTCAACTACTGGTGGGGTAAAAAAGAGACTTTTCTTCGTCTTCCGTTTCAGTCTTTGCAGAGATGTGGCTTTGTGGATCAAAACCGGACTCTGTGCTACAGCTGGCAGGCTTTCAGCTGTTCAGAGTGAATCGTGCCAGGGACCTCTACAGCAAATCAAAAGGTAGAGGAATCTGTTTTAAGACTAACAATGGCGAGTGTAATGATTTGACAGTGATCCAGCAGCACTGTTCTCCTGATCTAGAGTCTTTTTTAATGAAATGCAAATCTTTGTACCCCCGCGTGAGTTTATTTCATCCATCCTGATTGGAATTTATGTTTCGCCATTGGCCAACGCGCAGGAACAATGACTCAACAAAGGTAATCTCAACCATGAACTCCCCAAATTCCAGACAGTTTGTTAAATGCCCAACCAGAGAGAGGAATACTTTGAATCACTGTTACACTACAATCAGTGGTGCTTATCACACCTCTGAACTCTGACCAAGTCATGGGCTACCTGATTCCTGATGGTTAGACTGCAGATCGGGATGTTTTTCGGACTGCGACCAACAGACCAGATAAGCACACAGCAGCTGTAACATTCTGCATCAGTCTCAACAACTGTATTTCATCACACCCCCACTGGAGCTACAGCAATGACAAACTTTGCTTCACAATTAAGCTCAGACAGCTAAGGTTGCAAAAGGAAAAGGCATCGAGGAGTTCGGACAGGTTTGAAGGGTCATAAAGTAGGGACTTAGCAAGGTGGTTAGAGACAGTAAAGATTGTATTCTGAGAATCTCAAACAAGAAATGACTTTGCTCCTGTCTGAAAGCGGCTCAGACAGATCACGAGCTGTGAACCTAAAGCCCCCAACTCCATTAAGCCCCATGCACCGGGCAAACAAACAATATGAGTTTGTTTGGACAGTCATGACACCATTTCCCATGACTCCATCCACCAGCTCCAGGCCTCCAGCTCCGACTCCCCACCTGAGCATTGCCTGGGCCTCTTCACAACCGACCTTCCCAAAACATTTTATCCGTCCTGCCTGCTAGCTCACAGAAAACTCTGTCCCCCCATTTCATGTTCGCACCTTCTATGCAAAGTTGTAAAAGGGGCTAAAAGAGAGAAAACCCCTATATTTGCAAACCTACTTGGCAATAAACACAATTCTGATGTTGATTTTGAGCATTTACTGCCTCCAAGAGAACAAGGTCAAAGCTTTTAAGACTTACAGTGGATGCTAACACAAGTTTTGAAGTGTTACCTTGTAATATATTCATAAACATGTGCAAATAAATGTCTTTCAATTCAATGACATTGCATAGCTGTAAAAACTAGCTATAATCTAAAAATCACAAAGTTAAATACACAATGTGGGCGCTAGTAAATAGACTTCAGGCCATCTCTTACTCCTTTGCACTCTCTTCTTCAGTCTACTCTATATAGCCTTCAATAACCCAGTAAAGCTGCATTTCACAGCTTCCTATAGAGGCATCTCACCAATAAGCCTCTTAGCTACAACCTATAAGTTTATCTAGCAGAAGAGGGAAGAAGGTGACCGAGATTAAGAAGAGAGGACGGAGAAAAAGAGAGTGGGAGGATTGGCAGACGGAAAGGAAGGAAGAGATGTCGAGAGTACAGATATGTGGCAAGAAGACAAAACAAAACGGGAGATTGATGAGACAGGGATAAAGCTAAAGATGCTGGTGCAGGGATAAGGCGGAGAGGAAAAGGGAAACCATAGAGTGATAGATGTAGAGGGATAGAGAAGAGAGGAGGATTACTAAGACTGTATCCCTGACCGGGCATAAATTAGTTGGTGAAGACAACCAAACGAAAGATGAGGCAATATAAACTCCAAATACCCCATAACCCCAAAGTCCACTGGGAAATGCTTAAAAGACTTTATGTTTTTTTTTCCCTATTTCTAAAGCAACAAAGGCACAGAGGTGCACAACAAAATTTCATTTCAGTACACAAGAGAAGGGAGTACTTTGAAGAAGGCCTTGAAATCCCTCCCAGAGCTCATTGGAATACAATGTCATTGTAATGCATTCCAGGTGCTGAAGATATGACTTCCGCGTGCTTGGAAGAGGGAGTCAACTAAAGGAGGGTGATTTCAAAAAAGTTATGACGAAAGTAATGTTTGCTAAAAACACTGGTGTCAGTTCAAAGTGTATAAAGACTACTCTAACTAGGGATATCAGTTTTGGTTAATTTGCATTCGATAGGCAGACACTCAATAACTTGTAGCTAACCAGGTAGCTGCCCAATGGGGCTTCATGTCCGCCCATTGAATTGGACCCAATGTTTAACACTGTAAGCAGTTCTTTTTTTTTTTTTTTTTACATCCATGGAGTTAACATTAGCTGGTATCGCCTTTTGGATGGCAGAACATGTTGCTGTGAGAACATTTGGTCCACTTTCTGGTCTCCCCCAAGGTCGCCCTGGAGAATAAGTATCTTCACTTTGACTGCGAAACCTTTTTAACATTGTTAGCACCAAAAGCTGTGCTGCCACCTCTAATGGTAGTAACAAAGCCAGCAATGTTAAAACAATCAACAATGCTGAAAGGGTTTTGCTGAAAGGGTTTTACAGCTCAAAACTGAGCTGCTTATCCACCTAAGAGACGAGAAGGGAGACTGGAGGGCTGGCACAGAGTTTTCACAGCAAGGTTTTTGGGTCGGTACAGCATTATTAGCAGACATCGATGAAAGAGTGGTGCCACTAGCTAGCTAGCCCCTATCAGACCCAAGTGGTGCACAGTCTCATAAATCAAGAGCAGCAAAATTAACTTATTGGCCCCTATGTGTGACCTGTGAAAAATATTCCAGGCGGTCAGCATCTCTAACTGCAACCTTTCAGCAACTCAAAAGTGCTTGAACCAAAAATGATCAGTCAAAAGAATCTAACTTTGAGAAGTCTTTGACAGAGCTCATGTATTGAAGAACATCGTGATTACAAAGTCTACATGACTTTATGCATAGAAGTATCCGATAGAGTCCTAACTAGGGCATATGTAGCCATTGAAAAGTTTTACAGCGCTGTACTAGTCTGCAAATGCGAACAAAGAAACCCTCAAGCACGGCAGCAAAATCTGGCACACATAATTCTCTTCTTCACACACACACACAGACAAACACACAAACACTACACAACACCAGAGCTCCAGGCCACGCATTGTCCAATCCATTTCTCTCTCCATCATAGCAAACAGTATTGCCTGTGGCCACGCATGTTGACACTGAAGCATCTGGAGTTGCTCACAAGTGGACGCCCACTCCATCCCTTTAGACTTTGTTATCACAAAGCAGAAAAATAGAAGGAGAGAAAAGAGTGTGAGCTGTGTGGGGTGAAATTAACGTCTTGTGAGAACAGGCATGGCTGGACTTTGGCTCCTCCAGGACGTGAGGATGCTTAATCTCGCTGCAACATCTGGCAGAGGCTGGGCAGGCGGAGGCAACATCAAGGCATCCTACTGTCCAAAGGCTCTTGAGCAATTTCAGAGCTGAAGAAAGACACCATTCAGTTCTGTTCCACCCTTCCACTCCTTGGTATTTCTTTTCCCTTCCAATGAGGTTTCTGTGTACGTGTGTGTGTTTGTTTGTTGTTGTTGTGTTATTTTGCTCCCTATTCTTTTCTTTTCAAGTGCTTGCGAGTGGAAAGCTAACCAACAATCTTCCACAATCGATTGCTTTGTTTGAACACAGCGAATCTCTTGTGCGCCCGATGAAAAATGCACAGTTAAGCTTCATTGATCGCAAAGAATGGACAAATTGCGTTGTTATGCAACGGCGTTATATAAATAAATGCCCATCATTCTCAATTGCCTTTGCAGTTTATCATTTTTTGGCAAGATCAAAAGCAGGTGGTCGGCCCTTTAGCCAATGCTATTCAAAAAATAACGACAGCAGTTGGAATTTGAAGAAGGATCATGTACAAGCACCATTTGTTCCAGAAACAAACAAAATCTAGGTTAATACCATAATGACATCAGTACATTTAATATTTGCCTGACTGTGTTTTCTCCTTCTGTTGCCTTGACGTACACGCATTTAGAAAACATTCAAGTTTTTAGTCTGTGATTTTGTTTTATTTCTCCTGAGCAAATAAGAACAAAATCCATAATCTGGTTTGGATCATCCAAAGTAATCTCCTATTACTACAGGCCCCATACAAATCTATAATCCTGTATCTTTAGCCAACATCAAACTCCATTTTTAACGTTAGGGAAAAGAAAAAAAATGTTATTGCCTTCCCCGAGGGTGAGATTAAGTTGGGGGTCTGCGTGGCTCAGAGAGAAAAGATCATTAGCCTTGATCAGATTGATTAAGATCAGCGTGGGCAGCTCGGAACATCGCTCACCCAAACAAAGCACCGGGTCACGAAATCTATCATCCGGTCTCAGAGGCCAGCCACACTGACCGCGCTTAGATTTGATCTGTTACTGTCCGGCTGCATGTGAGCCATTTTCTCTCAGCCCTGTCCATGGTCACGCTCTGCCAGACCATCATTTGGAATTTAAAATGGCTGTTGTTCAGCGTCTGAATGAACAGCATGCATTTTTATTGTCTCTGCAATGTATTGTTTCTTTTTAGCTTTTTCTTCTTTTTTGTATCCATATCTGAAATCCTCTTATATTTACACAAATACATTCAAAGCAAAAATACCATCTACACCACTACAATGTTTCATTATCAACCACTCTATGAAACAAAGTCGAGTGTTGGGTCTCATTCCCAAGTTGTCCTATACAGACAGTTTGGGTTGCTGATTCTCTTCTGTGGTATAATGATATAATAATATATATGTATGATATATCTGGCAACCTTGAAATGAGACTTAACAATGCATATATATGCGTTACACTAACGTAAACCTTGCACAATGCTTATTTGCTCTACTGTGAACTTTTCAATATTCCCTGCAATACATTTTTGCACATCTCGGCACAAAACTGTTCTGAAAGGAGCTACATTGTATGTGTCTGTCATGTTATTGTACTTTTTAAAGTTTCTCTACCATATTGTCTTGTAATTCTTTCTATTCTATATTTAAGTTCTTGACTGTTGCAGTACTTTTCCTTACTAGTATTATTATTATTATTATTATTATTGGTTTTATTCATTTATTTATTTTTAATTCCTCATAATGTGTTATTGTACATTAAAGGGTGGTACCAAAAACAAAAGGAAATTTCTTGTAAGTGAAAACCTACTCTGCGATAAATCTTTTTCTGATTCTGGATATTAATGGTCTTTCCCCAGAGTTACACCAACACAAACTAGTGCAGTTCGGTGTTGCACTCTCCCAGCAGATCCAGTTGGTTAAAATGGCAACCTCTAGGTCATGAGGCCATTCATCTGACCTCTAAGCTTCCACAGCCTTCAGCTATCTTGTCATTTCTTTATTAGCCTCTGCAGGAGCGCTGTTGTGTCTGGCTATGAGGTAAACCTCTGCTTACATTATGAAACTATACATCACACATGCAGTCCTCTAGGGAAAGGACATGCTATCAGTACACAGATGGCAATGTGCGACTGGCTCGCCGGTAAAAACAGGTCAGTGTCGCAGGCACATCATCAATCGCCGCTACAGTGCGAGAGCGAGGGCCACCGGGTGCCTTCCAGGGGCACCGGCCTCCCCAGGGCTTTCGACGTCCCTGCGCATCATCAATCTAAAACAACCTTTGAACACATGGTCACCTACACTAATTAGAGCAAATACGTTCACAGGGAAAGCCTTAAAATAGAAGAGAAAGGAGTGAAGTAGCACTCTGAGGGTTTAGTACCCAAAACAATGAGCCATTAACTAAATCTATTGAGCTGTCTTGTTGATCAGAACACACTGGGAACACAACTCCTTGTTTTTAATTAAATGACATGACTTTGGAGAGCACAAATTAATTGAGGTGTTGGCATTTACATTTTAGGACTTGTTCGTTTAAGTAAGTATCTCTATAAAACCCTGGAGTGTGTTTCATTTTCTCAGTCAAAAATAAACTCAAAAATATTTCTCACATAGTAGAGTTATGGTGTTGCTGGAAAGAACGATTAGACCTCTGCACAAGGAGAGGTGTTCCCCTCTTAAAGTGCTGGGCGCACACATAATTAACAGGACGCTTAACTTACAACTTATGCCCTTGCCCTGTGCAAAGAAAAATATGCAGAATGTACTTGAAATCAGAGAGAAAAATGCAAGTACTGAGCTAAAAGGTTAGGCCTGAGTGGCATTGCCTTGACATTCCCAAACACACATAAAGTACACTATATTTGGCACAACACTTTGTACTAGAACTCCTTTACACACGAGTTTGAGAGCTTGGTTTTAGTTCTGAAGTCCTCTGAAAGTTAACAGAGGACCCCGGGGTCCCTTAGGAGTTGCCTGCCCTCCCTCGGGTGTATCAAAGAGTACAATCACCCATCACCCTCCTCTGCTCCCTCTCTCACTAAGCTTCTGACTCCACATCAGCGTGGAGGGGCTCCTCCATCAGACAGAGATGTGAGACTGCTGCCATTTATTCCTGTTCCACACCTTCCCCCTGACATTTTCCCATCAGCACTACTCACATGGCATGGGCTGCAAGGGCACTCACACGCATAGCCATGTGCACACACACACACACACACATACAGTCATTACGGGAGGCCTGCTTCTCTCATGTAGGAACACACTGAGGAAATGTCAGCTTCAAACACCCTACAAGTGCTCTGCACTCTACATACCAAGCACAGAGCAGAATTCAAATCAAGGTCAGCGGGTTAGCTGATAACAAGGAAATGACACTATGACATATGCTTTTATATTTCCTATACGCCACAAGATAAACACCCCATGCTTGGTATGAAGATTGAGAAATAAATGCAGCATTAAAGTTTTCAGCTTTAAAAGAAAACCCCGAGCAAGAGGGGTGTTTGTCATAGTGATTTCCCCTGCTGGTTCAGGCGGCGTGATAGGTAATCCATCACCTCAAACTCAGCAAGGAGGAAATGCAACTCCAAAACATGCAGACAGCAGTTTACTGCTCAACACACAGATTCAAAAAAAAGCTTTATTTTCTCTGAGTGTGTGATTTGACTGACAAACAGACTCAGTCAACCAGTGGGTGAACCTCTACCTCAACAGAGTAAAGTGGAGACAGCCTCCAGACAGACAAGCCAAGGCTGATCCATCCCTAAAGTCTGCTACACCCAGCACTGGTTTAGTGCCTGGCCCTAGGGCTAATGAGGCCCCTCAGGGGCCCCGACAGGCAGCCTCCGTTCGCCTTTGCTGGAGATAGGAAGGAGACAAGCTGGGAGACAGTATCTCAAAAATTGCCATGTCATATCTTGTTAACTTTAACAAAACTTTGGTAACTGGTAAACTAGCTCAAGGTTTTCAAAGCTACCATGAGAAATTGCCTTTTTTTTTAAGTGCATGACTATATTTCTCACAACCATATGCTTCTATCTGTAGAATAAACTGCAGTAAAATAAAAGAAAATTTCAAAAGACAAGATAAAATAAAAAAGAGAGGGATAATTGTGCTTGTACGTTCGTCACTTTTGTCTTTTTCGGAAACTGTAATTTAGGCCCCCTGGAAGTCACGTATAACCGCAGTCCAAACTGACAATGCCCCTCCCCAGAGGGAGAGCACAGAGTATTAACAAGCAGCCAGCATCAGCATCCATGACAGCATTAAGGGAAGCCATCAGAGGGCCCGAGAAGTAAAGCGTCAGTCTTACCTTCAACAGCATACTCTTCAGCTTCAGGATGGTCCAAAGGGAACGCATGAAAAAGAGAGAGAAAAGACACAAAGAGCACACTCATTAGATGTTACCTCTTCTTCAAGTCTTCCTATTTTGTCTTCAAATTAAATCTTTACCAGATAAAATCTAAATAAAGACTGCCGATGAGGCTTGAGATCTTGGAGACTTGACAGAAAAACAAAATTAAGTCTGCTCCCCTGAACATCTAAGCTGATGTCTTTTTCTTAAAAGGCTGCAATAATTTCACAAACACCCATATTTTTATCTTCAAGAAATGTCCAATAGGAGTGTGGAGAGCCCTCAGCTGGTGTACTGTAACCGCACTGCCTCCATAGAGAAGAGGAGGCTTCAGTCAGAGAGGATCCCCAACTGAGAGACACTGACTCTCACACACTTCTCTCTGGCTTAATGATACAGTGAGATGGAGTCATAGAGTTCAGGCTACAGCAGGACGCTTTACTCACAACAGCCACCCTACAGCTGCAGAGGCCAATCTGTGATGCTAGAAAATAAAACTACTGATGCCTGCCTCTCTGAAAATCCCATGTTGGAGGATGAGGGCCACTTGAGAATGTAAAACAGCCTCTAGCTTGGTTTGGCATCCCTGTGGAGAGCTTGGCATTTTGATCTGGTATTGTGGCTGCAGGACTTAAATCTTCATGGAACGCTACTGTATTAAGTTGTTGCGTGGTCAATAAGATTCTATAGTGACTGCACTGGTTGAATGCGTTAGTTGAGTCAAGTATTTCAGTGAGAGTATTAACAGCTTCAGGCGTTTTGTACTGTAGCAGCACATGATTTATGGAAAACTATGAGGTCAAGTAAAGTGGAAAATATTCTACATTTTAGAGCTAAAAGGGCAAATCTATTTTTTATATATGGTCCATAAGCCTACATAGTTGCTTTTAGCATTAAGATTTTATTAAACATCAACCATTTATCAATCTGGAATGCACCATTGGGTGGGCCAACAAGGCCAAAAAGCAAGCAAGTCAATCAGCTTTCATAACATAACAAAACAGTTCCTGAACCAAAGTCCACTGACCAAATCATATCGCTGCTTATGAATTAATTAGTATCACTGACCTCCATGGTTTTCACAGTTTGTCTTTAGTTTAAACAATGATCTTACAGGTAACTGAAAGCAGAGGATTAATAGATGTATCACTCCAGGGGATGTGATATTCTCATTATGTGTCTCCGTTGTCCTGCTCCACAAGGGATTCAAATGCCAACCATACAACAGCAACCCTCACAGACATCTAAGTAAGACACCCAGGGGCTAACAGGGATCCTATCTTAGATAGGAATTAAGCAATCACAGAACTATTCTATGAGGATTTCCAAAGATGATGATGGCATTGACCCTTTCCTAAATTCAAAATAATTGCCATAACCGGCAGCAAAACTAGTCCAAAATCAACTTTTTTACACACCAGCCAAGGGATATAGTAGATGAGAAAATAAAAGTAAGCATATCTTTTCCCAGCAAAAGTAATCAAGTGCTTTCTTTTTGTGTTACACATACATTTGTTTCAGTACATTTCACTGAGACAATGAAGTATGTACTTTGTGATTCAAATGGGAATGTGGAGAGCATTTTTTAGAAGAAAATGCTCAAAAGCTTTCTTATGTATATGTGATGCCCCGGTGTGAAAATGGGGATATAACGAGGAATACAAATTCTTTATTCTAACCTTTTCCACCCAATCCAAGACAGAAAAGACATCTAAAATGCTTTCACTGAGACAATAAAGCATTATATTTTCTACAAATGTATAGAGGACATCAAAGAAAAAAAATTGAAGCACAATTATAAAATACACTGAAAAGCTCTTCACCCAGATTGAACTTGTGAATAAGTTCATTCTGATGCAAGATAAATATGCAGTGCTTTTATTGTCAAGGTAAGAATGGAAAGAGTGAATATGTAATGTAGGAGGATTTAAAAAGTTTGCCATCTTGGTTCAGCCTTTGTGTTATTATCTTACTGCATTCAGAAGTACTGGCACAACTTATAAGCCTTGTCTGCACACTAGTCTAGATGCCAGTAGCAAGTGAAGAGTATAGCGGAGGAGCTGTTGTCCTGTACGGTAAACAAAGCTGCAAAACACTCAAGACGGTCAGTTTTGGGGCACAGTTAAGATGCATGTAAAAAGACATTAGCACATCAGCGTGCCTGTAAACGACACCCAAATGCAACAGAAACTCTCAGCATAGTTTTTTTTTTCAATAAATGACTATTTAGGACCAAACATTTAACTGCCAGTGTGGTGGATAAACTCGGATATTTACTCGGAAATCCACCCCTCAGTAGAAGCTTAGCGGGTGTAAATTTCAGAACTTGAGCTGCACTGATGTTAGGTCTGTATGGAAAAGAAAATAAATCACATGAAAACCAAAATATAATAATTAAAAGACTACTCAAACCATATGATGACGTTTTAACTTTCCCGAACCATGTATGAAGGAGATCAACTGCCAAGACTTTCAATTTTAAATTTTGTCTACATGCTACATCCAACTCGCCCACAAGGAGGCGTTAGACTCTGTGGTCATACAGACATGATTAGTACCACCGACTCTGTGGAGCTAAAATTGAACGCCCATCTCTTTTTGTCCATAATAGAAAGCTAGCTAGCCAGTGACAAGTAAGAGCCATTGATATTATGCCTACAGGCACATTTTAATTAAAGAAACAGGCATGATAGCATGAGTGCCGGTTGAAGAATTGGAATTTAGAGTTATATTTAGGATTCATTAGGTTAAGATATCATTGGAGGTCTGAGCTAGGATAGAACACAGCCGCAAGTTTAGGCATTGCTTCTGCAATAGGAAGATAGGATGTTTCCTTTCTTTGCGACTGAAAATAGGACAAGTAGTTGGAAAGGATATTTTTCTGTAATGAGGCTTCAGGATTTAGTCATAACACTTTAAAATTCCTGTTAAATAATGTGTGAAAAAAAATCTTGGAACTTTATTTTCATAAACATTTAACTAAAAAAACTATATATATATATATATATATATATATATATATATATATATATATATATATATATATATATATATATATAGTTATTAAGTACATAACACTTTAGAATTTCTTTTGGATAAAGTGGAAAACTTAGTTGGAACAAATTAACTTGTTTGGGTTATCAACTTTAAAATATGCAGTCATAATTATGGCAATCACGTCTTTAATTACCATATTTATGAACATACATTTTTAAGTTAATTCTCATAAAAAAATGTGTATATACAGTATATATATATATATATATATATATATTTTATATATTTTATGAATTATGAACACACGCTTTTAACTTGATTACTAGGATGAATTATTGGTCAAACATTTTTTTCCAGACTATTTTAAAAGGAATTTTAAGGGTTTATATATTTAATTACCATAACTATGAATACAGTTGATTTCTCAAAAAATTATGTGACTAAATTTTTCAAATTATTCTAAAGGAATTTTTATGTGTTAAAGATTAGTATATCCCTGGTGCTTGAACTGACTTTGAGGGGACAAGGTAACTGTCGCTAATACTGACATTTTCCATATAACCATCGACATAACAATAAAAAGTGAAACCTCTCTTCAGGTGTAGATAGTCTAGGGTGCATTTTAACATCAGAAAGGACACCAACACACTGATTGAAAGCCCTTCATGAATGACGGAGCACCTGCCAAGCTGAGGCATGGGAACCGTGTTTGTCTGATGTAGAGCAGTGGCTGTTTATATAATCACTAGCCATGACTCTGCCTTTCCTCTCGTCTCATCTCTGATCAGAGTCCATCATCCTTTCTTTCATTGTGCTCCCTCATATCTTCCTCTCTTTCTCCCACGCTCAGGCAAAGGATGTTTGATGTACAGTAGTGGATGTTTATATCATCCCTGGCCATGACTCTACCTTTCACCTCCACTCATCTCTCAACATAGTCCCTAATCGTTTCTCCCTTTGTAGTCTCTGCGTCTGTCAAAACTCAGCTTCATTTAGTCGACGGGAAACTGCTTCTGTTCAGACGTGGAAAGATAGAGGAACAAAAAAAATATTTGTTTTCATTCTGAAACACTAGATTTAATCTCCGGCAGTTTGGAAGCTGGTGCACTCGATAAATTGAAAGACTGTTAACTAATCGCATTATGCTCGACTTAAAATCAAAGAAACAACGTTTCCAATTTCAAGACATAGTTTTGTGAAAATTAACACTATGTGTTTGTTTGCCTCTGCCCATCAGTCAAACTGCAATTACAGTTTACATCCATGTCTGTAAAACATGGATGCTGCACACACAGAAGATCTCTCCAATCAGCACACTTTCAAGGTGGACGCCCAAGATTAATGTCACCAGATCAGAATCTGACCAAATGTCTCCTCTTCAGTCCCTGAGTTATGATGTTGACTAATGTGTTTTTGCAGAACATTATAATGTCACTGTGAAGTTGACCTTTGACCTTTGTTGGATATAAAAAGTCATCATTTCATCATATTATCCTATTGGACATTTGAGTGAAATTTTGTGAAAAAAAAAAAAAAAAAGCTCAGAATTCTCAGGGTCAAAAACATGTCTTGTGAGGTCACTGGGACCATAACCTTTGACATCCGACCACCAAATTCTAATTAGTTCATTTTTATCAAATTTGAAAAAAATCACTTGAGGAGGAGAGATTGCATTCAAAAGAATGACGCTGATGCAAGGTCACAATGACCTTGACCTTTGATTTATGACCGCCAAAATCGAATCAGTAAATCATTGAGTCCAAGTGGACGTTTGTACCAAATTTGAAGAATTTCCATCACAGTGTTTTCCAGATATTGCATTTACGAAAACGGGGCCGATGGACGGAGATCAACAGGTACGTACAGCCACAGATTTTACTGGTGCAAAGGAAGAAGGTTTCTTTTTTTGTGTGTGTTTTAGGTCACATTCTTTATATTGCACCAAGAAAGACATTCATATCTCTTGAAAACTTGAAGAGTCATTTGTCAAGAGGCCACGCTGCAGGGAATGGTTAGCATAATTTTAATGTTAAATCCACATCATTTCAAGGTTGAGTCTTTCTTGACAGGTATTCATTTTGAGCAAGCTTTGTTTCACACTTGGAATAGTTGTGAAATGTAGCCTTAGGGAAGAAATATGATTTCAGTCAGACACTTGGTGGGATATACCCCATCTCTCTAAGCTTGTCCCTTTTATCCCATTGATAGTTTAGAGTACTCTTTACCACCCATTACCTTTATCCCAGAGCTGTTTTCCATTAGGGTGTATTCCACGTAGCCTCAGGCTTTAAGCTTCACTGGGATCTTTGTCTTTTTAATGTACTTTGTGATTCATATGGGATTGTGGAGAGTGTTTTTTTTTTTTTTAGAAGAAGAAAACGCTCAAAAGCTTCCTTATGTATATGTGATGCCCCGGTGCGAAAATGGGGCCCCAGGATATAAGGAGGAATACAAATTCTTTATTCTAACCTTTTCCACCCCAACCAAGACAGAAAGACATCTAAAAAGCTGAAATGCACACTAACTCGCATTCAAATTGACAGCCAGTCAAATGTGACATTTCTTTCATATCTCTAAATTAGTGTGCAGTACCTCCAGAAACAAAACTAAAATTAATCAAGGAGACAGTCACAGGGTACAAAAAGAGAGCAGAAATCAGACGTGGGCTGCAATAAAAATAGATAAAATAAGTAAAATTCAGATGGAAGCAGTGGAGAAGCAGGATTTCTTCACCAATGAATCCCTGGGGGCTTTGGAGGCAAATGAGAGACTTTTCAGACCTAATCCTAACCAAGCTAACTAAAGGATTTACCAAGGGGGGAGAAGCATGCCTGCATTGAAAAACAGCCTCCTCTCCATCACTTTCCTTCCATTTCCATGCACACAAGCTACATAATAAAATGTTGGTTGGTTACAAAAAGAGCGTGAATGGGCATAAAGTAGTATTGCAAATATTGCAAAATACAACACAAGATCTAAATATTTATAACTTAAAATATTCGAACTCAACTCCAGGTTAAATACTTTTTTTAAAAAGTACTTAGGAACTAGTTTTCATAACAAGATACATTATTGCACAAAGACCTACCCATGATTTATTCTCTGTCAGAAAATATTCCGTCAGTTAATAAGAGACAGGGCTTTAGAAATCAATGTGCATCCTGAGAGAATCTTCTGTGATTGTTGACTTCTTTTTAAAAATAGTAATCTATAATTCGCAGAATAATTTTCTCATTATAGATAAAGGGGCTAAAGCACAGCAGCAAGTCGTCGCAGAGGGAGTTCAAGCTTAACATCACAGGCAACAAGAAAGTGACTGTGTATCTCTCTTGCACTTACACTCAGCTTGAAAAGCACATGCAAATCACACCAACATCTACATTTTATGAACTTGCTACAAACTGTGAAATACACAGTTGGATGTATTGGTATTTTTTTCTGTTTTAAATAACAATAAAATGTACAAATGTGCAAATAGTGATATTCAGTGAAAGCTGTTACAGTGTGAATCTATGGTAACTTTACTATTATCTGCTGAATAATGACGATGTGCTTAATCAATAGAGTACCAGTTCAGTACTCAGTATTTGATTTTGTCTAAAGTTAAACTGTCATCAAATGGTAGCGGATGGGTTCCACCAAGATTGAATTTTGGCCAATGTGTTCTGCCTGCGCTCAAACGTGATTGGTCAGTGCTAGGGCTAGGTGATAACATGAAAATCAAGAATCACAATGTTTTTGAGAAAATATCTCAATATCGATATTGTATGTTTGAGTGTTGGTGCTTTGACAAAACATTTACAGAACAACATTTCAGATAAATAATCACCAGTAATGTAGATATAATGACTGAGTGGATAAAGGCAAACAGAATAGCTCAAACAGTCTGTTCAGAAATTTACATTACTTTACTGTAATGCAGTCTAAAAAAACAAGAAAACAAGAAAACACAGCAATTATGATCCAAAATCTCAAGAAATGTCTAGTCTCAAATCTTGATATCAATATAATATTGATATATTGCCCAGCCCTAGCCAGAACTATTCTATAAATGGATTACAAAAGAAAACCAATCTGTTTATAGAGATCATGACAAAAGAGTGACATCTTGTTTACTTGACAAAACAATAAGAAAATCCTGCGGTCACATGCAATCCAGTATAGCACTGCCATGAAATGTGTGCATCTTATGGAATTTAATTCTTGTGGAGATGATATAAATAAGGTAGTGATGTACTTTGAGTTGAACTCGACTAGACTGTGTTTTGACCTCAAAATATGCAATATTTCCACTGAATATATGAAAAAATCAAATTCAAATGTATTTTGGCCCCTAAGCATATAAACCTGTCAATATTTTTTTTTTCATAAAGTGGTTTGCTTGGCCTATATTCCATCTGTTTCGAGCTGCAGTTAACCTACCCTGTATTTTGTAGGTCAAATGTGGCGTAAAGCAAACACGCCACCAGAGTGGATATTTGAGCAGCACACAATGCAACATTTTCTTTCGATCCACACAGGTTAGCACTTACCCAAACAATGCTGGGCTAGAGGAAGAGTGGGTTGTTTTAGATTTTTGGGCAACAACTTCGAACAAAGAGGCCCCACGGTGCTGTGAGCAACACTGGCTCTACTGCTTTCTTTGGTATACCTCATGTTGAGTTCTGCATATAAAAACAAAGTGTAGCCCAGTGGTTTGCTTTGGATTTGGCTTTTTATTCCAAACTTCAAATACAAACCATTATTTTACATGCCCCATGTCTTGTGAGTGTCTGTAGTTGCAGTGGAAAGACTTCGACAGTCTGTTATTCTGCCCGGCAAAGTGTCGCTCAAGGAACTGAGTTCAAAAGGCAAAAGAAAAGAGAAAAAAAGTATTCTCCCTCCAATGCTATTTGACATAAGCGAGGTACCGAGGAAAAGAAATGACAACATTAGTGAGTAACAGAGGCGATGGAATAGAGAGAAGACAGGCAGATGGATAGAAACATGCACACGCACACAAACACTTGCTCTGGCTTCCTCTTTATATTCTAATCAGAGGCAAGCTTTGTCCTGAACTCTCCCACATTGTCAGAAACTTTCTCTCTGACTGACAAGTTAATCCACAAGACATGGCCTTTGCAGATTTCACAACAAATCTCGACAGCAAAACACAAAACTTCCGCCTGACAAATGTGCAAATATAGCAGAGGCTTTCTAATCCTGATAAAGAAAAAAGAAATAAACATATTGACTGATTTATCTGGCAACAACACAACATATAAAGCATTCCCGATTTAATGAAAGATGTCAGGAAGGGAAAAAGAGAACTGGGGTCAAATGGAACGGATTAGAAAGATGCAACCTTAAACAGATGTATAGAGTTTTTTCTCACTGAGCAGTAAAAGCTTTTTTTGCCATCTCAGGTGTACATAAACATTTTCTGTATTAAAGCAATATTTGGAAAAATGACATACCACATGCCATGAGCCAAGGAACAAGTGATTAGTATTTGGTGCAGATCAAGAAAAGTGTAAAGGATTTGTTCACACGGTGTAATAGCGTGACCTTTCTCTACCTGTGACTGTCAGTCATTATGTTTTTCTTTAAGTTCAGATCTAACATTTCTAATAAAATCTATTTTTAATAGATTATGAGCGTAGGCAGAGTTATGCACTCTGAATGCCCTCTAGACAAATTTCTTGCAGAAACAATCACACACATCTGTGGTATATCTGTGCGTTCAGACTTAAAAAAGACAAACTAGTGTAACCTCACACAGTGCTGACTCATAAAGCAAGAGCAGGTATCGCAGGGAGGTCAGGGAGAGGTAATAACTTGAGAAATAAATGGGGGTGCACCTTTTCTGCCAATGTCACCACAGCACTGTGAGTTTAACTTAGAGGAAGGGGTAAAGCCAATAGTTGACATACATCAGAGCCTTGGGACAAGGTGCAACAAGGACAAGGTCAGAAAGAAATAAACAAAGATTAAGAGAGAAAATAAACTTAAATTTGAGATAAAAACCTCAGTGGGAAACATTAGGTATTAAAATGCACGTTTATTTAAAACTGGGTAATCTTTTATGAGTGGTTCATTAATCCGATTAAAAGGTAATAAATAACGCCATTTGATCATACCCTGTGAATAGACAGGTTTTGAGAAGCAATAAAACAGCGTATCAGCTTTTTCAATATAACAAAACAGCAAAGAAGTGTTTCAGCAGGGGAGAGCAAAACAGAACTGATTCCAAACAGTTCAAATGAGATGTGGGCTAATTAAGCGAGAGATGATCGCTCGTCTAATAGGAGCCAACTGGGGAGAGCGAGGGGTGAGGGGAGGAAAAAAGACAGTAAAGGAAGACAATTTGTTGATGTTCAAAAAGATATGAGCGTGGGGGGTGGAGGAGCTATCAGAAACATCAGATTATACAACCAGATCTGTTCTGTGAAGATCAGCAGTAAAAAAGGTTTTATAAGGTCAAATGTAGCTTGAAATGCTCTTCCGTTTACGAAAGGCAACCGAAATAAAACTAGAATTACCACCTTGCAGTTGAATACCTGTGAAGGAGATAAGCTGTTATTACGGTTTACATCCGTGTCTATAAAAATATGAATTCTTCATACGTATCTTCCACCCGGCAGAACATTAGATGTATACAATCAGGACAGTGCCAAGGTGGGCCCCTAAGATTAGTGTCGGCAATTTAGTGTGTGAACAAATGTCTCCCCTTCTGTTCCTTAGTTTTGGTTTTGAATACTGGCCAGACAAGTGTTTCTGATTTGTTTTTTTACAACATTATAATGTCGCAGTGAAGCTGACAGTGAGTTCATGCTGATATTTCAGTCCAAGTCGACATTGTGCCAAATTAAAAAAAAAAAAAAAAATGCTGTTAAAGTGTGAGAGATATTGCGTTCATAAGAATGAGAAAGGATGTTTGGATATTATATTCTATTCTATTAAACATTTGCGTGTAATTTGGTCATGATTAATGTATGAATTCTTGAGTTGTGGCCAAAAACATGTTTTGTAAGGTCAACGTGACCTTTGACCAGCAAATTCTAATCCATTCATTCTTGAGTCCAAGAGAATGTTTGTGAAAATTGGAGGAAATTGCCTGGTGTTCTTGAGATACTACATTTGAAAGAATGTGACAGACATGGTCAAAGTAACCTTGACCTTTGATCTATGATCAATAAAATGTATCAGTTGATGATTGAGTTGAAGACATTTTTGCCAAATTTGAAGAAATTCTCAAGGTGTTCTTGAGTTACTGCATTCAGAATTAGATGGATGCAAGGTTACAGTGACCTTGACCTTTGACCTATGACCACCGCATTCTCAACAATTCATCCTTGAGTCTAAGTGGACATTTGTGCCCAAACTGAAGGAATTCCCTTCAAGGTTTTCCTGAGATACTGTATTCACAATGATGTGACAGACAAGGTTAAAATGATCTTGACCTTTGAACTATGACCACCAAAATCGAATCAGTTCATCACTGAGTCCAATTGGACGTTGACATTTGAAAAACTTTCCTCAAGGTGAGATATTGCCTTCACGAGAACGTGACGCACGGACAGATAACCTGAAAGCAGTGCGTCCAGCCACAGCTGCTGCCGGCACGGACAAATTAAAAAAAACAACCTTACAAACTTTATTGTAACATCCATGTTACAATGAAGTTTGTAATGTGACTGAATTTAAAAAGGAGATCATTTCCATTCCACCTCCACTTCCCCCTGTGGGTGTCGGTTGATTGACGGGAAGCAAAGTGTAAAATAATACAGCAATAATATGAAAACACTCAACTGAGGCACAATGAAATATTGAAAAGCCTGAAAGTTTGACTGAATCAAATGAATGCCGTAATGGATTATCTGGCTCTGTCTATATTCAAGTCTGTGCCACTAGTTTTTCACAATATACAAAGATGGATGGCAGCAAGTGGCTTCTTATAAAGGGGAGAAATTGAGCACGGATATCTGGATCTCTGCTGACTGTGTGCAGACAGACAGCGAGAGGAAGCAAGCAGACCACTGACAAAACAAACTGCAGTTATTATCCTTTACCGATGAAATGCATTGAACCTGTGTGGCATAAAGTGCTTACAAAACACTATCAAATTGCTAACAACACTGTACAACATGAATATTTAAAATGACAAAAAAAACAGCAGGTACTTCATAACGGGGGGATGAGTGGGAGATGGTTTGGGGGGGTGAGTGTATCTTTCACCAATCAAGCGTTGGCCCGGCTTGGCTGCCTCCCGTTCTATTAGGACCCTCCAGCCTAGCGGACTTAATGACATTTGATTTTCAACTCGGCTCATTTTTCACCACATTTAACCCTGATTTTAAACTCCACTGCAGTTCGTATCATTCACGTGTCACCGCAATTAAATTCCAAAGTAACGGCTGGCGCCCAGTTAACTAACATATTCACTGAAGAGCAGAGGGGGAAGCATTTTCATGTTTCTATTCAAGATTTGCCGTAAAAGAGGAGCCGCTTTCTCTGCAGTCGCTGATGACCGCGGGATGAACTGGATTTCATAATATTCTTAGATTTGAAAGGGATGTGATTTATTTCTTTGCTAAAGAGAAAAGGGTTGTTGGGGTAACAGATTAAAGGAACACCGCACGCCTATAAATCATTCCTTCTTGACGTTCAAAGCACCCAAGGTCACACTGTGACAATGAAATGTTTTCTTGTACACTACCTACCTTGTGTACAGTGACTTCCTACATTTCCCAGAATGCTTTCTGCCAACCTAGAGATGTATATGTGTAGGTGGAAACAACAAGCAGCAGCTGAGCATATTAAGTTCAATCCAGTGAAGAAAAAGTGAGCACAGCATCACATCATCCTAACAAAACATGTCCTGTGGCTGCTTGGCATTGTGGTCTATTAAGGCTGCTGTCAGTGGGGTATTTCTGCCTCTTCTACAGTACAATGACTCTCTCCCTGTATGACTGCTCAACACTGATGTAAAATGGCAGCTCGAGTAAGTGCAACCAAGCCCTTGCTCTTTGATTATAATGGTCTGGAACCAAAACCTGATGCTTACTGGTGGTGCTTTAGATGGCTGGATTTTTCTGTGCAATTAAATTGCACTCTCACTATGCTGGAAGTATCTCAAAGTGGCATTATGTCATCCGGATTTGGACAGTTATTTGTGGAAATGAGACAAATACACGACAAAACAGAGGCTGTATTTTAAGGATGATTCTAGTTTGGACATGGGTGATGTAAAACTTCAGGATTTTAGGAGTGCGTTTGTTTAAAAAAAATATTACACGGATAAAGAAAATTAAAGATGACATTTGTTCTCCCTGAATACAGACGATTTCCTCTACATGTAGACGTAACTGACTTTTTATTACTATTTCAAATGAGTTTGTGTACTCCGACTAATCCCTGTTTAAGGTGACCTAAAGAGATTTGTTTCCATAGCTCCTGGAATCTCTGACTATGATCATGAACTCATCAAATGACATGAAACGCTCATGTTTCTTTGTCCCGCACTATTACATCCTCGGTCAGATTATTACTTCCAATGAACAAAACCAAAGGTTAGATTATTTAATAAATACGCAAACATGCAAGGTAGTGTTCAGCTTATTGGAGAGCCTTTTTTGTGTTTTTAATCAGCACTGGATCTACTACAGGATGTATTATCATTTACTGTCATTTCACTGAAGGTACTGCGTATTCACTGTGGTGTCCTTTGTGTTTTTTTTCTCAACGGATGATCAAACAAGAATGCTGTTCATGTACTATCGTACAATGACGTTTCCAGGTATGCATCTTGCATCTCTGATACATTTAAATCTGAGAGGACTCGGTAAACTCACTAACAATGCCTCCAGGGGACTCATCCTATTATGTAGCATGTTGCATATTCTCTGAAAATGTTACACTGTAAACAACAAGTCCATGTTTGAAATAGAAACAGTGAGGTCATGTGCTGGAACTGTGCAACACACAGACTGTGCAATATCTAATTATTTATTGCTGTTACAAGTTTTGGTCTATTTGTATGAGTTGTTGGGTCATTTCTTTGTGCCACTGAGAAGAGCTGCACTTAAAATTCCTTGTACAGCTGTTCAGTGAAAATAAAGGCATACTATTCCATTCTATTCTTAACTTATTTTTATTTCTAATGTAACATGCTGTTGGCACAAAGGTCCCCAGGAACCAGCGGCAGACAATAACCTTATACTGCTTCATAAAATGTACCTGAATTTACATGTTGGATATGACACTAGACATTGCTGTTATCTAATGTCATAACGTCTGCTGTGACAGCAGATGTTGTTTTCACTCATTTCCATGATGACCCTGCCGTGTTTTTTCCCCTGATAACACTACATTGTGATAATGTGATTGTGCTACTGATAGAACTAATGTATATATGAAATGCTTCTTAGAAAGAAACAGAAAAAGCACATTTTTCAAAATGTAAGCTTTTTTTGCATTTGTATGTAAATGTAATAAAGATTTAAAAATTATCACATATTACAATAATATATCACATTTGATGCCATTGATTTTGGTTCTCTCTATAATCGACTCAAGATCTGACACCTGTTGAATGTTTTGTACATAGGTTTTATGTAGAGATACAGTCTGTGGCTTTGTCAGCGATGTGAAAGACCCTTTATTTATTGTGTTTATATATGATTTGAGAAAGGGGCAGGTGAAATAAAATTATTTTATTTTTCCTAAATGGACAACTTTTTCAGGTTCAGTTCATTGTTGAGTCCAAGTGGATGTTTTTGCTAAATTTGAAGAACTTCCCTCATGGCGTTCTTGAGATATTGCATTCACAACAAAAGGATGGACATAAGGACAGACATATGGACATTCCTATGTACAGGCACACCGGAAATGTCATGCCTGTGGCCAGCGCTGACGCCGGCGCGGGGGCATAAAAACATACTTTTTATTATGACGCACTCAGCTTTCCCCGGGACACACCAAAATGGCCATCTGCGAGTCCCCGGTGCTCACTAAATTGAAAACCTATCAACATTCATAAAAACCTGCACATTATAGATGATGAAAATTTCGTAAAATGACGGCCTTAGAGCGCACAGGTATCAATCAAGCTGTGCGCCAACAAATCAAACAGTGAGCCTTCAAGCAGCAGCTATGAAGCTCAGAAGTGAGCCACAATCAAACAGAGGCCTTTTGCTCTTACGGAGAGTTACAACACGCCTGTAGCGGCGCCTCAGAATTTACTAAACTGACAACTATTGACCGGAAAACTGGTCCGAAAGAAGCAACTGAGACACTGGATGACATCATTGGCTGCTGAAGACAGCCTGCCAGCATCATCTCTGTGAAGTCACTGCCGATTTGATGCCTCTCTCTGAGCCATCAGCAATGATTAGACGTCAACTGTTAGTGCGGCTGCCACACTTTGGAGATTTTACTTTTTTCACTTTCATTCATGCTCTCAGTCTGTATGACTGGTGTAAAAGAAAAAGTCAAACGACTCATTTGCTGTCAAAGCATTGCAGTGACATTTCACCCTCTGGGCTCAGCATCTCAAGTCGCTCTCCCTATGGCAAAGACACACTGCAAAGTCATTTTTGCTTGGAGCTCCAAAGACACAGCTAATGGCGCCGGGGTTCGAGATTTGGCTCCCAATGGGGTTCCCGGTGCTAAAAATATATACACTTATGATGCTCTGAGGGAATTTGTATAACAGTGTTCACCAAGATGACACATATAGTTAGGTTCAATCAGCAGCGGTAGATCCACCTCATTGATGTCACTAACTGTTAGCTGGCAGCCACTCAGCTTGCTCCCTCAGCCCAACAACTGTGAGCAAAGACACATCAGCACACATTAAGTGACATGTTTGCTGCTCCATTTCTCTAGCAGACCCCACACTGAGCGGGCTCATGCCTCTCGCTGCTCCCATCGTGTGCTCTTTTAAAGCTAATGATGTGTTTCTATCATGTTTAATTCAGCTATGCAGATTATTAATAACAAAAAAAGTCTTTAAGAATCACTTGAGGCTTAGTGCAAAAAAAAAGTTATACAAGCCACTGACTAAACCAAAAGGAATATTTTATCTCCATGTCGCCCTGCGTGAAACTGTTTAAAAATGTGGTCAAATGGAACATGCATGTATCATAGGATTATTTCTATTTTATGTATTGTTGCTGCAGAAAGATCAGGAGAGGAGTGGTGCGGGATGGGAGGAGGTGGTCTGACAGTTCATCAATGATAGCAGCACATTAGTATCAACACCAAGAACTCACTGGGAAAGCAAATCTTATCTTTGTAAAGCTAGGAAGACAGGGGAGATGGGAGTGAGGGGGGAGATAATGGGAAAAGAGAGGAGTGGGAGAGGGAGGGAGGTGGGGGGGGGGGTAGATGGGGGGAGAGGGAGATATGAGATGTAAGAAACCTTGGCAGAGGGCTTATCTCTTATATGGAATAAGAAGCAGGATGAGACTGAGGAACGTTGTTTAAGGGTGGGGCACTGAACAGAAATCTGCACAATATAATGAAACAACAAGCTGCTTGCACCAAAACGGCTGCATTTTTAAGAGCTTTAATTCCAGCAGGGCAACTATTGCTGATTAATAGTATCTCAATATTTTTAGGCTATGTTACAATATATAATACAGGTGTGGATGATGTCATATTTTCTCTCAAATAACTTGACTGTAAATTTGAACCCTTTGATCCATATGATCATGCCAGTCTGATCATTCTAGTAAATTAATTGAAATTTAGCGGGGGGACACCCTGTTTAACATTTTAGAGGCTTTTAATTTCTAAATCCCAAATCGGAATGTCCTGATACTGACTGATCAACACTCTGAGGCGGTGTTCCCCAAAAGGATGATTTTTCAACAAATACACTCAACTGACTCTATGACCAGGAAGCAATGGAAGCTACAAAGGAGGTGTTTGTTTGTTTGTTTGTTTGTTTGTTTGACAGCAGTAACTAAAAGCACTGGTGAACAATTCCACCCAAATGCTTCTTATCACAAAATTATTTCCTCTTACGCATTAATTGATCTTGCCTTAGTTATGAAGTGACACAGGTTGCACAATCTACTATTCAAAAGATGCTATTAACCGATGGTCTCATTTGTTTATTTCCTTACAGGGACAAGATTAGAAAATTTTACATAGAGACTGGAGAAAGATAGATAGTTGCTGAGTCCTTATTCATTCATGGTCTGTTTAGATTGCCAAACTTTATGTTTTTTGTGTTTCTTTGTATCATTCGGTGTCATCTCTCTTAATGCTGAGGTTTTTGTGGACCCGTGAACATAGCACAGGCTTTTTTTTTCTTCAGTAGCAGCAGACAGATGCATAATCGATCAGTCCATTTGATCAGAGCTGATCAGAGAGTGTGGTGTAATGATTAAGATTAACTGAATAATAATAATAATAATACATCCTCAGAGATATGCCGTTCTGATCCATCAGCTGGTGGAAACAGAAAATGTTCGAGGCATTATCACTTAGAATGAGGAGTATGACACCAGATATTTCTATATATATATATATATTTCAACAGCGCTCTTAATCAACGGTTCAGCTCCAGCAATAAAATATCAATACCTGGCAGCAGATGTTATGGTGGTGGGCCGCCACAAATGAATGAACGACTGGAAAACCATGCTGTTGCTGTGAGGCAACAGTGCAAACCACTGCACCTATTTGCCCCCCTGACTTTCACTCTCAGGTCAACAAATACAAAAGCTTTGGGTTGCTGGTTTGCTCCAACAACCCACCCAAGATAATCTACAGTATATTTGACGACATTGGAATGAGACCTAAAAATGAACTATACACACTGTACCTTTAAAAAAAAAAATCATAGAAATGGCTTAGACAGAATATTTTAGATAGCATAGTAAATTGCACCTCGCTTGCTATCACCTCTGATATAATTACTAAACTTAACGCAGCAAGTCAAGGTGAGTTTTCTCTAAGATGTGACGCATAGAGCTGGGTGATATGTTTGAAGTCAATCTCACAAAATTATTTCTTACCAATAATAAAAAGTATCACCAATGAATGAAGTGATTGATGTTCTGTGCTCCACTGTTCAAATGCAATAATAAGGCCTTTTCTTATTTTCTAATTACATGTTTCTTTGAATCATTGTATTGGAAAAGGAGAAATTTTCTGTTTCCACAATGAGATCATATGATCATTATATAAATGACAGGTGATAAATGTTCAAATTGAGGAAGCCTGTCTTCTGGCCCAGATCCAAACTGTTAACACCAGGTTCAGACTGTTACAGTACAAATGGTTGTTTAGAACATATATTACTCCTACAAAACTACACAAATTTAATCCTAACATTCCTGATGTGTGTACTAAGTGTAACAGAGAAGCAGGTACTTTGTTTCATTGTATGTGGAGCTGTGAGAAACTTCAGATTTTTTGGAAAGAGACTCTTAAGCTAATTTCAAGATTAACAGAATGTGTTATTCCTGTGGATGCCAAATTGTGTATTTTTCATATTCCTCCTGAACAGTTTCAAGTAAACGGAAGGAAAAGAAAATTGTTAAACTTTTGTCTGTTGCAAGCCAAACGTGTTATTTCTTTACAATGGAAGGACATACATGGACCTACTTCTAATCAATGGATCAAAGAAATGTCCTATAACTTGGCACTGGAAAAACTGACCTATCTGGCTAAAGGAAAGCCCAGCCCTAGATGTCAGAAATTAGAGCACTCTGGAGGAATCTCACTTAAAACTCACTTAGTGAAGGTTTGCTTTAAAACACACTGAGCAGTGTTGTATGACCTGCTTCAACTCTTGTTTGACTGCACAGAATGGAGACGTCTTCGTCATTTTCTGGTCTGATACCAGACTTCTTATGCAACATGTCTTGATGCTTTCAATGCCACCTTCAGATGTAAACACCTACACCTTTCAGAAACCTCAAAGATGGTGGAATGGCAGCAGGAGGCAGTTGAATCGATGAGCAACCAGGTGACTGAGAAGAAGACAGGATTTTGTGTTTCCGTCTAATCTGAATTGTCTCTATTAACACTACAAGAAACTGTAAGTTGTTTAACCCTTTGATACCTGATCAAATTGGCTTGATTTTTTTCCAAAACATGGGAAAAAGGCAATGAGCAGTGAGAATTAAGTAAAAAGTTACAAAAAAAATCCTGAAAATAGGCCCACACATTCAAAACAAAACAAAAAACTACCTCAAGAAATTGCCAAAAATAAGTAACATAATTCTAAATGTATAATTGACAGAATTATATATATATATATATATATATATATATATATATATATATATATATATATATATTTTGGACATTTTTATCCTGTTTTTTGACAATATCTAACAATTCCCTCTAGCAAATTTTTAGATCACTTTTTTTTAATATTAGTTTGCGAGATATTTCTTGCCAGGTTGCTCATTGTATTTTTTTCTGTGTTTTGGAAAGAAACCAAACCAATTTTCTCAGGTTTCTGTGGTTGAAATGCAAGTGAGAGGCATCTGAATGCAGCACAAGAAAACTGATGTCGATCCAGGTGTTAAAGGGTTAAAGGGTGGAATTAACATTTGAAGACGCTCTAGTGTAGTGCTGCTTTGCATATAAAGCTGTATTTTTGCTGTCAGAATAGCTTTGTAAAAACAAAAGCATAAAGTATAATACTACAGTTTGAATTTCAGTCTCAAATGACTGACATGTAAGATTCTGTCGGGAAGACCAACAGCATCCAAGATTGAAGGGGGATGAGCAAAACAAACAAGCTGAGAACAAAAAAAATGGAGGGATAATAAAAAGGAGGAACAGTGAGTTTGAGGGAGGGGGGAGGGGGGTGACAAATCTCTTAATCTCTCCCTCGCTCTCTCTGGCTATGTTTGTTTTGTGCCGGTTTTGGCCTCAAGTCGCCCGTCGATCCCCTCGTAAATTGCCTGTGTCGATCCAGCCTTACAAGCTTCCCCACACTCCCCAAGTCCCTGTTAAAATGGTCACGCCAATAAAAGCCCATTCACTTGTAATGAATTGAGAGAGAAGCTAAAGACTAAAGGGGCTGATTTAGTGACAATTGTTGATGATCCTCGATTGAGTTAGGATTGAGCTAGCCAGCCTCTCCGTTCCTGCAACATGGCTGCTATTGTTGGGGGGGGAAGACAGCTGCCAATGCCCATCGCTTCTCATCCATCTCTGAAATAGACTTCTAGACAATGTACAGTATGAGGGGAAACGCCTCACCCTGGAGACACTGTAACTAAATCTATGGCGTGCTCACAGCTGTGCATTGTGATGAGCAGTATTCTGATGCAACCCGACCAGCTGCAGACAAAACAAAACAGAAAGAAATGATCATAGCGTGTCATCTCGTGCCATCTGCCTAATTAATAGAACACAAGATGTTCCAATTTTGGTGACAGCGGTTCAAACTGTCAGGATCCTCCCAAAGTGTGTGCTTAAATGAAACGCTTTTTTGATAATTGCCCGGTGAAGTCACTACAAATCCCCAAGCACCACGGATGAAAAAAAAAAAAAAAAAAAAAAAAATCGCCATGGTAGGGTAATGGCACTCAAATCCTGCAGGGTGGCATTGTGAGCGAATTGCTGATGCTGTAATCTCCAGGTAAGCTGTTGTAACACTCGCATCCCTGCTCTTCACTCTCTGCCTCGTGCTTGAACGTCGAGCATGAGACTCTTGCAAAACACCATGACACCCCCCCCTTCGCCCCCCAGAGCCGATTACAGCTGTGAGGTCAAGAGAAGCTAATGTGACTTTGTCTGGAACTGCCCCGTGTGGCCCCGAGGCCCCTGGATTACATGCACGAAGGGATTCTAAAAAAGAAAAGCATACAGTTGCTGGAATTAAATACGAAGTAGGCAGAACAGGGGGAAAAAATTGTTTTCTTTGTTTGCGAAAGCTAAAGAAAGAGTAAAACCTCCTGAACAAAGGTGAGCAGGAATTCTCTGTTGACACAGAAAGCAAGAAATAAAACGAGGAGTATTGATTTGTTTCTCTACAGCTTTGAAAGATGAGGTGTTATGTGCACAACAATGTGCTGTAGAGAACACCTATCATTTTCCTCCAGCTTGGGAGGATGTTTTGTCCTCGGCAACAGCCAACAAACAAAGAAATAAGAAAAATAAATTATTTCTAATACACATTATGTAGAGTTCTTTGCCAAAAGCCTCCAGCTGGACTGTCAGTCATCTAAAAGCCTTTGATACAGTGTAAAGAACCAAGTGGAAAGGCCATTTTAATATCGCTGTGGTAAAAAAGCAATCATAAATTGTATTTCATTATATGTATATTGGGATAATTTACAATTTCCTTTGTTAACAAATGGATTCACAGCATGAATTCATCTGTTCATTGGGGCTGTATTTCTCTCTCTCTTTGTTTTTGGAAGCTTCTTTTGAGCTTTTCCAATGTAGCATTGAATGCCCATAGTACTTTTTTTTATGCACAGCAAAAAAAGAAAAAAACAAAAAATCAAACAAAACTCAACCAGACTCAAACAAAATCCCCAACTTCAATATAGTGATTGTTATTTATTACTGAATAAATTGTTTTTTTTAGTTGTTTTTATTTTGCTGTAACTAACTGCAAATCATTCATAGTTCCTGTCACCCACAGTGTCCCCCAGGGCTCTGTATTCGGTCCCCCCTCTTTGCATCCTTTACATGCTAACACTTGGACAGACTTTTTTTTTTTCAATAACATAACTTAACACAGGTTATTGTAAAGTTTGATCAACAATTTTAAATGGCTCTTATGTGCATTCTTTTAAGGAAAATTACTAACCTTATAGTATCATTGTGCTAAATTTTTACTATTTTCTGTTACTTTTAGAGTGGTCGACTAGTCTAGAAACTCTAGACTCGTGGATCACGTGAATTGGAAACAATCCTAATTTTCCTTTTTTTCCCAAAAAGTATAATACTATTCATATTAGTGTGGCCTAATCTTTTTATGCAACTGTGCAGACATACTTGGTTTAACAGACTGAACAGAGAAAAATGTTGAATGTCAGTGTTATGAATGGACCTATTTGGTACAGCACTACTATTCATCCACCAAATACATTTTTTATATTCTATTCTTGTTTTTCAGGTTTTTGGCTGTCGACCATCTGGTCACAGCATGGGGTCAAGTTTGCTCTCTGTATTCTGCCTCAATGCACCTGTACAAAGATACACATATAGAGAGACTAGGACACAGAGAACAGACTCAGGTACAGTAAGTCACAAAGTTTCTACAGTTTCCTGGAAAGTTCTTGTATATATATATATATATATATATATATATATATATATATATATATTTTTTTCTTTTCTTTTACAATGGCAAAAAGCAAAATTGGTGCATGATGAAAATACTGTGCAATCTGAAGTCATAATGAAGGCATCTTTGGGTTGATCGTGAACTTAACTGAGCCGAATGAACT
This sequence comes from Plectropomus leopardus, assembly GCF_026936395.1. Classification (NCBI taxonomy): domain Eukaryota; kingdom Metazoa; phylum Chordata; class Actinopteri; order Perciformes; family Serranidae; genus Plectropomus; species Plectropomus leopardus. The sequence continues at coordinate 5,184,009 of NC_142198.1, read as the reverse complement.
GAGCCACCTGCCTGCACACTAATGACATATTAATACCTTTCACATTCAAAATTTAAAGCAAAAATCTACTCTGTAATAAACCGTGCTACAGTACCACTACACATAGTTCCAAACATGACGAAGTTTAAAGCAAGTGAAATAACGAACATACTATCATGGTGTTTTTCTCTGGTTGTCGAGGCATACCTCTTTGTCAGACCGCCAGGTTATTTACCTGCTGGAGAGGTCAAGTGAATTTACATAATGGACAACAAAAACCTCACCATGTTCCTTTCATGCTACACTTACAGCACATTTGAGTCAATTATAAATGTCCTCTTGTATTCATCAACTGCCCTCAGCTTGAATAAACCACCATCCTGCCACAGACAAAGTCAACCTGCATGAGCGACTGATGTTAGTGAAAGGTCAAATACAGGGAATGTAAGTGGTCACGATTATGGCTCTCTGCAAGTCCACGACTTATCTGCTGTTCACCTCCAAAGAAAGGGATGTGAAAGATGTTGGCGAAAGTGTGAAAATGAAATGCTGAGCTTTCAAGTACCATCATCTTTAAGAGGCTGTGTCTTTGTCAGTTGGAGAGACAGAGAGGAAAAAAAAAAAAACTTAAAAGTGTAGAGAGTGCAGAAAAAAAGTACCAACTCACCGAGTTTGAACCTACCCAAAATATAAATAAATAAATAAATAAAAAATAGACATGCCATTGTCAAAACGATTGCTTCACAGTTTTCAACACCTAGTTAAGTGTCTTGCCAGGTGTCAATGTGTGTCTAACTCATACTGCTGTTCCAAAAAGGTGCCTGTCTTTGTGAAAATATGCATACTGAAAGTAAACAACGCAGGTAATATGTGAAGTTGTTGGAAAACAGTTAGTAGCCCGGGGGGCATCCCACCGCCTTTCTTCCTTCAAGGTGTATGACAGGAAATCAATACTCAGTGTGTATGCCTGTATGTACAGTTAGTGCATGTGGATTTGGGAGTGTGTGTTGACCTACATTAGCTCAAAGTGTGGCTACTGTGAGTGTCTGCTTGGGTTTAAGCATGTTTCGCTGTCATAATCCCTCTGCCCACATGAGATTTCACAAGGGAATCAGAGAATGGATGAAGCTATTTTAGAGAAGTGTGTCGCGGCAGGCGCTTGTTGTCTGTGCAACATGAAACAGCTTCACTTTTACACAGTGAGGTTGTTCCAGCCAGGCAGTCTGACTGGTCCAACAGTCATTTTAACTAAGTAAAACACAATGCATATATTTTAAGATTGACTTCTGTAGTTATGTGCTTACTAGCATGCCAACCATGGACTAGTTTTGGGTATCTATGCTTGGAAATACCCTCCTGTATCGACACCAGTCAAACAATACCTGCATCCGATCCTTTTTACACCCACATCTAGAAAAAATGAAATAGTTGTATGGTTTTGCTTTCAGCCAATCACTGCAAGCATTCTCTGATTTAATGTGATGTACGATTGACTCCAGCAGCAGTTAAAGCATATACAGTCTGCAGGCGGACAGTTCAGCATGCTACGATGCTACCCAAAACATTTAACAGTATGGCTATACTACACACCTGTGCCATTCAATAGCATTTTATACAACTAAATACTCCATTCAGATGATGGGTATCCGGTAAATTAGTAAAAAAGTATCACATGAAGTACTTTATTAACTGCATTGTTTGTAACAAAAAAGGAGGGGAGAAATACATCCTACATACATCCTGGTTGTAATTAGATCTAACAATTAATCAATTAGTTGTCTACTATTAAATTTATCTCCAATTAGTTTGATAATCAATTAACCTGTTTGAGTAGTTTTCTCAGAGAAAAGTCAAAACTCCCCAATTACAGCTCCTTAAATGTGAATATTTTCTGCTATCTTTACTCCTGAATATCTTTGGGTTTTGGACAAAAAATGACAATTAAGGCCGTCACGTTGGGCTTAGGAAAACACTGATTCCCTATTTTCTGACATTTTACTAAACAACTCATCAATAGATCAAGGAGACAAACAATGACATAATCAATAATTAGGCAAATTACGGATGCATAATAACATTGGCACATCATCTGTATCGTCATACACTGACAAAGTGAACAGGTACCAAACATCAACCCTAAGTTGACGTACTTTTCTTATTTTATGGAATAAATGAATTTTGAATACTTTAAAAATCATTGTAATTTATGTCTTCATCTCTTCTGGTCCATCACGATAAGAGTATGAATAATATTATGCTATTTCCACTACAGAAAAGACTTGATGATCACCAGAATTAGGTGAGGAAAAATAAGTGAATATATATATATTTATATTGGTATTGGTTATTGGCAGAAATGAATTGTTATGGATCGGCGTATCAGCACATCAAATATCAATAAAAAAATCTAATATGGTGCATATCTGTAAGAATCAGGACTATTTTCATTAACAATGTGTTCCTTGCAGTCTAATCAAATACAGAAATACTGCGTATGCCATGAAATAAAACATATTAAATCATGTAAACATGAGCCAGAGTTAGGATGATTCAAACATGGTTATATCTTAAAGCTGCTTAACTTAATATACAGCACATTCAATATTTCACTGTTGGTTACTGGAAAACTTCAGTGCATAAAAATGAAGAACTGACGTTAGGAATGTACAGTTGCTTTAGCTTATGTGCTTTTCTTGGAACAAACCTGCCATCATTACGCCTTGTTTCCAAGAATTGACCTTTAATGTACCTGAATGGATCCATGAGACGGTAAACCACTTGAGCTCATCAAAATGTCTCAGCTGAGTGGAGTGATGTAGACGCTCTTATTGACAACAAGTCAAGGTTGTGTACTTTGTGGTGATGCATCACGTTCAGGCTTCAAATGATTTGGGTCAACTGGACATTTCTGAATACATCAGCAGGAGACATAGTGAAAATCAATGTGTAAAGTTTTCATTTGCAGGATTTAAATCCTCACAGGTCGGCCAACCTATGGAAGCATGTTCATGAAATATCCAACGGAATGATCAAGGGGAAAATCTCTCTCTCTGTCTCTCTCTCTGTGCCCACTTGGATTTCTGTACTTTTTTTTATCCATATGCTAGCTTAGTATGTATATTATTTTTTTTAAAAGGCTTTGAAAATATCACAGTCTTCAATAAAACTGTGAAGAGCAACTATAAAAACTAGACTGGTTTCCACATTTTGATTCTGTTGCTTTAGCGAACTCATGCGACTTGTTCACCTTCAAGTCTTTTCAAAAGAACAGCCGTCTACCAACCACCAGAGACAAACCTCAGCTTCCTCAGACAACGTGCGTTGGATCTGAGAATTGGCTGTTGTGACATTACCTTACAGCACATATAGTTCTGTGAAAAGGTCAGTGCAGCGAGGTCTGTGCGAGTTCAGAGACTCAGATTCAGAGGCTGGGTGAGAAAGTGGAAAGGCAGAGGAGAAGAGCGAGGGCATCTGCTTTGACCTAGACAGGGAATAAACAAACAAACAGGCTGCCAGGCTATCAGCACACACAGTGAACAAACAGGGCGGCTGACAAATCTCCCTCATATCTATGGAAGCGAGCCAGGTATCACGCAGGTTAGAAAGGTGAGGTGTTGGAACAACACATGGGTGGTGTTGATGCGACGTTGGAGCAAATCCCTACAATCTTATCATATAAAAATAACCTTATTTTCTCCCACTAATTCATCAGTTACACACATGATTTTAATCTCCATGTCTCAGCATGACTGCCCTTAAAGAATGACTTCCCCTTCTGAAGGTAGAAGACAGATATCAAACCAATGAGGTGACTAAACTGACTGAGCATTACTGTTTTACAGAGAGCTTTACTCTTTCACATCTTACAGATGTATCATCAAGTATCATTCATTACTTATGGCTTACTCTTGCTAATAACACACAGTGAAACCTATACTTGGCTGCTGTCAATAATATATGTGAGCAGGGCCCTGGTGTCCACCGCAAAGAGTGATCATGTAGAGCTAGCTTCACCTGAACACTGCACCAACTACACTGAACTAAAATTTAAACGCAGCACTTTTGTTTTTGCTTCCATTTCTCCCTGGTTGAAGTTTAAGATCTAAGACTTTTTTTATGCCATCAATGGATACATTTCTGTCAAATTTTGGTCACATTTTATAACCATAAGTGGCCTCCAGTGTCATTTCCCTGAATCTGGCTGTACATCCAACCGGCCTCACAACCGTACAAGTCGGATCCAACAAAATGCTGTCACATCAAGACCCTGGTGAGGATGATAAGCATGCAGATGAGTTTCCCAGGGATGATTTCTAATGGTTTGTGCAGGATTTTTTCATTTGTGCAAACCAATTGTTGCATCAGCTGTTTGGGTAGCTGGTCTCAGAACCAGCATGGTTACGCATGGTCTGAAGTTGTGAGGCTGGTTGGATGTACTACTAAATTCACAGAAAATGCATTGGAGACATCACAGAGTGCCCAAGAGCCCAATGTTTCTTGTAGGTTGTTGCAGAAGTTAGCTTCGCCCTGGTCCCCTCTTCAAAAAGCCTATGGGATTCTTCCATTGGATTTTGGATTATTCTAGAAAATAGGCGCTGTAGCAAACAAACATTTATGATACTTACTCATTTTGCTCAGCAAGATAATCTTAACAAATGATAACCACTTTCAAGATTTTTGGGGCCTAAATGCAATTGCCAGAATTAGAAAGCTAATGTGAGGCTTAAAAACAAATTACAATATGGTCTACGGTGATTTAACGTTGCCTCAAAGTTCACAGGGGGGTATTTACTGACATATTTTATGCCGTGGAAAAAATGTGTAAGTCTCTTCAGCTAGAGTTAACCACAGACCTTATTTCAGCCATCTAATCAAACTTCCATTTAAAAAACCCAATGACTTTGAAAAAGAGGAACCGGAGGTGCTGAAATACGAACTCATTTCCAGATTTTAGGACTCATTTCTGGGGCACTCTATAGTTGTAAAATGAACACTCAACTCGCATCAATAGCTCTGGTGAACATTCTTTGAGTCTGCCTTGCAATGGCACACTTCTTCAAAACTTATGACATCTGTAGCATTGTGTCGTGTGATCAAACTGCACATATTAGAGTGGCCCTTTATTGTGACCATCTCAAGGCACATCTGTGTAGTAATGATGCTGTTTAATGAGCATTTTGATATTCCACACCTGTCAGGTGGATGGATTATTTTTGGAAAGGGTAAGTGCACACTACAAGGGATTTTATTTAAGTTAAAACCAAAATCTGACAGAAATATTTATCTATTGAAGGCATAAGAAAAGTCTTAGATTTTAAACTAAAACTTATGAGCAATGGAAGCAAAAACAAAAGTGTTGCATTACATTTTTGTTGACTATACATTTCACTAATTACTTCCTTTCTCTCAGGTTGAAATTGCCCTTATTAGAAATCTGTTGAAGTTGTGATTTGGCTGTTGTGGAAACTTTCTTGGCCCCTGTTGGTGTGACACTGCCAGGCTGAGGAAATGGCAGAGCAGTAGCTGTGCTGTATTCTGCGAGACAGGGTTGACAGTAGACACCCTCACTATTAAACCTGCTAATAAAAGACAAATGTGAGCTTCTGATTGCTCATTTTTATTGAACAATGTGTGGAGAAAGCCACTTCGATTACTTGTCATATATTGTTCTACTTCTTCGCCAGCGGACAAAGATGGGGCCAATAAATAAAGGTCGGAGCAGCAATAAAAACAGCTCTGTTACTGTATCACCCTGTCACGCTCACACAAAGGAAAATCCTGTTTGCCCAAACATTCAGTGAACAGAGAGATTACACCCATATGCATGCAACAAAACTTTCAAAATACACCTGGGGTTTAACCTCAATCTCCTTGAAAGGTCACCTGCCAATAATGTGCAGTTGAGTCTCAGACATGGGTGAGCTTTGCGTTATTATTTTTTGGTTCCACTCCACCACTGTTTATTGAAATTTCATTAGCTCAATCTCTGTTATTCTAATTACACAGACATCTTTTGCTGCAAATAAAAGTTAATGAGCTTTTATGAAAATGGCTTGACGTGACCTTTTTATTTATTCATTTATATCCCCCCCCCTCCACCTCCTCATGTCCCTGTCAAATTGAAAATTGCGGAAGGTCCCTGATATTGTGGAATTGGGAGGGATGGACACACGTCGCCTCCCAAATACACACAAAAATGCACACTGCCAAAAACACTTTTTCCAATCAACATCAATGAATCTTTTCCCCCCTCCCTGTTTTCCATAGATCATTTAGCCTTGTCATCCATAAATCTGCAAAATGCCCTTTTCAAGCTGCTCATAAACACCTCATAGATCTCCAAAAATGCCACCACACTCTGAGGCAAAAGCTGTTGATGGTAGTGAGCCCACAGCAGTTCAGCTCCCTACAGTCAGGAAGTGATGAATGTCAGAGTGAATGTGTACACTACAGTCTGCCAGGCGAGGCCAATGGATTTTGGGTCGAGGTGTCCAAGAGGGGTAAATGTTATTTACTTGTGAGGCCTAAAACCCCATAAAGTGTCTTGGAAAAAAACACATTATTCAACTCTGTAGTTATAGAATACTGTGGTCTCTGACTTTAATTTGCATAACACAGAGGTATATTACCAGGGTCATTTTGGGAATAATCTCTGTAATGTGTGGTGCTTCTTTAGGGTATCTAACATCAAAGGATTTTATATCCCAAAAACAGGTGTTAACCAAATATTTTCTGTCTGTCTTTTTGTTTGTTTGTTTTTGAACAAACTTAAAAATCTGAAAACTGAACATGGAGCTATCATAACTTTAATTCGCACTCCTGTTTAATTTAATTTAATTAAAATTTAATCGTATCAATTTGCTATAGTATAGTCTTGTCTTTGATCTTGCAATGGCTGCATTACCCCGTCATCCAGCTAGCTTAGCCAAAGAAGTTCTCTTAACTTAAGCCATTGTATTGGTGGGCTATTTCATTGCAAACCATTGCAAAATGTCATGGCAGCTAAGTGTCCAAAGTTTCTTTAAAAAGCCCAACCAACAGCAGCAGAGACTAACATCTGACAATGAGTTGTTGAAAAAGGTCCCAACAAACTTACACAGTGACAGAACAGGCATGTTTCTCACATTAAATCCATTAGCTAATTAGATAATGTTTGCCATGTGTTGTTAACAGTTAGCCTTGTCGCCAGATGTGTGTGGGCAAACTCTCACAAACTGTTCCTGACAAGGAGCTCACACTCCTGCAGCAGTCTCATCCTAAACAGCAAGAGCAGGGCAAGAACAGGCCGTGTGAATCAGTATGCTGTGGGTAGCTTTACAATTAAATACGATTTTATCCATTTTAATTAGGTAATTAGTCAAAAATTCGAGAAGAGGCTTTTAGCAACATCTCCACAGCCAAAACATCAAACATTTCCTGTTGATTAGTAACAGAACCAAAGCTCCAGAGCCCAAAAAAGAGAATGGATGCTGTGGAGGATGAAGGACAAGCAGGTAACACTGATAACATTTGTCCACCAGCTGTAGCCTAAATTACAATGAAAAATTATCTACATGCACATACACACATGTATGTAACATCAGAAAAATTATACATATATATATATATATATATATATATATATATATATATATATATATATATTCTTTTTACCCCGCTCCTCAAAATGACAGATAACAAGAAAAATGCAACCTATGATTTCAAATAATATTAAAAGGTGGCCTGTTCAACACTGTTAGCTACATGGTTGAGATGTCTAGTAAGACAGGTTTCTTAATCTGATGTGGCACAATGCTTTCTTCTTTAATACTAATGGGTAATAATACTAATGGGTAATAAGGGTTGGGAATTGCTATCTGACTCATTCTTGATATTATTTATTTAACCTTTAGTTAACCAGGTTGGTCCCGTTGAGATAAGAATCTCTTTTTCAAGGAATATACTGAATAGATAACTACAGTAGGGCCTTTAATGCATACATCTGCATAAGAAGACAATCACAAAATAATACAAAATGTATTCACTTATGTCAACACAGCTATTTTTGATGGTAACCAGAAAGACTTCATTCAAAAGTGAGAAAGGAACTTCTAAATTTTGCAAAAACACCCACTATAACATTCCCTTTCTCTCTCTTTAAATTAGTCATACACTGAATTATTGCTATCAAAATCATTACGTGACCTAGTGGATGGTTCTGCACTTTATTAGCCTGCTCTCTGCTGCAAGAGCTCCATTATCTTATTGCGTTTAATGTCAGAAAAATAAGGAGGTAACGTAGGCGACGGCTGCTGCCGCTTTGGGCCACTGCATTCAACTCAGAGAGCTGAAAATCCAATATTGCAGGGGAAGATAGATGTTGAGGAGAAAAGATAGATCTTAACTCAAAAGCTATTACAAAGTCTATTGTTTTTCAATGCTGATGTAAATTACCTCGAGCGTCTCCAAGCGCCATTTTGCATACCATAATTCATGTTTGTTGCAAAGGGGATCAAGTAATAATAACTTTATGTGTACAGCACGTCGCTAAAACAATATTTACACTTTTATAATCAAGACAAACTGCAGAGGCATAAACATACATAAAATGGCCAGTAAAAATCTGTGATATAGTCATAAAGGTGAAAGAGGTTTGAGTAAAAAATGAGGGGAAGAACATTATTTCTGAGTACCGCTTTGTGCTTTTGGGAAAACATGATGGACGTGTCTGTGGCCTGCATCTTAGTTAGGAGAATATGAAACACAAGCAGGATATGAGAATCAGTCTAGACTGTGGTTTGCCCTCGCTTCAATTTGATTCCAAAGATGAGTAACTCAGAGCTATCACGTGTCATCACCTGTCATTTTGTATCATCCTTGTTCTTGGTTTGGTATACAGTCTCAGCTTTATTAGAGCATCCTACTTCTTTTTCTGCAAGACGACCTGCACTTTCAGTCATGTAAGTGCAGTTATTCACCCATGGTAGAATATATCCGAAAATCCAGTATGGCATTGTTCTGACCTGCCCCAATGAACCACACTAATGGAATAAATGCTGCAGAGTTTAAACAAATTCCACAGAAAAAGCTACATACAGCCCGAGACGTGGCTTACAGGGTGATTCACATCCACGGACAAGAAAACCGAGATACAGAAAGATCACAGAGGCAGACGGCAAAAACTTCAAACTGCTGCTGTCTCTCTTAAGGTCAACCACTGCAGCATATACCAGAAAATCTTCTGAAAACACGACAAACAATCATGACTGCAAAGGGCGCTATTTTGTGAAAACCTTTAAAGCCACGATAGCACCTGTAGCTGAACAGTGCACAAAGTTTACCATTACTCAGCAACAACCTCGTTGATGAAAAGTTTAGAACTAAAAAAGAAATTTCTAAATGGAAAGCACTGTGGGGTGAAATGCACTCTGGCCACAGCAATGCAAAAATGGCTGTTTGAGGGAATGAGTTTTGGCCTCTGGCACCACTGTACCCAAAAGAGGACTTCAGCTCCTGCTAGAGATTTGGGACATCCATTTCTCCCTGAGATTTATGCATTATTGTCTCGAAGCAACCCCTGACCTCGTCTCCAGCCCCTCACTGTCCCCCCATCGGACTGAAACATTCATCATTGCCTTATGTGGATGTGGCAACGGGAACACAGGCGCTTCTCCATCCCTCAATGAGACAGCGGTCATTGAACCATAGGGAGGGAATACGGGGGAAAGGAGTAGGGGTGGGGGGGTATACAGAGACACTGTTTCGGTCTTGTTCACCAGAGTGAAAGTGAAATGGGCCGTAGGCGTTATGTAAAAGGACAGTGTGCAGATTTGTACATGAGCAAGAGGGTCAGTGAGTCACAAAATAGGAAGGCTCCATGGGTGCCACAGCAGGAAGAGGCAGTGCTGTAATACATATCGTATGAGGACGTGTAATGACAGCTGGAAGACACAATGGTAGCAGTTCTACCAAAAAAAAAAGCCAAAAAATATCTCAACATGAGAGGGAAGGTCATGTTCAATGCCAATTTCTTTTGCCTATTGTTGGGGAGTATCGGTACTTTACTTGAGTTTTGATATTTTTGTCAACTTTCACTCTTACTTCACTCCATTTCCTAAAATAAAAAGTTTACTTTTACTCCACTGCATTTCCCCAAAGCATCTCAGTTAGTTACTCCAAAACAGGGAACAGCAGGAGGAAGGCAGAGGGGAGCAAGTAAGGAACAGACAAATTAAGGAATAGGATGTAAAGAACAACTGGATATTGTTCTTTAAAACCTTTAAGTTGTGAAAAAAAAACAGTTTTTCCTTCAGGTGTAATATAAGCTCTATTTTTAAAGTGGTGTACATGTTATGTAGAAATTAACTTCATAATTCTCTAAATGCTGACCACTTGCTTTTTTATTTAGAGGATGTACTTTTACTTTCAATAGTTGAGTACATTTAATATTATAAAATCACTTTTGATACTTAAATATAGTAAATATCAGATACTTACAGACTTTAACCAGTCTCCCATTCCCGTTTTGTGAATATTTATCAATATATTTATCTGTTTGTCAAGCAACTGTTCACAAATCTAAAACTAAAATGTTCTACAGTGAAAACAACATATTAACATAAAAAACCACCAAACGTAACTACACTCCTGATTATGAAATGTGCTTTTAGCTAGCCTGCAATCAAACATTAGCATTCATGCTATTATTTGGAGTACCAAAGTATTACAGAATTAAGCCCAATAAACACACTGATGGCTTATAGTTGACAACTGTCTGGTGGCAAGTACACAAAGGAATATTTGTACGGTGCTTAAGTGTACACTGCAGTTGTCAGCCAGCATTTCTCAAGTTTGAAATTTGTTTGCTCCTTGCACTATGTATGCAACATGGCAGAAATTAATCATTATACTACTGCAGTGCCAGGTAGCAGAGGCAACGCCCTCGCCGCAGCGGCCACAGGTTCGACTCTAACCTGCAGCCCTTTGCTGCATGTTATCCTCTCTCGCCCTATTTCACAAATAAGCTGTCTGACATAATTAAGGCAAAAGCCAAAAAAAAAAAAAAACATTATACTTGTATGTGAACTTTTTGCATGGTTTATGTTAATATATACTACACACTGCTTTGTCTAATTTCTGCTGCATTTTTATAAAAATCTCCTCACATTTTTCTCAAATATTTTTACATTGTATTTCATTGTCAACATGCATGTTTCCATGACTTAACCTGGCCCTAAAGAATAAGGACTAATAAAGACTACACTACACTTGTTTAGTGGGATTATACCCAGCATGCTCGCCTGCCTGTCTGTTGATCTATCCGTCTCTCTACAGAGAAAATGGACTTATTTTCTGAGGAGAACTGCCTCTGATATGACAGCTTGAACCAAAGGCAGACTGTACAGGATACCTAGCGCTGGCACTCACTCCTCAAACCCCCCCCCCCCATAAACTCTCTTAAGATGAGAGTGTTGAGCCGCTCTGTGAGCTACTGATGTGTCACAGACAAATCACTGCAGTGAAAGTTGACTGGACTCGCGGCTGGCTGCCAAAAACCTAAGAACAAAAGAAGGGCTTTGGAGGAGACAGAACAGAAGGGAGTTGACTGGTCTCCTTTATTCGCCTTCTCCGCCTCGTAGCCACTTTTACACTCCAAAAGGCTTGATCGCTCATGTATGCAGGTCAGATGGAGTCAAGTGAATAGTACATGTTTCAGTAGCTAAGGCCCTCAAGGACGGTGAGTTAGAATTTACAATTTTTACCAGCTGCTAAGCGTTTTTGATTTTCTCACTTATGCTGTCTTGCTCTGTCTGCTGCCGGTGTTTGGTGTAATCACAGAGTTTGGGGCTGCTACACAGCTGGACCTTTTGGACAATCATGAGTTCATGATTGCTGCTGACTATGGCACCTGTCTGTTTAAAATGTGGTTGAAACAGCAGTTGGGCTCTCAGCTGGGCACCGTGCGCTGGCTTTGGTAAGTGGAAACAGGTGAAAGCATGAGAACAGTTGTGCTGGAAATTGCATCTACCAGCAGTACAATGCAGCTTCTTGGACACAGTGATCAAATATTAAAAAGCAGCCCAAATCTGTCCCCTCAATTATTAATTGCACAATAATTAATTTTTCTTATCCACTGAGAAGAGCACTATGTTGATTTTGCATGTTTGGCCCATTTTCTGAAAAGCATACTGTGTATTTCATACTGGCTTGAAAATACAATGATCCTGATTAGAAGGGGGAGAAAATCTTATATTTGGACCAATACTCTTTTACATTACTACAGGACAGACTAAACAGCAGGGTTTTCCTGACCAAATCCCTTTTTTTTCTACAAAGAAAATTGAAATACTTCAAAGTAGACACAGTGTAGCCTACCGGTAGCCTGCAGCTGCACTTTTAGAGTGGAAGAGACACAGTCCTGATAGTTGTTGGCTTGCCAACCCCTGGCAATGAGCCAACAAGTCTGTCTTTTGTAGTTTTACCCCTCAAACAATTTCATCCACCACTTTGTAAATCCACCACTGCCTAGCTCCCGTGCCATCCATCCCCACGAGCAGACTGCAGCACAACAGCTTTAGCTTTGCTAAGCTCATCGATTATAACCATTTTCCACCAAAATTACTGAGTGTGCGCTGTTTTTTTTAAAAATGGGTAATTTGCTAAAAAGGCAATAAACTCCTTACCATTAGACCAGTGTGTGTTTTTTTATTTTTTTTATTTTGGTGTCTTACATTCGACCTCCTGGCCAGGCCAAAAAACAGGTGAGTACAGTAGAGAGTAGCATGGATGGAGGTATGTGAAAAGCATATTTCACATGGTATTTTGTGGTGGCTCATCTTTGTATCTCACTGGTTAACGAGCTAAAATTAGCACATTTACCCAGGTGTCGTGTCTCCATCAATACAGATCAGAGCCGGAGTCGATAAATACCCATGACTACTACAGAATCATTCGACCCCTGTGTAAATGCCTGTGCATGACATTGAATAGCCAGATGTGAGCGGGTTTTAATTGAATTTTTGTTAAGAAGAGAAGGGAATAAAGTCTAAAGAGGTATCACTTTTGTTTTTTTGTGTTGTCCAAATTTTGTATTTTATATGTCTCAAACTGACCCATTTTGAGGTACTCCTTGAACCGGTTCTATAAATTCATACATACTACTTCCTTAACAGGTGTTGTTTTTTGTTTTGTTTTTTTTTTTAAATATGTCAATTATTTTTTATATTCTAATAACAATATTTAAATATTCTCAGGAATTATGTATATCATGTGACATGTGGCATAAAATGGTCTCAAAATGACAATAATAGAATTTATCAAAATTATTTCTGGGAAAATATATATTATCAAACAAAAGCAGTTATCATAACAGTCCTACAAATCATTTCCAAATCTTACCACATGTTTTTAGATCGACTTCCAACCTTCCAGCTGACTGCTGGTTTCCATGTACTGTATTCCATCAGAACTATTTGGGACAATTTCAGTTTCATTACTCTTTGTTCTTTGTATAATATCAACTAACTATTTCACCAATATAAAGAGGGACCTCACATAAAACTAAGCTGTCTATTTTAAAATGTATGCTTTATGACCAGAGGAGACTGAAAAACAGAACTATGATATCCGTTTTTGCTCCAGAAGTAGAAAACCACCAATCACCATAATGCACTGTGCTGTACCACAACAACAAACACTCCCGCTGGTGTCAACTCGTCCATTTGAGACAATGGAGTCCAGCTGGTATCAAACAATATCTTATTACAGTTAAAAGGTAAGCTAAAGGGGTCAGTAAGTCTTTAGATGATCTTGGCAGCATGGGTTGCAGGTTATATGAAAATATGGAAGTACGGCCTCTGGTTTGAGCAACAGCCTGGGTGAGCCATCGAAACTCAAATAACACGTTTTGCCTCATTTGCATCATCTGGCGACGTTTCCCCATACGAGTAGGAATTTCTTATATGGAGAAAAGTTTACCACAACTCATTTGCGCATAGTACCAACACTGTTTTCATAGAAAGTTGGATGTAAATCAGCAAAGTATCCCTTGAAGGGGAAAAACTTGCATCTCCCGTCATAAGAATTAGCTATCAAACATCAATCTAGGCCAAATGTTAAAATGTCAAAGTCACAAATGTTGACCATCTTTTTGCTGTTTATCTATGGATCTTTATGTCTTTGCTTGCTTTTGCCTACTACCTGCATGTGTCATCCAGACATACAAAGCCACACAGACGCACCTGTACCAGATTTTGTCCCGCGCAGGGGGAGCAACAGTGTGCGGTCAGCACTACCTGCAGCATTTCACGCCAGGCCTCTCCGAGCAGCAGACGAGTCCAGACTGTGTTATTTCCACCTCAGTGGTATTCTACCTGCTCACAGACCTGCTCGTCCCTGCTGCCCGCCACCTGTGCAGTGCGACGGCACACAGACACATGCACACACACACATCACCGAAAAAACCAGGCCATATCACAGTGGTTACCTGGCCAAAGACAGACGGAGTAAACAAATCCATCCTTAGCTCATCAGCTCGTGAGGAATCAGTTTTAGCGTTAAGCGTAGGTTTGTGCGTAGGTTTGTGCGTCTGTGCATATTTGTGTTTGAATAAAAACACTATTTAAATTCATATAATAAATTCACATAATGTCGCACTGGTGAAAATCCAGCACAGTCATAGCTCAACATTAACACTCCGGTGGGAGAGGATAAAAGGATAATGCCAGGTTGATCATTCATTACCAGCAATGTGGGAGGAACTATTGTGTCTTGTTGCCATGGAAGTATCATGGGAATATTATTTTTTTTTCTTTGTCCAAATAGTGCTGTTCATTTCAAGATTACTCTCCGCACTCAAGGGCTAAAATAGTCTCTTTGTCATGAACAGCACAAACATAACATGGAATCAATCTTTACCCCATCTGCCCTTAAAAACAGGAAGCCATTTGGAGATTTGTGCGTCATGGTTTAGTGTTTGAAACTCACGGGACAGAATGATGCAGATGGAGAATGTCTGGGCTCATTGTATATATGAGCCAATATAAACACTTTGTGGTACAGATGACAAAGAAGAACACGCAAAAAAATGGTCTGAATAGACATAGATGAATGCGACAAAAGCTCTAGTGGGAGGAAGACGCAGTTTTGAGTCCAGTGGCAATGAAAAGTCAAAGAAAAGATCTTTGGTCATACAACAGAGACATATTGAATGTCTAAGGTAATATAAATGTTCTAAGCGTTACATGGATTACAATATCCGCTTCAATCAATCCCTTCCACTACATATTTGACGGAAGCTTTGCGTCAGGATGCGGGATCATGAAACTGAAAGTCCACCGGGGAAGATAATCCACTCTCTTGTCTGAACAAGCTGGCATCCCTCCACTATTCTGTGTTCGAGGGGGGAAATAAAGAGGGTCAGATTTATTGGTATTCAATCACACGCTAAAGCAACGGCCGTTCCTGGTGATTGCTTTCAGGTAAAGTGACTGTCAGGACTTCTGCCTATAGAAGCTCTGAGAGCAGAGGAAATGAAATCCCACTAAAGCCAGCTCTGCCTTTTCATCACAATAAAAAAAAGGGGGGGGGTGAGGGGGGTTGGTATTATCATCTCACAAGGAAAAAAAAGGGAGAGGTGAACTGTCAGCGCGTAATAGACCTGATGTGGTAAAGTGTTGAAAAGGTCAGTGCATCTTCTAGAGTTAAGCCAGGGAGAACAGCTCCAGTGACAATAGAGTAATAGCATTTTTAAGCTTGATCAGACATGCGAACGGCAGAACAATTCTCTTTGGGATTGTGATTTCTTTTATCCCGTCTCTCTCTTTGCTCTTGTTCTTGCCTTCGTATTCATGAGCTAAGTCTTTAACTCTGCAGTCAATATAATCATTTCCACAATTCACAGTTGGTGCTGGTGACTTTGTATGACTTTGTTGCTATGCTGGACCTAAATTAAACTGAGGCTAAACAACAAGCATTAGGGGAAGGCATTATGTTTATTGTAACTCGGAGCTGTAAAAATGATTCAAAAAAATGCGTGGCTTAGTGGAATGTGGAGACAAGAGCTGGCAGAGAAAATGGGACTAGAAGCTGTTCATTGTGTAAACTTGGCATGAACTCTTGCTATAACAAGATTAACCCTATTTTCTCATGATATGTTTCCTGTATTTACAGTAAATTTCTGTAATTCCTTACATCCCTCTATGACCTCTAATCTGATTCTGCCGTTGGGTCTAAAATCATCCCTTAGCAATAGTCCTACAAAGGGGACAGAGGAGAAAATAAAGGGTCAACATTATTGCCAGCACACACTGCCCCTGGCGTTCTACTATTTGCAATTAGTGTACGATATGTCCTTTTCAGGCTCTGATAGTCAAAAAGCCTTTTAATGAGAAGACTGAGTCAATATTTACCTTCCCTGCTCGACTTGTGAGCAGTGACGCCAGAGGATGTGTGTCAATGTGTTTGTGTGTTTATGGAAATGTGTGATTAAGTCCTTTTTTTGCCGAGAAGGATGGCTGTGAATAAATGCGGCGCTATGTTGTGATGACTCCTGCAAAAGCATGGAAAGATTGAATAATTACAATAATCACTGCAGAATGTGAAAAATAAAAGTCTGTTTCCTTGCATCACATTATCGTATCATCATATTGATGCTGATGAAACGGAAAACTGTCATTAAGGTCCGTGCCTGTGTGGTTAAACGTTATCTGTGTGGATGTATAGAGGAGAAAAGGTGAAATGTCCTCACATACATTGTGAAACAATTGTATTATGTTCTTCTTTGTCGTTCCTATTTTAGTGGATATTTCCACTCCATCTGTCAACCTGCCTGTGGGACACAGAGAAGCCATGCTGAAAGCCTCACCACTGAGGCCTTGCACAAACTGAGACCCACACGTACGTCCCCCTGATTGCAATTCAACGCATTCCCGCAGACACACAATCTACAGCCTGGCGTCACTATGTGCTGCCCCGCAGCACTCACAGTGTGCCCCTCAAGCTGTTCCATTTTCCCTGACAAATATCACCCTGGGCAATCCATCAAAGACATAAGCTTATTCTTAAGGCGTTGGACAATTTTGTCACTTCTGCTGCCACATTTTTATGTCATGCAGCGTCTTTCTATCCACCAATTAGCCGAAGTGCTCTCTTTACATCTCAGTTCTCTGTGCATGCTCTATAATGTCATCCTTACTGACTGATCCTTCTTACACTGAAACTTTAAACAAAGCACTTTTGTTTTTGCTCCCATTTGAGATACAGATGTTTTATGCAGACTTTTTATCGGGCTGGCTGTGGCTCAGGAGGTAGAGCAGGTCGTCTTCTAATCTACAGGTTGGCGATTTGATACCCAGCTCCTCCAGTCAAAATGCCAAAGTATCCTTGGGCAAAATGCTTAAACTCAAATTGCTCCTGATGGCTGTTCCATCGCTGTGTGAGTGTTTATGAATGATTAAAAGACTAAGTTTACCTTGTACCACAGCTTCAGCCACCAGTAAGTGAATGTGTGTGTGAATGAATTACTTGTCGTGTGAAAGCACTTTGAGCGGTCAATCGACTAAAAAGGCGCTTTACAAGTGCAGGTCCAACGGCACGGTCCCTCAAAACTTGTGACATCTAAAGCATGGTGTTGTGTGATTAAACAGCACATTTTATTGTGACCAACCCAAGTAACACGTGTGTATTAAGGATACTTTCAATCAGCATTTTGATATACTACACCGTGTCAGGATGGATTACTTTGGAAAGGGTGTGCTAACTAACATATTTTAACAAATACAAATACAAATATACCATATATTTACCAAATATATCTGTTGTGTGCATGAAAAAATTCAAAGACCCCACTGAAACCTGTGAAAAGTGGGAGCAAAACAAAAAAGCTGCATTTAATTTTTTTTTTAGTATATATCTGAACATCTCCTTTATGTCCCATCCTCTGCTGTGTGATTGATTCACCAGGTTATTGCCCTGTGCAGAAAACACGTCGAGTTTAATCGTAGCTTAGTCAGTGAGAACAGGAAGTAAATCATGTCACAATTTTGCCCCAAAACCTCTCACTTTCTCCTCTTTGCTCTGGCAGAACCGGACAGATTGTGTCAGATTACCAGAGCTCTTCGATAAGCCTGGTTATTTCATTAAAACGCGCTCAAGCAAATTGGAAGTGGTGTCGGCAAAAAAAGAAATAAATAAAGCTGAAGTTTTATCCTCTGTGTTGTCAAGTCTCACTCAGCAGCGAGGCGGGAGAGCTCTGATGAGCCAGAAGCACAAACAGCTTGCAACTTGAGTGACGGCATTACAGCAGCAGGCACATCAGCAATCAGACCTCATTTCCTAGTAATTTGGTGTCGCCGGAGCTGTATTAACTCCATAGGTGGTCCCGTCTGTTTGGAAGGCTATATAAATAAATAAATAAATGTCATAGACGGATTACAGGAGATCTATAAAGTAATAATACATGCCACCCTGGTTGAGCAGATATCAGCAGTGATAGCACCTTCGTTCCTTTAGGTAGTCTCTAAAGGGCCAATTTGAGTTGCACATGTTGTGATCAGGGCCCATCTTTTAGATACTCGAGTGTAGTGCAGAGTGTTTTGCACCTGTATCAACAGTGGCTCAAGTCACACACTCAGTCAGGGTTATGGAACACAACAAGAGGTATCAAAACCTTCTCAACTCTGTATATCAATACTGTCATATTACAGTAGCAGGGGGTTTGGCTGGCTAAGAGAGGCGGATTACAGTCCTCTTTTGAAGCTCAGCTGGCAAGTGTTTGATTGAAGTGGAATCCCAAGAAGAGGGGAGTGACTGTGAAAAGGTGAGGGTTTTCCCACCATCTCTGTCGACAGCTACGTCTTCTGAGCATCGCTGTGGTCTAAATACTCTTCTGTGCCTTCACACCTTTTTCACCCTGCTGTTTATTTCCCACAACATGTCTTCCCTGCCTCCCTATGTATCTCGTTTATGACTCGATGAACAAACAAGTTGTCCAAGAAAAAGCCACAGGGGGTCTCCTGATGCATGGAGTCGCGCAGATCTCTTATCAGTCACGATGCAGTCTGTCATTATTCTCACCAGCAGCTTGGGGTTACAGAGCAAAACCGGTTGACTGAGATTAACAGTTTGTGCTTAGTGTGTCGCTGTCTTTCTCTCCCCCCTTTTATTTTAGTTTCTATCTGAATTCTTGCACATGTACGTGCAATAAACAAAGCAAAGGTTTGCTTCTTTAAGGTTGAGAGTGCCCTCAAAAAGCCGTCAAGTTGCTGGAATGCAATAACCAAATGAATGAACACAATGGAGCACTCTTTTGAAGGTGAAGTGAAAATGATATGTTGTTTAAGACTGGCTGACGTGCAAATGGGAGTAGTTTTTGCACCAAGCTGTGATGGAATAGTAGAATATGACTGAACATATGCAAATGCAGCTATAGTAGGGCTTCATAATGCGTTTTTTTTTTAGCTGATATAGATAATTACCTGCTTCTCATGGCCAATACTAGTGTTGTAGCCAAGACCATACTAACCGAGAACAAGTCAAGACCAAGACAATATATATATATATATATATATACAGCATTTAACCTAAGAATTTAAAATAAATGCTTCCGCCTATGCGCACAAAGTGACAGGGCTAACTGTAGCATCACATGGCTAGTGTTACCTAAAAGTTATTAAAGAGTAACTGAACCCCCTAACTACCTTTTATCAATTGAAAAGCAATACATATGGGTACTTAGTAGTGTTGTTGATTGATTTAGGTCTAGCTCTAGATGTTTGAGTGTAAAGAATTAAAATTCTACATATTGTGTATAAATATGCACAGTGACCTCCCTCTAAAGGTTGAAACCTAGCTATTGCAGCTGAATTCTGCTACTGGCTGATCTTGGTATCATAAACTTGCCAAGCCTCCTGTCTCCACCCCATTGCTGCCCTCTTGCCTCTACTTGGTGTGTGTGCAGGGGGCAGGGAGCTGCTACGGATTGAGAGGCAGCCCCATTGGGTGACTGAGCACATCTTCATCACCCTCCCAGCCCCGCCCATTTTTGAAACTTTTATTCACATTTCAGGGGGGAGGGACTCAAGTCAAAAGTGGGGGTTCAGTTACACTTTGACAGATTTAATGGCTGGAGTCGAGCCTTTTTGGTGCGAGTCTGTTAGAATCTTTTAAAGGCTCGGTGTTGGATGTCGGCCGCGGCTCTGTTAGCTCATGCTAACTGGACAGACACTGCCCATTTGCCAGGGGGACAGCAGCTCCAGACACGGTCCTTCAGTGCTTCATTTAACTTGTTTAATTGCAGCAGAAAGTTTGCTGATCTGGTGGTGGGGCCGGCGGTCGGGGATCAGACCCTAAGACTTCAAAGTGTTTATCTTTCTCTGAAACTGAAAGACATCCACATCGGCAATCACGTTTGGCTCTCTAGTTAGCGAACTGTGGTGCTTTTTCTTCTTTTCTGTATTTATTGGCAGCTCATAAACCAACTTTGAAGATGTACTGCCATCTACTGTATCAGAATGTGTAGATGTTGTCCTTGTGAAGTCAGTGGACATGGTCTGGCTTCCTATTATGGGCTATAATTTAATTATTAGAATATTAAATCATAATATGAAGTTCCCTATTGGTCCCCTATATATCCTTCATCCCCATTATATAGTGCAGGTGCTGTGTAAAGAGGGCTGATGTAATTTAGTATCCAAGGATCAAATAATATGTTGTCAACTCTTTGTCTTTGTCTCTTTCACTTAAACTTTAAGCAAGTTTAAATGAAAGAGGTAGTATAAGTAACAACCAGCCAATCACATGCAGCATCAACAGATCAAAACCAGTACATTAATGTAAACTTAAAGCACTCAGCCTAGTGAGAACATTGAGTTGCTGCAGCTGCCAAGATAGAAATAGAGTAAAAGTGTAAGCAAGCACAACAATAAGCACATAAAAAAAAAGCTGGAGAAGTAAGAGGAAACAATAATCAACAATAAATGCAATAAACTATAAATATTTTATGTAGGCCTTAACATAATACTGCTGACATGTAGCCTACAATATCCAGTGTAAAGTTGCATATGGGGTAAAAATGTATTGCTACCGTTTGTGTGGTTCTTTCATGATTACAAAGTGTTACAATAAAACGTGTGAGTAATATAGCACATTATCGGAGTTAAACATAAAGCCACATCTGACTGAGGCTAGAAATAGTTAAGGTAACATAGTGGAGTGTTTTTATGTGCAATAATGCATCAAAGATATTACTTACAAAGTTTTCTTCCCAAGCAGTTCCCTTG
Organism: Plectropomus leopardus; assembly: GCF_026936395.1. Taxonomy (NCBI): domain Eukaryota; kingdom Metazoa; phylum Chordata; class Actinopteri; order Perciformes; family Serranidae; genus Plectropomus; species Plectropomus leopardus. The sequence continues at coordinate 5,162,773 of NC_142198.1, read as the reverse complement.
TGAAGATACTGTATATATACAGTGTATGCCCCTTATTGTCTAATACACTGTGTAATATTGTGGTTTTGGATTCTCATGGCCTTCTCTGGCCAATGTATTTGTTATCTATTTCTTTATTAGCTGAGTTTGAGCTGTGAAAAAGACAGTTCTAGATACTGTTAGCCTAGCATCTAACTTTGAACAAAGCAAAACAATTATCATTGCATTTCCTCAGAGATGAAGATGTAGCAAGACCCTGAAAAAAATGTAGGTATAATTTGAAGCTCTGCAATGACTTCAATTAATTACAATGCTGCAGGAGCAAACATTTCTCCGCAGAGGTAAGGTCTTAGTCAGCTCACAAATGGCAGGGTGCAGGAGCACATATTTATATAGAATATGCCTGACTGTGCAGCTGATAATACCCACTATCTTGGTGACTGCTGCAGTCTCCAGGGAGCTGCCTGTCTGTTAATTAACACTGAACACAAATAGTCAGGAGACCTTGAAAGAAAAAAAAATCAAGGCTAATTACATAAAGCTATGCACTGGACACTGAGAAATCTATGTATATGAAATCTAATGCCACTGACGTGAGTCCATTAGGATATTGATGCTGCATGGCCAACACAGTAAAAACAAGCCATCAGAGAATCCTTTATTGATTTGCTTTGTTGTTGCATTAGAAAAGCTGTCTAATGTACTCCAGCAGTGTGTTGTAATGCATGCATTGCAATGAGACACATGTCGATTTTCTCATCTATTATTTAAAAAAAGCCTTCACAGTGACACACAAGTGTGCAAATTATCAATTTTCGTCGATGAATGCGGTATATCGTGGTTATACTACAAGGTGACGCTGCAGTCACACATGGTCTGTGGAACCTCAACAAACAAAGCCATCAAATAAAAGTAGAGTTACTGCTTTGTAGTTGTATGCCCCCACGAACTAGCCGAGTTGTAGTTACAGTCTGTATCGATGTCTGTGAAAACATGGATGCTTCATCCTATAAGCACAGGAGATCAATACTATCAACTCAGCTTCAAGAAGAGTGTCACCAAATCAATGCATGACCAATTTTCTTCCATTCTTTTAGATAATGATGTCACAATAAAGTTGACCTTTGACCTTTTGGATATACCTTAACACTTTGACAGTTTATTCTATTAGACATTTGTGCTTTTAAAAAGAATACTTGAGTTTTGGCCAAAAACATGTTTTGGGAGGTCACAGTGACCTTGACCTTTGATCTTCGATCACCAAATTCAAATCAGTTCATTCTTAAGTCAAAGTGGATGTTTTGCCAGATTTTGAATATATTCTCTTAGGGTGTTCTTGAGATATCACATTTACAAAAATGAGATGGATGCAAGGTCCCACTGACTTTGACCTTTGACCACCAAATTCTAATCTAAGTAATCTGAGTTTTGGCCAAAAACATGTTTTGGGAGGTCACAGTGACCTTGACCTTTGATCTTCAATCACCAAATTCAAATCAGTTCATTCTTAAGTCAAAGTGGATGTTTTGCCAGATTTTAAAAATATTCTCTTAGGGTGTTCTTGAGATATCACATTTACAAAAATGAGACGGATGCAAGGTCCCACTGACTTTGACCTTTGACCACCAAATTCTAATCTAATCTATCGTTGAATGAAAGTGGACTTTTGTGCCAAATAAAAAAAAATTAAAAATGCTCCAGTTGTTTTTGAAATGTTGCTTTCACAAGAATGAAACAGATGAGATCACAGTGACCTTGACCTTCGTCTACCAAAATCGAATCAGTTTATCAGTCCAACCGGATGTTTGTGCCAAATTAAAAGAGATTCCCTGAAGGTGTTCTTGAGATATTTTATTCACGAGAATGAGACAGCTGCAGTGTCAGTGTGACTTTAACCTGTGACCCCCAAAATGTAATCAGTTCATTCTTGAGTCCAAGTGGAAATTTGTGCCAAATTTGAGGAAATTTCCCCAAGAGATTCTTGAGATGTTGGGTTCACGAGAATGGGATGGACAGACAGACAACCTGAAAACATAACACCTCCAGCTACACTTATGGCAAGCTCAGAGGGCATAAAAATACTGTTATAGAGCTTAAGGGTTAACGTCACAGAGTCTGTTATCCTTTTGTTTAGGGCCTACTGTTTCTCCTACAGCCAAGGCATAATGGGGATGGATAGCAAGTGACATGTGACAGGGATGTGAGAGCCAGACCTTTCGCTCACTTTTTCACTTGTAGACTGACAGCAGGCGTAGGGAGCAAGCTTTAATTGCATGTGACGACTGATCACGCTGGCAGGGACCTTCAAGTCAGTAAAGACTCACCTGAGAAAAGGGCGAGAAATGTGGTGGGCTGGAAACATCAGATTGACAACCTCGCTGGAAGCCTTTCGCTTGACTGCACACAGCCCACCAACATCCTACACTACAACCCCGTTGCATCATACAAGTCAAAACAAATGTGTTTTGAGTGTGCTTAACACTCATCTGCTCCTTTGAGTCAAGCAACTTAACCTCAGACTTTAATCCATTAATGCTTGCTTTTTGCTTCTGCAAGGGGAAGCAATCTGCATAAAAGTATTCATACGGTGTGAAAAAAAGGGGGAATTAGGGGATTAGGGATTTAAGGAAGTCTCTCATCTGGAGCAGTTGTTATGAGGTTTTTTTTTTCTTTAATGCAACGAAGACCAGGTTATGAAAAAGACTGGATCAGAATCTGTTATTTGGAATGTAGATTAATATGGTTTTCCTCCCTTCTCAAAAAGCAAAAGTACAAAAGTAGATAGCATGGCAAGTGAGACTGAGATAAGCGTGCAGCGCAACATCCTTTGATCAAAGTATGAGGACTTGAGGAATATGAGGCATCCGTGCCTAAATAGTGGATTTTTGCTTTGCTGTCTGTTTGGGGTAGCTGGGAATCCATCAACGGGAGAATGGAGGCCCAGGAGCATGTGTCCTTTGAACTTGGGATTGTTCAGACAGCAAAACGCTATGACTACACAGTCGAGAGTAGAAAAAAGAGGGTGATGGGTAAAAGGGTAGGCAAAAAAAGGAAATAATTAAAAAGGGGAAGAGAAAAATTAAGTAAAACCTTGATTCCAAAACAGTTGTACGCTTTGTAGAAGTAAAAACAAATTATCATGATGCTATCACCTGTTACCAATTAACCGGTGTACTTTGCAAGCATCTAATTCTTAATGTGCAGGGTTTCCCACATATTCATGATGACAACATCTGCCACCGCATTATGATTTTTTTTTTTTTGGGGGGGGAGCTGGACTGTTCATTAGGAGCGCCATTGAAATATGATGCAACACACTATCAGAGTGTAGAGCATTCTCCGGCCACAGATAGAGCAGCAGAATGTCAGGCACAATGAAAATGGAACTTAACAATTAATTACCCAGAGTCTAAAAGTTTGCTTTCTCTCGCCTCTGCAGCAGCTGCTCCACTCATACATAAATCTAATCTGAAATTTGCTGATCCGCCCCTACCCACCAAACATAGCTTCTTAACCGATGAGAAACACTGATGTGTATATCTACAAAAAGAAATCATTTTTATCACTTTGAAGATTAAACACTGTGTCTTTGTACTGTATTCGATTCTACTGTCAATTTTATCTTCTACAAAACTAAAGTTGTTTCAGTTTTTCCACTAAGGGGTTTGGTCATCTCTTCACAACTTTTATTTAGTAGTAGTAGCAGTTTACATAACATGCAAAAATGTCTTACACCCCATATTGTTGTTGGGTAGGCTTTCTTGGAAAGCTTGCTTTCCTTTTTTATTTTTAAATTTGTGGTTTGTGATTTAACACATTCTCAGTATCATGTTACAGATTTTAATTTACTGTATACATTGAGAAGTGCCATCTAATTCCAAAGTATTGGATGTTTTATTAGTAATTTTCTCTACTTGAACAATTTTCCACATTTTTTGTGTTGTCAGTCCTGAACTATTATTATGTAAATAATTCAGTTGGTATGTTACACTTATTTATACCCATTCATTTACTATGCACTGGCTAATCCCCTTTGGATATGTACACTATAATCAAGTCTGTTATTACTTTTATCACCGCTGTGACTCGAGGGGGAAATTGCACCACTGAAACTTCTAACAACACACATAAGTTAAATATTTGCGCAGTCTTCCCATATGCGCCCATAACCAACCAACTCAAACTGAAACTGAGGGAATTGCTTATTGGGTAACTAGAGGGAGGGAGGGAAAGAGAGCCAGAATGATAGAAAGATAACGACAGCTACTTTACAAACACCAAGTCCCAACAGCACACAGCAGCAGAGCTGTAACTCAGCAGCTTTGATAAACACCAACAAAATCTGAGCGATCAGATCCAGTGGAGACTTGAAGCGTGGAGGGCTTCATTAGACTTTATCAGCGGAGTTGGCTGGTGAAGGCAAAAAGACATGGCTTGGATTCTGTCAGCCTCTGTCGTCACAGCCAGACATATCGCTGATAAGGTTATCTGTGGAACCTCTTCAGGCAGCCGAATGGGGTACAGCCCCCTCATTAGCACTATACTTATTTATGTATACAGGACAAGTTAATTGGGAGTTCAATTATCAGGCAGTGAGACGCCCCCCTCCCCAAACGCACACTCACTCCACCTCCTCCCTCTGTGGTTGCCAGTGGGAAGATAGCACAATTATCACCATGATGTATGACTCTCCTTGGTGTCCTCTGCTCTTTGCCCCAGCCCCATTCTATCACGCTCCCATCCCAACTGTTACCACTAAAAGTCAATGTCCCGCCTCACTCAACTCACATTCGGGGATATTTAAAGAACTGTGTATCCTAACATCCATGAGGCATTAACATTAGTTAATGCCTCATGGATTGAGACCATTCCTACATTCCGCCTTTGTGCCATCAGGGTAGATTTGCTGGAAAATCTGCTGGAATGCTTTATTGCCCACAGGAATTTTTCAACACAGAGAGAAAGAAGCACTATTCTTTCAGTACAAACGCGGCTAAAACTCAGAGGATTGCAAGCAACAGCAGAGGATGGAATGAGGGGGAAAAGCTGATAGAAAAATAACTACAGTTTCATCATCTTCTGTCAAGGTAAGAGACCTTTTGACTTATTTGGAACAGGAAGTATCAGGATTCAAGGGAAATTACTCATGCTCAACACACAACAGTTTGGCTTATTTACAGGAACAATTACATATTCAAAGTTGAAAAGTATTCACAGTTTGGTTATCTATGGTTCTTTTTAAATACATATCTATATAAAAGGTCCAGTGTGTAGGATTTATGGGGACATATTACATACAATATAATAATTGTTCTGTTTTCTTTACCTTAGAATGAGTCGTTTATATCTACAAAGGGAGTGGGTTCTTGTCATAGACTTAAATAATATCTAGACAGTGGAGGAAAAATGGCGCCTATTCATTCCTGAGGAGTTGCTTGCCTGGCAGCCGAAAAATCTAGCTTCCTGGTTTACTTCCGCAGTATGCGGCCCACTGACTATGAGCAGGAGTGTTCCTCCTGCTGGCCCCGCCCACAAGTTCCCGCTCACCTCATGGACTGTGAATTGTGACAATGTTGGGTTTTTTTTTTCAAATCGCTTTTCTTTTTTGGTAACATTTTACAAATATAAAACCTCCAAAGCTCAAAAATCCATAATAGAAAGAGTCATAATTGACCATGTTTGCCATTTGAGGTGTCCTGTTAATAGTTTTACAGATGATTTCGCTTACATACCACCAGAGACCACTAGGGAAAATTTGCTGCTAGGGAAAGAAACCTCTGCGGATAATTAGTCTCCCGCTAAAAAACAACAATAAATGACCACTGAAAGAATTCTTGTAGGAATTCACACTTGGCACATGGGAGAAGTGTCAGCTGGAATCTGTAATCCTCGCCACTAGATGTCACTAAATCCTACACACTGTTTCTTTAAAAAAACAGCTCCATGTGTCATAAGGTCATTTGGTAAAATATGTATTCATTATATCAGTTTAAAGTTGGAGTACAAAATGTCCAAAATTTGTGGGTGTGAAATGTTTTTCTTGTCTGTTTTAGAAAAGAAAAGATTTTCACATTTGAGCTCACCTTTCTGAATCTGAATGTAAGTTCATATAAAAAACATTCCTCAAGCGTTAGCTAAAAATGATGTAGAGCCACAGCATATAAAATGTCAAGTTCATCGGTGTTGCGGTGTTAAGAGGGGTGTTGAGCCCTTATCGTTCATGAATTACAACAGCTGATAAACCCAGATTACTCTGGTCTGTCGAGGAAAACAGCATCTGTTTATGACAGGCTGCGCTGAAACATCTCCACAAGCTATAAAAGGACAGTGTGTGTTTGAAGCTGACGTGTTGACTCCCTGAACGCAGCTCTGTTCCTCTCTCTCTCGCTTTTTCACTCTGCAGCTACAGGCTCGCCTCAGGTCAGGGCTTCTTTCTTTTAGGGGGAAGGGGGGCTGCCTTCCAGACATGCAGGGTCCAGGCTGGTTAACTGCAGGGCCCCTCGGGGACCTGGGTTTCTGCTTTATTCTAACATATATAATAAAAAGTGATGATGAAAGTGAATTGGAGAATAGTGAGCCATAATGAGCTAAGCAGCTGTTTTTGAACACTTTTCTGTATGGCGCTGCCAAGTGGAAAAGGGCTGCTGCATCAACCTTTTTTCCTCATAAATGGTGATGTAGTGTTTAAATCACTGCCAGAGAACAGCCAGCAAATGTGGATGGATAACATCCAATTTTATGTGACACTGCCAGATATCAGTTCCTGTCAAAAGCTAAAAAAGAGAACTAAATTCACGCCTATGCTTTAAAACTGATTAGGTGAGGGAAGACTACTTTTCAAATGTAAAGCACAGCTGACTATTTCTTATCTGACAGAGGTGAAATCAATAAAACCTGTGTAACTATAAAAAATGAATTTTTACACCTACAGCTATGACAACAAACTTCCCAACGTACAGATAATTGTATATTATACATTTCAGTTATCAGCAAATAATATGCAGTGTCTACACAGAGCAACAGCAGTAACTTCAGTCCTCCATCAGTGTCAGACAGGATGTACTCACACAGGTGTGTAGAGCGTGAGTCAAACCTAGCTGGACTAGACAGCTGATTTATTATAAGAAACAACAACAAAAAACTCAAAGGTGCGTGACACGAATGGGTGGGAAAACATAGCTGAAAGGCCTCCAATGAATACATGCATTTACACTTCAATTACAAAATAAGGTTTTGCTGACCTCTTGCTGCTGTGCTGTAAAGGTGTGGCATCACTGTTGGTGTGGTGGCAGGTATGACAGAGCATTTTTTGGACCACACCCAACCACAACAATCAGTGAAAGGTGTGGTCAGAGGTCAAGGTGGTTAAAAAGAAGAGAATGTGCAGCGTCATTTCAAGTTACAGAATGGGGTACAATACATATGCAATGAAATCTGATCTGGCGTTGCAAATGCTTTCTATATGCAAACTTTCTATATTTTATCGACCCCTATCCAAACGAGTGTACCCAAAAGTTCTAACAGACCAGCACACCTGACATTGTGCCTGTATTTCTAGCACCGTCTGCTGTAACCGTCAACATCGGAGCTTCAGTTACATTGCTAATGTGTCATACCCTATAGTAGACTTAGGCAGTACGTAATATTTCATACCTTCCTCCTTAAAATTACTGTATATGGTGGTATAAGTGTGCAAGCGCTAATCTGATGCAAACTCGGCATAAACAAAATAAAACTCACCCAAATCATCCGAGTTACTCTTGCTAGTAAGTCCACTGTTCCAACAATCACCAGCTCAGGTTCGGTCAAAATAAGCCCTTAATTCACCAAGTTAGTTGTGCTCTCTTTCTGCTGTTGCAGGCCGCTGGCTTTTTACAGTCCTGTAACTTATCCCTACACTAGATGTCACAGTGTCATAGACTTCAGCCACCTGTTTCAGCAGTAGAGATTGTAAACTGAGCTGTGGTAGTGTGTTTTATGCACTACATACGGCTGGTCTCAGGTTCAGGTTGTTTTTTTCTCCATTGCATCTGGTAATTGCCAACTTGTTAAACTAAATGTGTTATATTTCTACTTTTTTGTCATGTTTAACTTTGTTTTTTAAAGGTATCTGCATATTGTGAACATAACAGAGCACCATAGGAATAAAAATATTAATTTCGCATAATGATAAGCAATATTTATCTGTATTCCGTATTTACACAAGCGTAATAAATGGTCAGAGGCAAGTGTAGATGTTGTTAGTGCCAACGGTAAGATCACAGCTACTGACATATTGATGAATGCCAGAGTACAAGTACATTTCCATCTGTGAACACTTGATGCAAATTCATTCTGCTCATGTTCAATGAATGAGACCCGATGAGTTAAATAGAAAGGGGAGCACCTGCATTTATGATGCCAATGAAAAATATACCTTCAGGATTCTAAATACTCCTGAATACTGTAATACTGTAATACCAAGCCTACCCTATAGCACCCAAGACTTTTCAACACTGTGTTAAGTGACTATCTAATTAAATATATCACAATAGCACTGATGTTGCCAGCAGATTTCCTCTTAAAATCAATGTGAAAGTAATTAAATTCACTAACCGGTACATTGGCAAATTGATACAGTGAAATAGTTAGAGATCAATAAAGTCAATATATGCTGATTTTAGTTTGAGTTTTATTCTTACATCCAGTTGCCAAGAAAAAAGTGTCTCATTAGGAAAACATTTATTTAATATTTCTCAAGCTAAATTATTTTTTTGTTTTAATTTCATTGTAAGGCAGTGGCTGTGCATGTACCATTTCTACCAGCTTTAGTCTGTCAAGTCAGCTCTATGTGGCAATTAAAGGTCCGTTAAAAAGAATAAAAACAACATAATGAATAGCTTTAAAGACAGGTGCAGAATTCAGCCTTGTGGCAACCTGAAAGACTATTCACAGTTTGTTAAGTAAATGAATATATTAATATCACAGCAGTCATTTTCACAAATTCATTTAACCTCTAATTACCCTGACTTGAGAGCTCATAACTACATCGCCCCGTGCTGCCATTTGGGGTTCAACAGAGAACAAAGCCAAGGTCAGCATCAATTATAAAAACAATGGCCCACAGAGGCACATCGCGGCTTTAATTACAAGCCCTAATGGAAAAAGGTCTTCCCAAAACTACTTCAAAATGCAAGTCAAAGGGAACAGAATGTATGATTATAGCAAGAAAGCTGCACCTACACACATCCAGCACATAAATATTTCAAGTGGTTTTCTCGGGAAGTAGTCAGTGTAATATTTGTGAGGTAAAATGTGAATTTTGTGTGATATCAAAGGTCAGTTTAAAATAATCATCAGGCCGACTTTGTGATGTTCACCTTTAACCTCCATCTTTTCTGAACAACCTCCTCCTCCACCTGAACAATATTCATGTAAATGAGTCAAAAAGAATAGACGTGGATGAAGGGTGCTAACAGCTGAGTGAGATCACTGGTATTCAAATGAACGCAACAGGAGATACAGACTCTACAAAGGGAGCAGCGGGATGAAAAAAAAAAAAAAAACTATGCTTGAGGGAGATGAGATGGCACAACCTCCTTAAATTACAAAACCTCAGCTGTCATATTCAATGTTCAGATTCTACTGATTCCACTTTGGGCTGACATTCACCATTACAAAGCATTTCAAAAAGTCTGGAAGACAATATTTTTGTTGTAAATTAGACCTTTGTGGCTGATAGCTTCAATTTCAATCATGTGTCCAAACTGCACTGCAGAACTGTCAGAATGTGGCTGTTGAATGTGCATCTTTAGAGAAGGTTTATGCAAGAATTAGGTGGTTAAGATAACATTGCTAAAAGTTTGGCTCTTTCCAGTCAGACTTGAAAGCAACTTCTTTGTGTCAAACTCCATTCTCTCTTGGTATGCTCTAATGTGTACATCAAAGGCTGCCACTTCCAAAGGCTTGTATTCGAGAGCATACAGCAGCTATCAGTAAAGAAGGGCGATCATTACACTCTCACTGTCTTGTCCAACTTACTGCTAATGATGTTGATGTTGTACTTGACATGTTATATTTCCTAAGTTGTCATTAAAGACGAGACCTTATTCCCACTTCTTTAATCAAACCTTAAGTGTTGTACAGCATAGCCAACACCAGTCAACCATTTTCAACCATCTCTGAGAAAAAAATGACAGATTCTTAGATCAATACACAGTGGTTTGTAGCACCCAATAATGTAACCACTTCCTAAAAATGTACTAACGTCTGAAAATGTACTGAAATCTGCACAGAACTTGATTGAATATGTAATAAAACCCAATAATGTAATGTACTGACCAATAATGTAATAAAATGTCCTAACTGATATTGACATGTTTACTGTATACCTTCATACATTATTGGGAATTTATTTTAGACAGTGCACAGTGATGTAAACTTTACCTTATCCAAAAATACTATAAATAATGAATGGTGTAAAAAGTACCAAGACACTTCAACTGTTTGATCAGGCCCATCTTTAAACCTAGAAAATCCATGATTCATTTTCCATTGATAGTGATATTAGTTTATTATATCTTTGCCTAATAATGGAATAGCACTTGCCATCTGTTGGAAATTTCAAATTCTACCTAAAGCCTTGGGTGTACACATCCCAAACATAAAATCAGTGACGAATGTTAGTGTCATGTCAGCATACTGAAAACACTAACAGTACTATGATGTTTGTATGCCTCCATATTTTACATTTCTGAGGAAAAAAAAGCAAGGTATTATTTCATTATTGGTACTGCTGCCACACATATGATCTAATTCTGCAGGAAATGCTGCTGGCTTTTGTACTGGGAAAGGTTAGGGTCAATCATCATTCACTACTGGGAAAAATGATCGGCAGTGATGGAAATTTGACACAGGGTGAACAGTTCTTATAGACACTTAGCTGGCACAATGCAGTTGCCAACTGAACTGCCAAAAATTCTGTTCATTTTTTTAGTCGGTACAAAGTTTACCATAAAAAAAGACTAAATAGGTATGAGATATAAGAAAGTAAACCATGGTCAAATTTTCTTTGGCCTCCGTGCTACTTTCTACTGTTGACTGACCTGCTTTCTAGGCCTTCAATGGCATTGAAGGTGACACACATACAAAAAAAAAGAAGAAAAACACATACTCGCCTACTACTGGTCTCTCAGTAATGGGTAAGGGATTTTGGCTTTCAGCCTTTGCTGTCATCTGATTAGTGATAAAACACAATGGTATAAAAAAGTGTGCATTTTTGTCAGTATGCGATCATGACAAAATGATAGCTTTAATCTAGAAACATATTACATCTTAACCCACAACAGGATATTACACGTCTCACACTATCTTACATATTAACATTAACCTATTTCTCTCTTAAAAGCCATTTCCTGGGCTGTGTTTGAAGGACAGGTATCGTTGACTGCAGTTTATGTATAATTATCCAGTATCCATGAAACACAACTGCTTTATTTATTTATTTATTTTCCTATAAAAGCCCATTAGCTATTGTTTTGGTGATTCACATCCCATTGCATCTTTTACACCCACATGTGAACAAGCCGTCTTTGTTCTTTTCACATAAACAGTTTCTCTGCTAATGAGCTGCTCCTCTGAGTGGCAGCCATACAGGATGCATGTTGAGGATTAAATTGATGGATCAATTTTGGGTGAATATTGTAACAGTATTCAGTACTTACTATTACTTTATCCCTAAATTCAGCAGAAGTATTAGAATTTTTTCTAGTACTTGCTCCCTGGTTCCTAAACCTCATTCTATGATATTGTATTATTACATTTCTTTAATGTTTAGGATTTCTGCCTTTGTGTGTGTTCTGTAGCATATCAGGGTTTGGAGAACATGTCGTTTTAAGGCCAATTCAACCAAACAGGGCATAAATACCTTCTCTCTTACCGCTGCTGGTATCTGCACATGCAGCTTGTTCAGGTTTCATTTGTCTAGGTTCTTAGATGCCTCTGAGATTTCTGCTTCCACCCCAAAATAATGGAGTTAAACATAATTTAAATTGATTTAATGCACACAATAGTAGGACAGAAGTAAACATTATTAGCAAAATGGCAGATTATATTGTTTACCTGCAAATCTTTGTTGTTTTATTAAAGATATTTGTTTTTACCCAAAAAACAAGAACAGATCAACTATTAATTAAACCAGTGCGTGCTCTTTTGTTTTTGGACAATTTCTCCATTGTTTTCTTTTTTTCTCTTTCCAACCTGAAGAATATGACACACCTGCTGATGTTGTCACAGTTCACACTTCAGGTAAAAAAAAACAACAGTTTTTTCTTTGGTTCCAGCTGAAAACGGACTTTTCTGGGTCTGATCAAATTTGTTTTTTGCCCAAATGCTGTATGATTCAAAATTAGGCGCAGGAACCATTATGAACCAGTTCCATGTTGGTAAAAAAAAGGCCTGTAAGAATGCATCTGGATGAAAACGCAGAGTTCAAACAGGAGGCGGAAGCGCCCTGAAGCCGTAAAGCCACCCACGGAGCTCCAAACTGAAACCATCACCGCTACACTGATAGCTCTGGAGTCCGTTCTATTTTATTCTTTAATAATTCCTGTGATTGTGTTTTTACAGAGACTTAGCTCTACATGTGATTAGAAAGAGCAGAGAAGCAGAATTGCTTGTTGCAGCTTGTTAAAAGTGACATTTTTGTTAATACAGAAATAATAGAATGCCAAAAAATAGTACCACTGGGTACTGGTACACAATTCCAGGTACTGGTATCACTTCAAATGTGAACAGTACCCAACCTAGTAGTTTTGGTGGTCTAGGATTTTCAAGTATATTTTCCTGGTTGTAAATCTATGTGAAGACCAGCATCAGCTAAATGCCTACATGATCAAGCAGCACATCATGGATCATCTGGAACAAGACACATGAATTTATTACAAGTGCCACATCTCATCATTAAAAATGTACCCATGAAATGATGTGCTCTTCCTCTGCAGAGTGAGCAGGCAGCAAGCCTTTAAAAATAAGCTTTCCTTTGACACGGCCCCTTCACCACAGAGCTAACACAGCGAGACATGGATTTGTTAGTACAGACATCTAAAGTGTCTTAAAACCAACTAAAAAAGAGAGAGACCTTTACATTCCCACCCACGTGTTAGATAAAAGGAATAAATACACCGCTGCACTGGCAGTCAGCCATAATGACCCAATTAACGGTCCTCAAACCAAAGAACATCTCTGAAAATAAATTAACACAGAGCAAATTAATATCTTCATGCTGTCTTTCTCGCTCTTGCTCTCCTCTCCATTTCTCGCCGCTGATCGGCCGTTGCTCTCTCTCCTCGATTTCCTCTTGTTCCGTCTCTCTGCTCCTTACCTCTATCTCCATTCTCTCCCTCTATCTCACCCCCTCTCTCTCCATTTCAAAAGGACAAATGTTTCCTGCAGTCACTGTAGCACTGCATTGGTATTCTGCTCTCAATTTAGCCAAGAGCCAGGCAGCAGTATCTGCTTCCAGCAACCACACAGCAATCTGACACAGAGCACACAGAGAGAGGGACAGAAAAGCTCCAAGAATTAAAGGAAGTGAGAAATATGAGAGAGAGACGGCGAGAGAGAGAGAGAGAGAGAGAGAGACAGACAGACTTATATGGCTGTCCAGCAGTGGCACCATTTGCTGTGCAATAGGGCCTTTAAACAGCAGTGCAAGAAAAAGAAGCTTTCACAAACACGAAACAATGCAGCATCTCGAAACTTGACTTTCTACATCAAAACAACTTAAAAGCTTTGATCAAAATCAAGGCTGCATGCGGATTTTATTATTATTACTTCAGATCTATCAAAAACAATACTCACTAAAAAAATAGAAAAATAAACAAAATATTTTGTTTTGGGTTGATTTCCTTTTCAGCGCTCTCAAAGCTTATCTGTGGGTGCCACAAAAATGCAAGACTTCAAACAATTGACACATAACTTCTGGCAAAGTAGTTATCTGCCTTTTGAAGATCCAGTAATTACAAGTCATTTCATCACACGCGACAAGGTAGGAGCGACTCAGTCTATTGATTATTATGGATTATGCGATGCAATATTAATAGTACATGTAACGGTGGGGAAAAATGTGGAGATAATGGCAGATGAAGGGCTTCTCCCCTTTATTACAAATGATCAAGACAGAGTAAGCAATTTCTGATGGATGCATAGGGAATGAAAGAATTCACGAGCACAGTGTGAAGATGCAGACAGTTTGAGAGAAAAGAGAGGAGGGAGATAAGTGCAGGGGGGAGGAGAGGCGGGAGTAGGAAGTGCTGACAGCGGGTAAAGGTGAAAGAGAGATAAGTGGAGTAAGGGAGTGAGCTCGGGAGAGACAGAGCGGGGGAGGTGGGTGAAGAGAGATGGAAAGCCCAGATAGCCTTGAGAAGAGGAGGTAGGAGGCGGGTGAAGGAAATGCTGCGGGACGGAGAGAAACAGAGAGATGGATGAACGTAAAGCAGAGGGAGAAAAGCACAGATATGGAAATGGGATGTGTCAGTGAAGGAGGGAGCCAGAGGTGTAAAACAGAACAGAGTTTGACATTAGTTGACAGCACAGGAGCACATCCCAAGAGCAAACGGAGGCAAAAGCAGGGTGTACGCCCGAGACAATGGGCTTGGAAAGAAAAGACAGAGAAAGGATGAAAAAAGAAGAAAGGAGAAAAAACACAGTAAAAACAGCAGGACAGAGTTGAAAAGCAGACCTACAGTGTGTGATTTTGCATTTGAAATATTCAGTTTTAGATATTCAGCACCTTTGATGTTAAGAATTGTTTTAGAAAAAAAACCCCGAAAACTCCCAGCCACATTCAAAGTAGCACCTGTGCCATGTCTAAATCTCTTGTATGAGTCACATAACGCCTGAAAAAGTGTTTTTTTTTTTTCCTTCAACAACTCAATCTTTCAAGCAATGAAACTTTTTAAAAACAATTTTGACAATAGACTGAAAATAGCAATATGCTTGCCTTTTCAGAAAGCACTTCATGCTCCCTACTCTTTGCCCTCGCTGGGTCAACAACTCAACTATTACAACCTGCTAGAATACAAAGATCCAAGTGCCTCACACCAAAGAAGAGTCACTTGTGACTTCACTGCAGGAGATGTAGAAAGGTCAAGCAGAGACTATTTTAGTGTAATTTACACATATCAGAACTGTTCAACTGGCAACCTCTCATACCACTGACCCCTTAGGGGACTGAATTGTAACAACATGATCACAAAACCTGAGACCCAAACCAAGGTAAAGACCCTGACACACCAAGACAGACAATCAGTCACATTGTTGGCCCCGGCCGGCCCTTGTTGGCTTTTTTTTTTATTCAGCATGTTGAATCGGCATCGGTGACAGTGGAGCCTGTCGATGAATAAAATCACTCTGATTGGCAGTTCAGCTTAGCGCACAAGAAGAGAAACAGTAAAGAAAGAACTAAAGATAAAAGGGAGTGAGGTCAAAACAAACTTCTTATATAAGATAGGCTTGTTTTTCTTTAGTCATTGAGCTTTTTTTTTTTTTAGCAGAAATGTTTCCTGACCGTTTTTGTTGTTGTTCTAGTCTGGTAGACCCTCCTGATAATATGAACTTAACATTGTGTTTCTCTCTCTCTGTATCAGTCGGGACTCTCTGCCACCCCAGACACTTTCAGTGGGCGGGAGTACTCGATTTGACGGACGTCATGTTTAACACACTAGCATCAGCCTCTGGCGTGACATATAACATACGTGTCAGCAGCACTTTCTGAACAATAAGAAAGGCATAAAATGTCAAATACAACCATTTACCATCTCTGTTTTATGGCGGCTGATATTGTCCTCTGCTCTGATGGTAAGGAGCTCTTGAATCTCATTGTTTTTTCAGTTTGCAGACATTTTCGCTGTGCTTCATCTTTGAATTAGCTGCTTTGCGCACAGCAGCTTTTTAAATCCCCAAGGATGGGATGCACGCATATGCACATCGTCAAAATGTCACACGCGTGCCACCCATGTTCATGTCTTTCCAGCTTTGCGTTTTACACAGACCTCATTTCAGGACTGTTACTACCACTTGTCCAGGTTCAGAGGCACGACCACTCCGTCCCTCCTTTCTGTGATCAAACGTTATATACAGAACAGCGAGCTGGAATAACAGCGTGATATTCCCACCTTGAACAGGCAGCCTAAGCATGACTAAATACACTGTCATTTACACAGTAACTGTATAAAAAATATATTGTATTTATATTTACCATTTGTATGTGATCCTCGTCAACAACAATCAGTGGCGAGACAACAAGAAACATCGAATTTGTACCAGAGAACATCTTCATCAACAACAAAGCCAGATGACAAAACAAGCTTTTGCCAAATTCACTAAGAAAAATGGTGAAAAAGTATTTTCCTCTGAGGAACTAGGGAAGTGCATCCTCTTGTCCTTGTTTAATTGTTATCAACTGTTTTTCTGAATTAACTTCACTTATTGCTGTGTTTATGAACGTTAGAGTTAGTGCTTGTTGCTGCAGAAGCCACCATTACTGTTCTGCAAGCAGCGGTCTATATGCTACATATTCACCTACAACGCAGTTCCTGATTGGTTGCCTATGTTTGCAGCTACAGAGAGGCTCCATGACTTGGCCGGCTGTATTTTGTGCTTTGGAAAGTGTTTGGGGCAGCAGAGAGTCCAGACTGATACATAGAGTTAAACTGAACATTGAGCTTATTAAATTGTGTCGTTAATGTGCTTAATGGCTAACCAAAGTCATGTCGGCCTCCTGGTTTCCCTTTTAGAATGATGATTACAGACGACTGCTGGTACAGTATCTCCTCTCACACAGGCGCATCATGTACACACTAGTCAGCAGTCGGCTGCAGTCATCACAGTGTGTTCAAGTGCAACTCTCTGGCTGAGAAACAGGCAACTTGGGTTGACGCAACAGCCGGCTTTCGTCGTCACTAGTTTTTGATATTTGTTCAGCATGTCTCGGCCTTTAAACCTTACTAGAACACAAAGATCCTATTGCCTAACACCAGTGAAATGAGTCACTTGTGACTTCACTCCAAGAGACCTAAAAAAGGTCAAGAAAGACTATTCCCCTTAGGAGACTGATTTGCTACAAAGTGACCACAAAACCCAAAAAGCAAGAGTCAAATCTCCAACATCTCATGACATACCACAGACTTGAAGTAACCAAGCAAATCTGCAATGTTAGCTTTAATTTGTCAAGACAAGACAATGCAATGAACCCACAGGAGAGCAGGTAGAGTATAATGGTTCCTTACCTTCCTTGCAGTACTTCCCCTTGAAGCGGGTGTGGGTGCAATCACAGTGAACTTCTCCATACTGAATAGAGCAAAACCCTCCATTGAAGCACGGGTTCTGTTTGGTGCAGAGGTACTCCAGGTCGCTCTGAATGCCCTGACTGTTTAACAAAGTAGGAGGCATCTCGCCGACCTTCAGGTTGGAGATCAAACCCTGGAACGGTGGCTCGTACTTCACCGTGCTGGACGTCAGCGCAGAGAGGCGTACATCCGGAGGGATCCCGCCCACAAACAGGTCACTGACCACCGCCATCTCCTTCCTCTTGGATTTGACCTCGGCCACTTTTGTCTCGCCGTCCACCATCAGGAGTGTCTCACGGAAGTTGCGGGTGAGTAGAACCATGTGCCAGCGGTCGTCATTCACCCGCGTCTCCATGTGCAAAGTGGCCGGCTCGGCGCAGTGGATGGCGAAGCGCAGCTGGAGGCGCCCCCCGGCGATCAGGAGCTCCAGGAAGTCGCAGTTGCCGCCATCGTCCAGGTAGAGTACCAAGGCTTTGCTGATGTTGGTCTTGAGGCTGAAGCTCAGCTCGCCCACTGATCCAGCTTCCCAGCGTCCGTAACGTGCCCACTGGCCAGGCGCCCCACCGAATTCCAGCATCTTCACGGTGGTGAACAGGCTGAAGAGGGTCAAAGGCCACAGGGGCCAACACAGGAATCTTAACCCCCTTGTCATGCTCAAAGTTCCCAAGTTTCCCCTTTTCTATTTGATGCCTTATCGGTCAAATACACCCCAGAGGTAAGGCCGAGCTTCGCTGTGGCTACAGATTTCAAATGTAAACAACCAGTATTATATATCACTGAACTGGGATATTAAGCTCACTGGGTAAAGTAATCCTCACAGGGGCCCTACTCCAATTTTCCTGGCGAATCAGCAGTTTTTTCCTCTTCTCTCTGATGCTCTAATTCTTGTCCTTATCCTGACTCTCTCCTTCGTCTCTCCATCAGTTGGTGCCTCTGGGACTTGGAGGAAAGGAATGAGGAATAGCGGGAGAGAGTAAAAGAGGGGGGGGTATGATAATTTCAACACAGCCGTTTTCTTCAAAAGCCTCTTGGTCTATCCTGGACCCGAAAATAGAATCTTCCGTCTCTAGAATCCAGATCTCAGTGCAATTTCCAGGAAATTTGAGCTGCCGCCAAAAGCTTGGGGGAAAAGAGTTATCCGATTGTGATCTTTCTTTAAGGGGAGTGCACGTACAAGAAAATGAGCATAAGAGTGAGGGAGCCGGGGAGTAGACGGGTATCAGAGTCTGCCGGTGTCTGCTGGAGCATAGGAAGCGTTCATGGTGTTAGCGTAAACCCATTCTTCACGTGCAATTTAGGGATTATAAAGCTTCAAACAGGTATGGGTCCCATCGTTTTGGTGGCAGCTGGGGCTCTGGAAGAAACATAAAAAAAACAAAGCAAATATAAGTAACATACAAAACATACCACACAAAATTCGGATGGATAGTTAACCCACATCAGCATCAGGTTTCTTGTGCTTCTTGAGATGCCTTTTACAAGAATTTAAACCTTTGAAACAACTCCTCTCAAACATGGGAAAAATCAACAACTTGACACAAAATGTCCTGCAGTTGCAAAAAAAATTAAACACTGACAAAAAAATGACCTAAAAAAATAGAGAGAATCATTAGAAATTTTCAAATCACTACAAAAAATGCCAAGAAAACAATATCAATCAATTGAATTATCAGATATTTTTATTTACATTTATATTTTTTATTTTTTCCAGTTTCTGTTCTTTTACTTTTATTTTTGTTGTTTGTTTTTTTTGTTTTGCTAATTTAAATAATTTCCGTGTATCTTTTTCTTTTAATTTCTTGTTAACTGTTAAAAAAAGGGCTCATTGCCTTTCCATGTTTTATAAAAAAAATCAAGCCAATTTGCTCAGGTTTCAAAGGGTTAAGTTATTCAGCAATTATTCATTTTTACATGCTATTTAATCTGGTATCTTTCATCTTTGCGCGTAGTTTGCTTTTGCCTGCAGTTTTAGACACCATGTACTTTATATAAAAATCCCTCTTCAGTTGAAAGCTGACACTTCAAAAAAAAAAACATTTGTCTAGAGCCAAGCGATAAATATGCTTTTCTGAGTTCTGCATAGCTTCATACTTCCCAGAGGGCCCTAAGTAATATGAATTATTACTTATTATTTCTTCTGCTCAGTCTCAGTCACACCAATAGATATGTCAAGCAACATACTAAACCTCGATATAATGGTTTCATATGCGGTGAAGATAGCCGTCATCCATATGCACTTTTTTGGCCGATCAGCAAAAGACTATCTATGATAAATTGCACTCTTACACTGTGGCACGCATACACACTACCAACATGCATATGCAAACACACACATCATTAAATCAAATGCGATTCAGAGTGGAGTGCTGCAGAGTCAATAGCTGTCTGAACAGCCAGTCTTGACCCTGGGGCTCGGCCTAATCCCCAGCCATTATTTCTTGAGTGAGATCTAATTTCCATCACAAACAGTCTACAATTAAAGCTAGGCTCACCCCTGCTCATGCTCCCTTGTGCTATCCTGCCTGGCTTCAAAGTGACAACAGCGATGACGCCAGCATGCGAGCGGGGAGGGGGAGGTAGGGAGAAATACAGACAGAGATGGGGAAAGAAAGGCTGCATAATCATGATCTCAGAGGGGCGAGGCTTAGCGGCGATGGAAAAAGATGAGGGAGGACAGAGGGGACAGACAGAGCTGTGAGACACAGAGGAGGGAGGAAGACAAGTAATATCAGGGCTATTTTTCTCCAGGTGATATTCATATTGGCAAGCGAGAGAAAGTAATGCTGCCTTCAGATGGAACTTGGGAGGTCAAATTTCCAACATGGGAAGCACAGTACACATTGCGCTCGGCATTCAAGTGTTTCAGGTTGGAAGTAAATCTGCTTAGGAAACTGACAGCAGAGACAGTTGGTGCATCATTCCAAAAATACAAAAATAAAAAAAGCATCCACTCTCTGATGATACATCTGCAGTATGTCTGTGTAATCTGCCACTTGCCGCTGTACTATGTCCTATTGCACTAATAAAAAATATGCCTATTTAGAGTTAAATTTTTACAAAATGTCAGTGTCAGCATATGCCACAGCTGCTGAACTCTGCACAGGGCCGTAAATATAGAAAATACTGGAGGCGCAGATGCACTGTGTAATGTGTTGAGCTACCCTTTTAAGTGACTTAAATATCCACTTTGGAAATAAGCTTGCATTAAAAAAATGTCTATATATGCCATCAGAACAGCAAAGTCATCTCAATTATGGTTTTCTTTTTTAAAAAATGTTTTTATTATATTTTTTGTCAGATTTTCATTGGTGATCGCTGGGTAATGTGCTTTGAATTGGTTCATTGTCAAGTCAAAATTCAAAATTGTGGCTTATATTGTAATAGCAGTATAATCAATAATAATCACAACATCTTTTTTTGGGGGGAGTATAGCTCTATTTGTAATCCTACCATGTCCAAATATAGTTTGTGTTCTCATTTTGGTGGATATCAGCACGTTGATGTTACTGTGGCTCATTAAACAGAGTGCAAAATGACAATATGGACACTACTTTTTGCCGTTTCCCTGCTAGCAACCTTCGTACATTTCAGCTGGAGTTGTGATCTGCTATCTGTTTTGAGTGTCTGGCCTCTTGACCTGCAGTTTCGGAGTTTCTGACAGCAAATGAAGGTGTGGACTCCTGTGTGTTATGCCTCATGATTCCCACTCTTCACACAATCTTACGCCTACACATGTGGAACTAAGAGCACATGGCTGATGCCGCATTACTGTATGTCAGACAGTTTTTGAATGCAAGACGCTGTCAGACAAAATGTCTTCTAATATGTGGCAGGCTCAGCATGCCTGGAGGAGTGATAAAAACCGGGTGCTGGTTTATTTTGGGCTCTGGGTGACAGAGCCAGATCTGCGTGTTTGCACATGTTCCTCTCTCAATTGCACACATGCTTGAATATACACATTTTGCTGTAAATTAACAGGAATGATTCACAGGATTCATAAGCAGTTATGAGAGGAAATGCACCTCCTGTTTAGAGAGCAGGGTGTCGCTTAGAGACACATCTGGATAGGTAAACTATACTGCAAATTTACATAGGCATGAATACATGTACACCTGATTACACTAATGCAAAAATAACCTCCCCTCCATCATGCAGACGACTTCATGAGCAAACAGCCCGATGTTTTAATACACATGCAACCTCCCCCTACTCACAGATCATGACATTGTTTAAATTGCTATTATGAATATCAACAAAAACATGATAAAACACTTTGGGACTTTGCATTTTGTGAACAATTTGAGAGCTTACGCTTGTTTAATCAACCATTCTTTTAACCACATCTGTGTCCCTTATGGGTAAATACATTTGGAATATTCCCTGGCCAAATTGAATATTCATTGAGTTATTTCTGCCTGTGTAGGGACTCTCTGCTGCTGCACGAGCAGCATCTCCCTGTCTTTTCACTGTGCTGTGTTTATGAGGGTTTACTATATTCACTGTATCCGTGCATTGTGTTGCTAGTTATTAGGGGGGTACTGGCCAGCTCGCCTGACGGTACTATTAAATCCCAAGGACACTGAGGAAACATAACAAGCCTCAAGAGATAACTAGAGCTCCGAGGGGTTGTGCTGTGTGTGTGTGTGTGTGTGTGTGTGTGTGTGTGTGTGTGTGTGTGTGTGTGTGTGTGTGTGTGTGTGTGGTTGTGATTGATTCTGGTTGCGTGTGCAGCTGTCTGAATTCAGCAAGGCAACTGTCCTTGTGTGACAGCACAGTGTTCATCTGGACCGTGTATACTCAGTGCGAGTTTGTGTGTGTCTATATTTATGCCTGCATTTGGGATTATCATTTTTGTCACAGTCGTAGTCCACAATGTCTCCTGTACAGCATTTGGCCACAGCATTGTTTTACAAATGACATGTACGATCCAGAATCGGTCCAGTTTCAATCCAAAAATAACATGTTTGCATTTTTTTTTTTTCTCTCCCCCAACTGCTAGCGTGACATCCATCTGCCTCGATTCTCTCCTCAAGAAAAAGGACAGCTCTCTCGCTCAGTGCTTAGCTGAGCTGCAGCAGCGCTGTGCAACTTGACTGAAAGAGCAATCTGTACCCAGCCTTATACACCCTGACCCGACTTCTTGTCCAAGCGAGGCTCTGCAACCCTCAGGATAACTGCACGGTCATGTGAGCCACCGCCGACCCATTTCCTCTCACATCATCCCATGGGGAATGTTGGCACTATCTTGACAGAAACTCAGCTTCAAACTCAAAAAAGTCTTTGTCTACATCCACTCCGCAGTGGAAACTGTCCCATTAAGCAGTTTTATTCTATCACTTGTGACAAAGAACCCCTTTACAACATGCAATTTAATGCATCCCATATCCAAACTGTATTTCATATCTGTATATGATAAACCAATTACATTTATACCTGGAATTAAAGAATTGTTTGATACCGATACTCCTATCTGCAAATGCTGCAAATACTGCCAAAAATGCCGGATCTGGTATCAGCGAGTGCGCAAGTCTATGCGCCAATCAGATATGATGTAATTTGTTAATACATTTAAAGTGGTTTCACACCCAGATAAAACAGCTTTCCTGGAAATCAATTCTGTTTTTTTTTTTTGTTTGTTTTATTGTCTAATCATTGTTTTTATCGAATAATATGCAAGAACAATTTGGAAAAATCTGTTTTTCTTTGCCACTGAAGCAGCAGCCTACACAGCAAGTTGTACTGTGCAGCCACTGGCAACTACTGTTTTTGAGCAGTGAATGATCTTTGACCTCCAATAAATAATGTAATATTATCAAAATGGCAGTCATTTGGCAATATTTTACACTGGATAAAAGAAGATCTATGCCGTGTTCATGTTTTAATAAGTAGTATATCAATCTTAATCATATTTATTTATTTATTTTAAAGCAATGGTATCTGAACAAACGTTCAGGTGTCAGAATCAAAATTGTGAAGAAAAAAAAAATGCATCAGAACATCTCTACCAAAACCCAAAAGGTTTGTAGCCATTCTCCACCATGCTTTTCAACTTTTATGATACAAATTAATTTTTTAAAAATTATTTAAAAAAAACACACACATAGGGTGCTCATCATGATATTGTTTGAATTGAATTTTCAGAGCCAATATTGGTGTTGAAATAAAACAAACCTTCCATATAAAGGTAGCTGATCCCTTGTTCAGAACAATGACTACATGATTGCATTTACACTTGTGTTCAATGTGGTCACAATGCGTCCCCCAAAAATCTCCAGAGGTGTTTTGGCCAATTGGGTCACAATCCATCCTCAGTGTGTTTTGGGTGTAATTGCCTGTACTGTCATGTGGTCAAGCACTATCTGACTGCAATAAGACCACCAAAAACACTTTTTAATGCACGGAGAAAAGGGGGTCACAGATTAGATGTTTTTGAATCTATAGTAACAACAAAAACTTGCATGTATTAATTCCTTGCAACAAAACTGTCTGTACTGCCTGTATTTATTGGAGTGCTCCAATTGGAAGTACCAGATAGCTGCCATGACAATAAGTCAATGTTAAATCATACATTTGAGTAAGTTCATGCCCATGGCAGCTTAGCTAAACCAGCATTAGGAGATAAAAAAAAAAAAAAAAATAGCACATAGAAATTGAAATTCCAACAACTCGATTAGTATTTGAGGAGACATCCAAAACTGATCAAATCTAATCTGGCACATAAAAAACAAAATATGGCATGAATGTGTGTATTTTGGTGTTTAATCCATCTCTTGCGGAGCTCCGCCTTGGCTCAAGGTCTCCAGATTCCCCACAGAGCAGAGTACACCTGTTGTGTGAAGCTGTGCCAGGCTTTCATCTTCCTTCTATCGCAAACACCCAGCGCACATGCATTCAGGTGAAGTCTGGTTTGAATACTTCACTGACTACTTCCAGTGCTACATCGAGTTCAATGCTGCACTTTTCTTTTTTTTTTTTCCTCCTGAGGGGCGACACCTTATTTAGAATTGTAAATATGACACTGAAACACTTTTCAAGTGCAATAAAAATGGCTGAAGCGTATGAAATATTTATACAGTACAATAATCTAGACAAAGGATAATGGAGGTGTAGCTCACACAAATATTTACACATGCAAATTGTTTTCCTATGCACAAATACACCTACGCATATGCACACATTTTCCACATGCAGACAAGCAGACACACACACACACACACAAACACACACCATATCCCAGTCAGGCAGGAGCCATTAATCCTGGCCTGTGAGAAGCTCAGCAGTGTACCATCCGTCAGCACGAGGCTGCTGCTGCCGCTGCTGTGCTCTAATTAACCAGAGAGGCACGCTGAGCCACTTTTAATATTCCTGGTCAAGATGGAGAACAAGGATTTAAAACAAGAAGTAGTGTGAGAGGGAGGAAGAAAGAGAAACACAGGAAGAGAAGGCTGGAGCCAAGACATTGTGAATATGGAGGATGAAGGGAGTGGGATGAGGAGAGGAGATAAGAGGAATGGCAGGTTTGGAAGTTAGACATTTCCAAGGATGCTGTAAATAAAACCGTTGTGTGTTCCAATGGTAATTCTTAGCAAAGCAGGGAAGCAAAAAACAAAAGACAGAGAGGTATTATTTCTTTGCCAAACTAGTCCCTATGTGTCCTGGTTTGACATCAGCAAGCTAATTAGCAACTAGAATTACTGCCTCTTGGTTGTATGCCTCTGCAAACCACTTAAGTTGCAGTTACAGTTTACATCCACGTCTGTACAGCAACATATGTAGCCGTGACAGCTGACAATACTTGAATATGAATGTTGCTGTTACATATTCAAAAAGATGGATGTCTCACAAACATTCTCAGCTGGCAGTGTAGAAGACCTACACAAAATGGACAACCAGGTTTAGTGTCACCAATCCAGAATCTGACCAAATGTATCCCCTTCTGTACCTGACTTATGTAGGCGAATTATGGCAGGAAGTGTTTCTGGAGAGCATTATGATGTCACAGTGTAGAGGACCTTTGATCTTTTGAGTATAAATCATTATCATTTCATCATTTTATCCTATTAGACACTTGTGTGAAATTTGGTCATAATAAGCAGAAGAATTATTCATTCCAGGTGAACTCAAATCTGACTTCTTGAGATACTGCTTTCACAAGAATAAGGCTGACTCAAGGTCACATTAACCTTGACCTTTAACCACAAACATCTAATTAGTTATTTTTTGTGTCAAAGTGGACATTTGTGCCAAATTAAAGGAAAGTCCCTAATAGCCTTCTTGAGATATCATTCATGAGAATAAGACAGATGCAAGGTCATAGTGACCTTGACCTTTGACCACCAAAATTTAATCAGTTCAATGCTGAGTTCAAGTGGATGTTTGTGTTAAATTTGAACAAATTCCTTCAAGGCATTCTTGAGATACTGCCTTCATGAAAATGAGATGGATGCAAGGTCACAGTGACCTTCGACCATCAAAATCTAATAAGTTCATCCTTGAATCCAAGTATGCGTTTGTGCCAAAATTTCATGAAGGCCTACTTGACATACTGCGTTCACAAGAATGAGACAATCATAAGGTCAAAGTGACCTTGACAATTGACCACCAAAATCTAATCAGTTCATCACTGAGTCCAAAAAGGAAGTTTGTGCCAAAGCTGAAGAAATTCTCTCAAGGCGTTCTACAGATGCTGTGTTCATGAGAATGGGATGAACAAACAGAAAGACAGATTAATGGACAGATGGACATTTTAAACATAATGGCTCCAGTCACGGCAATCAGACATTAGACAAGACAATACTATCTAAGCACACTTTCACTACAAATACTAAATGTACAGGGTAATAACTGACAGATAATTAGGTCATGAGCTGCAAAAGTAAAAGTATTTCATCAGGAATGCTGCTGTTTACAGTCTGTGCCATCATGTTGATGTGATGTCAGATTTCTGGCTTGAGAAACTGTGTTCGAGTTTTATTCTTGAGGGCTGTTAGCTAGAAAGTCAAAATTTCTGTCTGTCTGACATCACTGGAATGCAGCTCTAGGATGAAGAGACAGACTTATGACTCAGGGATTGAGGGAAGGGGAGATTTACAAAGACTCTGAAATGTAGGTGTTCATTTTCTCAAAGAAGAAATGAAAACAGAGCACCTTAAAGCTGTGTGCAAGGAAAAAAAAAAAAAAACTAATCAGTATTTCGAAAGCAGAGCTCCATGACACAGTCCTCCAGTCATGTGGAGCGCGTGAGCTAACAGAGGTGAGCGGGCGCTTTATTCTACATCAGACTACAGCCTTTGATCAGCCTCGTCAGCTGTAAGCCGCTAGTGACTAGCTCTGGCTGTTAGTGCTAACTGCATTTAGCCCTGATGAGGAGATGCTAATGAAACAGATCAAGGGCTTTAGCCTTGCTGTGCGATTAATAATGACTTTCGTGGGACTCCTTGTTGCTCCTTTCGCCGTGACACCTTGACAGGGTAAATCACGGGGAGTAAATGAATTTGCTCCGCACGCTGAAATGAGCTGAAAAGATAACCACATATTGTGTAGTCTGTGGCTTGCTTTAGACTTGGTGCTGCAGTAACAGGTCACCCAAATGTCTCCTTTATCAAGTCAATCAATAACTACTGGCTGGAAATAATGAAGGCTTTTAAAGGGACGGCTGAGTAGGGAGGTTTTTTTCAACTAGTCTGGCTAGTCAGGGATCAATTACAGACACAAGAAATGGTGGACCTGTCTCTGAGGATGGCACATAAAAAATAGTGATGTCCCAATCAGATTGGAAGGATCGGTGTCGGGCCAGATCAACACATTTTTTAATTGATCAAGATCAGTTATTTTTTGCATCCTTTGATTATGTCCACGTCACGCAGGTGTTGTAAATGGAGAGACCGGTTTTGCAGCAGATATTCAGGTTTTATTGTAATGCTGCTACTTTAAGTAGAAAATGATTATTTATTCATGTTCAATTTAAGCTGCTACACCATTGAAAATGGAATTCAAATATTTCTTGTTCATATTTACTGAATAAGTTTTACTATAATGCTACGAAAAGTAGAATTTCGACTTTATTTATGTGTTGTGACTGGGAATGTTAAAGTTCAGCTACAACACTACTCTGAAGTGGAATTGTGATTATATTACTCTTATGACAATGCTACATTAAGTGGATTTGAGAGCTTTTTTGTTTACTTACTTTCTTACTTGTTATTTCATTGAAAAACAAAAAAACAAATGCTGCACTAAATGGATTTGAGAGCTGTTTCTAAAGACATTGATTTTTATTTGGCTGATATATTAATGAAACCAGCATCTTTAAGAATGTGCTATTTTTATACTCTTTCGCTACTTATATATTTTTGGAAAATGCGGTTTATCATCTAAGTGCCCATTCACTGGAGGCATTTTTAGGGATACATTTATAATTGTTATTGCACAGAGTGTTTGATTTTGCATGTGTGAAATGTGATTGTTGGCTTGAAACCACTCTCCTATTTAACATGGCTCCTCTCTTGACACAAACTGTTTGCCCGATGAAGGTCTAGTACCGAAACGTCGCAAATAAAAGTGATATTACAAGTTAGACAGTGTTATTTTATAAAATAAAAAAAGCCAAGCTGCACTAAGTAGACTGAGTTAACAGTCATGTACAAATACTGTTAGTTTGTTTACCTTGTGTAATTTTTGTAAAACAAATAAAAAACCCTAGAGAAACTGTCTGGATGCAGACATTTTTTGTATTGCATTGCAGAGCTATTAACTGTAAAGCATGTTCACCAGATTAATTTTAATCACATTAAAGTGCTTGAAGTGTGCGTTGTTATACTCAATATCAAACAACTCAGATCGGAGGAAAAAATTGATCAGGACATCCCTAATCTTAAAAATCATTTAAGGAAAACAACATAAATAACAGAAACGGACACACGAAGGCACACATGCTGCATAATGCAGGCCAGGGACACCAGAGACGAGAAGAAGCGGACCGCTCATTTTAGCAAGTCACGTCACTCAAAGACATTTTTACATCCATGATCAAGCTGACAAAATGGCCGACAACTGCAGAGAGGAAGGGAGAGAGAGACTGAGCATAAGTGGCATAAATGGAGAAAAAACAAAACAGAAAGAGGACGTCAGTGACACTTAGCCCGCGATGCTACTTGAGATGCAATCACGCAGCAACACCAGCGCTCACACGCACATCATCCTCCACACAACAGCACCATTAAATCTGCCATCAGCCAGCCTCATCATGCTGCGGTGTAATGTCCCAATCATGTTGTGAGACAGAGGAAAGACTGACAGTGAGTTGGGTTTTTTTTTTTGCTGTAACATTAGCGTGCGGCTGGCTGCTCATCCAAGCTCTAAATACCTCTTTCGCTTGTCCTTCCAGCCTCCTTTTCCCTCCCCGTTTGACACTATCCTCCTCATAATGCCTCTCATTTCCCATCATGCCTCTCCCACCTCACACTCCCTCGCTCTTTAACTCTCTTTTTCAGTTTACCCAGCCATCCATCACCATCCCACTTTGGTTCCACCTACTCCCAACCTTTCTTGCGGACCACAGGTGCGGTTGAAAGTGTAAATCCAAATGAAATCGACTTAAGTGCATACTAAAGTAGAATGAATTGGCATTTTGTTTGCGCCTCGGGTTAAGCTCTGTCATGTTATCTCTAATGTGTGTGTGGGGGGTGATAGTAGTCCCAGATGTCCAAGTGTGTGCCACGGGAGTATAGAGTGTTGTGTACATATAGGAGCACCAATCAGTGCCAGAGGTGATGTATATGAGAGTGCAATCAAGTTGAGCTCTGGGCATCTACAGTATGTTTACAGTGTTCAAGCTCACATATCTCTAAGTGCTGTTTTCCCCCCTCTTTCCTTGAGTGAGATACTGAGCTGCTACCTGTTCAACCGTTCTAAGTTGCTTTGCATGCGTGAAATGTAAAATGTTTGCTGGGGGCGTGTGGGAATGTGGACGATTAAGTTTGTGTGTCTGTGTGTGTGTACCCAGCAGCATGCGTGTGGCTGCCTTTGGTGCCTGAAGATGTTTTGGTAGGAAGCACAAGGCTCACTGGCCAGGCCTCGAGACTCTCCCGTTCCAATTAACCAGCCCAGCAGCCTGCAGCTCTACTGGCCTTATCTGGGAGAGAAGAGAGAGAAAGAGAGTGAGAAGGGGGAAGGAGGAGGAAGTGATAGAGTGAGACAGGACGGAGGAAAGACAGAGGGTTGGAAGGCAATAGAAAGAACAAAGTAAGGCTTGAGAGAGCGAAGAGAGGAGAGGCAGAATAGAGGGAGAAGTCACTCCACGGTGCCAGGGTGTTTCTGCAGATGCTCACTATCTTCCTAAAAGACACACACTCTTTCTTTCCCTCCTTCCTTCATCTTCTCCTCATCAGACAGGGGAGAACCATGTCGGTTAGAAACAAAGACCTGCCGGCGCCTCAGTGTGGGGAGCGAGGAACTGATAGTGTGCGGTTTACAAAGGTATTGTGTCTATTTTAGGAGGAAAACACCGTTCTGTCAATATAGCCACCGGGGTCTTTTCTATAGCCATTGTGGACCAGAGGGTGGAAAAAGGACACCCATTCAGCGGCAGTCACTTGTTGTGTGCTGGGTCTCATAATGGCAAGAAAAAAACTGTAAAATGTCAAACCTTAGTTAATCTAGGGATGGATTTTATTGCCAGGAAAATGGGAACACGAAATGATTTATTAAAAGGAAAATGGCTGATCTTAAAATGTGCTTATTTTTAATGATTTACAAAGGCTCATTTTGAATAGATGAATAAGTTCAGTAGTTAGGATCACCTAAAAAATAAGATAACATTTGTTGACAAGACAGGGGAGACACAAAGACCAGTACAAGAATCTATGTCCCTTCCAGGGGGCCGTTTACATGGCAACGGTTCTTGCATGAAACGGTAAACTTTTGTTGCGTTTTGACCTTTCATTCACACAATAAAGCAGTTGTGGGGGCCTTAAAATGCAAACCTTTGAAAGTAGGTTCCAGAGTGTAATCTTTTGAAACCGCCATGTAAACTGGCAGTGTACGGATCCTCTGAGAACAGTGATGTCATGATGTGTAATTATAAAGTTACACCGCCAACTACTGGCCTGGCATGCATACTACAGTGTTCTCAGTGGTTTTTGCTGATCCGTGTACACAATGATTGCTTCCATTTTCTTTATCAAACATGCAAAGGAAAGCCTTTTTTGTTTTTGTAGGGCCGTTGTCATCTAAACGTAGCCCAAGTTTGAAATTCAACTAAAACACAAGAAACTTGTGCTCCAGAAAAGGATAAGCACTAAAAAATGTCCACGATGTCAAAGTGAATGCACCATGGACATGATGTGCACTCACAAAAAACAGTGTACTTTGTTAACCAAAATTTGAGTCAGTGTCACCTGAGTCAACAGGTAAATATTCAGGGTTCCCAAGGTCATGTAAAAGTCATGGAATTTCACAATAACATATTCCAGGCCTGGAAAAGTAATGGAAAACATTTTAAAAAATCATTAAAAGTCTTGTAAAAGTCACTGAATTGTGTTGTGTGTAATAAAATGGTTACAGTAATCTTCCGTGGATGACATTCCACGTAATGTAACATAACTGCAAATTTATTTTCTGTAGCTTCTGAAGTAACGTTGCCTTTATATATGTCTTTTTCTTCCCGCTTTCCATCTCTCGCTTCATGTATGCCGGCTAGCTGAATTATGTTTGAACAAAGTTTAAATCTGATATGTTTGAGAAACACTCTTTAAGTGGAGCCATACATTTCCTCTTTAAATATGGGCACTCAAACGTGATGAAAAAAGAACATCACTCTGCTCTGATCTGTCTGTCCCAATTTACTTACAGACTTTCCTTTTTGGACACAATGTATGCAACTCATTTTTCTTTTTTTGTAAAACCAGTCCAGCTCTTGCCTGTGCATCCAAGAACCTATCACTGTGTTTGTATTTCACAACCATTATGCTAGAACTTAAACTTGCCACAATTAAATCCCAACAACACAAAAAAGGGGCCATTAGCAGCTGTATACGGTTGCAGCCATCCCATCTTTCCTACATATTAATTGGTGCAGTGGCAGGAACAATTATAGGGCCCTTCTGGTTCCTAAGAGGCCAAATGACAAAAAGCATTTCAGCAGCAGCCGAACAACATATAAGAGGAGGGCAGCGAGTACAGCAAGCACCTTGAAAGAGCACATGGATTGCAATTATTTTTTCATGAGCCCAGCAGCAATTGGAATGGAAGCTGGTGAGGGATTAAAAATTTTTCGGAAGGGAAAAAATGTGAGCACACCTGGGTAATTATAGCTCTGTTTTTTTTTTTATAGAATTTTGATTGTAACCATTTGTGTTTTCCACAGAAAGTGTATGTGTGTGCTGCGCTTAAACGGTACGATTTTCATGGAAGGATAACCTCACCTCATACCACATCTTCAATCACTGTCTCTGTCTTTAATCACCGGCCACTACTCCCTGTCTGCCAGCTTTTAAGTACAGAGCAGACCCTTGAATTCTCCTGTGTTTTTATTGAATGGCTGCAGCTGATGATTTTTTTTGGCATCTTCGAGGCTGTACCATGACAATTAATCCTCTATATGTTGTACATTATTGTTTGATTTCACAGGAAACATTGCGGTTTTACAGTATAACAGAGTTATTGTTATTATGAGACACAATTATCCTTACAAATAGTTTTTTGATTAACTAGCACTTTTTTAATTAGTAAAATCAAAACTTGAAACCATTTGTATTAATGGAAGTATGTCTAAAAAGTCTCCATTTTTAAAATCTCCACTCACTCGCATTTGTTTTTCAATATTGTAGATAAGCAAATGTTCACAATATGATAACCTTTAATTTTTCTATCATATACCTTGAAACCAGTATATCGCTACAACCTTATTTTGTGTTTTTTTTTTATTTTTTAATTTTTTTTTTCTTATTTGCATGTGCCCCTTTGTATAATTCTGTGTCCCCTCTTTTAATTTGGACATTTTGTGGGTCCATGAACACAGCACAGAGGGAGCTCTCCAGGAGTTCTGTTTTTTTGTTAGCAGCAGTTTGTGACACACTGACAATCAAATCAGATCAATGGATGAGAGAAGCAGCTGCTGGGAAGTTTCACTTTCACTGTGCCTGACGTTCTGCTGCTCCATTTGAGACCACAGTGTGCTCTCTGCTCCAAGAGTGCGGTGCAATGAATGACTAAAGGGTAAATATATTTCAGCAGTGCTCCCACTGAGCTGTCAAGCTCCAAAAGCAGAAAATCTATTTGTTGCAGTGGATGTTTTTAATGTGGTGGGCCGCAACAAATAAGTAAAAGTGTGGAAAACCAAAGTCTTTCAGTTCAAGAATATCACTGATTTAAACGCCAGGACACACACACACTATGGTTGTGCGTACAGCTAGTGTTTATTGTGTACTTTCACTCATCTTGCTGCTTTAAAACTGAGGTAAAGAAGCTACCGCTGTCAAATAACAGTCTCCTTAAGCTTGGAGCAAGTGCTGGATTCATGATTATGATACTGAATTTCATCTATTATGGGCATTACATTGCTTTGCGTGTGTGTCTCCACTGCTTTCCCTCCTCACCCCCCAATGAATTATGAAAGAATCATACAGCAAAAATGAGAGGGAGTGTAGATAGAAAGAAAAGGAAGTGAGATAGAGCAGGAGAGGGGGAGGGACACCGAGGCACACGTAGCAATTCAGAGCGAATTGGCTGTGTTAAATGACAGTCGATTACCATCTTAAATATACTGTCAAAAAGCAATTTGCTTCCCTCATGCCACGGGCCTGATATTTGCACCTTATTAGGGAGGCTGCCCTATATTTTAAGAAGCCAACCTCCCACCCTTCCTGAGCTTCCATTTACCCATAAGCTACCTGTGCACCTGTCCAATAGAGGTCTTATTTTTCGGAGTGAAAGGCATTTTTGAATAGAACTGGAGACAGAAAGCTGTGGAAAAGACCATAACCACAATTAAAACATGGAGGTTAAACAGACCTTGTGATAGTTTGTGACACTTTTGATTATAATGGAAGTTTCTTTTTAAAAGGATCTGAAATGCCCTTTTATTCAGAGAATAGTGACACATTTTTATCCGGCACTGTTAGAAACCAAATCTTTTAATTCAGGGAAGAGGGTGTCAAGGTTGGAATAATGAGTGTTTAATCAATTTTGTTGGTTAAGATTCTATCGGCTGTCTGCAGCTATCATAAAAATACCATTAGCGACAAATCTTATTCGAAGTAAAGCTGCAATTATTACCAGCCTCTTTAATGTTTATTGGCTTTTAGACCCCAGAGCTCGTAAACTAACAAAGCGGTTGGAAGACACATAAACTCTAAAACTTTGAGGAGATATCACAGCAACTGCAGATTTGTAAATGGTATTGACATTTCAATATCCCGGCTAAGGCTGATGGAGGGTCGTTTTGTTGCATTTTGGAGGAATCAAAAGAAACACAGGCACGTTAGAGACCTGGGGACTGACAGAAGCAATAAGCTGGGGCCTGGATATTCTCCTCGACGTTCCAGCTTAGCGATTTCCATTGACGTTAGGGCACCGATATGATTATTAAGAGTCAAGGCCCACTGATATCTGCAGCAGGTGAGCAATGTGTTTAATTTCACAGACCTTGTAGACTCGCTGAGCTCATTATTGGCCTCTCAATTCACTCAGTGCACTTCCTATGGTGGCATATTGATCTGGGCAATATGGTTGAAAGCAGTGTCTTACAAAAGACCTCTCACCCGGCTCCTCTCACACGCAGTCCGCAGTATCAAGTCCATCTCTCCCCAGCTCTCTTTTGAGGAGGAAAGAAGGAAGTAACTAAGAATAACTGATGAAAAATGGAACTGACGCTGCTCTGAAAACATTGATTCAGGTCTCCTTTAGTTCAGCTCTAAATCTGAGGGAGCTGGAACATGCACAGGCATGCGGTGCCGCTTTGTGACTCAGAACAAAGAAGTGGCAAGAATTTGGTTTGAAAAGATACGAGGTGACACACAGCTTTTGTGCGCGCACACACACATACAGGCGCAGACACACACGTGGGGAGCTGTGAAAAAGGGGACAGAATATACACGTATTTCCAAGCCCCCTCAGCAGAAGTAGGTTAGGCGGAAGAGAGAGGAGAGGAGACACAGGCTGGATTGGGGGGGAACTGCAGTCGAGAATAAAGGATCAGATTATGTAAGTCGTGCTAATGCTCACTCTCTTGCTGAAAAAGCGTCCTGAAAAAAGGCAGGAGTTCTTAGAGCATCCAACCTGAACACGCAAGACAAACTGCATCCTCCTTCCAACAGCCTCAGTGGGGATATTACAGACAGGATAAATTATGACCCCTGGAATAAAATAATATTACACCCGCTGCCTCTGAGGCCAATTGAAACCACTCAGTGCTTCAGGATTTACTACCGAAACCAAGTAGAAAAGCTAAAAGACAGTGGTTGAGCTGATCAATACTAAATGCACTGACTGTGACCTTGTAAAATCCGTCCACACAGGCAACGGTGTGCCTGTTGTCTCAGGTGTGTTTGGTTAGAGATCTAAGATGCTGATGATCAGGTTATCCTAAGATGAAGTCGATATGCTCACCTATTGATCTGGCATAATAAGAGAGGTTTCTTTATCTAGCGCGCTGGCAATAGACAGTTGTGAAAGCGGTATGCTTGCCTTCACATGTGTGCTTCACACAGACTGGAAATTTTTCTCCTTGTCCTCACAACACCCAGTCCTCTGTGTATAAAGGCACTAACTACTCACTGATGCAGAGGAACCTTTAATCTCTGAGTCCATGCAGCAGACAGAAACACGCACAAGATTTTCCACACATTCATTTATTGGTGGCAGCATAGCAAGATTAAAATATCTGCCACAACATATTGATTTAATATTTTTGAAGATAGATCAGCATTAGAAGTGCTATTGATATATATATATATATATATATATAGTTTTTGGGTTTTCAATATACCACACTCCTGGAGCACAGAGTGTACTTCGGGCACAGATGGAGCATGGGAACACTAGGGGCATTGGAACTAAACTGAAACTATAATGTTCATTGCGCTAAAAGATTGCTTTCACTAGCCTCTGCAGCAGCTGCTCCCCTCATCCATCAATTTGATCTGATCAGTTCTGACCTCATCGACTGATCCTCATCCCACTACTTAAACTCCACAAACTTTGCTGATAAAAGAAAACTCATGAAGAGTTCCACCTGCACTGCTTCAAGGACCCACAAAAACTTAAGAATTTAGAGAGAGAGAAAAAGTGGAATGCCTATAAAAAATTTCTTGCATAAACGCTTTTGTATCTCCCCTCGTCTGACTATAGTTTAGTTCATGCCTTACTATCACTAGCGCACTGTTGTTATTTCACAAATCCTTTTGCAGCCAGCCACCCCAATCTATAAGACTCTATAGAAAGAACATCATGCGTATAATTATTAAATGTACTGGCCCCAGTCATTGTATTTACAGGAAAGTGTAATGATGTGTTTAAGTATGTATGGAAGGGAAG
This sequence comes from Plectropomus leopardus, assembly GCF_026936395.1. Classification (NCBI taxonomy): domain Eukaryota; kingdom Metazoa; phylum Chordata; class Actinopteri; order Perciformes; family Serranidae; genus Plectropomus; species Plectropomus leopardus. The sequence continues at coordinate 5,126,933 of NC_142198.1, read as the reverse complement.
CATGATATGACAGGTTAATCAACATGGCATTACCATCATGTTGGGTCAGTATTCTGTCCTTGCCAGGAGCTATGAAAAGTGAATAAATTAATTTTCCTTTTTATTTTTTTATTTATTTATTTTTTTAACATCTCTAATGCGGCATGTTTTTATCATAATGCTAATGTTTTTTGTGTTGTGTATTTGCACATGCTTAGGCCTTGTGTTTATCACTGTGTGTGTGTTTGTGTGTGCGTGTGTGCGAGTGTGTGCATGAGTGCAACTATGAGATAAGATGAAACTTTTACGATTCCCATGGGAAATTGGGTCACTGTGAGCGAGAATGTAAACAGCAAAGAAAATAGAACATAAATAATGACACAGGAAATAACATATGCAACCTACAATTTCATCCAACAAATTGTGTGTGCATGTTTGCCTCGATAAATGGGTAACAACAAACTGCAATAGGAGGCGTACCAGCGCTGGATAAATCTCTGCCCTTCAGCAAGGTTTACAAACTGCATCTTTTTCATTAAAAACATAAGCAGGCTACAATAAAGGGAGCTAGTAAAACAAAGTTCCAACTTAAAAGGATCACACAAATAAAGGATTATAAATCTTTATAAGCGCATTCGCACCAATTCTCACAGATTGACGATTATTACAAACAATAAAAACAACTTCTTCTCAGTGATACGTTTACACCACAGAGCCACCTGTGAACGTTAAAGCCAGACACCACTGGGGTAATCATCTCAGCCATATGGCTGAGTGAACTACAGCCAGGACACACTGTGCCCATCCACCAGCACTAAAGCAGCTATAACGCAGCAGTAATGAGTTATTCCATAATGATGCTGTACACTCTAAGCATGTAAACGGAAACCCAGCTCTCCCACTGAGAACCTACAGTAGGAGGAGTAAGTGTCAAACATGCGAGGTGCCAATGGGAAGAGTAAATAACTAAGGGCTCAAGAGTAAATCAGTAAATTATGTTTCCAGACTTAAAAAAGCAGACCTGATGGTTTTCTTGTCCTCTTCTTTATCTTCCAATAAACCTCTGATTGCCCATCTCTCCCTCTCACCCCATTTTGAGGACTTACACTTAAACCTTCAATGCTGTCTGTCACTGTTTTTTGTAAATATGCTGTATGTTTGAAAAAAAAATTGGAAACATAAAAAATCAACTCAATATTGGAAAGTTGTGGCTGTGATCCTTTGTAGCCCTGTAGGCCCTATGACATTACCTAAAATACACTTATGACTATGTCTACATTTTAAAATTAGATGTAAATACAAAGTAAATACATATGGAAATAAGATCATTTGGATTATATTCACAGGCATCCCTTTAACCCACTCAATTGTGGGGTAATTATTATTAAATCATTGAAAATATTGCAAAATTTAGTGTAGTGTTAGATAACAAAACATACATTAAATCTTGAATATGTTCCTAAAGAGCTGTTAAAATTCTAATAATTAAAAAGTGAATATTTTCTTACTGAAATGTTAAACCTTTATTACTCCCCCGCATGACTAAACACTCTTTCTGATGACAAAATGTGCATATATCATTACACGGAATAAAAAATAAATACATTTTTTTTTTTTTAAAAATCTATCGGAAAGAACAAATCTGGGAGGAAAAAAATAAAGAATCTGTAAAAAAAAAAAAGAATTTCACAGGCCCTAACTCTGGGTCTGCAGCTCACTACAGTTCTCTGTGGCCTATGCAAAAGATCTGAGTGTTATCTGGTTTGGACATGTGGGATTAATCCACAACCTCAGTAGTTTGCAGTCCTGTGCATACCCTCTGCTATTGAACAGGACTGTCAGTCTGCTCTCTTCCTTCTTTGAATATGAAAGCATTCGATCATATATCATTCATCACACTCCACCTGCTATTTCATGTATTTCTTTTTCCGTCTCCTTAAATAAACCCCCTCCCCCTGTATTCTGTCATGTTCCTGTCAGGCCTGTGTTTACCTTCTAAAGCACCCAGCAACCATGGGTAAGCCCCAACAACAATAGCAGAAGAAAGACAAGGAGCCAAGTGGGGCAGTGAACAGAAACAAGCTCTCCCTTTCATTCGCGACCATTACCAAGAGAGTAGAGTAGGAAATATGGGAGGGGAGGGGGAGAGAATGATAGAGGTGGGAGCAGACGGAGAGGAAGCAAGTGAGACTAAAGCGCTTGGTAAGAGCCTAAGCGTGGCGAGGGGACACAAAAAGGCCCCCTGCTTCACAGGCAGGATTTGATGAACGCAGAACTATGTTGATGGCCTCCCAGACGGCAAGGCGGCCACGTGTGAAGAATGGGGCAAGGTCAGGAAGACTTGAAACAGGCTGTCACACACTGAGAACCGCAACAACAGCAACAATAACCCGGCTTGAAGGATAAGCACTGATGACAGCGGCAGTGTGGGGAAGAAGAGAAAGAAGTACTATGGAGAGGGTGCAAGTACAAGTGTATGGGGAGCTGTGGGTGCCAGAACAGAGCATTACTGCAAATTGGGCCATGAACATGGCAAAGGGGGCTGTCTACTGGATGAAAAGGGCTATGTGTATGTCTGACCAAGTGTGCATCTCCACGCATTCATTCTGCACAAAATGGTACGCTGCTACTGTATATGAATGTGTGTGTGTGTGTAGAACATTATGCAACCAGGTGCGGGGACTTGGACGTGCGCCTGGGAGCGTTTGCATGCGTTCAAAAAACATGCCCGGGTATTGAGGCACACAATGTGGAGCATTGTGGCGAGGAATGCGGGAGATAATGGAGAAAGCCAGAGCCGTGTTGGGAGCTGCAAGGTAAGAGGAACCGAGCGGGGAGAGAACATTCAATTCAATTTCGAAACGGCGCCGGCTCAGAGTACAAACACAAAGGCTTCATTACAGGCAGATCCCTGTTGAAGGCTGGAGCTAATTCACCGTCTTCAAGCACGAGGAGAGAGAACAGCAGGGGAGGGAACGGGGGGGAGGGGGGCGGAGGGAGCCGTGAGGAGACTGGTGAGGAAAAGAGGTGAGGTGACATCAGGAGGGGGAAAGAAGGGGGAAGACCCGGCAGCAGTTAGTCTGCTTGGAAGGAGAGAGAGAGTTCAATACCAACGGCGCCACTAAGAGCATACTAATGCCCTGTATGGTGCAAGGGGCAGGAGAGTAATGACTTCCATTACGACGTCCACACACGTGAAAACCGTGTAAATAAACTGGATATAAACATGGTGCAAACAGAGGCGTGTTATTGCAATCATAAATCTGGTTACACATTAAGTGATCGGCTGCCCGCTGTATGGGTGGGGCTAAAAATAGGCTTGTTTGTTGATAAACCCAGAATGAGGCTGTGAGATACGGCGTTCACATCTGCTACCTAATAGTTACATTCATCCCCTCATGTGAGCAGCCTGTTTTTGCTTTGTGTGAGCACACATGAGGACATAAAGGGGTGGAAAATCTATTGAAGAAACCTTGCTGTGTAAGCCATAACAAATTTTACCTTTATATGAAACTTACTGTTAGTTGCATATGTTTACATTCTGTTGTGAAAGAGTTGCTTATTCACCCTTTCAGTAAGATCGCATATATATATATACAGTTCGATTTATGTTTGCAAAACACTCTCAGGATTTATAGTTCGATTATTTAAACTCCTCAAACTCCAAACTGCTGCTGAGGAATAAGAAGAACTCAGGACAGACAAATTCTAATGCACTGGGTTCACGGTCCCACAAAAAAATCCAAACTTAATGTGCTAGTCTTGCACTGGAAAGGTATTTTAGTGCCATGCCACTAAAAACAGTACAATATCCCATTTGATCAATATCGGCACTTTAAGGATAAAAGTATTTTGATAAGAGCTGTATTTCCTGATGAGTTGCTTTAAAGTCTGACAGTGGCCTACTGCACATATACACACACTGTGCGTCTGTAAAGCAGCGCTCCTTTCCCACTCCCTGCAGGCACAGTGAGAGGCCGTCTCAAGCCTCAAGATACAAAAAATCCTGTTCGTAAAAATGTGTTAAACCTGCACAGACTGACAAAGCTAACATGTCAAATATACCAAAGCTTCTTGCTGACAGACATGCTGACACGTGCAAACAGTGACACATTACTACATGTGAAAGATAACATGAATAGTGCCCATGGTCAGGTACTGTATAAGTCAAGCAAATGTGACTTATTTTGTGACAAATGGACTTTTTTCACTGTCAGAGTTTGACAAGGCAATTAAGGGCTATAACGGGCCGTTTGGCTGATTGGCTCATTTCAACTAATTCATCATAGCTGCAAACATCTCTGTATGCAAACACATTGTTCACACTGGTTAAGTGTGAACAATGCAAGCTGCTGAACAAATTGCAAGCTGCTAAAAATCAGGCATTGAGTATGCAGATCAGCAGCACCAGCTATAAATGATCAATTAAAACTCAATCAGTACTGGTATTAGTGATCATGACGTGTACATTTTTGTCAATGATTATTTCTATCACAAGAAATAATGCTCAGTAGAGCTCAGACCTTTACAAAGTAGGTGTCCCGAGTCTTATCAAATGTTTAACAAGTGATATATGGCTGCAAATATAAAGCAAACTCTCAAAGAAATCTCTCAAGTATAGGGACATCAAATTACTGCATACAATCTAAAAGCTTCTGTAACACGAAGACCTTGATCTAATCATTTACAATAATCAAATTACTTATGTTATAAATTGACTAATTCAGTCAAAACACATGAAAACACCTGACAGCACATAAACTACAATTGCACTGAGTGTGAAAATTGTAAACATAAATGACATTAATTATAAGTCTGGCACTTTGTGGTGGTGAAGCTCAAACAAAGCATTTGTACTCATACTGAACGCAAATGACTCAATATACCTCCTTGGTGGAAGTCTATGATCCACTGACATTTTCCAGTTTTCTATTTAGCCAAAATATTTCCTGATGATTTAGGTTTTTGCCATTGTATCATTTCAGTTTTGAGATATTTAATTTTGTTACTGTGACAACACAAGAGTGTGAAGATGCTTTTCCTATCATTTGCCCAGTTGCCAGGTAATCGGGTAGAACTAGCTAAAATGAATGCAGTCGATAGAAAAACCCTGAAGTAAATTCTACCTTCATTAAAATTTAAACATTCACTTTTGGTTGAAACAGTATTCGAGACATTTATTGCCATTTTGAAGGCTGTGGTTTGCAGCGCTGGATTATATTGTGTTAGGCTAAGATGTGTTTCTAATATTGAGTATATCCTTACCGATATGAGTGAGATGGACAAAATATCATTAACACTTCTCATTATAATGCTGTATAACTCACCATCACTGTAACTGCAGCAGCCAAGATGAACAGAAAATTGAATCACGACAGTTTCAACAAAAATTGAACATGATGAACTTCATATGGAGGAGCTTATTGCAGGGCTGATGTATTAGATTGTTTAAAGGTCCAGTGTGTAAGATTTAGGGGGATTTGTGGAGTCAAGCAGTGAAGATTGCAGATTTCAATCAGCTCAAACTTCTATTTAAAATCCCTCCAGTTTTTATGGTTCAGGAGGATTTTACCAGTAACCAAGTCAAAGTGATAATACTTCCCTACAGTACTCTTCAGTAAGTATTTTTTCAAAGCATCTGTAATTTACTTGAGTTTTTATATTTCTGTCAACTTTTACTACATTACTTTTCCCAAAAGCACTTTAGTTACTTATTACAAAGTAGGGAAGAAAGGGAGGAAGAGGGAGAAAGGACAGATGAGTGAAGGAATGGGAGGGAAGGGAAAATTGGATATTGTTTTTTTCAATTTTTCTAAATTGTAAAAAAAAAATGTAATTTTAATGTATGCTTCATTTTAAGGTGGTGTGCTTCATAATTCTCGTGGTTCTGAATGCTTGCTTTTTAAAAATTTGAATTTACTTATGCTTTTACTTTCAATACCTAAGTACATACAATATCATAAAAGTAGTTTAGATACTTAAGTACAGTAAATATAAAATAATTTATTACTTTTTCTCAAGCAATATTCTAATAAGTGACTTTTCTCTTGACTACCAAAGTCATTAGTATGGGCTGAAGGTACTTCATCCACCAGTGCCTTTCTAAGACAAATGGACCCAGTGATTAAAACTATTTAAAACACAGAATAAAGCAGTTTCACGTTACAAATCAGTGTTTCTCTGATGCTTTTTGGCTCATCGGAGATGGGCTGTTAGCCCAGCCCCTTAAATCTTTGCTTAACTTTTTCCTCTGATAGCTGAAGATCCAGACATTAAGATTTTTTACCAGGAGCTAAATTATCCCCAGAGGTCCCATCCACCCCATAACAGAAGAACCTGCACTGAAACTGGTAAAAACACAAAATAAAGCACTTTGACATTAAAAACAGCATTTTTCTGACGCTGCTCGTCACGAAGGGCCTGCTAACTATGGTGGCTGACACGAAAACACAAACATACAAGGTGATGCAATGTGCGATCTTCATAGACTAGGACCTGCTTCAAATGTAGATAATGATAATGCACCGTTTCTTATTTTCAGGTGATTATACACTAATGAAAACATAGTTTTTATAATCAATTTCTGACAATATATCTCCCTAAATCCTACACACTAGACTTTTAAGAAAAACGGACCCACTGGACTGGCAACTGAGTTGAATTCCCTCAATTAAAAATTTTCACTTTTGTCAGTGTCTCTGTGTAAGATCAGCAAAGCGGATGCATTTTGTTTCTGTATGGGATTCTCATTTTCTCAATCAACAATGCTAAATATCTGCCAAGTGTCTTATTGATGAATCCATTGATCTGCCCACACAAGAGACTGTTGTCAGCTGGAAGCCAAAGGACTTTAGTAATAGCGCTATTAGTTTCATGAATCCGCATTTCCCCGCAGTGCACAAAATGTTGCTCTGTGTTTGTGTTAGAGAGCAAATGAGAGCATCCTTTTGCTAATGGCTGAAGGTCAGTGGATGCAGGCCCCCTCCCCTGGTCCCATTCTCCCCCTCGCCTGACACAAGCTGTGAAGCCCTGAAGCACAGTTACACTGCAGAGGTGTCTGCCATTCACACACATGTACACACACATATATACAGACACACAGCAGGGCATGAGCACCAGGGGCAAGCAGGACACTGAGGTATGTGGTCCCAGGTGAAATGACTCTCCACTGGGTGTGAATCAAGCTGTTGTGGAGCTGGGTGAGCGGGGCCAGGATGCAGAGGGAGACAGAACAGAGAAAGAAAGAGAAAGAGGGAGGAAGAGAGAGAGAGAGAGGGAGAGAGGGAGAGAGAGAGATGGTGTCGGAGCAGATTAAAAATGCATGGCTTTGCTCTAGCTGGCGTAACAATGAGTGTCCTCATTCGTTGCCTGTCACCTCTGGGAGCTCATGGGACGAGGTGGAGGAGGGAGAGGCGGAGAGGAGTGGAAGCCAAAAAGAGAGGGGGGAGCAGCAGTTCACAGTAGGGAGCGATAAAGAAGAGGAGTAGAGGAGAGCTAAACTGAGATCCACAGTAGGGGATGAAAGAGTAGGAAGCGATTAACATGAGACTTTGAGAGGGGGCATCAAAGTTCAGCCTGGTTGGATGATGGTTGAGAGATAATGACCTCTATAGCTCACCTGTTCTCTAACACACCCACAGATTAATTGAGAGTAGTAACAGAGAGAGACTGGCATTCATCCAGCGCTCCTCATAAAGAACTATATGAAGTATGGTGGCCTGTATGGCCGAAGCTAAAATGAATCCTTTGAAGCCAAGCCATCAGGACATGACATTCAGCCCATGAAAAGCATCATTAAGGAACACGGCCTTTGCAAATTACCACTTGCACTCTGACAATGACTTGGCTAAACACTTTGCACTCAGGGAGAATATGCTCACGGCAGCAGAGCAAAAGCCGCCTTCTGCAAAAGCTTGCATGGTGTCGACACAATCAGCACATCACAGAGTAAAGCAACGCCGAGGAGAAAAAAAGGGGGTGACAGGTGACAACAATCATCTGGGAGCCTCTCCTCAGTGACCTTGACAAAAAGGAGGATGTCATCTGTGGCGTGATGGAAAAAGCTCCCCTCCAGTGAGCAAAAACCGAGGAAAAAATAAAAGGAAGACGGGGAGGGAGGAAGGGAAGGATAGATGGCCGATGAGTTACACACGAGTGCATCCAAACAGCTTTTTAATTGCGTGTGGAGGGGAGCCGAGGCCACAGCTGTAAATAACCTGTGTGCTGCTGAAATACTCGCCAGAGAAAGGTGAGTACGAGACATATGTATGGATGTGGCAGCGTGGACGTGTTAGGGGAGTTGCAACGACCTGGTGTGGTTGGGAGGTGTTAATGATGGGAATGAGGACACACATTAGACCTCCAGAGGCGCACACTTTTGTGTCACCCAGCCACCCATCACTACTGCTGACAATGTGACATGAGTTGACATCTGCAGCGCTCAAGTCATACCACCTCTGACCAAACTGATCCCGTTTGTTCAACAATTAAAATGAACTGAGCCTCTATTCCAGTTGCAGGCTTCAAGATTCCCCAATAAAGTTAATATTTAAAAGCATGTTAAATCGTTATCAATAAATCAGCAATGCTTCATTAAATAATAACAACACAGCCAGTCAAATCTTTTTGAAGATAAAATCATTAATAGTGCATAATGCTTCCTATTTTAGCATTTTAGGAAGTTTTGGGAAAAACAGGGGGAAAAAAACAAGTGCATGCTACACAGCTGTCTATGAAATTCCACACTTTAAGTGTATTATTCGCTTAAATGGGCAAAAACGTGTTTTGCTTTATAACTGTCAAGGCTGTCAGTGTTAACGTGTTAATCATGATGCGATTAAAGTTATACATAACGCATTATTTTCTTTTTTTTCTCTTTTTTTTTTTTTTAAATTGCATTAGCAGGCCGACATTCCTGTCTTTAAGAGACTGTACAGATGTGCATTTTAAAGCCAGAGTGATGATACTGTTATCATATGCTAGCTTTTCAGGAAGGAAGCTAAACTTTGGCAAGTAAACAGCATGGCCATTTCACAGGGATCTCATGACCTCTCACCTCAAGATATCTGAATTCCCAATCAAGACAATCAGGTACAACTTGCTTTAGCTTGTAAATAGGGACTTCAAAACTGTTTTGAAATGCAAAATATTAGAACTGTAAACATGTGATTTAAACAAAATGCAGTTAATCGTGATTAACTACTTAAATTCAGCAATAAATCACCTTTTTAAAAAATAATAGTTCAACAAATAAGAAAAAAAATCCAACATTTGCTGGTTTAAGGCTCTCAAATGTGAGACTTTTCTTTCCCTTAAACTGCCGTAAATTGGATAATTTGGGGTTTTTAACTTTTGTTCGGAAGAAAACAACACATTTGATTATGTCACCTAAGGCTCTGCGTTATTTTGACGGCATTTGTTTTCTGATGAATTTTAGACCAAATAATTAACTGAAAAATGGAGGAATGAATCTGCAGATTAATCAATGATGAAAAAATCCTTAGTTGCAGCCCAATTAGCAAGAGCTTTAATTGTTGTATTCTTACATATCTTTTAAATAATTATGTAACATAATGCTTTTACATTTTATCAATCACTACACATGTTAACATGAAAAACTTAAGATATTTTTTTTAAATAATTACATTTTTTAAAATTATGATTCATTGAAAAATTGTTACCCTACACAAGAGAGTCCAACACGCATACCAACAATAGGGATTACCAGATTCGCTTTTACTGCGGCCTTGTGGGTCTTAACCTCCAAGACTGAGCCCAAGAAGCTTCACCGAGTGCAGGGCAGACTGTGTTGTGAGTAAGAAAGCTCTTAAATCCTACATTATGCATCATATTCCTCTGGGATTGAACAAATTAAGTAATAGAGACAGAGAGAGAGAGAGGGGGTGAAGTGGGAGTTGTGTTTCTCTGTATATGTGTGTGGTCAGTAGATTAAGAGGTTAGCGTGTATCCAGAGTGGATTAGGCTTGATAGATCTGTGTAACCACAAGAAGAAAGACGAGGTCAGAGGTGTTGGAAATTGCAACACATTACACAAAGTTACATAACACACACAGACACACACACACCAGCTCACCAGTTTGGTGAGCTGAGTAAAACTTAAATCCATGAGCTCTCTGAGAGGCGATAAAATGCCACCACACTCACACTCTGTCCCTTTAATAATACATTTGATATTTTCAAACCTCACTGTCTCAAGGCTGAAAGTTAAAGTGCTTTGTGAATGACAGCATTTTTAATGTAGTAGTGCACAGATCAAGGAAATAATGTATTTAGTATTCCCTTCAACAGTCAAATTACAGATTTAATCTATCAAGAACTTGATGTTACACAGAGTTCTAATAACATAAATAAACAATCTAATAAAGATGTCTGAATTGCATTAGATGTGCAGCTTTTGCACACGTTAGGTGAACAGGTTTCACTTTTGTGACTTCGGTGTTATTCAGAAATTCATCCATTAAAAAGTTCCCGTCACTTTCACCCTACCACTCAAACAATGGCACATCAGACAAATCTGTGGCCAATATGCGAGTGAGAGAAGCCGTGAAAATGGGAATCTCACCGCTTCCACTGGCTCTAATGAGCCAAGGTGTCTTGCATAGCCAATCAAGCCTGTCTCCAGTAATGGGGTCCAATGACACCTGTAGGACACTGAGGCATTACAATGAGCCAGTGGCGGTTAAGCTAAAAGGAGCGGACAGCCGGCTCGACACGGATCAATGTCTGTTCCTTTAGCTGGGAAATGACAAATGTCATGGTCATACAGGAGCTGGAAATGAAGACCCACTTGCAGCTCTGCTTTTTAGGCAGTTTGGTGACAGAGAGGAGTTAGTAGAAAATTTTACATGGAGGAAATTATCGTATTGAGTGACAAGTTAAATGGCAAAGAGAGAAACCTATCACAGTCTCATCTACAGTTAATTTTTTCGGTTTTGTGTGCCATTTATTATCCAGGACAATCATCAGACCAGCTAATTAGCTTATCAATGTATGTGGCTGTAGGTGTAGAAACCATGTAACTCTCTGAAAGACATCAATTACAGGGTACCTGCAGCTTAAGGCAAGGTAGATTGAAGACTTTTTGATGCCATTCGGGATTGAGTTTAACACTAAATTTATAAAAACCGAACTTGAAGAAGGATAATGTTATTTTTCTGAATGTTTATTGTAACATAAAACATAACTTTTGAAAGCAAAAAGATAGATTATATTTGTCAAATGTTAAAAAAAACACCCTTTTTAGAGTGGAACACATGAAAAACAATGAGCATGTATCATAAAAGTATCTATTTAGTTTACTGACAGAAGTGGGAAATGTCTGGCATTTCTGACCAGTTTTCTGGGTGATTTTGTCTTTCTCAATCCGCATTTGAGATTCCATTATTTGGATTCCCATCATAAAAAGTTTTATGAAAAGGAATGTATTAAATTATTTAACAAACAAATTGACGTTAACAATTAATTTTTAAAGTTTACAATACAACATAAAAACATAGATTCATAAAATCTTACACATTTTGAAAACTTTCATTTAAGACAATTTAATACCATATAAGGCCTTATTTTTTGATTAATGAAATAAATGCCTTTTAGGACTTTTTACGGATCCGCAGGGGACCTGAAACTAATGTGGGCTGACTGGGTGTTTTTTTGGTAACAGCAAGAGTACAAGGCTTCTCCTCTCTTTTTTCAGTGGGCTTCATGCCCAAATTAGGCTGAACATTGCAAATAAATACTCAACAAATGAGATGTTTTCTGCCTACAGGAGGACTCCTCCTCTGAGACAAGCTTGCATAACTAACAGTGCTATCTGCCACTGGGTGGATGCTTGTATTCAAAGTGCTTAGAAGGCACTATAAAGGCGTATATTTTATGACTCCAGTGGGAATCAAATCCTTAATATGGCCCATTCAACCAAATGAGCCCTAGGACCAGACACATAAAGCACAGTCTTGGGAGAAAATAGTATCTGGGAGTTTTGTTTCAAAACAACAGACTGGTTTTATATAGAAGGTTAAATATTTTGGCTGCTACAATGTCTGTCTGCTATTTTGTTGCAAGATAACCCCTACTGTATGTGAGAATAGCCCAAAGCATGTTTGCCACAACAGAGAAATATTACCCGACTCTGTGTTGTGGCCTACTGGAAGAAAACAATTCACTTTGGAATTAGGAAGTACAAATAAAGAGTTTCTGCCAATAAAATGTCAGATCTGGGATAGTGATGCCCTGTAGCTGGAATGACCCAAAGCCTTACTGGGAAATAAAGCCAATGCAGGTTACCAACTGTGGGGGAAGAAAGACCAGAGGTAATGTGAGCGAGCTCGGCTCCCTCAGCTCTACTGTGTAGTAAAGGCGATGCAGCTTAAGGTGAGGAAGTGTTCAGCTCTCCAAAAGTTTATGTGTGTACTCCCTCCCACTCAAACTCATTGTTTCTTTTCATTCTTGTTTCTTCCTGGCACACACAATTACTCCTCACTCCCTCAGTGGATGTATAGCTGTTTGTCAAAACTGATTCTCTGAACAAGATCTTAACCTTGGAGAGAGTGAAAGCACAGAGACTGACAGAGAAATCACGCACGAAGAGGTGCTCCCAAAATCAGACTTAAAGTGTCCTTGTGAACAGCACATTTAGATTTGCAGGTTCTGAATACTTCATAGTGCTCTTGCTTCGTAATTCATGTCGACTCATTATGCAAATCAATGATATGATCTGGAGAGAAATAATCCTTGGTATATTATTAAATTATCAGCATGCAATCTGAATTTCATTATTTCTTAAGGATGCCATTAAAACTATTTACAGAAAGCACGACCTCACTGCATATTAACTTAAATATAATATTAATTTTGCAGTACATCCTTACTCTGTAGTACTTCAGATTTAACTAACTGCAGCATACAAAATATGCTGTAAAGTCTACTTAGGATACTGTGGGATTCTTTAACAAACATTTTTGGAATAAAATTTTCACTGCTGTTTGAATGGTGAAAGTATGCATAGCTAAGTTAAGGTAATGATAATACAGTACCACTTACTATATACAATTGAAGAGAAACATTTTGGTAGCAGTTATAGAAGAAAAGGAAACTGCTAATTATTTTATTGGCTGTTTGTGCGAGTCTGGTGTCATATCAGAGAGAAATGGCTAATTAAGTCATGTCAAACATTTTTCCAAAACTTCAGAGAGGGTACAACAGAAGTGAAAGATGAGTGATTTTCATATAAAACTGTCCCCAAAGGTGTTTGCTTTGCTCAGGGCCAATACACACAGAACCTCCCTCCTACAAAATCCTAAGCGCCTTCCAGGTGCTCAGTCTGCTTTACAGCAGATGGGTACTCCTCGCCGAAATCAACACAAAATCCTGCTTCCTTTTTAATGAGTTCATGGTTTGCATTTGAATGCAGCACTGATGAAAAGCATCTTGCCTTGAAAAAGGTAAGAGACACAATGGGTGTGACTTTACACAGAAATAAATGTGTCAATAACAATGCTTTTTCAACCTTGCACATAATTTCAGTTGATACTGACTTTTTGCAGTGACAGCAGCTGCAGCCCAGTATGGTAATTTAGAAGAAATTATTAGCAGGGATGACAGTTTTTGTTTTTTTGTTTTTTTTGCTTTTGATAACACCTATTAACTGAAGACAAATGATTTCATTTTGTAAGAGAACAAAAAAAAAAAAAAAGTCAAAATGACATGAAACAAGATGCCCGGATCAGGTAGGAGCTTGCTAGTGCCACCGCTCATTCAGCGATTATGAGTGTACTCATCACTAGAGCAGCATTTTTACAGAACCATGATGGCCCCCTCTGGTTTCACTCCGGGTCATCACAGTTGGTAGGCGGTGTTATTTGAGCTGTAAACTCAACTAGCACGTTAAAGATGTTAGCACCACTAGGTGTACTGACAACAACAGTGCCAACAGAACTAACTGATGCTGAAGGGGGTTTGCAATACAATCATAAAAATTGAGCCATTTTCTCAACAGGGCAACCTTGGCAGCACCACAAGCTAGTGGTGCACCACGAGGGTCTGGTGGTAAATGCATTATTAAGTGAAAAGTAGCATAATTCATCCTTTGAGACCTAAGCAAATTGGTTGGATTTCTTTTAAAGCCGTAGGGGGAAAGTCAATGAGCAATTATGCAAGGAAAGTCACACAAATTTGCCAAGGGATGACAAAAAAGACCTAAAAATTAGTCTAGAAAAAAGGGGGAAAACTAAAAAAAAGGGTTAAAATGTCCAGAAAAGTATATACATAAATATTATACTTATACTATTAAAATTATGCGATAGAATTACAAAAAATCTTAACTTTAACTTATTCTCTATCTTAAGCAGTTTTTTTCCCCTGGGTAATTGTTATGTCCTTTTTTGTTATTTTATTTTCTTCTTTGCACTTTCAGGTAATTTTTTTGTGATTTTTTACAAATGTCTTGCTATATTTTGGGCTATGTCTTGTTAAGTTGCTCATTGCCTTCTTCCCATGTTTTTGCAAGATATCAAGTCAATTTGGTCATGTTTCAAAGGGTTAGCCCATAGATGGACCTTCATAACCACTCAAAAATACTCTTAGCAGTTCACCAATTAATAGTTAATGCTTAACATCCCTGATAATGCCAATATTACATAGTCTTTTGGGTTTAGTGCAAACATTTACAACACACTAGCCAGATTATGAAATTTAAAATTTGCTCATTTTGGCATGCATAGTGCATACTGACCACACTGAAAACTACAGTTGATGTGAAATAAAAGTAAGTCTCAACTTAGAAGACGAAGACATGGAGGGCAGGTAGGAAGCTGAGGGACTAAAGGAGAAAAAGAAGGGAGGCGAGAGGCCTGGGGCGCAAAGAGGAGCTAAGGCGGGAAAAGGAGATGTGGATGATTAACGATGCCAGCTCCAACCGGGTGAAAAAATACATGCGTTGTCCAGTTTGCATTGCCGAGGAGACCCAGAGGCAGAAATATACGCCGCTGATATTGACCCCGTGGCGAGGGTCAGAGCTGACAGCAAAGCAGCAGTCCTCAGGGGCCCTCTTTCTCAGCCGTCATCACTATCGTCTTCTCTGCTGCAGCGTAACTCGCAGCAGATGACCTTTCAAGAACAGCGGTCAGTCTTACCAGACTAACTTCCATCTGTCTTTGATAGATCTCCGCTTTCATTAACAAACAGTACAACCAGTATTCCTTTGAAATGGGATGATCAAAGATGATATGAGGCTAGACATCACATTTCTGCGTAATTACCGTTTGACTTCTTAGTCTTTGCATGTTTGGTTAGTCAGAAGCACTGCGAATAAATCATTAGTGAAGAAGGGAAACAATCTCATGGAAGCTGCAGCTTCCTCGGGAATGAGGGGTGAGGGAGTTACTCAATCGATTGATCACTGCCTTTGAAGCTGATGGACTCGATTAATTATTTAACAGGATCTTTTAACGAGGTAAAGTGCCTTGACTGGAGGCCACAAAGCTGGGCCATAAAGCTATGTATAGCCTGTCTGCCCAGAAGAATAATGCATGCTAAAATTAACAATGTGCATTTTTCAGTACACAGAGCAGATTCTTTGGGCAGCAGGGTCAGTGCTTGTACCTGCAAATGTTTCATTAACCTTTGACCTCTGGCTGTGCCCTTTAAACAGCAGAGACATTACCCAAGGACAATACTGATCCACACTGAAGGGAAAGCACGTCAGTCTGTCACACAAGAGGCCTCATGCAGCAGCATTTACCGAAGTTGTTCTTATATTTTCTCAGTGCTGCACGTCACTTGATCATAATTCACCTGTGAGCACAGGTAACGCCCCCTCAACACTATATAAGGGCAGGTTTTGTGCCGTGTGCAAAGACATAACACCAAAAACGTTGTAAGAAGAAGAACTTTTGCAGTAGCGAAACTGACGTGTTTTATCAGTTTAAATAAAGTAAGTGTAAGTAATGGTGTTACTGAAAAATAAAAAAAATAAGCAATGACAAAACATGTGCCTTGTTAACAACAGTTAGTATTGAGATTTTTAACTTAAGTAAAAGTACTAATACCTTACTGTAAAAATGCTGCCAATTATTCATCTAATTAATCAACTAATTATTTCAGCTGCATTGGTATATCTTCATTTTGCTTGTTTGCAAAAAATCTTAATTTTTTTAATAAGTAGCTAACTAATGATAGTGGAGTAAAAAGTACAATATTTCCCCCTGAAATGTTGTAGAGTAGAAGTGGAAAGTGGCATTGGATTGAAGGTATTCAAGTAACATAAAAGTTCCTCAGATTTGCACTTAAGTACAGTACTTAAGTAAATGTATTTGATTAAGTTCCAGCATTGGGGACCCACAATTACTGCAATACAGTAATTGGACCAATAGACTAAGTATATTATATTTTTTAGCTCGAAAATTTAATAATTTAATTATTATAATCACACAAATTATCCAAATTTGATTCTATGATAGTCATGCATTTTTTTAAAGTTCCCCAAATGTAAAACTTATTTTTGCATGTACTGTTCAACAATTTGTTGCCTGTGAAAACTCGTCTTGGTACGAGTGCTCTCAACTGTAAATTTTTTTACTAGACAAGAGCAAAAGTTAGAAAATGTTGATTAATCTGAAAAATCAACGGGTACTAACAATATAAAAAAAAAAACATTATTATGAACAAAAATAGGAGAAAATTTTTTCATGTACCCTTTCTGGATTGAGGCCCAATGTGAGTATGTTGCACCTTTTTTATCTTCACACCATACAATTGCACAATTGTAGCCACGTGGTATGTCGAGTGAATGAATGTTCACCTACGTGAAGTCTGAGAGGGGGGAAAGGGTGTAGCTACACAAATCTTTCTATTCACAGCCTTGTATACATGATTGTTTCTTTAGGAGGGGTGAGTGGGCAATAATCAGGGAGTGAACAAGTGCAGCATTAATCCTACGGCCTCAAGTCAATAACAGTTGGCATGGCTCTGTGTGTCCCTTGCTTCCCCAACTGGATTACGCACACATGCACTCTGACGTCCCTGACTAACAATAGCACAATATTCAATAATCCTTTTCTCCATTGCTCTGCCTGACTTCTTTCACTCTCTGCTGCTTTCCCTTTCTTCTGCAATCTCGCAGTTCCTCATATCTATTCCATTTTCTGGTCATATCTAAGACGCATGGGTGGAGGCCATTCCAGAAAATGGACGCCAGACAAAGCAGAAGGAGCAGAAGTGAAGAAGCAATGTAATTGCCCAACAACAAAAGGGGTTTGTGTTTGGCTCTAATGGCACGGGGGCTTCTAAAGAACATAATTAAGGCATTTTCACCTCGTTTTCGGCACTTAATTGCGAGTGACTGGCACAATACCTGACTGCACAAAAGATTTGTGGAGGAGGCTGTAGTTTTCTCTAACCACCGTGTGTAGCAGACATCTGGGCTGTGGTTTAATAATTTTTGAAAAAGTGTTACTGTTGATGTTTTTTTTACACACTTACCCAATTACAAATATGTATGCTACATTTATTCCTTTGACCTAAAAGGCATTGCTGGAAAAGCTATCAGCTATGTAACAAGCTCTCCATCGAATAGAAAAAGGTAAGTCCTCTCTTGTACACATTCTGGACAACTTTAACAAAAATACTTTGGGTAGCCGAGCACTGAGGATGCCATGTCAATACAACTATGAAATGTTAGTCCCCATCAATAAATACACACATACACACTAGGGTTGTGCCGCTGTTAACATTTTCAAACTAGTTTGATATGACAAAAAATAAGTGTCTTACTATTTCATAACATCAACTAACACTGGAGCTCTCTGTTCATGCTGACTTCATCAAATATGCACCTCTGTCACTTAATGTAAACAAATCACGAAGCTATCAGCTGTGTGGTTGAGATCAGACCACAGAAGTAAACGTTTAAAACATGGGTGAGAATCCTACTTGCTATCTTTGTAACCTTACTTTTTAAATCGGAAAACACGTTTTATATTGTTGTATTAACTGGAAATGACTTCAATTTAGCCAACAGCAAGTAACATTAACTTTTTTTTTAGCGACGGTCAGAAACATTCAGCTTCCCGGCGATCTCCCTTCAGCCAACTGACACTGTGTTTAGGTTTTTGTAGTAAAAAAAAGGAGGTTTTCTTTACATTGTGGGGTGATGAGAGGAGACATCGCGAATGCACCTTTTGCCACTCTAGTCCCTCCCCCCTCTGCTGAAAATTGATCTCTCTCATGTTGCCGACACTAGCCACTTCGGCTAGACAGTAAATTTCACATACAACCTGCGTGACACTAGTTTCTCCAATAGTAAGTTCACAAGCATTTTAATATATATTAATCACACTGTCATATTGTTTATTTCCAATGCAATTTGATTTGAATTTAGCCCTGTGATTTAGACTGCTTTTAAAATTGCAAAAATGTGCCATATAATGGCAAATGCTGGTTTACCCAGTGTGCATAAATCAAACTGTTTCTTACACCAGACTGGACCAACAAAACCGCAAATCAACCCATCTCTAATACTCACTTCAGTGTGGTTTCCTCTGTCAATGTGGTATTCAAGACTCAAGCAGAGATAAGTTTGTAGATACTGATCTTAAGTTTCAATTCCATATCTTGTCCATCCAGCTGCCACCTTTACCTGAATGCAAAAGCACACATACACACCCCTTTGCTGAGAACTCACTGTCATCCTTAAATCTCAACCCCTTAGATAAATCCTCCACCTTCCAATACCCTTTCTAAGAAGCTAATTAATACAGCAATGTAATGAGAGCACTGGAGGATTTACTCTACACCAAATCCGCCTCAATAACAATGAGGCAGAGACATTGTATGTAGGGACTGTCAAGGAATATCAATGAAAGGGCAGAGGTCCCTTCTGTGTTGAACAGTAGTTGTATTTTCCAGCTGCTGAAAATCTCCCAACTATTTCTCACAATATGAGATCGCAGAACAAAAGAGAAATAAACAAGATTTAGCAGATATTCGAAATCACTCTTTCCATTCCAAACAAATCAGAGGCTTGTTCTATGCTGAACAGTGTCACTTTGAAAACAGCAGGATGCAGGCTGCAGTCAGCATGTGGCATGCCGACTCTCCACCCTAGAAAACCCAGTACAGCCACTGTGGAGAAAGACTGACCTTGACAAGGTCCACACAACAGAAGAGCTTGCTTCACCAACTTCAGTTTCACATGAGAACAACAAAGCCACTCTTGATTCATTCTGAGAAGCAACAGATTGGAAAGATACAGCACTGTGGAGTTTTAGCAAATGAAAATTACAATTAATGTAATACATACATGTAAAGGTTCCTTCTTCTTGCGGCAAGTTAGATTTAAGCCCTTTTGAGACACTTAAGATACCATTTGGATATTAATTTAAGACCAATTTTACAATGACCATAAACAATTATTTAGGTTTTGTTGTTTTTTTAAATAGATGTTGCCAATTATTTTGAGATTTTTCAATGCAACATCAGAAAGAAGGGATTCATAAAATCTTATTTGCAGTGTCTTACCATCTTTAAGATTTTTTGCAACTGCAACCCTGTAGCCGATTGTGTCCACTCTAGACATTGCTTGTTGAGAGGCACGTTGCACAGCACAGATCAGGTTCTCCTGCTAACAGACACTGTATTATGTATTATTACTGTATTATGTATTATGAATTATGAAGGTGAATGTATTTTTAACTAAAACACATCTACAATTCTTTGATCCATGTCATTCATAATTTGACTTTCAACCATATTAAATTTGTCTATAGGCTACAGCACAACAAAGTAGAAAATAACTATAAAAAAAACCAAAAAAAAAAAAAAAACATTTATCCTACTTACTTTTTTTCAAGGCACAAATATCAAGAACAAATGAACAAATAAACAAAAACTGTACATCTACAGAATCAGGAAGGCATTACGTTCTGCTTCTGAAGCACTCTCTATAATGTAATGCCGAAACAAGTGAAGTTGCGCCTGGTGGAATTCTCCAGGCTCCTTCACAGTCGAGATGCAGTGAAGATAACCAAAATGCCTTGCAGAGATTGTACTAAAAATAATCACTGGTTGCAGCCCTAATTGCAACAATTAGCAATTAGCTCCATGTCCAACACTCAACATCTGATTTTTAAATGTCACAAGACCATAGAACCAGCACTGCAGATCAATGTGGTCAGAGCAGAAATCGTCAAACGCATACTTCCAACATCATTTACTTCCCTCTCACCCTGTGCTTTAGCAAACACGTTGCCTCCACAACACTCAGTTCAGATAATTGAACAGGGGACAGCGAGCAGGTTGAAAGAAAAGATTATATATAATGAGGGAAGAGTCTGTCTGCACAATTACAGCTTTAATTAAAGCCAGGGAGGATGCCGGAGGCAGCAAGGCTGCTGGCCAATAAATGTAAAGGTTATCTTCCTGACGGACAAGCAGGAACGTAAAATAATCACAGCTTTGGACAATTGTGACAAGCATATAGCTGCTGTGGCCAGTACGTGTCTGTACATGATCAGATGTCATGTTAAAAAACCCTCTATGACACAGCTGGTGAAGTTACGATGATGAGTTGTTAGGAGTGTTGGGATTTGTATGAGTGTCCTTTCCAAATACCCAATCCTCCGAATGTTCAAAGGTCGCCTCAATATTGCAGAATATTAACTTACTTTAATCGTCAACATAGCTCAAGATATTGACCTTGGCGTCCAAAGTAAACCTATTGTCAGACATCTCTAGCCAAATGAAGACTGTAATTTGCTCCACATAGCATTTAACCCTTTGAAACCTCAGCAGGGGAGAAGACAATGAGCAGCTTAACAAGACATGGCACAAAAATTGGAGAAAAGAAATTAGTCAAAAGTTGCAAGAAAAAACACTCAAAACACACATTTCTTGCAATTTGTGGGACATTTCTTGATAAATTGCTCACTGCTTTTTCCCCCGAGGAAATCAAACCAATTTGCTCAGGTTCTAAAGGGTTAAACAGCTCTTTAAAGGCATCTAAACACAGCTCAAGAAAACTGATCAACTGTCAATCTAAATTTCAAAGGGTTCAATAAAGCCTATTAACCGTTTTGCAAACCGATAAGTGGCAAGATGGGAAACAGCTTGTTTTATACACTTGTGCAGAAATGATCACTATCATTTCCAGTATTTCAGACTGAACACGCTCACTTTGACTATTTGCTCCTTCAAATTGGACCCATCATAACAAGCATAACTTCAAAAGGAATCCCATCAGCCCTAGTAATATGTCTGTGGTAAATATCTGAAAATATTTAATGATGACATTCCTGCTCTAACTTGGATAGATAAAAGCTTTATCAGCGATGTACTGTAGAAGTCTTTCATTTCACACACCGCTCCCACTTTCTCTTTAGTTGTATTTTTTACTTATTTTGCACCAAGGTTGAATTACTTACGTAATGTTTTTGCAAAAAATTTGAACATACTGCCCGACTTTCAGGCAGTTTATAATGTAAGACCAGAGACACCTGGTCCATTTCTTTTTCAATTATTTCAGCAATTGTGTTAATATTTTTGTAGGTGCAATATTTGATTTAGAAATAACAAAAATTGTCAAATTCACATAAAGTGTATGCATACTGGAATGTTCAGATTCATTTCATAATTTAGATGCTATATTTGATGATATTTATAATTTATAACCTAGCAAAAACTAAACATAAACTAATATCTTTGTTAAGCTCATAATACTCAAGGATGTTGATTTAACTCTTCTGTCACTTCTGAGCTCAACCAAACATCATCAGTACAGCCTCAAAACTGGGTTGAATTAAAACCTCTCAGGCACAATGTCAAAAACAAAAGATAAGTGACTTAGCGAAAGGCTGCTGTGTTGGGTAACACAATGAAAGATCCAGGAATTGACCGTTCTGTGGGTTTATGCAAAAATCTAGTGGGCTGCTTTAGCCATAGTGGGAGGCAGCGGTGGGAGCTTGCCAAGACCTCAAAGGAGCTCAAGCCACCGGAACACAAGCTTAAAACTGAGTGCCCAAGCAAGATGTGGATCAAAACCATGGATCAAGCCATGGTGCTGAAAACTGAACAGTAAACTGCTAATTCATGTTCTCTCCTCTGATCTAAAGACTCGACACTTCAGTGCTACATGGCACGATATTGACATCCTGGAGGAAATCAACAAGACACTCAGCGCACCGACTGATCTCACTGATGCCCTCTCAGGAGAGCGGTATGTTAAAATCTTTCCTGTGAAGACAATCCTCTGAAGCCTGTTCTCCACTTCTTCCAAACATTAATCATGGTTGCAAAGGAAGATGACTTAGATCTCCAATGATACAGCAAAACTTAAGGCAATTAGCTCCTAAAAAGGACTACTTTCAAGTTTTGTTTTTTGGTTCAATTTGGTATTCAGTGGCATTTTGAGAAGTAGCCTATATACCAAACTCTCTGTCAGTCACGTATACTTTGCTAAAATGGGCCCACACTTCAAAGCCTCTCAACTAGGGATGTCAGTGGTTAACCATTAATCAATTAACTGCTGAGTATATATTAGACTGGTTACACATGTTGGTCTACAGGTTAATTTTGTTACACTTTCGTGCACTGTGCACCAACCAGGTCTGGTAGGAATCATTGTGATGTTGGTTGATGTAGTTAAGTGAAATACGATCAGACGTAAACACGTATCTGCGTATCAAGCGTCTGTACTGCTGGAGTTGAGATGGAGTCCTTCCGCAACGCAGCGGAGCCAGTGGAAATTCACACATAGACTACAGTGTAATCTATTTGCTCCATCTGCCGTGACAGATCGGAGCGAGACCGCACAGGGATCAGGTGGAAATTAGGGGTAACTGTCTGTCATCAAAGCCAACAGAAGATAAAATATATAAGGCAGAACAATCACAACATAAAACATTAAAATTTCACTTCCTCTAAATGAATATCACTTTATAATGTAGCGCTATGCTAACTGAGACAATGGAGCACCAGTCAAAAAGGAAAGGCCTTTTGTATTTCATGTCTTTTTTCTAAAAAATTAACTGGTTATTTACTGGTTAATGGGTGTCTGCCTATCAAAAGCAAAATAAACTGAAACTGACATCTCTCTTCAGCTTAACAATCCACCATGACTATTCCACAGAGTGTGAGAAGCACAACATAATCACACAACACTTATGAAAACATTGTTATTTGCAGATATCCAGACACAGAGAGAATACATACAAGTATTTATGTGTATAAAATTAAAAATTCCTATTTGCTTAAAGGATCCAAGTGAATGACAAACAAGAACTAATGTCAGTACCGACTAGCCAGGAGCTCATTATTATTTCGATTCTGTCCAATTAGGAACTGCTGCAAATTTAAGGTAAGAGTGGTAGGATTAGCTGGGTAATGTTAAACAGTCTTAGAAAGGGTAAAGATTGGAACACATCTTCTCCTGACCTTTTGTCATGTCTACACAGGTTCCCAAATGAATTCCTATTTGTTTGTTTGGTTGTGTTCGTTGTCAATGGAAATAAGCCCATGAATATTCAGCTAAGGACAGGTGGTGAGCCACAGGCCAATCAAATATCAAATCCCTTGTGAGTATTCTCACAAAGTGTCGGTCATTTCATGCTCAAGTGTGGTAAACCATTTCACGCGTAATCACAGAGGAGGATAGTACAGGATTGATGTGTGTCTGTGGGCATATGTGTCCAAGTGAGCAAAGCAAAGCACTCAGACCAACCACAGCACCAGCTATTCACTCTCAAGCTCCAATCACTCACAGAACCATTAATGACTGTGATGATGAGTGATTACAGAAAGACATCACATGTAACATGCTTGACAAGATGAGAAAAAGAAAGGAACGCAGGCCGAAAGTGGAGAAGGCCACCATACACAATCCGCATTGATGCACCACTCAATAATCTCCCCCTACCAACTCAATACATGTGCTTAAGTTGCAAACAGCCTTAAAAGCTCCGTCTTAAATCTTTACGACAGGTGCCCTCATAAACTTCACTACAAATACATTTCTCTGGGGAGGCTCGCCGGCGGCTCGGACACAGCCTTTATTAAGAGGCGCCTGTACCCATGAACATGAAAGAAGAAAGAGGTGAGAAAGTACCACTCCAACTTCAATTTTCATGAAATGAGTTTTCCACTATCCTTCGCTGGACATCATTATGATATGTGGGCTTCCCCTGGGTTGGATGGGTGGGGGGGCACTGTACCCTACTTCTACACTTCCATCCTGTCTCATGGTTTCACTTCCAACTTGTCAAATATTAACACTTGGTCAGTGGCCCTTGGCATAAGACACCGGAGCACAGAGACAGTTTCAGCGGCGGTATGATGCACACTGATGTATGACTTCACATTATGTTAGCAACAACCGTTTGTATTTTAAGCCAAACCATAATGTTCTTTTACAATATTGGATTTTTTGCTGATATCCAATATGCTGCTATATAACAACTTCTGGCCGATCACCGATTCTGATATCTATATATCCACATCATATTATGCATACTTTTGTTGTGATGGCCCACCAGCATATGGAGACACAGAATACATTGCTTTTCAGTGTATGTAATATTAATTCATTGTGCAGTGCAGTTTGAGTTTAAGTTTATTTATTCATGCTCACACTTAAAAACTGAATAAAAGCAGACTTTCCAGCATGGAAGGTGGACTATTGCATGCAGTGATCCTGTAAGCTATTAGCACTTACCAAATCATTCCGGTTTCCTTGACCAGTTTACAGTTTACAACAACAAAAAAACAAAGCATTTGAATTTTGATTTGCACGATCGATTACCATGGCGATGATTGAAGCTTTAAAGCATTCGGCTCAGCCTTAATGATGATTAAGAAGTCTGTTTAAAAAGAGAAGTCAAATCAAATCAAGAAACAATTTATTTAAATATTCACAAAAGTAGTTAGTTAAATGCAAAAATGGCTATGGTAAGCTTTTATAACAAATAAATCACAATGCAGCATTTCAAATTAGATCTCAGTAACATGTTTTTGTTATCCTTGTTTTCCGTGGAAAATGTTTTAAGAATTGCATGTTTGTTCAAGAACATGTAAAGCCACTGAAACTGAATTTACAGAGGACATGGACTCGCGGTCCGAGCTATCAGTTGCTCAAATGGCCAAAACATCTATCAGTTTCAAAAACTCTTAGCGGTCAGCTTTAACAAACCCATACAAATCCATATGATTTGGCACATAGAGGAGACATTATGTAAATAAGTTGATCATTACATGGTTGGTCTCCACAGCTTGTAGTACACTGAGTAGATGCGACCTCGAGTCACCTTTGTTTGCCCCCTGCCAGCAATCTGCAAGTATGAGGGAAGAGTCCGGCCAAGCGTGTCGCAGAGTCAGGGCTAATGCCATCCACCCGCACATAAATAAACTCATTAATAAAGTGGCTTCCACGCTGTCTCACATTCCATCAAAATGCAAAGTGCTGATTCGGATGTACCCTCGAGGGCGCGTTCCATATTCCACTTAATTATTGCCTCAGAGTTTAGTGCCCTCTCTTTTTCCCAATTCTTCCCCCCTTGCTCTGTCTTTCCATCCCCACCCTCTAGATAACACATTCACCCTGACCTATTTTTTTCAGTCTCCCCCTGCCCTCTCATTTATTCATTAAAACAATAACAGTGAGAAAGAGATATTGTAATAGGTCGACAAGGGACTTTTTTTTTTCTCTGTCAAGACTGTACGATGACAGTACACAGAGTAAGGTGACAGGTGTCCCTGTGCTGCAATACAAATCACTCCATAATCTTGTAATCCCTCACCAAAAGATGACAAGGTTAGGCAATCGGGAGGCCTTACAGTCCACCAGGTCATTACTATTTTACTTACAATTCCAAATAAACCCAAGTTGGCATTAACTAACAGATATCTGTGGCCTGTTATGACATCATTATTAATTATTGTATTTCTTTCATCCTTGTCACTCTTCCCATCCTGTTAAATGTCATATTCACTGATTTAAGGTCCCCAAACATTGCCAAACAAAAATTCCAAAACTTTTCCATGACCTTTCAAGGACTCAAAATATATTTTTTCTTGCTTGCTATTTCACTTGCCAATGTTTTTCAATCATGTAAAATTGATACTCTATTCAAACATCATTTCATCAATTCACATGATGTGCTCAAGGACTTTCAGAAATTTGAAAATTCAACAATAATATCTGTTTTAACAGATTCTGGCTTTGATAGATGGTGTACTTTTGGCATTTTTGTTTAAAGAAAACAGACCCTTTAAAAATAGAAGGACAAATTAAAATTGCCCAAAGTGTACATTTTCTATGAAAATTGCACAAAAAAAATCCCTCAATTTTTTTTAAAAGAAAACTACTGCCAGTTTTTTTTTAAAAGAAAACATGCCTTGTTTTCCATTAAAAAAATGCAGTAAATTAATCCAAAATAAAGCCATTTAAAGTTGTATGCCCTTCCCCTAAAACCAATTGTGCTTAAAAAATTGTTTGACATGGGCACACTTGAAAGAAGTAATGGATTGCTGGTAAAAAATGAAGAAACGTACATCCTGAACAAATAAACAAAAATATATCACAACAAAAACATTGTCACACACAGATGCATATTAGAGCTATATTAGCTCAGCTCTTAAAAATAAACTCACCATTATGATACATTAATGTTATTTAATTATAATTGAATAATTTAATATAATTATACACAAATCCATGATTTTCCCAAAACCTTCAATGATTTGTACTATTTCCATGACTTTTCCAGGCCTAGAAAATGTGATTTTGAAATTACATGACTTTTCCAGGTTTTCCCTGACCATGGGGACCCTGCTGATTAAATGCTCCATGCAATTAAATCCCAATGCAGTTTATCATGTTCATCAAGCAGCAGGGGAACAATGATTGAACCTTACTTTCTACAATCACAAGCAAGGAAAAACAGAGAGGCAGCAATGAACAGAAAGTGAGACGTGGCTTGAAGAGATGTCTGGCGAAACAAGTGTTTTATTATTTAGAGGAAGGGGAGCAGAAAGAGAAGTGGAGGCTAGGGTGGAAAGGGTTTGTCTGATGTCCAGACTCCCTCTGCTTCACCACTATTCCAGCTTCACTTTACAAAATATCCCCACCCTTCTCATTCCTTTTTCTTTGTTAGCCCGTAATAAGGCAAAGAGCAGAAAACTTGAGTGTTAAAAAAACAAACTTCTTTCTTGCAGTTCTTGTCCTGCCAATAAGGATGCCTTCCAGATGGACTTGGCAAAGACAAGGGTCACTTGGATTTGGTTGACGGATCTTAATGCAATGCCACATCACAAAAACAAAACACTAATTCGTCACCTAACTGTTAGCACATGTGGGTGCGCACACAAAGTGCTACAAGCTACTCTTCCCTTCTTAAGATCAATGTTAGCACAAAGACAAGAAAGAGAGATGAGGAGAGGCAAGCTGCTTTTTAGAATGAAACATTCCTCTAATGAGTTAACATTGTTACCAAGCAAGTGCTAACGAGACGGCATCAATCAAATACTAACTGAAAAACAATTATGTTAGAGCTCAGCGTCATACCAAGCGATGGATATAACAGATCTTCAAACATAGCTTTTTAAGGGCCTTGTTCATGTTTTCTTTCAAAAAAATCTTCTGGGAAGCTTTACACAGTTATCATCAGTGATCAACTCAACAACTATTGTGCATGTATCAGGTTCAACAAGTTTTTATGAGACTGAAATCCCATCACTAGGTAAACAAGAAAGCACAGCACTATCACAAATATGATAGCTATCAATGTCAAAATCACATCAGCTATTGAGAGCTCAGATATGTATGACACACTTGTCAGCCCTCTGGCTTTGCCATGGCCTGTAGGATTCTGCCTTCTGTGTCTTTCTGTTAGGATTATCTTTATTTGACACCATACAACACCATATGTTCACACATCCACTCACAAACACCACCGATCTACCATTTACACACATTTAGTTAAGCATAATTTTGTTAATATAATTTTTTGAGGGCTGATTCCAATTACTAGTAATCAAGGAGCCCCATAATCAATATTTGGAACCAACATATACTTTGAGTAAAAATCACAATCTAAGTGTCAGAACTTAAAATAACACAAATTCCAACACAGCTTTTAAAATACTTATTACTTCTTTTTTTTCTTTTTTTTTTTTACCTCAGTCAGATAGTGCTGTGGCCACATACTGAAAGTATGTCAAGGCCAAGAGTCAGTTTCCCTTAAATTTGAATGAAGGCTCACTTGTGTTTCACCACAATAGTGAAAAATGAAGTCTGATGATATGCATCAATCCTAATTCAGATTCCTGTAAATGTATATTCAGTCCACGTAAACCCTGGCTGATTGCCTGAGCGTTTCTAATCAGCCTTGTGTAACAGAACTGCCAGAAGATGACTTAATAGTATTCATATACGCTTTCAGCAAGCCCAAACCATATGTTGTTTAAAACTTGGATCTGTGAATAGAATTTGATTTAACTGTTTGGTTCAATAAAGCATCAGTAGAGAAGCTAAAAATATCAAACACACACACACAGAAAAACAACACATCTCATGCCAAGCATCCACCCACCTGCCCACCCATATACATGCAAAACATGCCATTTATGCCACACACAAACACTTCACAGCATGACTGTGTTTGTGCCAAACACAGTACTGTGCTGAACGTGTGTTAAAACAGATAATACAGGAGAGGAACAGAAGCCAGAGCCAGCAGCTGTTCTCGACTCCATGCCTGGGGGCTGATAAGGGGAGTCTCTGAGACCTGTGACCCCAGATGCGCTGTCTCATTCTGGGCAGAGAGAGCATTTGAGGGTTAGCCTCTCCGGTCATGAATTATTCCACGTCCATGCCTCCCTGAGTACCTGTAGTCGGCTCTGCGGAGACAGAGTCAAGGGGCTTTGACTGACAAAGCCTTTGATCCCACAACAGCCACGCACTCTATGATCAGCGTCTCTCCGAAGGAGGGAAGACCAGAGCTCTCCTGACACTCTCTCCCAGTGAGCTCCCTCACTTTTACTCCCTCCATGGCTCTCTCTCTAACTTTTTCTCACTCTTTGTCTGAACTCTGAACTCTATTCATCCGTGTTTCCTCTTGTTTTTCAGTGTGCCACCTCACTACACTAGCTTTGTCTTGAATTGTCTGAACAGAGATCTTGGGAATAAGAACTCAGATGCAACTACCAAACTGTGGTCTAGACGTAAATTATCTTCATAAGCTTTAATTAACAGAAGGACCGTACCAGACTTAAGAGATTAAAACTGAGTAAATAGTGCTCAAATCTGTATCCATATCTGGACATCATGCTCGGTACTTCTGCTACTGATGTTCCTGAATGCATCAACAGCCCTACCCTTTATAAATGAGGCCCACCACAAAGCCTCATTTCTTTGGTTCTCCCTAGGCATGTGTGATATATCAGGCCGATAAAGAATCAGCTGATTAGATTTGGGCAGTAACTGCTTTTTACAGGACTTCATACTTTCATGAAATTTCACTGGGGTATGCAGTATTTGACAGCATAAGTGTGCACGGAATCTCATCGATTTTTTCTGCATGATGGTTTTCAGCAAAAACAGAGAGTGGAAATGGTCTTTTGATAATTATATTGACTCTATACCATGTTTTACTACAGGCACTCTCGATACATGTTAGCCTTTCTAACCCTCATGTGAGCATAAACTACAGGTTATGCATTATTTAAAATGCAAAAATATGAAATAATTAGTTATCTTATTGGTACTGGCCATAAGAAGCAGGTGTCATCAGTTATCAGCAACAAAAAATCCATACTATGCATACCCAGTCCTCCGTGGTATATCCATTTAACCAAGTCTTATATAAATCAAACATTTATCAGTCTCTGATCTGCTGCTGCCTACCTATTCAGACAGATTTCCATTGACATGTTCCTGTTTTGTTATCAAAAGTGCCTTGATACAGAGCCCAGCCGCCTGGTCCTAGCAGTTGACACTGAGCTACATGCGAAGCCATCTGCAGTAAAGGTATACAAAAGTTAAGTTTGTTTGCTGTCCAAATGGTATTTACTGGTGCAGGAGCGACAGATTTTGTATCAAGGATATTTTGAGGAGTCAAGATGAAGTGGTTGCACTGTCCTGGACCACCAGAATAGCCCTAAAAAATGACCTGGTCAAGGAACATTAACTTCAGTATTGTGAACTCCACAAAGATTACGCTAGAGGGACTTGTATTTATTTTTATACTGATCTGCAGGCGTGACACATGTCCGGAAGACTTCATAAAAGAACTTTTGCACCTGATCTTTTTCAAACTTATACAACACTGCAAATACCAAGTCCAAATCCGATTTTTACATGATGCAAATTTACAGACTACCAAAGTATGCCTATAATAAAATTAGTGAAACCACATTGGATATGTATGACACATTAATTTCTAGCCAAAAAGAAAAAATATAGCCTGTATCACAGCTTTGCTTAAACTGTCTCCCTATAGTGGTAGAAGGCAGTGTGGATTTGTTGTGACAGGAAATTTGGACAGGATTTGGACAGCCTCTCTCCATCAAAAGCATAAATATACCGCATAAAATATTATACATGACAAACATCAAACACAGCCAACAGCAGCACATTAGAGCTGAAGTACATGTGCAAAATACGGATGAAATACAGGCATAGTGACCCTCTTTTGACCCAAAGTGACCCTCCCCAATTCCCTCCGTCAGTGTGGGCATCATTAACTGAGTCCACTGTTACTCACTGTGTTAAAAAAAGGTTCCAGGTTTGTTTTTTGGGGGGTTTTATTTTGCTTTTTTTTTACAGAGTGCAATAAACAAAGGATCGGGAATGGATTCGAATTTACTAAATATAGCTGGTACATCCCTTGTGACTAGTGTATATCTTCTGTATGTATGCAAATGAGTATCCATTATGTTTACGGTGTGAATGCCTGCAAATACACTTGACACATTTCCACATATTATCTGCAATATTCTCTCGGTACAAAAGTTGGCGCACATGGCGGTGCAGGAAACAGTTCACAGGTAACTCCTTGGGGAGGAGGTGGAGAAACGGAGCACTTGGCAGAAGATGGCGTGTGGGCGCAGTTGGCCAGTATCTGAGTGGCAGAATCATACTATCAGCTCACAGCCCTTGGTTTTTGCCTGTTCTTCACTTGCATGTTAGCCCTTATTGCTGAGGGGGGCTCTGTCACAACCCCAGCTGCACGGCACAATAGCAGGCAACAGGACAGAGCTAGAGGGGTCTGCTTAAGCTGCTGAAATGGGAATATTGCCAAACACAAGGACAAAAAGGCGATGGGTGAGTGTGTGGGCATATGCTGCCATTTTAGCACATTTATCTGGTGCACACAAACTCGAAATGTACACAGAAAGAAAAAATCATGTTAAACTAAATGTGTATGAGAAGACACAATGCATCTCCTTTTGCTCCTCCCTCAGAGGCCTCTGCTATATGCTCTGTTCAACTTTGCATATGTGCAGCAGGCTTTATCACGCTCCTCATGAGCACCACAATCCTCGGCTAATCTCATCTGTGAATCAATGGGATTCTTTCATCGCGAGCACGAGTCCACGGCACGCCAATGGTTACACAACCATGCAACATTTTAGAGCATCCTTCATCCCACCAGGGATGACATGAGGACCGCTTCCAAGACAACGCCAGCAATACTCAACACACAAGTCTGAAAATATATTAGGACCATGAGAGAAGCTCATGTATTAATAATAAATGATGACATACTGTAGTGCAATTTGGTGTGGGACTCATGGGATTTTGCATGATGCAATTTAGGGATGCTTGTGCAATAAAAGGGAAATAATAAACTGACATTCTTAAAAAATATCAGAAAAAATTCAACTGCACACTGTCTTTACTTAAAAAATATAGTTATGTTTGAGCTTGAGGACTACTGTCATTTATGCAATCCATTTCAGTGCAGTACAAGTTTAGGGTCAGCTGGTCCATATGCATTTCATCACACCTAAAACATGAATGATTGGGCATTTCAGAAAAAAAAAAAAATGATTTAGATGTATTTTAAGTCCTTTAAAAAGTGTACCTGGAAAATGTCTCATGATTTTCTTTCAAGGTGAGTACTATACTGCTGATTAACCCTTCTAAGCTACTAAAGAAAGGCAATGAGCAACAAAAGCAGAAATGACCCAAAAAAAGCAAAGCATTTGTAAAAAAAAAAAAAAAAAAAAAACAGTGCAAGAAATTTACCTGAAAATTAATTAAAAAAGGCCATAACATAATTTTAAAAATGTAGTTATGATGATTAGAAATATAGTCCCCCCACCCCCCCACCCATATATTTTCCCCTTAAAAACTGTTTTATAATTCTACTAATTTCTTCCAATTTGTGAATAATTTATTACTAAGGTGCTTATTGCCCTTTCCCCAATGTTTATGGAAAAAAACTGCACCAATTTGGTCAAGGTTCAAAAGGTTATATACTTGTAAAAGGCGTCTGAAAGAAGCACGAGAAAAGTGATGTCATTCCAGATTTCAAACGGTTTAGGGACAGGCACAACCAATGTGCTTGTAGAGTAACAACAGCGGTAATCTGGCCAATGTCAGCATATAACCAAAAAAGGTAAAGGTCACTTTATGGGATGAAAGTTTTTCAGTTAATTCAGTCAAACAGCGATACTGCACTACAAGAGTTTGGAAAGCATCCCAAAAAGTAAATGCAAAGAATTGTTACAAGGGAGGTGCATTCATATTTCTAAAGTGTATACTTGCAGTAAAAGGGACATTGTCCCCACTACTGTCACTGTAAAGCCTCTTATCAAAGAAGTCATTAATATACATTTCCTCATTATGCTAATAGGTCCCCTATGGTTCCCTCAAGGGCCCTGGTGGAGCATGACTGTGGGAAGCCCATTATCACCACCATACATTATATCCCAAAAAAGCTTGAATGTGCCAAAGCTTAATGATGGCCACAGGACTACATGACACTGCAGATATGACCTTTATGTAGAGTCAGACCTTACGGCTACCTCCTATTTTTTCCTCCACAAAGGAGCCTGTGTGTGGCTAGTAATTAAAATCTGCATGGTTCCTGACTAATCAAGAATACATAAATACGGTCACCTACTTAGCCTTGTTGCAACTCTATGACACTATGTTTACGTGCATCTAACTATTTGAAATATTGACACCTTTTCTAATAATGTCCTGCCCACTGTTGGGTCTGCACTTCAGCATGGCAAATATGTGAAAACAAAGGGTCTAACTCTATCTCCAGCCTATGTGGGTTTAGATGATTTCATACAAGCAAGTCTTTCAGCTGTGCATTTCGTTTTCTTTGTTTGCATCTCTTTAACTCACAAAGCCTTTTATAGTTGTCTCTCCTTTATGTGCTGTTGTTGCTATAGATAGAATCATGATGGAGTTCTAATCAGCAAAGCTTTAAGAAGAAGTTCAGATCACTGGCATTAGCTTATGACACAGACATCACACAGGCCCTCCAGTGTGGGTAATTTGTTTGTGACTATTGTTTATTTCAGCATGGCCAAAACCTCTCCCTAACTGTAAACAGAGATTAGAATTACCAAATTTAATTTATTTTTAAACCTCTGTGCTGGTTCTCACTGGTATACCGCAAGCAGTGTTTTTATTGTTACTAAACCACAAACAGATCGTTTCTATGAGCCGACCACTACCACCAGAGTCCATCCAGATCCATCTCGAGCCCTTTTTAGTGGTCTACAGAGATTTTTCCAATAGGCAGACAGAGGCTTTATGAGTCTTTTTCTTCTTTGCCAAACTTTTAGATAAACAGTGTTTCTGTGCACTTTTCACTTCTAGTACACTAGACACTAACCTTCTTAAAATCAGACTATAAAATCAGACTATGCCCAGAGTATGCTCTTCACTCCAAAAGTGATGTGAAATTAATAACCAAATGGTATAAATATTCCAACAGCGCTTCTTATGAACAGTCCAGCTCCAAAACCCAAAAATCAGCAGATGTTTTTAGCGTTGCAGGCTGCTACAAATAAATATACTCTATGC
Source organism: Plectropomus leopardus (assembly GCF_026936395.1). Taxonomy (NCBI): domain Eukaryota; kingdom Metazoa; phylum Chordata; class Actinopteri; order Perciformes; family Serranidae; genus Plectropomus; species Plectropomus leopardus. The sequence continues at coordinate 5,092,903 of NC_142198.1, read as the reverse complement.
AAAAAGGAGGGAAGTGTACTGAAATGTTGACTTACGTTATAAACTAGCATCAAATGTAATTCCATAAGCCCATGCCATACATGGTGATAAAAAAAATTAACTGATATCTGATGACAACAAAAAAAAGCTCAAGTTAACGATGATAATAATAATCTCTTCATCATATTGTACTTTTTTTTAATGTTACAATTAACGTCAAGGTTGATACACTGACAGCATCAAGCACCTCCTCATATTTTCATCCGGACTAAAGACTTGCCACACATGAGCTGGAAATGATGGGCTCAATTTTGCAGATGAGGAAGGGTCAATTACAGAGTAATGCAGCGTCCCACTGGAGTTATTATGTTTATATTGCCAGTGATAAGTCAGGGATGATGCTGTCTTGTTTTTATGACTCCACACCCAGCATCAGCAAAGCAGTAGTAAAACTTGCCCTTCATTCTGAGTGTGCATGCGTGTGTTTCTGCCCCGGGGGAAAACGGACAAAAACACAAGAAGATGGGTGCTCTAAACGCAGCAAAGAAACAACATGAATTATTAACTTGCTTTAAGTTTAGTGAATATAACATGTGCATGCATATGTGTGCTCATAGATAGAGGAGCATCTGAAAAATGTCTGCCTTTTGCGTTCGTTTGTGAGTCTCTACTATTAGCAGTAAGTGAAGCAGCTCCGTCAAAGAAAAAGAAAAAGTGAGATTTTGAGACAGTTAATGAAGCAGAGACAGAGGAGAAAAAAGGGTGGGGGTAGAAAATGAGGCAGAGATAGACAGAGCACAGGTTGGTGTGCTGATCCGATGTGTCTGTGGCCCCCTGAGAGAGCTAAGCCAATTAGCTAATAAAGAGAAAGTGGATGAAAACAAGGCAGAGGTGGCCTAATCAGGTTGGCCTTAGGTGTGAAGGCTTAAGTAGTAGCGGCTGGAGATCCCGAAATGTGTAAGACAAGGACCTTGCTCGCAGTCGGTCGCCCTCAACACTTCTTCCCTGAAACCGACACCCGTATGGTGTAACAAAGTCTCTGCTTTGTGAAACCCAAAGGAACCTCTGTTTTAATTATTGCAGTGTTCTGTAATAGTCAATTCCCACTTTTCCATTTTCTCATTTCACCAGCGGAGCAGATAGGGTAATAGAAATGAGGCCACAGCGATGGGAATGGAAAGTAGCCTTAAAACATGTGCTGAGACAGAGATGGTAGGACAGACCTCACTAAACACTTCTTTATACTTCACTGGCTTCATGCTCACATGGACTCCCTTCAACTGAAATTTCAGATTTATCCATTTATCCATTATCTGACATCATGATGATGGGATCTAGTACAGATGGCCCTATAGATTTTAGTGTGATCATAAAGCACAAGAGATGTATCTGGGATTAAAATGCATTTCTGTGTTGCACTAAATTATGTTGCACCTGATAGGGCTGCCTTACTGGCCAAAGAGACTGCTATCATGAACCAATTATATTCAAACAGAGATGTCAGCCGATAAGGAAGAGGCCATTACGACTCGGCATAATTGATTTTACCATGGACTCTTTTTTTCTCGTGTCATTTTGAGTATGAAAAAATAAATAATTGCTCACCATGTCACGTTGAATTGAAAACAGTACCTTGGCTCTGGCAGGGAAAGCATAGTATGGCAGGGAAAAAAAAAAAACAAAAAACAAATCTGCCTTTGTCACGACAGCTGTGCACAGGCTGTGCGTGTGATTCATGTGCGCTTGTGTGCGCTTGTGTGTGCTTTGTGCGGTCATCTGGAGAGAAAGGTGAGGCGACACAGACAACACCTGTCAGGGCTGGTGTGAGGTGGCCAACTGACAGGTTCACAGCCTGTAAAAGATGTAGAGAAACTGCAGGGCACGCTGCCAACAGAGACAGATAGACACTTGGGCTGTTGAAGAAATTCATACTAATCTAATGCTGAACTTACTGTTTGAATGTGGATATTTTTTTTTGTATATTTATTGTATATTTATATTTATTGTATATAGCAATGTCCAACTATCACATTACAATGGACACTCTATCCACAGTGAACAGACCCTTTTCACAGCAGACATTTTGACATGTCATTAATGTTATTAAATACATCTGTGCTTTTTCTTCTGACAAGTTAGAATGTCTGCAGTGAAAAGGTCTAACCCCTAAGTATGCACCGCTGTCACATCATGTATACAAGCCACGTGGCTATCAGTTGTGCACTGTCAGGTGAACCTGAGATGCAGATATGTTAGTAGGCTACTTTTACTTTAATTACACATTTTTTTTTATGATATTTACTTGAAATGACATACAATGTTTAGCTTGGGAGGGCCTCTTCAGCTCACTGTAAATTCTCTGCTACCTACCAATCTCCTCCAGTTAACTGTCACGTTAGTTAGGTTTTTGTAAAGTTGTAATTGTACAGGCCTGGTGGACAGCAAGGCCAACAAGAAGCCCTGCTAAGCGAAAAAAAACTTTTTGATGCCAATCTAATGGGGAATATCTTCTAATTCAGAAATGAATTATTTGCTTTTGTGGAGCAGCAGTCTTTGCTGCATTTTGTTGCACTAGTTTCTCTCCTCCACACATTTTACCAAGATGAGACCTCCTAACATTACTTAGATTACATGGTGAACTGATGAAAGCATGCAAGAGTCGAGTGGTCAAAAACTATCATGCCATGTCAGTCGTGGACCCAACTGCATACAAAGCCTAATTTTTGTTGCTTGAGTATAACTGTCTTCTCTATTTAAACTCTGTAAGGTAACATGGATGTACTACAGTCAGGCTAACATTACAAGCTCATGTTAGCTACATCTTTGACCTACCAGCTCAACTGTTACCACAGGTCTGGTGAAACAGCTTTAAAAATACATGTTGTGGCTAAAAACACAGAGAAGTTGTCACAGCTCATTGGAAATGCATCCAGCTCGAAGCATGTTTAAAACAATGCTTTAACATTTATGACTGACATTTAATCGACATTTGCCATTTGTCAGTCACTTTGTTTTTGTTTTTTCTCATCTTTGTGTCCTATGATTTTCAGGCCCTCATTTTTTCCCCAATTTGCCCAACTGGAAAAGCCGTAAACAGCGCAAATCACAGGCCTTTGTGCAGTGTTGGTAGTCTGCCTGCCCTCCATGTGGGACACCAATGTATGACATCATTTGCAAAGAAGCTATACAAATATTAAGAATAATAAGGAGTGAAGTTTGTATGGGATTATAGAGGAAGATTGACAGTGCTAATAGATGCCATGACAACTATATTTATCCAAGCTACAGACACGTGTGCAGTCAAAGATACATATAAAAATAGCTTCTATAATTGTTTAGATTTCGACATTTTAATACACATGAACATAAATCACCCTTTAGTATCTATACAGGCTGTTTCCCAGATAGACTGAAGTCTGCAATAAGAGTGTGAGTTGAGTGTCACTAATTCTTCCCTGCATGTATTAATATACTTCCAGAGAGAAAAGAGAATTAGATCTGGCACATACCCAAAGAAAAAGAGAGGTGCACGGCACTTTCAAGTCTTGGACAGGAGAAGGCACTCAGGGTTGTCAGGCAACACGATGTATATTTCAACAGGAGTAAAAAGAAAAAAAAAATTAAAGGGAAAATTTGGGCTTCTCTACTCAGAATCACATGCCACTGTGAAGAATTTGTCCCTGTGTGCCCCTTCAAAGTAGACTTTGAAAACCAGTCGAGACAACCCCTCCACGCTTGGAATCTGTGAATAATTTTGATTGGATGAAATACGGGACAGCAATAAAAAAAGAACTTCCAAATTTGACTGGGACAATGATTGATTTAGTGTAGTCACTGGGAAAGAGGCAACCTTTAAAAATTGACACGGGTGTGTCTGTGGCAGACGTTTCATGTATTATTTCAAGCGGGATGAAGGACTTCCATCAGCTGATGGAAATCAATTATTGAGGGGTTTTAAACATCTCATTTTCCTCTATCTTCTCCCTCCCATTCCTTCATCTGTCACACTCCTTGGGACAAGTGGCAGCGGAGTTTACTGAGGATGAATGAGTGCACTCACTTTTGACCACTTAGTTTACTTTTGACTTCAGTTAGATATAAAATCGGATTTTCATGAATACTTCACAAACTCTCTCTAAAATGCCAATAGGCTGTGTATGCATCTTTTGTGCCAGGTACTTCACAAAAGACCACACATTTAGGAATCAAAGGCCATTAGTAAAATGATATCCTGCATCTCCACACTTTAAAAGCACGCTTTGAGGGAGCCAAGTTGGATTCCCACCAAGGTCTTTAACAGGCAGCTTTAGGCCATCGATTTATGCTACTATGGTGCTTAGAGCAAGAACAGATGAAGAGCGTTTGGGTTATGCGTGTGTGTTAGGGCACTGCTTCTCTCCAGAAATTACAATTTATTGAGCATTGTCTGTATTTCAAAGAATAGTGGCACTTACATCACTGTCCCAGGTTTTAACACCCACAGTGACCCCTGAGTCTATCGCTGGCTGTTTGGAGCCAGCCAGGCAATAAACAATGTCTGGCATGGTCCAATCAGTTGCTAATGGCTGAAGCAGAAAGGTTAGCTTAAAACGCACCTCTGCGATATCTGTAACTTTGAAATTAGCCTGCATCTAATGGGCCATTTCTTATCTATTTGACAGTAGTGTCTTTGGTGTGTCAATGTCCTGTTGAAAAACACTCAGCGGCCACTTTAATAAAATCTAGTATAATCCAATACAACAGCTCTGTCACAACATCTATCTTTATAAAAGCTCATAATGTTCAGTTTTAGGTGATACTGTCAAAAGTGTGAAGATGATATTTTACGTTTATTATGGTCATAGTTAAAGGGCGCCCAGTAGCTCACCCTCTCTCTCCCTTTCCTGTCACCCTTCACCTGCACATCACTACCACAATATTGTGTTTTTAATAATCCGGCCCCCTGGGGTATGTAAATAGGACAGGCAAAAAATAACAAACACATCCAATTAGGGCTGGGTAATATGTCTTAAAAATAATGACAGGCTTTAATGTGGTACAGGATATATACTGTATCTCAACATTTTGAAATCCCCTTTACACTACTGTAGACTAGACTAAAACTGCAACTATTAAACGAAATACAGATACAATAAAGTTAAATAAAGCACCGTCATTATAAAGTTAAAGTGTTGTTACAATAAAATTAAATTAAGATTTGTTATAATGAATTTAAATAAATTTGTGTTTTATAAAAGTAATATAGAGTATTGTTATAATAAAGTTAAATTAAGTAATGTTACAATTAAAAGAGCCCAAGCAGAACCACTGGTGGTTTTATTTTGAAGCACTCGTCTCATCTCGGCTGAAAATGTTAGGTTTTTGCTGTGAAGTTGAAGCTTCTGGCCAACAGTAAGCTGTAAGCAGAAAGTTAAAATGTGTTCAGTTTGATTAGCAAACCAACCAACAGCTCTCCAGTTCACGTATCAATAGTATTTGCAAACTGCCCTAGTGCCTAATGGTTGCAAAATGTGACTAAATAGTGCAGTCTAGAGCCCTGAAGATACAGAAACTGATAATTGTCACTTTAAGTTAACTCATCACCGCAGTGCCATTAAACATGATGACTAATTCACTGGAAACAGCTTAATATATGTAGTCCAGTACAACACAAGCTAAGTTAGATAGCCTGGGTATACCTAATTAAGAGGCCACATGTTTGACCAATGTTACAGTGTTGCTTTTTCCTTCATTTCTCACCTCTCAGCAAGAGAAAAAACATGAACAGAAAACAAAATAGCCCTGTGTATTTCCAGCCACATTACTCCCCACATCCAAATATATTTGTCTCTTTTTCATTATAATTTAAGCAGAGCAGTGACAGTTCCCCAGCCTCACAACGTACAGTTTATCTCAGGAAAATGGAAACAAGTGCAAGATGCGAAGACATGCATGGCCAGAGTGTGTATTTCGCAGTGCAGGACTCACATCAAACTGTACAGAGTGCTACTATGCAGACAGGGTCCTATAGAGATCTTCACAGACAGATATACACTCACTGTCATAAATACAAAAAAACACATACATATAACCCTGCTTGCACACTTCATGCTTTAGTAGAATTATGCTATCTCCCCTTTATCACAGTTCTACTATTCAACAAAAGAGAAAGAACTCAATCAGTGCATATGACTGCCTGTTAATTATGTTCTCTTTTATGAGAAATTGATTTAAATATGCATTTTTTCTTTTGCAACCACAAGCCAAAAGTATTTATAACCCTGTCATTCTCAGTGCAGCTGCATTTTAAACTACCTTTTTGCCATTAAAGGTTACTGGAAAGAATGTAAAACATGCATTCCTCAAATCTCTATTCCTTCCTGTGAAGAAAGCCACAAGTAGAGTAAATAAACAAGGATATGTAGACCAGCGACACCTTCTCAGAATACTGCAACAGTTTTACAATCAGTCCAGTGGATACAAAGGGATCAAGTTGCTTTGCTCTTCCCCTGAGAGTTGCACTGTTCTTGTTTTTTGGAGTTTTTTATTGTAATATTTTTTGTCATTGTCTCTCCCTATACACTGTGTTTTGTCATTATTTGTCTCGCTCCACTTGATGTGACAGTGGGAAGGTAAAATTTGATCAAACATGCTCATGAAGAATCATGAATAATGCAGGAGGCTTTTTTTCCCCATAAAGTATTTGTTTTTGTGATCTGTGAGCATGTATTCTAGGAGATCTCTGAGCTTTATTTAGCTCCCCTTCTGTTCCTGGCCTGTTGAGGATGAACACAAAAACCTGTCATCTTCGGCCATGACTCATAGCCTTATCTCATAACTGATAAATCGCACACCTGGTTCATGTCAGGGATGCCATTTGAGGAACGCTCGAAGAGATAAATAGTATTATGCAAGCATCACATTACAAAGATTATATAGCAACGTCTGGGCAAAAGACATAGTTATTTAAGTGCAAATTAATGCATACTGAAGAAATGCACCCGTCTTACTTCCCTTATTGTGTTATATAGTCAATGTTCTTCCTCCTCCTGCCATGAAATCTGTCATCCCATGCATGAAAACCACAAAATTTTGCACATAGGTGTTGTCCTATGTTAAAGTTACTCAACAAAAAATTGGGGCTAATGGTCCTAATGATGGCACCACAGCAACCGTCGAAAGTTTAAAACTTTGAAAAGTCAAAACAAATTCATCCGAAATGCTACAACTTGCAACTTTCAACAAAATGAAGCCCCAATTAAGCAGAAAATGTGGCAGGGATTATGAGGCCGATCGCTGTATTTCTCAAAAACTGCACAACTAATCAAACCCGTCTCCTCCCACAATTTTGGCTCAACTGACACCAAACTCGCTTTACACCATCTTCAGACAGTCTTCCACAAATGATCCAGCTAGATTTTTGAAACATAAAAAATTGAGTCCACAGTGCATCAGAATTATTTAGCGTAAATTGTACTGTGAACAGCTACTGCAAATTCTTGCTAAATAAATCTGTGAGGTTCATGGGGAAAAAAAAAAAGATAAAAAAAAACTGAATTCTATCATTGCTTTAACTAAAATCAACCAAATACAAGAGCATATTTAAACAAGTTTGTCACTTAGGGAGCTATTAATCTTTGCAAAAATAAATTGCTGACACCTCTATGTTGTCTCAAAGGAGTACAGAAATTTCAGAATTAGTCTTGATAACTATTTTTTGTGGGTAAGAGACCCATTATTTAAAATATTTATATTTAGAAGAAGTTTAAAGTAATGGTTCAGGCAGTTCTCCTGACGGCCCCTTCAGGTATTTCTCATTTTTCCTATTTTTTTTTATCCTCCTCCTCCTTTTTCTTCCTCAAAATGCCTGGCCCTGACTCACTGTTTTGCAGCAGCTATACTTTATATTTTGGTTTGGTGGACTGAAGTATGCAGTTAATCACAAACTCAGATTTTGATATAAGAGCTTGCAGTATATATGCGGCAGGCCTTTTCTTGCACAAGGGCTGTAAAACTCTTGAAGAGAGTATGTGAATTCATAAATTCATTAAAATGTTAAGTGTATTTTCGGTTTTTTTGCCATCAACCTTGGTGCAGAACCTTTTCTGTAAATGAAATGTGTAAAAGTTTTGCCATGTTGGTGCTTAATGGGTAAAACATAACTTCTGGGCTTCCATTTCAACAGAATTGTGTAATTATTAACTCAAAATGATCTATCCACAAAGGATGGCAGGTAATTTACATACTTGATGGCCAAATTAAATTACTCTGCAGGATGACAAGCTAATTGAAAACTAAAAAACAATTCCAATGTTTAAATTTGAGTGTTATTTTTGGTACTAGGCTGCCATGTTCTGTCAGTGCCTGACCTTTGTATCATCCTAGAAATCCATTGTTTTACACAGGGCTCCACAGTGCAACATTCACTCGCATGCATAAGTGATAATTAGAGGATGTGAAAGTGGAAGATTATTTAAGAGCCCTGATGCAAACGACTCAGTGTTCTGACACCTGAAAGGCAAATACACAGATGCTGTAAACTCCCACACTAACAAATGTGTTATTCAATCCGTTGTCTCCATTATCTCTTACCAACAAAAAGCAGTGTATGAAACATTCAGGTAGGAGATTCTCATTTTTAGCCACTCCTGGCCATCACTTTCAATGGTTAAAACAATAATGTTTCAGGCAGCAGATCATGTCGGTTGTAACTAATTAACGTTAATTCCATGAGTAACTTGATGACAGGCTACAATAAAACCTGACTGTTGACAGGTTTGTGTGCTCTCAGCAACCAGTGTGTGCAGTGCTTCCCACAAAACAAAGTTATGTCTTCTCAAGGAAAAAAAAGACCTAGCTGATCACATCAATTCCAGGAGTCGCAATGTAAAACCTTTATTCACATCAATGACTTCTAAATGGTGATATAATAATTACGTCGACTGTGGTAGCAGCTGCCATGCCAAAAGCAAAACATAGTCTAACTGTAGCTCCAGTTTGTCCCTCTCACACATAGCTGCTGGTAGCATTAGCACTTCTGATAAGCACTCAGTGGTAAAACAACGCTGTGCATCAACAAGACATATTCCTCTGCAGTGGCGCTAATCAAAACACACGCGGATACCATGTTGTATTCAGGGTATAAAAAGATATTTAAGACCTGTGAACAGTAACGTTAACTGCTTTGAATAGCAAGGCTACAGCTATATTGATAGTCTCTTGTCATAAAGCCGAGCTGCAACACAGGTACCCACCTATGACTCTCTCAAAGGGACATAAATGGACATAAATGTGCTTCTAGTGACTGTTAAAGCTCCACCAGACTCCCTGTTTTTCCATTGGATACATTTAGAGTCTGACTGAAGTTTCTGTTACTAGTTAATAAATATTGCTGTCTGTGTAGAGTAATATGTTACTTATTACACTTTTTTTGCGTTACTTTTACCAAAATATCTACATAAGTGAGATTAGGTCATAAAAGGTCAGGATTTGATCTGCCTTAGATGGCAGTTAGGCTAACATTAGCCATCAGTCGCATCTCTGTGGACGCTAAACTTAGAGACAACACAGGGAGATCAGAGCAAAGTCTCACCAACAACTAACCGCGTTATCCTGTTATCCTGTGTCAGTGGCCCTGCTGGTGTGTGTAGAGGAGCTGAGCCCGGCCCTGGGTGAAACACCAAGACAAAGAATGGGTGAGAGAAGCAGAATGGCAAATCCCAAACAACACTGCACTGTGAAAAGGGTATGAAAACCATGATTTTTCTAAGTTGCGTCCACATTTTTGAAAATAACACTTTATATGTTAAAAAGCTGAGTCCATTTTAATTCATAAATTCCGCAAATCCCTCCATGTTTTCCACATAGCAGAAGTCAGAGGTCCCTATATATTGTAGCCTTTAATGAAATAACCACAACAAAACTCTTCTCTGAGGGAATAAACACATAACTTAAGGTGGAAACCTATTAGTAATATGTTATTCCAAACACTGAAAATAAGATCTGTTAAAGTCAATAGGCTACTACAGTGTCTTTTTATTTTACTCTGTATGACTCTGTGGACCACAACAATCAAATGATCAGTGTTTATTCACTTAGATTCTTTGACCAGCTATTCTGACAACTCCTCCCACTCAACATCTTCAAAGTGTGAGACAGAAGAGATGACTCAACTTTCCCTATAGCCACATCATCATGATGCCAAACCATGAATATTATATTGTGAAGCTCAGCTGTGTCAGAGAGATAGAGTAAGCACAAAGCTCATAAAATAGGTGTGTTTATGGACCAAATATGACTGAATGTTTGCAACAAGGTGCTAATGTATTCAGTCGCTGAGAGCTAATTTCCAACACTCGGCACCCCAAAATTTATCTCATTTAAATTATACACACACAGCAGTTTGTGATACAGCGTAATTCCCTTCAGCACTGTTTTTACATCTATTCTCATCCAGACTTATAGTACATTTCGAAAAGGTTTTTTTTTTTTTTTAAATTTGTGCTGATTTTGCTGTGCAGAAACAAAGGTGTGTAGAAAAAACTAATAATTGTAAGGATTTTATAAACACATTGTGGTGTCAGCATCTTTGTTCAAGCATTAGCTGATCTGGCTGCATTCACTATAAATGCACTCTGGTAATGTTTGATTATGTGGGCAGGCCAACTTTCATTTAACACTATCATAGATTTTTACTGGAGAAAATGGGTTAAGCCTATTAGGAAACCAAATGCCTTGGAAATTTTAAGTAAATATAAATCGTATTCTACTTTATATGTGTTTGTTACATTTACTTAAAATGTATTTAATTTTGTGCAACTAACAAATAATAAGTTTAGTTTAACTAATCTTTCTAAGTTTTAGCAACTTAGGTAGACCAAGTATATTGTTCTATATCTATATCTGTATTCTGCTGGCTGCATACTAGCTAATCATGTTTGTATACTCTTAAACATGTTAACAAAGATCTAATTTTATCATTGGAAAATCATCTTTGTCATGATCAAAATAAATTAGACTAAATTGGTTTACTAGAGTTTCTCACACTTAGAATGACTGAGGTAATTCCACTTGACATGTTTAAGGTGCAACAACTTCACAAAATTAAGTTTATACAGCTAAGTAAAGTTGACACTTACATGTAAAGTACACATTAATCAGGATTTATGTTTATATTGCAATGAGTTTCTGAGATTATTTTAAGTAAGATCAACTTGCCAGATTTTACAGTGTAGCCTACATCCTCAGTCCTTGAGGAACAATTACCAATTGTTAACAGTGATGAAAATGTTTCAATTGTGTTATATCCTATTCTTTCATTTTTTATTTGGTAGTTGTTTTCTGGAGCCAGGCACAAAATAATTCCACAACACGTACTGTGTTGATGTGATTAGATTTTTGACTCATCTTAATATTTTTGGAAATTTACAATTTACAATTTTTTTTATGAGGTCAATGCCTTGTTATACAGATTCTGACTTCTGACTAACTTTTTTTAACATCAGCCTTCAAAAATCTATATGAGTTATGTTGCTTTTAAAGCTGCTTGTTCATTCATGCAAATCGTTTCTCGCTGGAGGAGAAGGATTAGTGGGGTGGTAGAAGTATGACTGAGGGAGGTGGGGGTACTAAAGATGATGTCAGCTTTGTAACCTGAGCCTCTGGCCAAAGATCCCCTAGTGGAGGAGAAAAAGGGGATCAATCCAGGGGTCCTATTACCTTTGCTGCATAGGTAATGTCATGAGATGATCCCTACAAGCAGTCTGTGGATGAAAGCAAGAGCCTATAGAGGAGAGGAGAGCAGAGAAGAGAGGAGGACAGCAAGGAAAACTAATTTTGCCGCTAGTTCACTTTTGAATTCGTTACTTTTGTGTCAGTAGGAGGACGACAAAATTAAGCCATTTCCATGCTGATTACTGAAAGTTCCCTTTTAAAATAAACATCCAGACGGAGCGATCAAAGTTAATACTACCTCTTTTGCCTCAGAGGAAGAACAATGCTATTTTCATCACCTGCCTGCTATGGGTCCAACGCCATCAAAGTGATACTGTGAAAATGCCTCTGGCCTCGCCAAATAATCATGCACACTTAAACCCCAAACACACACACACACACAGCAGCATGAAACACAACACTGTCTTGCCCCAACAGAGCAAGTGCAAAAGTGATAACAATGGCCTGCTTTAGCTGGATAATAGAAAGAGGAGCACTTACAAGTTCTTATCTGTCCTTCCGTCTGCAGCTTTCACTCTCCCTTTTTGTCTCTTCCCCCTCTTCTCCTCAGCCCTGTCGCTGCTCATGTAGACGTGTGCACAGGGGGAAACCTGAGGTGGATCCATTACACTCTCAGTCATTGATGCTGCCCTTCCGTGTGTAGGCTGATGCTCATGAATGTGTGTGTGTGTGTGTGTGTGTGTGTGTGTGTGCGTGTGCGTGCACTCGCGCATATATATAACAGGGAACATACTCATCGTTACACAGTCACCAACAGGGAACGGCAAAACTAACAGGGGACATTTTTTAAGTCCCCACTTGGACATGCTCTAAATCATCATAAAATCATGTGTTATGGCCTCTGGTGAAATTTTTCAGATTTTGCCAAGAGGGGACCAAAGTGTGTGTGAGTGTTTATATCCATATTCAGAGCTCTCCCTCCTGGTTGGAGCTGGTATTTGAACGACCCATTCACACACGTCGCTTTTAACACTCCTCTCCCCAGCAGCCTTTCAGACTGCAGATGGGCCGTTAAACAGGCTTTAGTAATGTTAATGTGGGTGACATGAAGGCCACAGAATGTAATGTATCAAATATGATACAAATAGCATGATAGGGTTAATAAAGACACCAGTCTCCTGAAAAGTGATTTGTTATTAGTCTTTGCATTAAAATTCAAGGCTTGGCTTTAGGTGATTTCATAAGTTTTAAGCTCTATACTGTATTAAAATAAAGGGCTACCCAGAAGGCAGGAGAGAAATCAGTATTTTAGAGCCTTAAAAAAAGCAAGAAAACTATAATCCAAGCAGAATAAACCTTTACATAAAATGATCAGCAGTAAGATTTTTTCTTTTTAGGTTTAATTATGTAAAATGATGTAACATCAGACCTTGACTAGACCTTTAAAGTTGTTCAGTCCCTGACGATACTGACCTGACCAGTTTTCACGAGCACTGAATGTCAATCAGTTTTTCAATATACTTCAATATACACTCTCAGTCTGTACGCATAGAAATGTAATTTGTTTGTGGGTGCACATTATAGAAAACATGTCCAAACATAGGATAATGCAACATGAGTCCACTGTTGGCTGGTACATAATGACAATTAGTTCCCTCTTGGATAGCATGGAGTGACGTTCACACTCCACCATGTAAAGAATAAATAAAATGAGATAGATAAGACTTACACAAAAGAATCTCACCTAAATAATTCAAAAATTATTCCTCAACTATGATTACAATGACTGTGATTATTATAATTATAACTAATATTTTATAACAAACTATAAAGGCTCAGTTTTAGTGGATGGCTTAACCATCTAGCTTGACACTGTTTTATTAATACGGCTGCCCCAGAGGGCAAGGAAATATTTTTAAATCTAAAGAAAGGAGAAATAACAATAACAACAATAATAATAATAATAATAATAATAATAATAAGGGTAGGAAGAAAATGTGGAGAGAAAATACCAGCAAGATCTTTACTAATTTTAATGAATTGCTTAAATTAGTTTATTATCAGAATTTAACTTAACCTTGAGATTAGCTCAATCCTCCAAAACTCCCTTTGAGTTTTTAGATGCACTAGAAGCACTAGATTTCTGTCAATCTTACAATGTACATATGTTTTTTTTCTCTATAATCACAGTGCAATGCATTTTCTTTGCTGATCTACTCTACAGGCAAAAGAGGTCCACACTTGTGTAGTATAAAGCAACAGGGGTCCACAGTTGGCTGGTACATAATGACACAAGTTACTTGTAAATATATCTAAACTAAATCATGTAATTTTTTTTTGCTTCTAAAAGGATCTGTAAGTATGTATTTTGTAACTGAATATAAAGGCTCAGCCATTGTGGATGTCTTTACCATTTTATAGCTTGACACTGTGTTTAAAAAGGAGCTACCCCAGTCCATTCTCATTGTTAACTTTTCAAATACATTCCCTCTGTCAGTGCTTTTGGCATACCTGCATCAATCTGGATCATGGCAGGATGATGTGAGATGAGAACATAGCGGACAGAGCCAGCATTGTTATTATCGTCAGTAGACAGCCAGACACAACACGAGGCACATCTGCATACATCTTATGTGGCTAGCATCACTTGAGAATATGGATGGACATACTCAAAACTTCCATTTAACAGTTTTACAAGCAAAAAAATGCCATGCAAGTTTTAGGTTTTATTTTGAGGATTTAAAGTTTTTTTTTCTATTGGGAAAAGAATATTAAAACAAAAATGTTATTTTTTTTTTTAAAAAAGGAATAAAGTTTCATCATCATTGAATGATGCCTTTTCAGAGCCAATATTTGCATAAAATGAAGCAAATAATTTAAAAATAGCTTTGCTGGTCCAAAGTCTTCTTTGTAAAACATCAGAGCCACTCAGAAATACTTAGAGGGCAACTGAGGAACTGAGTGGATTAGTTGTGAGCAGACATACAGTGAAAATCAGATTTTAACCGGTTTAAATAGTTAAGAATTCTGTATAGTTGCAGTGATTTGACAAAATTGCAGGGTCTCCCAGAATTCACAGGAATCAGCTGAATTTGGCATTTATTGTTATGGTTGAAATCCAATGTATGTGTGCCCATCTATAGAATCCATTTATTTGTCGCTCCACATTACAGAAAAGAGGTCCACACTTGAGTTGTATAAAGTGACATGAGTCCACTGTTGGCTGGTATATAATGACACAAGTTCCATCTTAGATATATAGTATGAGTGACATTCCCATTTCAACATGGATAAATGACAAGAATAGGAAAAAAGAAGTTAGATGCATTATTGTTCAAAGAAAATAATCTTACAAAATGTAATAATAAAATTATTTATTTTTTAGGAAATTGGAGATAGAAATATCATTTTAGTTTTTTAGGTACATTGCTTTTGAATCGTGCACCTGAATAAGTTTTTGAGTTGCTGTTTAAGAGTGTGCTCCTTTTTACCTTGTGTTGAAAACACATTGACAACCCATCATGATATAAATGACTAGAGCAATCTTTAATGGTATTTATAATATGGGAGGTTTTGTGAGCAATCAGTTTGTCTCAGTTACAGGATAAGTCAGTTAGAGGAATGATTAACCTCTGAAACCCTCTGTTCAACTGCTGAGATGAACTATTTCAAATTCTATAGGTTTTTGGCTGTACTTTTGGCTTGTACTTTAACTTTAAATTCTAAAAGGAAAGTCAGTCCACACTTTGTCCCCTCTTGGCCTGTACAAAATGACACTTCTTGTTTTGTTTTGTTTTGTTTTGTTTTGTTTTGTTTTATATTTTCTCCAATGTTTTAAATTAATCTTAAATCTGCATTAGACAGACAAAATTGTATATACACATGACTAGATCTCAAGAAAACCAAAACAACTACAACTACTAAAACAACTAAAGAAATATAAAACAGCCAACAATACAAAAACTGCAGAACTAGGATCAAAATAGGATTCACTTTCAAGTAAAATAAAAAAATAGCAGCTGAGAGATTTGGATTGGATTGTCTGCTGTGTACGACCTTTAAAGTCTTCTGTTGTAGGAGAGGGAACTGAGAGTTTTAAATGGGTGTACTGGCATGCAAAATTACCAGCACATTTATGGATTGTGTCTTTAACAGAGGCTGACTACTCATTTTGTATTGGATTAAATGATTTGCCATCTCTCTCTGTGTGCATGCTGCAGTGACCAGAGGGACTTATTATTATTCAACACAGTTTTGGTTTATATGAAGAATTTCAAATTCCTTAAAGGGTTTTTAGTTTATGATGTAAGCATTAAACAATCCTCCACATTGACTGAGTGAGTGTCCAGCACCCATGTGCCTTTAAGGTTGCCTCTGAGAAATGAGTGACTTGGAGAGGGTGAGGGGTCAGCGTGTGCAGCTCTGTGCCAGGCCTTGATTCTCTGCAGTGTGGGGGTTGGTTTCTTTGTTGTTGACGATGGTCAATAGGCCATTCCACATTAAGCTTCAGAGATGCTAATTTATATTAGCTAGAATGTTACATCCAACTCTGACTGCCTGAGACATGGGTCTGTCCCCTGTCCTGGTTAAGCAAGTGGCACACAGTGCTTATTTTAGCTGGTACAACATCTCTGGATTATTGGGAAGAACATCCTAAAAGTTTACAGATTGGGCATATAATTCTCCTCCAAATTCCACTAGCTTGAATACTGATACAAAAGTAGTACTTTTTTTACTGGCTAGTTAAATATTTGAACATATTTAATCACCTAATAATTACATGAATTTCATGGCAAACCATTGTGATGTTACATAGTTTATTGTGCCAAGTTAACATTTAATTGTTCTAATCATAATAAAAGGTTTGGTTTCAACTATAGGAGTAAAACAAAACTAAAGAGTAAGAGTGATCGTCTGATCATCATGTTAAACATATTCAGAAACAGAAATAAAATGTCAGAATGCAACATTGAGCCAAAGAAAAAACATGGTGGATTATTGTGTTTTGTAACATAGGTTTTGTTATTGATCTGTAATGTTGAATTTATGTAGTCCATTTTTCACCTCCTGAACCCTTTTCATTTGAGCTGCAGTGATATAAATTTAAAAGGTTTGGTCATAAATCAGTTTGAACTTATATATGAAAATAAATAGTTTTCTAACCTATAAAACATTTAATGAGGGCAAAGCGTATGCATGCTTAACACAGCGCTGAGAAACAAAGCATTTTTTAAGTGACTGTAAGATTTAAAACAGCAAATGCAACTTTAAAATGGCCTCCCCAAATATTATGTCAAGATCCACTACATGGTATTTTTAACAGTTTAACAATATACCATCAGTAGTGTATCAGTGTATCAAGCTACCATCAGTAGTTGCAATTTATTTATTAGTTATCAAGTAGTATTGACAAAAGTGAAATTAACAGTCTGTTAACAGCCAGTTTAGGAAAGATGACACTGACATGTAAAATTATCAGCACATTTATGGAGCGAAATGCATCCCTAAAGGAGGTTAAATGTTCATTTGTTTGTGAAAAAATTGTTGTTCATCTCTCTAAGATGTTAAACATTTGATTCAGTGGTGCTCTGCATTATTAAGTAAGCAATCACATGGTGTTATAGATATATTGTTAGATTTATGAGCCTTCAGTTGATGAAGCTGACAAAAATATGTAATTTCCTCTACACTGAAGAGGTGGAGTGACCAGCACCCATATGATTCTCAGATCCTAACTTTGAATGTTGAACAGTGGGAGACTGCTGCCACTGAGAAGTGAGTGACCTGCAGTGAGTGAGGGGTTTGACTCTGTGCAAGTGAGTCTGTGAAAATCTGTCAGGCCTTGATTCCCTGCAGTGCGGGGATGGTTTCTTCTAGCTGGACGATGGTCGTTAGCACATGACACATTGAGCTAAGGGGTTGCTAACTTCTCATATCCAAGATGCTGTATCTGATTTAGACTGACTGAAACGTGGCTTATTCCCCCATCCTGGGTTTAACAAGTAGCACACACTGCTTATCTTGGTTAGTACAACATCCCTGGATTATTGGGAAGAACACCCTGAAATTGTACAGGAGTAGGCATACAATTCTCCACTTTAATTCCCATTTTAAATACTGTTTTTTTTTTTTTTCAAAACTTGTACTATTATGGATATTTAAGTAGTTGAACATATTCAGTTACCTAATGATTACATCTGTTGGTTCATGACATACCATTTTGATGTTGCACAGGTTATTGCCTCAAGTTTACATTTCATTATTCTAATTATAATAAAAGGTTCTGTTTAACTAAAGAGGTGAAACAATACTACAGAATTAGATACTCTGTAAAGCATCTACAAACATTATTTAGATAGTTAAAATGTTGTCAATGGTTATTGATTGTATGGAGTAAAACTAATTTGGCCCTTTTAAATGTTTTTTATAGGTGAGCTACATAAAGAGTACGTTTGTGTCCTGATTGTGTGATTATCATTTTAAACACATATATGAACAGAAAGTCAATGTTGACATGCAACTTTGAGCCAAAGATAAATGTAGTGGGTTATTGTTGTTTTGCAACTTTTGTAACCTATTAAAATTTAATGAAGGGCAAACATGTATGTATATCCTTACAAAAGTGCTTAGAAAGACATTATTTATTAAGTGACTCAAAAGATTTAAATAGCAACTGCAACTTTATAATGGTCTTCCAAATAGTATTTCAAGATCTGCTACATGGTATTTGTTAACAGTTTAACAGTTTATTACCATTAGCAGTTGCAACTTTATAGAAACCATCCAAACAATGTTTATAAACAGTTTTCAAACCAACTATTAATAGTTAATAAAGTGTTATAAATATTTGGTCTATCTATCCAAGAGATATTTATATTGTATAATTTACTTTTTTGTTTTTACAAAGGTTTACAAATTAGTTGGAAACCATTAATACTTAGTTTATGTATTTATACAAGACTGTATAAGTCTTGGTATTTGACTAATAAAATAACAATCTATAACATTACTTATAATGGGTAAAGTTAATTAGTTATCATTTCTTCATTGGTTATCAAGGAGTATTGACAAAAGTATAATTAACAGTCAGTTAACAAATTATTAATGATGCCTATAATACAGTATTGCCAGCTTCAGAAAGATGATACCGACACGTAAAATTACCACATTTATGGAGTAAGATGCATCCCTAAAGAGGCTGAGTATTCATATGTGTGAAAAAATGTTATTCATCTCTGTATGATCTATGTACATTTGATTCAATGGCTTTGTGCATTCTTTAGAAAGCAATCTGTCTTTATTACATTCACACACAGTTTTATAGATATATTTTATATTTACTTGGCCTTCAGTTGATGAAGTGGACAAAAATATGTAATTTCTTCTACACTGAAGAGGTGGAGTGACCAGCACCATATGATTCTCAGATCCTAACTTTGAGTGTTGAACAGTGGAGACTGCTGCCACTGAGAAGTGAGTGACCTGCAGTGGGTGAGGGTTTGATTCTCTGCAAGTCAGCCTGTGAAAATCTGTCAGGCCTTGATTCCTCTGCAGTGCGGGGATGGTTTCTTCTAGCTGACGATGGTCGTTATGGTCGTGAGGACATTACACATTGGGCTTCAGGGTTGCTTACTTCTCATATCCTAGATGTTGTATCTGACTGAAACATGGCTTTTCCTCTTTCCTGTGTTAAACAAGTGGATGTTGGGTAAGATAATGTTAAACTGTAAAGAGTAGAAATACAAGCAGAATTCCATTTGTAGTCAATTGCACAATTGACTACAAGCTATTCAAAAAGGAGTTAAACATGTTTTTCACATGAAGAAACATCTGCTGGGAAGTGACATAATAACCACATGTATGTAATATCACTGAAATAATTGAAAGGTAATTATTTATTAAGTGGCCCTCTAAAAGCAGTAGGGCATCTTGGCTCTCAGTGGCTCTGTTTGTCTGAATTTTTAACGCAATGGCCATCAGAAACACATTAACATTAGTTAAACTTTAAGTGCTAAAGAGTTGTTTCAGTTGGACAACACTGGAATGTAAAGACCTGTAAAGCTGAGTGTCAATGTAAACTTATTTTAGCAATCTCACATGCCTTCATGCACACTCTCTGTGCCGCAGTGACAATGCTGTATACCCGCCCTGTATTTGCCAACTAATTTACAACTCTATGTGTTACCAACTATAGTTATCAAAAACAACCAAAAATAGATATAACAATAATAAAACTTAGTTCTGGGTTGCACAAACCTCTTTGAATGGGGTCAACAGAAGATAACTAGTGAAGGCCCATTCATAGATGTGTATCCTGCTGTGATGGTTTTGAGATGAGGTGTTGGTGGCTCATCACCATTTCAATGCCCATCAAAAACACTAACATACCAGTTAAACTTGAAGTGCTAAAGAAAGGTTTTAGTTCACAATACTGGAATTTAAAGTCCTGTAAAGCTGAGTGTCATTGTGAACTTATCGTATTATTATATTATTTATTATGTGCCTTTCACTTCATGCACACTCTTTGTGCACTGTGACAATGCTGCATGCCAGTGTGTGTAGTATATGTTATAGACTGTAGTCATTAAAAAACAAAACATCTTTTGAATGGGGTCTAGATTAGATAATGCTAAAATACACTTACAAACACAGGTGTTTCATCCATCACTAAAACTATTCATTTTGAACACAATGGAACACATTACAAAACAAGATATTTGGTGTTCAAATCCATTACCTATCATAATAGCATGAAAAGGAGCCTTGAGAAATACATAAAGAGACAAGGCTACAAAACCAAAATGAATGGCCATGACCTTTGACCCATAAAAGCTGCACTGCATTAAATACCAACATGACTGAAGGATATCACAAAATGAGCTCGGGGACACTGAAAACCACTGACAGTGGACACAGTTTATCACTGTATCTATAAATGCAAATTAAGACTTAACTATGCAAAGTGAAAGCCAGATATCAGCAAAATCCAGAAACACTGCCAACTTCCCCGGACCTGAGCTCATCTGTCACGTCACAGTGCATATTAAGACAAGTTATAATTGTGTTCACATTATAGCCTTTATTTTAAAAAGCTACAATGGCAACATTTCTGGTGCCAATTTACTAAACAATGAGAAGCTTTACTGAATAGATACATTTTTGTATTAGATATTTTTCTCTTTACAAAATGCACCTTTCTATTTCTAATCTATGGTGGAGTGTGAATATCACTCTGTCCCTATCCAAAAGGGAACTTGTGTCATTATGTACCAGCCAACTTGGGACCACCGTCGCTTTTATTCTATATGTGTGGCCCTTTTTCTGTAATGTTGATCAACAAAGAAAATGCATTCTTATGCATATAAATTGAAAGCACGCACATACATTGTAAAAGAGATCCTGTGCTTGTAATAACTCTTAATGGGAATTCCCAGTAAAAAGTCTGATAATAAATCTATTTTTATGATTAATCAGCAAATACTGTTGCTGACCTTATATCGCTTTTGGTCCTTTCTGGGAAACCCTTCATTGTAAAGGTGAACATCTAAGTAGGAATTCCAGTATGTTTTTTTTCCATGGCCAAGGGATCAGCCAGGTATTGTGATATCTCTGATCTAGACACTAGAGAAAGAAGTCTCAGACTTGTAATGTCATGAAGTATAAAAGTCTGGAGCTGCTCCTTCTGCTCATCGAGAGCCTAATTTGGGGACCAACAGAATGTTTGTTATCCCTTAAAACCCAAATGAACTTTATTATATTGGTGTTGTCAGTTCTGTAACAGAAAATGTTCCCATATACTTATAACATTGTTCTGGCTGTTCTCAGTGTCATCTAGAAAATCTTTCACAATTTCATATCAATGGAGCAACTCTACACTTTATATCACATGACATCACAAGCACTCCAGTTTTGGATATGGGAGCGAGTTGCCCATGTTTACTAATGTTTTTAGACTGCCTTAGATCATAGAAATAATATGTATGTATTTTAGAAATGGGCATAATTTCCATTAATACAGTATCAAGCCATAAAAAGGTTAAGCCAGCCACTAAAGTTGAGCCTTTATATTCTGTTACACAAACATACTAACAAATCATATTTGAAGAAGAAATGTAACATTATTCAGATGAGATTTTTTTTCACAAGTATTATTAAATATGTTTGTATGTGCTTTATATGGTTGAGTGGTTGAATGTCACTCCTGCATATCTAAGAAGGAACTTGTGACATTATGTACCAGCCAACAGTGGACTCATGTCATTATATCCTACTCAAGGGTGGACCTTCTGTAATGTGCACCAACAAACAAGTTGCATTTCTTTAAGTACAGACTGAGAACACAAGTATATTGAAAACTTGATTGACATTCACTACTTGTGAAAACTGGTCAGGTAAGTATTTTGGAAATTGAACAATTTTAAAGGTCAAGTCAAAGTTTGATGTTACATAATTTTAATTTAAAACTCCTTTTTTTAGTTTTCTTACAAAAGGAAATGGAGTGTGGACATTTTTTTTTTCTTTTTAGAGTGCAAAGTTCAAAGAGTACAAACAGAAGTCGACTTATGAAGGCCCATTCATAGATGTGTATCCTGTTGTGATGGTTTTGAGATGAGTTGTTGGTGGCTCATCACCATTTCAATGCCCATCGAAACACTAACATACCAGTTAAACTTTAAGTGCTAAAGAAAAGTTTCAGTTTACAATACTGGAATGTAAAGTCCTGTAAAGCTGAGTGTCATTGTGAACTTATCGTAACATTTATTATGTGCTTTCACTTCACGCACACTCTTTGTGCACTGTGACAATGCTGCATGCCAGTGTGTGTAGTATGTGTTACAGACTGTAGTCATTAAAAAACAAACATCTTTGAATGGGGTCTAGATTAGATAATGCTAAAATACACTAACAAACACAGGTGTTTCATCCATCACTGAAAAACTATTGTGAACACAAAGGAATACATTACAAAACAAGATATTTGCTGTTCAAATCCATTAACTATCTGCCATAATAGCATGAAAAGATTTAGAGAACCTTGAGAAATCTCTGCATAAAAGGGACAAGGCTAAAAACCAAAAATGAATGGCCATGACCTTTGACCCATAAAGCTGCACTGCATTAAATACCAACATGATATCACAAAATGAGCTTGGGGACACTGAAAACCACTGACAGTGAACACAGTTCATCACTGCATCTATAAATGCAATTTAAGACTCTACTATGCTAAGTGAAAGCCAGATTCAACAAAATCCAGAAACGCCACTGACTTCTCTGGACCTGAGCTCATCTGTCATGTCACAGTTTGATTTCTTTCTTTTGGAAGCAAACAGCTTTTAAGGATTAGTCACAGACTTGTGTTAAATCATTTTATAGTGATTAACTAATTAAAATAAATATATTATTTATTAAAATAAGTAATTATATTGCTGATCATTTTATGTATAATGTTACTCGTTTATAGATTTATTTTTCTGAATTTTTGGTGATACATTGGTAGTTACAATTGGTCTGGACTAAATATACATATATATATATATATATATATATACATATATAAAACAAAGACAACAATAAAGTTATTAACAGTAAATAGTAAGATAAAACTGAATTCACAGGATTATGGGAGCCTTCTTTAAAAGATATACTTTGCTTTGGCAAGTATTATTTCTGTAATATTTATTATCACAAAAAATGTTGATATATTGCAAGCAATAAAGTTTACATACCCATTTTTAAAGATACAAATGAAGTTTTAGTGAAAAAGAAGCACTCTATAGGTGAGAGAACCAGGATAAACCAGTTTGACTGCAGTATATGGATGTCCCCCCTTTGATAGGCAGACGTCGCTCAAGGCTTCAGGTCCCCTCTTGGCAATTTCTTTAAAAAATTGTAAAAATCACATTTGCAGTAATATTGTGAAAGAAGACCTCAAAAGTAAATTTTCAATTCTAGTTTTGTATTTTTAAAATGACTGCTAATAAAGGTTCCCTCTTGGATAGTACACTTAGATAGTCCCCTATTATTCATGTTCGCATGTATGCGTGTGCGTGCGTGTGCGTGTGTGTGCATGCACCTGTCTTTGTCTAATAAAGCCTAAGTCATGTATCAGTTAAATACATAAAAACATCCATACTAGTCATACCATAAATGGATGTATATATGGATGCATGTGGACAAAAATGGACTATGGAGAGTTGATGTTGCTGTTGGCGTGTGTAGGAGAGTGTTGGTGAGCGATGCGAGAGCAGGGCTTATAAAGACAAAGCCCCTCTCTAACTAGGTTATAGGATTTACTCTTTGTCCATTAGTCTGGTAATGAACAACTGGCCTTTTATGACTTCCCACAGTAGTGCATGCTGCCCTATCAGTAACACTTGCTGAGTGTTCTTCCCATCAGTCCTAGGAGGACACGTTATACTGTACGTGTTGCTGTTGTTGAATGGAAAGGCTCATCTTGGCAACAAAAGATCATTTATAAACTGCTAGACTGTGATAGTGTTTCCTTAAAAGTACAAGATATACAAGTACAAGAGGTAGCTGGTCAAAATCACAAAGAAACATGTTTTCTTGATAATGCCGTGTGGTACCTGGCCTTCCTACTAAAAAAAGAATTTCCAAATAATAATGGGCGATGTTCACCAACAGTTCTTAAGATTTTTTTTTCTTTCTTATAACCTACTCTTGCAGTGTTTATGAAGATTTTCTTATTTGGGAGGTAAGAAGAGAATCTCCTCACACGGAAGAGTACTCGTGCACATTTTGTGCTGACGTTTATGCAGAATAATTGGTTATTGTGTTATCTGCAATTCTACATTTGAATAATATTATAGGATTAATATTACGATAACAATTTTCTCATTTATAATATTTTTATTAGTATTTTCATTATTTAAAAAAATAATTATGCTCTTTTAAAATTAAACCGACACTAACACTTCAGTTCACATCAGTAATGTTAATGAAAACTATGCCATCTAATAATTAGTGATTGATTAGGCTAGAAATATCATGGGCAGTTCGGACAGGCGGGACAAAAAGTGAGGAAGCAGACAGTTGTGCTATTGTAATGCATAAAGTTTATGGTTTACAGGTTGGGCAATGATTAATGCATATTTTTAGCGTCTCATGCATCTTTTTGTGTGATTTTATGTCCACTCTTGATACTTATTGATAGGACAGCTCTTTGGCATTCGCTTTTTGTGAAGGTATTTTCAAAGTTGTTTGTTATTTCAAAGTTGGTTTTTTTTTGTTTAATTTTTGGAGTCCGGTGCTCTGCCCTCTGTACACTTTTGTTTCTCTCTACTTTTCTGCATCTTCAGTTTGTGTGTGCACACTGCACTGCAATCTCATGGCCATTTTAAGGGAATTTGCAGGACATTCACCTATGCTAATTAGGATCAACTGGCATGTGCTGTCAACTTTCAGGGGGAGTCATTATAAGAACATGTCATGAATCAGACATAGACTTTTCTTAGGAGTTTTCTTAAAACAAATTTTAGAAAAAGAATGTAGGAAGATTTTGGATAATGAGGTCCATTGTTGACAGCACACGGTGGATTATTCAGGATATCTAAGAGCACTGCCCTTTTCAATGCATTAAGCAGCACAAACACAACATCATTCACCTCCATTTCACTCCATTATTTCAGAGGTACTTACAGTGGGGAACACTCAGATACATGCATACATGGCTAAGCACAAGTCGGGGTAGGAGAGAAATGTTTTTTTTTTGGGGGGGGGGGGTGAATTGACCAAAAAGAGAGTCAATCCCATGTTGGCACCAATGTGGTAAGAAACCGTCATGCAAAGGATACTAGGAGAATTACAAGTGCTGTTCCACTTTCTTAACCCAGCTTTGACCAGTTTGATTGAATGCACCCCTGTGTAGCAGGGTGGCGTTCCACAGCCCTTTTGACATGAGTGCACTACATCAGAGTCAGCAATAAGATGATCAGATCAATAGCAGGCCTCCAGACCGCATTTGTGTGTTTGTGTGCATGTGCACATGTCTTTCTCCCCCATCAATCCACAGCTGGATGGCTGCTTATTCTGCCCTAAGGCTACATCAACTTCAGCGGCTCACTGTGGGAGAGGGGCTCCACACCAACATCGATACACGGCATGCTGAGACACAGTGAGAATGACTGATTGAATGAAACCTTAGAGTGGTATTTGAGAGCAAAGCCTCTGACAACAGCAGCTCAGGCTGTCAGCCTTCCAAACAGACAGAAAGCCCCAACACAAAGCTCCAAGGTTAAAAGGAAGAGGAAAAAAAGAAGATGATTTTGTTTGAATAAATGTTATTACTATTAGCTGGGAGGTGAAAAAGGCAGACAGCTCACATAACAAATACACTGCAGTGTTCTGAGGCTTTAATATTGTAAACGACAATGTTTGCTCTGCAAAGGTCTAATATGTGTTCAGTGCAGACAGCAGAAATACTGGAAATCTACTTGAGGCCGTGAGTGTCTCTTTTGATATTGGACATGTATTTAATTATTGATTAATATAGTGACACCAGTGTAAACCTTAGATTGAGACCGTCAAGGGTGAGTTTATATTTTGGGCATTTACAAAGGCTGGGGTTAAGTGACGGTCATTCTCAGGACTATACTTAAACTTTGTTTTGTTACATTGACAGAACGTCTATTCAAAGCTTTGTTTGGGAAATGAAATATGGATATCATGCATCAGTGCAGCAATTTGTAAGCGTGACTCAGAATTATGCCAGTCAAGTCAGATTTGGCTGATCAATATGAATATTCAACGATTGGTTTCGTTTTTTCATATAAGTTTTAAAGGTTAAACGGGGCTCAGCAGGATGTTCAGTGAGATAGTAAAATTCACATTATATGATAAGCTGAAAGTTTAAAATTTCAAAGCAGAAACTCTCTCCTCCTCCACGCCACTATCTGCATGTCCGCACCTCTCTGTAGCAAAGAGTAGAATGAAAGTCAAGAAAGCTCACTCCACAGCAAAATCTGGGGACCAAACCGTCCCCAGTAGTACACGGCACAGAAAGTATATGACTGAAAAAAAAACATTCAACATCGGTTTTCTCTAAACCAACCAATGGAAAAACTTGTGGCTGAAAGACCAGATTGCAGTTAAATGTTGAAAAGAAACTTTTTGAACATATGGACCAGCACGCACACACATCAAACACCATCGTCTACGCATTAATGTAAACATTCCCCAAAAAGTGGGTTAATAGAGAGCCTGTTGCTTTGTTGTTGTGCGTTATAATTTTAGCAAACTGACAAACATGTACAGACCAATTTGCACTTTTACTCAGAAACACAGCAGTGGTGATGATGGGGATGCAAGAGTTGAAAATTCAATCTTGACTCAGACCAAAAGCAGATGATTGACTTTTTTTCTTTCCGGGCAGAGCTGGTCGGGAATCACGATGCTTTTCATCAGCATTCAAGCAGGCCCGCTGCTACTCATTAATAAATGAATAAAATTGATTCAACATTTTGTTTCTATCCATCCATTTTGTTTTTATCCAGTGTCCAGCTAGGCTCAGATCCAGCTAGATCAGAATCATCACTTTGTAGATGATAAACATTAAATGGAGGGATTATGAATAAGATCTAACTCTCTGGTCTCCTTTCATTTTGCTTCTTTAAACAACTGACTGAACAGTTTCCAATGTGTCTGCAACTATTTCATCCACAAGAGACTAAATGTACAATAAACATAGTATACCCACTGCACAGTGCTATACAGTTATAGTTAAGTACTATTTAATTTTGTGCTCAGTGTTTAATTTTTCCATTCTATCATTTTTTTTATGGGCAAGTTGTCCTCTTCTTCTGCTTAAGGAATCAGACCTTGAGAATGTATTACTTATCCTGCCTCTGCACTACAATTACATTGTACAGAAAAATAATCACATCCTTCAATGAGTTATCTAAAAAATTATCTATGGATACTTTCTGAACACTACATTTTCTGCAAGTGCGCAAATAAAATATCACAATATCTTTGACCAAATACCTCATCGATATTGTGACGATATTGTAAGGTAATCAGTACAATAATAATCATCATGCACATGACTAGGTTTATACAACAGCTAAAACAGTCTGGTTAGTTTGAAATTTAAATCACTTTACTGTAATGCAGCATTTAAACCAAGACAGACAACACTTATGGTATTACAGTATTAAACCTCTAAAATATCCAGTCTTATATTGCCCAGCCCAATTTGAGAGCAGTTAACAGTTCGAGAAGTAGTAATATTTCACAAAATGGCTCAACATCAAATGACCCAACAGCACACATTGTATCTTCATAAATCAATCCAGTAATAAATTATCAGCTGCTTTCTCAATTGTCAATGCTTTTCCCTTATCTTTACCTGTAAAGCTGTCTGCCACCCAGGTAGTTACAAAAGCTCCTTGATGTATTAGCACCACTGAGCCTGCATACCATCTGTTTTTTTATGAGGTTTTGGCTGTAGATTCAAACTACACTATTATAATCCAAAACTTGTCTAATCCCAGAAAAAGCTTTCAATTCAAATCCACTAGCTTCATTATGCTGTACTTTGCGATTACATCATTACATGTTTGTTTCCAGGAAATCAAAGGATCAAACTGTACCTAAATTGATGTTCAAGTGGCCATTGTGCTCCTGAAATAATGGACCCCCAGACCACGAAATATGGGCTTTACATTTATACTCCTCGCCTAAAAACCCCTTTATCAGTTTATTGAGACCAACAAATATGTCTGTCTATCTTGTGAATATATTCACCATGCTCCTTTGAAGTCACTACATACCACATCTTTTATTGTGGACCTTAATCTTAGCCAATCCCGCATCCTCATGTAATCTCAACATGGAAAAGTATAGCACCGAGCCCACTGTGTTATAATGGTGTCTAAAAACACTCTAATACCTCATGATGTGAAGTCCTTTTAGGGTTTCAACTGAAATAACAATATAAGTCTTTGAGTGCTATGATTATTGTGGCCAGAAATATGATAAAAACAGTAAACAGTATTATCACAATAACCATTAAAGGAATATGAGGTGGGCTTGGGGTGTTACCTTGAATTTGTGAAGTAAACTTTTTTCCAACATGCCTTTGCTAAAATAAAAAAAAATATTGATAAACTGGAGTAAATAGGACCAGATTTGACATCATCAAAACTACATCAAAACATCTTCTTACAAACTCTCAAACAACCTGTGCAGCATAATCCAAGTCTCATGTATCTAGGGATACACTCAGAGCATTCTAAACATGTTGCATTGCCTTGCCTCAGCCCTTTCTGAACAGACTGAAAGTGAAACCTGTGAGAGTTTGTAAGCACGTTTTGATATAGTTTTGCTGTTGTTAAACCTGGTCCCCCTATGACTTCAATTAATCAACAATTTTTGTCATTTTGGATTCTTCATTCACCGTAGGCATATGAGAAAAACAAAGTTTTCTTCATGAATTCAAGCCAACACAGCATGTATAATTGATAAATAAATAATTATTTTGTGGGTGAAGTTTCAAACTGTCCTGAAATACTACTACTGTACTATTAATGTCAAATATAGTGAAATTACTTCAAACCATGATTGCACAATATTCTATGTTATGCCATTTCAAATATATGAAAGTATGATGATAAATACAACAAAATGTTCTACGTGATGATTTTTAAGGCTCAAGCATTACATTAATCGATGTAACAGTGAGTCCTTAAACGTATTTTGCCGCAGTCTGACAGGGAGATGGCAGGTTTGTAACTACCACATTCCTTTCCTATACAGTATTTCAAAGAAAATCAAAGAATGCTGAGAGAACAATATTGTATAATACTGAAAGCTGGCTCAGTGCACTGAGCACCACTGTACATTAGCAATGGAAAAATATGGATATGATCATCCCATCATCCTCTGAGAGAGGAACGCTTCCTCCCACAGCTGCTCCACCACTAACTAACTGCCAGAGTCACCTGAGGACTCTAAAAGAAAGATCAGGCATAAAGCAGAAAGCCATCTGAGGTAACTGAGCTGGTGTAGCCCTTGTAGTCATCCTTTGTTGGTTGTGCTGCCAGCTAACAGTTAGCCAGCATCACAGGGGACTGGCACTGAGAACAGACAGTGGGGGAGCGGTGATGCCCAAGTTCACGCAGAGTGACAGCTAATGCCGTTTGAAAAAGTGACCGCGGCGCTACCAAAGGGAGCTAGGGGATAGGCAGTGAAAAGTTCAGCCATCTCATCACGGCTTACCATCGCTCCCCCCGCACTAATCTGACAGCTGCTGTACGCCAGTCTGCCTGGGAAGCCTGTTTCTTCATGCTTTCTCTTCCTCTTTATCTTTACATTCAAATTTATTTCATCACTTTCTTTCCTACATTTATGTTAGCTCTCTTTCGGGGCCTCCTTCTCTTATTCCCTTTCACAGAGCATCTCCTCCCTGCCTGACATAGGATCAATATTATTTCTTCCTCCCTCTGTGGCTCTGGAAACAGCAAATGAATTCAAGGCTAATGCCAGCTGACGACGGGGCAAAGGAAGAAAAAAAAATCCTCTTGCTCTTTTCTTTTTATCAATAGGCTTTAACGCACTCGTTTTAGTCTTCCAAGAAACAAGTCTTCAGGGGAGAACAAACCTAAAAGCTCATTGATTTACATCTGATGAGTCCAACTTGCTGGTTGATATGGGGAAAATCACACATCATAACATTTTTGGCCAAATACCAAGATATCAATATCATGACAATGTCGTAGGTTAACCATTGCTGATTTTTGATAAATAATGAGTAAAGCCTAGGGCTGCAACTTCTGTTGATTATTTTCTCAATTAATTAATTACAATGGCAGAAAATAAAGAACCATTGTCAATCAGTTTTCCCCAAAGCCCGAGATGACATCCTCAAATGTCTGCTGTTTTTTTTTTCCCAAACCAGATAATCACTTTGTGATGCCTTTGCCTTTGTCTGACTGTTTCCGTGAATAAGAGTCTACGGTCCATGGCAGTCATGCTGGAGCAGGATAATTAAAAATCAGATTACTCAGATTGGTCTGAGTATGTAAAATCATTTCCTAGGAAATCATATGACATCACCATGCATTCTCATGAGCCCTGCATTACCTCAATCACTGCACTGACACAGCTCATTAAATTGATTGAAAGGTTACCTAAGCTAAATGGCTTGAGTGTAGCACTGCTGATTGATCAATTCATTGACTGATTGGTTTCAGGGAGTGGTGCCACTGTTTCCAGTCTAAAAATGCTGATGCAGTCACTTGCTCGCAGCAGTCAGACCGTAATTGATTCATCCTTTTTTGCCTCTGATGGAAAAGAAACTTGAGTGCACACCAACACACAGTATACAATATACACGAGAAGAGCAGTCACATGTGCAGACAAAAGCAAACATCAATTAATGTCATACAAATATATCTCTCCTGCCTCTCTTCTTGTCTTCCCTGTCTCTCTCTTTACTCGCAGCCCATCTAGACTATCCACTGAGGGACTGCTAACAAGATGTTGCCTATTAGATCTTGGGATGGTGGAAGTCTTTAACTATGATGTGTCATCAACATGCCGCCTTTATAGCAGCTCGGCGATTGGAATATTCCCTTCCGCCTCTCCAATAGTCAGCTAATTGAGGACGAGGGACTGATGATTAATTATCCCATCCCTGTGCACTGTTTACCTAGATGATCGCTGCTGATGAGGGGTGATTAAAATTGAACTGCCACTCATATTCAGGCTCGGTGTCAAGCATTGTGCAGATGTGGTGGTATCAGCGGTTTTGTAAGTCCCTTTACCATGACTGGTGCTCGTAAAACACTACAGTAATTCTATCACATCAGTGTTAGCATAAGGACTGAATAGAGAACTGCAGAGAAACTTTCACTCAGAGGGACATGCTGAATACCTTTCACCTTCAACACAAATGTTGAAGGTGAAATGCCAAAAAAAATCACAGAAACTTCCTAAAATCCTAGAAACACCCAAAGTCCTAGAATTTGTCCTAAAATTCTAGAAACATGATAAAATTCTGGACATGTCCTAAAATCCTAAAAACAACCGTACATCCCAGAAACACCCTAAAGTCCTGGAAATGTTCTAAAATCAGGAAAAGGAAACACTTGCTTTATAATGACATCCAAAATCTAAGACAATATCTAGTCACATATCACATTGATATAATTTTGATATATTGCCCAGCCCTACACAAACACTGTGGAAGGTTGCTCCATCTCAACAATTCTATGCAAATGTTTTGGTAAAAGGCGTATGCCAAGGACACAGATAGGAACTTATTGGATTCTAATTGGTCTTCCATCTTCTTTCCATCTGCAGACGGTAACATGTTGGCCAAAAACACAAGTCTCGAGAAAGACTGCGGCCTGGCCCCTGTTTTTGGCCATTAGGCATTTGATGAATGTCCTCGGGAACACCACACAGGGAGGGACATGTCGCCCAAGCGGCAGGCGGCCATAATGACTCGCTGCAGATCATATAAACAGATCAGTCACTTGCCAAACCAAACAGTGCCAAACTGTGGGTGACGCAACCCGGAGAGGGGAGAGACAGCCTGTGCGAGCTGCTTGTTTAGTTTACTTGGAGCTATTATTTGAACATTAATGCTATGCATTCCATTTTTTTGTTATTGAAAAATATCCCAGCAACACACACACGCACGCACGCACGCACGCACGCACGCGCACACACACACACAAACACACACACACACACACACACACACACACACACACACACACACACACACACACACACACACACACACACACAGCTCTGACTCACTGCAGACAGAGCATCACAGCTCCTTCATTAACACTCCCACACACAGTCATACAAACAGAACAGATGTTTATTGTTATGAGCAATTTATTTTTATTTTATTCCATTGTATTTAGATGCTCTGGCAGTATTCATTTAACATTCATGACAATAACACTGAGGAGACAGAATTGAACTGAACTGAGAAGCCAAGAGAGAAAAGAACACTGACTACATAGACGGAGACAAAGAGGAAGAAACAGAGTGTATAGTCTTTTGTCCCCTCTGCTGGATGCACCACAATTAAACACAGTCGCTGCCCGTGAGAGACGAAATGCCCCTCAAGCTCCATTTGCCTTGAAATAAGACTGTTCAAACACACTCAGTGGGGGAGGAGATACACAACAGACAGTCAGAGAAACCAGAGGAGGAAGAAGAGGCGAGAGAGGGATGGAGGGGCCGGTTGTTGAGAGAAAGCCAGAGGGACTGAAAAGCACAAGCTTTTTATTTGAATATTATTTGAATATCAAATGATAGCAATTTTCTCTGCCTGTCTCTCCTGCAGGACTCGCTACCACAGAGTGCTTTTGTGGAAGTCACAGTTACCACAGTGAATTTAAGCTCCACTTTACATGGCCCCTCAGTCAAACCTCCTGTCTCGCCGATTTTTTCTCCCTTCCTGTCCACTTCCCCTTCCTTTTCGCCTCCTTCCTCCTTGTCTCCTCTCCAGCTAAGCATCATAGTTTGTCATTCGTTTCCACAGCTAAATTAATTTGTGTCATTAAAATGGTACTAGAGGGCTCAAACCTCGTGAAGAATAACAGTTAATAACAAAAGAATAACACAAGAACCAAGATGTGGTGGGGTGAGAGTGTGTTGCCAGACATGTCTGAAGAAATACATGGAGATGTATGATGAAGGTTACAAGGTTTTTCAATTCAGATGCCCTGGTCCTTATTAGAAATCATGTAAGTTATGTATCAAACCATTAAAAACTGACCACGGACAGTGTATGCATGATTCTGTTTAAACAGATCTAAAATAAGAACCATAATAACTAGAGCATTCATCCTCTTTAAAGCAAAAAGCTAAAGTTTCTGTTTCATCACATCATGACCTCATGTTAGCTTACCTCATGTGTGCATAACCTTGTATAAATGGATTTAAACCAAAAACCATAATAGCAACATTCATTATTTTTGCCGCAGAAAGCTAAGATTTCTGTTTTACATTTCATCATGTTTTCATCATGTTGTACGCTTGTAATGACGTCACTGCGCTACAGAGATATGAATGATGAAATCTATCACAACACATTTGCATTCTGCTCTTAAAAAATAACACGTGTCAAAAACAAATAATGTACATGTATTACATAACTTATGGAGTGTTAAGAAATATTAGTGTTAAATCTTTTGGATCAATATGTTTTGTGATGTATGTATTTTTTTAAAGAACACAACTCAAAAATTGAATGATGTAAATAGTTCAAATAACTTTAAGTAAATTTATTTTTCGAAATTAAGATATGTTTTGGATCAATAAGTTTTGTTTGTTTATTCTGTAAAATCTGGTAAATAAGACTTCCAATTTTTGTATTTGTTTATTAATGACACAATGTCAATACTTTAATCAACTATTTTGGTTTATTGCATTAGATAACCGTTTAGCTTAGGTTGTACAGATTTCAGGGTTATGAAGCATTTGAAGATTGCCTGTGAAATTACTTCACAATAAGAGTTAGAAGGGGTAATTCATGAAATGCACAGTTTGACATGCTTCACACTTACACTTTACATTGACTCTATTCCTGCTTTAATAGGCCAGGCCCTTACATAGCTAACATGCCACACGATCATGTGCAATCAACAGCTCAGATTAGTCAACATGCCTCATGCAGATCCATTCCATGTGAGTGAACTCTAACTTGATTACAATCGCAGATATCCAATTCACACAGCTAAGCCCGTGACCAACAAGGCTAGCCTGTTCGTGCTAAATTATGTATAATGACATCTTACACATGCATTTGTCTGCAAGGCCGTGGGGCCTTAAATGCTTGGCATCCTCAGTGTGCAGAGGGGGGACACAAAATCCAAAACGCAGCAGTGTTGAGACACTGCTCCCGACCCATCTATGATTTAATCCTCATTATACACACCGACATCCTCCACAGTCCCACCGTTTCCAACCACTGTCTACCAAACCGATTGTAGGCCATTAGAAGTGAACGTATTACTGCGGCCGCATTGTGCGAGGCAGAAATGTGTCTTAAGCGTATTTTGTGTGATCTGCCGCTAGGTTGGAATGCAAAAAGAAGCCAAACTGGTGAGAGCAGCCAATAAGTAAATGTAAAAGCAGAGACATGCAAATGCACAGATTCCCTGACAAATCCAGCAACACAGATGAGATGCCTATAAGAGCAGGAAATGCTGCTGAATTGATGTGGAAGGGAATTAGATGGATGGGCTGTAGTATATCATCTCAGAGTGATGTAATGCAGCACACACAGTTGATCAGGGGAGGCAAAGTGCTGTTTAGCTGATATCTCTGAGTAATGGCAAATCTGCATACATTTTTTCTTCAGTCCTCAGGTGGCTATGCTAAACTATGCTAAACTGACAGAAGGCCGATTGAAATAAATGACTATGCGTGCAACAGCATTTTCAGCTGGAGCCTGCACCTGTGGGCAACCGCTGTGCACTGTGTGTGTGCGAGCATGGATGAGAGTGAAAGTGTGACGGAGGGATTGAGAGAGATAGATAAACAGAGCGGGACAGATTAAAGATTTTGTGCATACTGATCCATGCCTATACACCGGCATGAATTGATGCCAATTGCAAACTAGAAACACTGCCACACAGTTGTATGCTTCCACGCACCAGTCAAGGTGCACTTACAGTTTACATCCATGTAACATTGATACACCACACACATCAGCAGCACACGAAGATCTATACAATCAACATCATTTGAGGTGAGCACCCAAGATTAGTGTGACCAATTAAGTATTTTTCACATTCTGTTCCTGACTTATAAAGTTGAGTTCTAGCAAGAAAAGTGTCTCTGCAAAACATTATGATGTCACATTTAAACTTTGTCCTCTTGGATATAAAATGTCAGCACTTCATCATTAAATCCTTTGAGCCATGTTTGTGAAATCTGAGCATATGAATTATTGAGTTATGTCCAAAAACGTGCTTAAGAGGTCACTATGACCCTGTTGTATGTATTTTTGAGCAAAGCCAAACAAATTTCCAATGAGGTGAACAATAAAGTCTCTCTCTATCTTTCTATCTATCTATCTTATACCATATTCTAATTAGTTCATGTTTGAGTCCAAGTGGACAATTGTGTCAAATCTGATAAAACTCCCTCAAGGCAATCCTTATACATTTTGTTAACAGATGCAAGTTCATAGTGACCTTGACCTTAGAACACCAAATTCTTATCAGATCAATGATGAGTCCAAGTAAGTGTTCATGTCAAATTTGAAGAAATTCCCTCATGGTGTTGTGGAGATAACGCTTTCACAAGAATGAGACAGACAAGGTCACAGTGACCTTCACCTTTGACCTATGACCACCAAAATCTCATGACTTCATCTCTGAGTGCAAGTTAATGTTTGTGCCAAATTTGGAGAAATTCCCTGAAGGCGTTCTTGAGATATTGTGTTCACAAGACTGGACCGGACAGAGGGACAGACAGACAACCCGAAAATATAATGCCTCTGGCATCAGCTATCGCTGCTGCGGAGGCATTAAAACTGATTGGGAATGTATCCTTATTAAATGCACCCCAATATCTTTACTTGTCAAACACACAGCTACTCTCTGCTGGATAAACCATACAAATTTTTTCGTCTCCCTTAAGTGCCCAAAGAGCAGTGATTGATGGACATGTCTGACAGCAGTTAAACATTCCCAGATTTACACGGGGCCTGATGATGAAGCAATCATCGCCACATCCAGCACTGAGGTAAATCTAGCAGCCAGTCAGGTTTCTCTCTCACATACACACACACACACACACACACACACACCACAGGAGCAGGGCGAGGTAACCTGGCAGGAGAATAACAACGCAGATGAATTTTGATCTCAAAAGCACAAACAGCCGCATTTTCTCTCACAAAAATACACGTCATCCCATGTCTGCCTCATCTTTACCAAGTAAACGCACTTCCACATGCAATTCTCCCTGACCTCTTTTCACAAATAATGAGAAAGCAGTGTTGCGTTGGGACTCAGCGTGCCTCCAACATTAGGCCATAAGGCCTGGGCTAATTCAATTATAAAGCCTTCACATACCAATGGGCAGCAGCTCTGCGAGAGGCAGCCTCCACTCTGAGACATCCCTTCCCTGTAAACAAGAAAAGATGATGTTTCCTGCCCACAGGCTAGGATCCATGAATACTCCCTTACATCCGCTCATACTCTCACACAAACACATACACCTTTAGTCACACACAGACAAAAATTATGAGCACATCAACTGTCGGGCGCACTGACACACAGAAAGCCCTACGAGCGTTAAGATGGCGCACAGGCGGCACAAACACACACCTGAGTAAGATGACCCTGAGATGAGAAAAGAAACCAATGAAGCATACATTCAGAGATGATTGACCTTTTAATTCGGCACCGCCGGGCATGTTTTATGTTCAAGATGTTGCTTGTCCAGTCATGACATCACTGATGAGCCACCACGGCTGAACCACTTGGTTTGAGGCACTGAAATGCTCTCAAAAGTCAAAATGATGCGTCTTTTACCGTAACTCTAAATCCACTTTCACCTCTAAACTAAACATTACTCTGAGAAGTAACTTGCTTTTAATCACTTAAGTTTTTGGAAGAAGTTATTTCAGACCTTTCACCCCTTCTTGCAAAAAGGAAACTGTTTATTTATCGTGCAATTATTACAGAAGATAAGCACACAATGTGGGGACAGGGACGATTCTTTCTAGCACTTTATCAAGGACGCCTCTTCAAGCATTACATCCAGCGCTAAGTGGCAGTGAGCGTCACACTGCAGCAATGAGTGACATTTAAGTCACGACAAAACCCACACTGATATCCACTACTACTACTTTGGACAGATGTAAAACCAGAAAATTAAAAAAAATGTACAATTGTACATATAATGAACTATTTCATGTTTTCTACACAGTTCAGAACAGGTGATAATTAAACTGAGGTCAGTTTCCTGTTGCGTACTGTATGTATGTACCTCATGTGTGATAATCATATCAGAAAGATCCTTGAGATCCTGGAACCTTGTCCTTGTACGAATAACACAAGTTTAAAAGAGTCGTCTCTGACAAGCTAGCAGTTAACCATTTTTGTCCCACAGAACCACATCATGTGAAATCTGCATTAAATTTATAATAATATCCCGTGGCTGATGGGAAGAGAGGTATTTAATCCCAAGTTTTTTCTTCAAAAAACAGATTTTCAAACTCAAGCTGTTGAAAACAATCCACATCAATCATGGTGGCCACAGTTACTTTACCCTTAAAACTTGGTAAATAGCCAAAGCAACAGGCCATCAAACCCACTCAAATCCACCAGTCAGAAACACCTCCTACTCTTAAAAAATGACTGCTGGCACTATAGTTAAGCCCATTGCAGGTTACTATCAACATTATGACTCAGACAAAGGGTAGGGTCTATCACTTAGGTCACTTTTTCAAACATACCACTTAACAACAACAAAGTAGCACCTTGCACAGCTTGAAACAATTAAAACTAAAAAAATATGGACCATCCACAAAGGTATTTCTAGTTGTGCTTGTGTTGCCTGATTAGACCTCTTCTCAGGACTGTGCACTGCATGCAGAGTTTCGTATACATATGTATATTTATTTATTTATTTCCACAACTCATCTTTTAGTATTTCTGTTTAAAGTTGAGGGGGAAATATATTCATTGTCCTCTTAAAACCTGGCAAAAAAGGTTGTTTTTTAATTATTTACACATTTATTTTGTTTTTACATAATATAAGCAACTGGGATGTAAGAAACAAATTTAAGTTTGTTGTTTTGTTTGAAAGTTTCTTTTTTGATTGTTTGTTTTTTCAAAAAATCATGTTTGAGAAAACATTCCTTTTTTTTTCAACAAAAAGTACATTACAGTACATTTATATAATGATGATTAAATTCACTTTTAAGAAAATTTGGAATGATATAAAAAAAAAAGAAAGAAAAGATACCGTAGGAAATAAGGGCCATCCTAATTTTTGCTTCAGCCTACAGAAAAAAACTGGGACACAATTGAAAATGGGACGAAGCAGAACCCACTGTCTCTCACAGAGGACATGGGTTAAATGTGTCATTTTAAAGTGTTCAAATTTACAGACTACATAACTATATACTATATATAGACTCATAAATTAAAAATTAAAACAACCTTTGATGACTTACTTATCTCCCTTACTGTCACAAAACATGTTGAGTGCAGTTGCCCCCAGGATAGAAAACATGCTCTGTTGGTCAAACCCCCATGTGTGTTACATTACTAGAAAGCAAAGACTGTGATTAACGCAGTGCATTAGGATGCAAAATAGACTGCATGCATGGTGTTTAAAATAAAGCACTCAGTGTCATGTCCCCAACAGAGGACAAATATTAATTGCAGGGTCTCAAGAGGCCTTTATCCAGCCTGAGCAGAGGTCTAATTAGCCAAAACTGAAACAACACGTGATTTTACCTCTGGCCAGGACTAAAATAGTTTCCTATATTACACAGCAGTTAAGTTTTTGCATTACTTCTGAAAAAGTTTTAGCCATCATATAAGAGTCTTCACACTGTTTAGACAAGTCAACATGTCTTGCAAGACTTTGAAATGACAAGAAACAACACTATTTTTCCTCATTTAACATGATGCTGTGTCAATAAGTCACGTTGAACCAAACTGCGTCATTAGCTTAAAACTCACAAAACTTGACGACAATGTGGAAGAAATTGATATTTTAACACAATACCAAAAACCCAAGTTATTTAAAAAAACACCTCTGTGTATACTTTTTATGGAAACGAGCAAACGAAATGATAAAATGAACACTCACCAAGTTGACGTGCGGCATTTTTACATCCCCCTGCTCCGTTTTTGCCAACGCCATGTTTGTTACTCCAGCTTCGCTTCAAGACAATTAAGAGAGCGAGTTGATAATTGCTAGTTTTTGGGCACTTCACACCGAATATTTGGCACTTGTACTACGGGATACATCCGTCATTTTGAAACTCTCGCGCATTCTTCTTCCGTAGTTTGTTTTATTTTTGACGCGTCATCCTCTCCAACAGACAGCTGCACGCGCCTAATTAGATCATAGCAGGAACAAAGTATCTCGAGATGTCAGGTGAAGGAAGGACTGTACCACTCTGGGAGTGGGTGAGGCCGCCCAATTGGACATGTACCAATAGCTACTAGCCACATTTTTATATTTATTTTTTAAAAAAAAAAAAGTCTAAAAGTCTAAAGAAAAAAAAAAAAAAAGACTTTTTAACTTTTTACGTTGCCTTTTTTTATTGAACGTTATCTATTTATCTCTTGACTATTTATTATACATTTTAGTTTGTTTTACAGTTTTAATACTTCCTTTGTCATTTTATTATTTATATTTATTATTATTATGTATCATTTTACTCTGTGCTGTCCTCTCATGATTTACCTCTTATTTACAGTTTGCGTATTTTTTCTTATTTATTCTTTATTATTACTATTATCATTTTATTTATTTATTTATTTATTGGTTATTTATTTACTTTCATGTTTCTACTTATAGGTTTATCCTGCCTTTGGTGCTTCCCACCTCTCTTGGTGGTGTTTCCTCAGTGTCTGCTTTTATTGAGTACTGTTTTTTTTATTTTTGTTTTCTGTGTGTGTATTTATTCACATGCTTGTGTGCTTGTGTGGTTTGATATTTGGTCACAGGTTGTTGACGTTTCATTTAACCAAATGTTCCACCTGCTCAAAGGAAATCAAAAGCTATTGAAGCCATTGAGCTTCAATAATTCAAAGCTATTGAATGTGCACCTAAAATAGATTTTAGGTGCACATCCATGCCTCCTAAAGACTTAACCTTCTCCGTTTTTAACACATCAATAGCTCCCCTCTTGTGAAATTATCTAGTCAAATTATCATCTTTTTTATTAGAAAATAGAATCTCATTGCTGGATTGAAACCACATTTGCAGTGCATGGCCATGGCCACCAAAAAGATGAGCAGTCTCTTCAATCCATTCACACACTAACAAAATGAGTACAGTAACCTGACGTACAGAGAAATCTGTCAATAATTATATTATATTCTCATACATCCGCTGGCAATGCAACACTTTCAGTCCATCTTGTCAGAGTCAATATTCTCAATTTGATCATTCAGCTTGAACCAATGCATATTTTAAGTGCTCCACTGTGCCAAAGAGAAACATTTGGAGAGGAAAATCAGAAAATGGCTACTTTTTTTTTTTTTTTTTTACTGAATTGACTATAGCCATGGAAAGACAGCGAGGGAGATAGATCTGCTAGCAATGTCAGGCAGGCGAGCAGCCCTACAGCTAGCTCTGACATACCCCACCCTCTGCCCTCGCCCCTCCCTCTCAGGAGTCGGAGGCAAGCAAAAGGCCTGGAGGGTTGTGAAAGCCATGCTCTCCAGTAGGCAGAAACATGTTTAGCATTTAACACTGCACAGGAGGTAAAGGTCTCGAGATTTAGTCCCTCCTGTTCTCTCTTTCGCTCATCCATGGCATGTGTGATATGTTCTTACTCATATCGCACACTGCACAATCTAAATCTTACTTAAAATAATCTTGGAAACCGATTGCCTTGAAAAGGAATGTAAATGTAACTATACATATGAATTAAAATGTTGCTGTATTAATTTTGTGAAGTTGTTGCAACTTAAAAATGACAAGTGGAATTACATTGTTCTTTCATAAGTGTAGCAAGATAGTCTGACTTAAAGATAAAGATAAGAGATCTGCAAAGACTGTTTTCTTAACATGTTGAAGACTATACAAATATGACTAACTGGCAGAATACAGATATCTAGTACAGTTAACTTGGTTTACCAAAGTTGCTAAAACTTAGAAACAATGATTTAATTAAACTTGTCATTTTTAAGTTGCAACAACTTCATAACATCAAGTAAATATAACTGAATTTCAAGTAAACTTAACAATTAGATACAAAGTTAAAATTAATAAAGATAAGTTATATTTACTTACATTTTTCAAGGCAATCAGTTTCCAAGACTTTTTATATATATATAAAGGCAGCAAGCAAATGAAACAGACTAGATAAGCAGATAAATAGATATAGATAGAACAGATAAATATTATTATCATTATTACTAAAATATAGAATAATAGAAATATAATTTTAAATATCAAATAATTATAGTTTTCTGGACATTTTTCACATTTTTATGATCCTCCACCCTTTTTTGAAACAATTTTTTTATCTAATTTTCATGTTTTATCTAATTTCTTCCGTTTTGTTGGACATTTCTTGCCAAGTTGGTCATTGCCTTTTTTCTCCATGTTTTCAGAAGTAATCAAACCAATTTTCTCAGGTTTCAAAGGGTTAAGCAGCTTTCGAAAGGCATCTGAATGCTGCACAAGAAAACTGATGTTGATCCAGGTTTCAAAGGGTGCTAGTAAAATCAACTTGTCAGATTTTACAGTGCATAGACAGGCAAATTCCTTGCCCTCTAAGCATCTTGGGATTTATTGTCTTTTCCCCAGTCGCTGCCCACTAGCCCTCCCTCCCTCTCCGTCTTCCCGTCCTCTAATGGGAATGGATGATAGCTGCATTCCCTACACTGCCACATCACAACTGCCCCTGCACCCTGCAGTTCGCCATCCCATCTCTCTGCGGAGACTTCCCCCTGAGTTCACGGGCTGCCTGTTTGACGCAGCACAGTCAGTGGAGCATATGAATGAAGGATGGGATGCTTTGGTAGCAACAGGCCAACCGAGGAGGCAGGCAGACAGAGCGGAAAGGAAAGCCTCGATGCGGGAGTCATCTGGGTATTTGTATTACCATGGGACCTTCGCAAAACTGTGAAGCCGGAATTTCTAATAAAAATGATAGAAAGCTGGGTTAAAACTTGACAAGACTCCTGATGTGCTGTATATATGCTAAGAGATGTGAGAGGGAGCTCGGGGCAC
The DNA here is from genome assembly GCF_026936395.1 of Plectropomus leopardus. Classification (NCBI taxonomy): domain Eukaryota; kingdom Metazoa; phylum Chordata; class Actinopteri; order Perciformes; family Serranidae; genus Plectropomus; species Plectropomus leopardus. Next base: position 5,050,336 of record NC_142198.1, on the reverse strand, counting down.
ACACACCAGAGGTCGCAATTTGGATTCAAACCTACAAAACGTAACCAAATTGCACATGAGGTCCCAGCCGGAGGGACTATTTGGTTCCCCCCAGGAAACGACTGCTAGAGGTGAATTTGCAGCCACCTGTTTTTCTAGCTCCATAAACAAGTGCATTAGCCATTCCCAAGGCTTCGGTAAATTCATTAAAACAGCAGGGAGTGGGCCAGGGGGAGACAGATGACCCCTCCTTCCTACTGACAGACAGCCAAGGTGAGGCAATGTCAAACCACAGGTTGCTGCCTGCACTCTCACCAAAGCTCATCTCCACTCTGTCTCTTTTTCTGGTCGACTCTTGCTGTGTTTAGCGGAAATAGGACCATTTTTCTCACCACCTCTTCAGACCTTTAGATTCATTCTTCTCCCTTACCAAAGACAGAGCAATGAGTGAAAAAATCACTTCCATTACCTTGCCCTACTTGATCCTGATTTCTTTAAAGTGTCATCACTTCTCTTTTATCTTTACCTAATTTTTCCACTTTTTACTCGTCCTTCCCCTCTGACTCAAACCAACACTGAACAGAAGCTGCTGTGCGCCTGACATACTTGTTCACTTAAAGGCACAGTTCACCCCAAAATCAAAAATACTTTTTCTTTTCTTACCTGTAGTGCTATTTACCACTCTAGATATTGGCTGTAGAGATGTCTGCCTTCATTTCGATATAATGGAACTAGATGGTACTAGCCTAACTTTGTGTTTTGTAATCTGCCTGTCTTTTAGTGCATATGGACATACTATTACCCATAACTGCATGTTTTAACATTTTATTAAGGGTCTACGTTATGACTCTTGCATTTTATCTCTGCTTCTGTTTATGGCTGTTTCTTGTTGCTATTGATGCCCTGCATGTCTGCATGTTATGTTTAGTTGTGTGTCCTTGCTTCATGCTGCGTGCATGGCCATTTTTGTGCTAAAAAGCTATATGTTATTGCTTTATGTTGCACAGCATGCTAAAGTACCATATGCTGTTGCTGTGCTTTCGTTTGTACTGTTCTGCTGTTTCTTGCTGCTTTGCATGGCTTGTTTTTTGTCTCGGGAGTTCCTGTTTGTTGTAGCTGTTGCTGTCTTTCTGGTTTTATCAGTTTGCAGGTTTCAATACATCTTGCCAAAGGACTACAGTTGAAAATTAACCTGATGAATATACTGGTGCATATACAGAAATGTTGATTAATGTGTATTGTCCTTATGAATAAAATAAATAAAAATTAAATGGTTCTAAAAAAAACAAAATGTCAAAAAGGTTCATTTGAAAAACTCAACAGCAATGTCTCTTTCCAGAAATCATGACCTGATTACTCATGATAATCCACAGACCTTGTTGTGCACAGTTTAAAATAGGAACTATTTTCTTTCTACCTTACTACACCCGCCAAATGTATCACCACACAGATGGAAGTGTGCATCTAGTCAAGGATGAGAGGCTCATGCTTGTGCTTATGCAAGATGTAAATGTTAACCCTATAAATTCTGCAACAGGAATAGTCCACCGTGCTGACATTGGTATTTTTTGCTAATTGTGATGTCATTTTTGAGTATCTTCAAATGCCTCATATCCCTTAAATCTGTGTAACTCCAACTACAAGGTGCAGACTTCTCCTTAGTCATTAGTTCAAGGCCCACACCTTAGATAAACTACCACATCTTCAGTTTCATTTCACAAAATGTTAACAAAACATTGCAAGAATAAACAGAAACAGCACTTCAAAATAAAGCTCTGTGCCGGAAATTCACTCTACTTCAAAATAATGTGTATTTTTTTTTTACTAATTTAACATATTTGCAGGTCACTTGCAAACCATTCAGAATGGACCCAAGACCCAGATCATCATCAGATTTTACAAAATAAACAAACTCCATAAGTTATTTGAACTACGTACATTATTTTGTTTTTGAGTTATGCTCATTTTAAGAGTGCAAAGGTGCTGTGAAAGATTCATTTTTCATTCCTCTGGCACCACCAGTCACTTTCACGTTATTTTGCAATGCATATAATGTAATGACACCATCACAAGTGTAAAACATGATGGCATGAAAGACAGAAGCCTTAACTTTCTGCTGCTGCAAAAAAAAAAGGAATGCTCCGGCTGTTATGGTTCTAATTTTAGATCAATTTAAACAGGATCATGCAAACAACAATGTGCCGTGGCCATTTGAGGGACGTCAGTTTTTAAAAGGTTAATGGTCCTCCTCGGCTGAGCTGTGATGTTAGCTAGCTCAGTGGTGCTAGGTTTGCTAGAGATCGAGATAGATGCATGCCTCCTTTTGTGTTGTAATACAAGAGGCTAGTTACACTATATGTGAAAGAAGGCAGACATTTCCACAGCAAATATCTCCAACCACTAACACCAAAACAATCTAGATTGATAAATAGCACTACAGGTAAGAGGCAAAATATGTATTTTTGGTTTGGGGGTGAACGGTCCCTTTAAGAATAAGGATACATAAATTTTGTTGCTGTTGCGCACCAATTTTTTTTTTTATTCCTTCATGCTGTAATAAAATTCTCCACCTACATAGACTCATAAAACTCTTTAGAAACCAATCAACGAGTCAAATACATTTTTCATCGTTCTTGAGAAGTTGACATTTTGGACGTACAAGGTTACATACAAGGTAAAGCCCACACAGCACAAACATAAATGATCCTTACACCCTCTCATCTCTCTCTATGTGTTGCTGTGACACCCAGCAGCTGTCCCTGTGCCGTGTCGTGGCCTATCAGGACCATCTGTAGGGGCGGGGAAGGCATTAGCTGCCACATCAGCATACAGACTTTACCCTTCCTCGGGTCACAGGTGGCGGCGGGGGACATTACCAGGGCAAGTGCATGCACAAAATGTATACAAATGCATATGCATACAAAACTTTCTCCAAAAGGACATGTAGGCACTCTGAAGGATGTGATCATTCTTGCTGAAACAAGCACTGCTTGGATTGTTATGGAAATGTGTTTTGTGCAAAATGTACTTAATCCTGCATAATGAATACTTAAGAAGGCATTTTCTAATTTGATGTAATCTAATCTACTTAGATGCATTCTTACCCACTTACACACACACAGATACCACATTGCTGCGCTGTAATTGCACACTGAACTGCTATCCTACGATAATCCATAAATCACTACAGTATTTCTTTTGCTGAAAAAGTTGCACATGCCATCACACAGAATCTATGCACTTCAAAAGAGCTTACAAAGATATTCTACAGCTACCTTAAGTGCACTAAGAGGCTTGTGCTTAACACCCCATGACCTCATCACTACATTTACACCATGACCTGACGCAAAAGCAGCAGCCCAAACATCAGAGAGCTCCAGTCAGCAGTTCTCGCCCTAAGCCCCTATTATGTTCGTCCCAAGTCTGGCTTGATTTTTTCTTTTTTTCTAAAAAAAAGGGACAGAAAATAAAAGAAATGCAAGATGCAAAGCCAGAACAGGAGAAAATAGAAATGAGAAAAAGTGAGGGTAGAGGAAAATGTCCAGCACAGTCATCACTAGAAGGGCTGTAAATCAGACATAATCATAATTGTGTTATCCCACAAGTGCTGCTTCCCACTGGCTTCACACAAGTCAATAATTAATAAAAACGGCAGCTTAAGCCACTGCCAGCCCACACTCACAAACACACAAATAAACATCCTTTGTATTGTATTTAGAAACAGGCCTGACTGGGTCATTTGTGGGTTGTTTACTTCCTGAGAGCTACCATTAATTTCTGCAACAGCATTGAATAAAAGTATTCAGGAAGGTAAACAGCGACTGGACCAAACCACGGTCAGAAGAAGAAAGAGACAGAAAGGTAGAGGCAGAGACGGAGAAAAAGATTGGAGCATACCAAGACACACGCACACGCACACGCACACACACACACACACACACACACACACACACACACACACACACACACACACACACACACACACACACACCTCTAATCCATCATAAAAAAGCCAGAGCAGCAGTCCTTCCGTACAGGGAGCTGTCCAGGGAGCAACAACAAACTCGGAGTGCACAGCACAACTATGGTACACTCAGAAAGTGGTGCTGGAGAGTGTGTGGAACTAGGTGCTGAAAGAACAGCTCTTCAGTGTTACAGTAAGGGGGGGACATATAAGGGGAGTGAGCAGCAGTCTCAGGTCTGGAGCTATCCAATGTGCTGAAAGAACAGCGCCTCAGTGCTACAGTGCTTGGGAAAAATGGCAGAGGGAAAGTAAAGCTGTGTTTCCTTCTTTCAGTACATTACTTTTGGAACTAGCAGTAACACCTACAAACAGGTACATAGAGTCCAGATCTGTTTAGCGTTTCCACCACAGACTCTTACATGTGGGCGGGGATCTTGTTACTCGATGCTCCGTCCAGCACCACTCACTGTATTCCCCTGTTCACTGGTGATACAGAGGGAAGTCAGGTTAGTGTTTATTGCCCACAGAACAGGACTGTTTGCCAACATTTTTAGAACAAAAAAGGGCAGGCCAGAGTGGGAGTCTCTCTCTTTATGAGATATATCTATGAATGGCAGGTTTGTGCATTGCCACCTTCTAAGGCAAGAGCAGAGGTTTAGTGCTGCTGGAGCACACCAAAACGATGATCCACCAGTTGTTGATTTTTTCTTGAGCGAGGATTAGAATGTATGCAGTTCACATAGTTTTGATGTTATTTATAGACATTTTTTGAGGATGTACTCATTATTAAAAGTGTATGTCATCCAAGAGAGACAATAAAACAAATGAAATGGTCAAAGTTGTCATATTGAAATTTTAGGCATGTTGACAGATTCACAATATCAACATTACAAATGAATGTTCCAAATCAAAGTTTGTAGGCAGGCAGCCCAGTGAATCAAGATTTTTTTTTTCTCAGTCAGTACAGCTGCTGCTACAAGCTGCAAAACATCCTTTAATGTTATAGTTATAGTTTACTAATGTATGAAAAACCTATCACGGTATAAACAATTTATTAACAGCCACAATTTAGCCTTGACCACATAGTGATTCTCTACTGACCAATCAACAGATTGCAGTCTTTTTAGCTCCACCTTTTAGTACTGGATCTGTGTGCTAAGTACCCCAAGCGGAGGGGTGACCAAAAATGGGGACCATTCCAAAAGTACTATCCTCAAGTTTTCACAATGAAAATGCAAAAAAAAGTGCATACCAAACTGAATTGAACTGAACCAACCTGCTCGTGGAGACACTCCATAAGGCCTGGCGCTTTCCAAGGTGCTGAAAGAACAGCTCCTCAGTGCTACAGCAGTGAGAAAAAATTGTAAAAACGAGTGTGAGCAGCATTCTCAGGTCTGGAGCTATCCATGGTGCTGAAAGGACAGCTCCACGGTACTCTATTGGGTGGCAAAAATGGCAGAGGGAGAGTGAGCAGCAGCGTCTGGACCTATCCATGGTGCTGAACCTCTCATTCCCTCTGAAACAATTGACTGGAGTAAAAAAAGGAGAGTGGAGGCAGAATGGGCTGAGAAAAATCTGTTCAAGGCAATGAATCAACGGCATGGCTCTCCTTTTGGCACTGGCTATGTTTGCGTGTGTGGAGTAAGCCATTGTCAGACTGTTTACTTATATCTTTGATATGCAATTGAGTTTCCCTGCTGCTATGAATAAGGCTGCTGACTGAATAATCCTTACCATGGACAGAATGGTGGGGGGGGGGGGGCTTAAAAGGTGTAGCTGCCTGCAGATTTGATTTTCTGAATTTTTTTATTTATTTTAAACAAAAAACAGAATATACAATTACAAATATTTGTTTATACTTTAACCACATTTTCAGGACCTATATAACCTAGAATACACAGGTATGTACTGAGAACAAATATATTATTAACATCAACAATGCCCTTTTCTATTTCATGAATAAGAAATGCCATCCAGTCAGAGCATTACAGAACATTATAACAGTAAAAAGAAAACACTGCATCGATTGCCAAGGCGAAAATGGACTCCTGGAAAGTGCAGGTAGTAAATGCATGAATAAAAAGGCCTAGCATTATTAGAACACAGTGGACATACTTTACTTTCCATTAATACTGTATCTCCATGCTCTGTAAAAAAAGATTTCTATTTAAAAAGTTGGTTTCATGTTCTCCAGAGCTGCAATGATGAAATATGAGCGCAACAGTTTACACCAGGCCAATCGATGTTAGGAGTATTGTAATGCAATTAATAGTCTAAATTTAATTCATTATTGATAGCTACGCTCATCTAACATCTACCTGCTGTTTATTAGACAATACATTTTACCACTAAAGAGAGAAAATGATCTAAAATTGTTAGAAGTATTGACTTTTTCTGCAGGAAAGGTGTTCAGATGTGGAACTTAACCTTCTATGGAGCATGTGAGCTGTGTTTTGCAGCATAGGTTACCAAGGTAAGCTACTGCAGTTTGTGCAACAGGAAGCTAGTGTTGAACCCAAGATTAGCTTTTCTTTCTTTGAAAGCAGTTTGAGGATTGATTTGTATTTCCTGGATGAAGTTATCCTGAATAACAGTGCTTTTATTTTGACATAAAGGCAAAATGAGTGGAGTGTTTAAACCATGATCTGCATCCATTTTGGTTTTGATCGTTTGATTGCTGTTACATGAGATATAGTCAGCGTTTTGGGAACCCTTCCGGCATTCACTGTGTTTCTGCATTTTTACCATCATTTTGTTCCACACTGTGCTCCATAATTTTTCCAAACATTGCCAGTGAATGTGGTTAGACTTCTATGTCGGGTGCACTCTTGGTGAGGCTCTCTCCCATGGATAGACTTTTAAGTGATAATCAAAAGTGTGCTATGAAAATGAAACTGTCTAACATCTCTTTAAAAAGCAGCTTTAATTACAGGAACATTTTTTAGCAAAGTGAGTTTTGAATTTTTTAGTGTTCAAGTGACAAATTCACATTTCAATGTCAAATTAAATGCAAAATGTTCCAGCTCCACTGGGCTTTCAACTGAATAAAGTGAATATTTTACTCAAATGTATTTTATTTTTGCTTACAATATCTCAAACTATGTTTTGCTGTATGTTTTATCATGTTTAATTACTGATAAACCCTCATTATGGAAATATTGTTGTAATATTGCATGTCCAGAACAGACCAGATGTTGTGTACTGGCTTGGGCAAATGCTCATAACTTTTCCTTTAGAAACGGTGACATATATACGCAAAGGGAACCAGCATATGTTTGAAAAGGAACCTTTTGGGACTGAAAAAGGTCTGTTTGGGGGACAATTTACTGCTTTGGTGAAATGTGTGGATTTATCAGATAACGAAGAGGATGAATGAGTGTTCCATGATAGAAACCTTGCAATATGGTAAACCTGAGCTAAGATTTGTGGCGGTGATGAAATAAATTTACTTTCACCATGCTTTCAGGATTTATGTATGTAAAAAACCTATAGACATGTACATATAGGAAACATTTCTAAATATATATATATATATATATATATATATATATATATATATATATATATATAGTTTCAGAAAATCATATTCATATAGCTTTGGCGTAATCCAGCAGCCTATTAATAAGAACTCCCCTTTGCAGGTTTGTGATTCAGGACTTGCTCTAACATTTTTAAATCACCTTTGAAAAACATAGCAAAATCTGAACTCATATCAGATGGTTAACCTCAGCCTAATCTAGAAAACTATCCATGTACAAAGAGGGGAGCCCAGTCTGGGAAAACTGAAAAAATGCATGTCGTTAGAGAACTGTCCATGGTGCTGAATCAACAGCACCTCACAATACAGCAGCAGCACTGGGAGCTGTCTGTGAAGTATGTGGTGCTGAAGTGTGCCAATGGGCTGTGTGCACAAAGCATGTCCTTCCTTGATGGTCATGGAGCCCTCGCGGCCTATCCCACAGTGCATCTTGAACCCATTGTTTCTGGTTCAGCTCTCCAGCTCTGAACCACAGAGGCTGGAGGTGGCGATGCACAGTGAGGTTTGCCACAAGCACTTAATGACATGAAGGAAGGTCACTGAAATTCTCAGAGCTGATGCTCAGCATTCAATTGCAAGTGGTGGATGAAGGAGATTTGAGAGAAGATAACTAAATGAATAATGTTAATAGACATAATAATAGTATTCAATGTTGGGTAACGGGTTTACAGCACTTTTTGTTTTTGTGTCCACTTCAGTCATTCTGGCCTTGCAAGATTTGAACTTCATAGGTATTTCCTTTTTAAGCAGTCTGATTTACAGTCCTCTCCTTCGCTTGGAAATCAATATAAAAGCTTTCCACAACTTACTGTATGAGTACACTTGGCTCTTAATGGACTTTCAAATTTCAAACAGTAAAAAACATAGCAGCTGTTACCAAATGTTGTGCTTATTTAAGAGTACAATTTCAAAATAAATGCAAGGTCATGTTCGCAAACCAGTGATTCATACCAGTGAATCATAACACTTTTTAAATAGTTAGTACAGGAGGTTACGAGTCACACTAACTTCTTTTCACAATCCATATTTTACTGATTGCATCTTATCACATCAGTTGGGCTAAACAGGTTTAAGGTTTTTGTTTCCCTAACGTGCATGTCATAGCACAGACTGAACCAACCCAATCTCAGCCCCCACGCGTCAAATACTAATATTTGGTTAGCCTCGTCATCAGATACTAATGCACAGAGGCACCCTGTAGCAGCAGAGCTGTATTATTCAAATAAAACATATTTCTCTCTTTTTCCCTGATAGTCTGATAAAGTCTCTAAATGTGTCACTACTTGCTTTTTAGAAATTAAGTATCTAAGAGGGTCTAAAAAGTCAAATAATCCAGCCAAGTTAGCAACATGGTGAGCAGAAACTTGACATTTCCTTTGAAAACGGAGGTTTATTTTTACGATTCAAAATTCATATAACAAACATAATTTTATAACCTGTTCATATCGAAACATTAGAGGGGTACATAGATCGTCGGTATTTGATGAGTTGGAAGTTAGAATGTGTTGAGCGTGTGAAATGTAGCAAGGATTTGCAAGTCTTTCTATATACAAGTGTATTATGACTTTATACTACTTATTTAGATACTTTATACTTTATTAATCCTCCACAGGATATTACATTCGTTACAGCAGTTCAATCACAGCGAACCATACACAACCACACATAACATGAAAGCCCAGCTGTAATTATCCACAAGAAAATAAATCTTAAAAATAAATATTGAATAATAAATACTAAAAAAAATCTTATTTCTAAAAATATCCAATACTAATAAAAACTATGTAGCGTATACAATGCGAAGTGTGCCAAAATGCAATAGTTGAAAACAATAATTATAAGGTTGAATGTGAAAATCCGCTTCTCTGTGGCAACCCATTAATATTAATGCAGTCAAAACATTGAAGAAGAATAACATATCCCAACAGGAATCTAGGGTTTCACATTCCTAATCAATGTATTCAGGCATCATCCACAGGAGAGTAATTATCCCCTCTGCCATTAATGATGGATGATCTGTAGTGCTGATGTGATCGTTTTGCAAATCCATAAAAGCGCCTGGAAAATGAAAGCGGCTGCACGGTGAGAACACGGAGACTTCACTGCCTCTCTGAGAACACGAAAAGGATCAACCAGGAGGAAGATGGAGATGTTAATGTTAGTGGAGAAAACAACACACTCGCTCTCCTCATTGACTTGCTCGGGGCCACACAGGTGTGACTAAGTCTTACAGATTCACAGCTGATGGCGGAGCGGGGTCAGCGAGTGAGTAGTGGGTAACTGGAGCAAAGTGCCCGCCTTGCAGATCCTTGGAGAAAATGGCTTGGCAAGAGAGAGAGCTCTGGATCGATAAGGCTCTGAAGAAGTTTGATAGGGTTTTGGTGGGGCTGACTTTTCAACACAGCAGTGGTGCTTCGGAGGAGCTCAGAGGTCTAGCTGGGTCCTGTGATCCGCCTGTCTTTTCTTTTTCTCTCTCTTCTCCGTTTTTTTCTCTGTTAGTATCTTTCTCTGATTCTCTGTCAGCCTGGAAGCTATGCACTGTGATGGTATTGATCATTTTTCTTACTGTGTGGAGAGGTTATACCTCAAGATGTAAATATCTCAGGTAGAAATTGCCAGTGATGTTTATTGTACATTGTTCTTTAACCCTTTAAAAACTTGATGGACATCAGTTGACGCCTTTTACTAGCTATATGACCGTTTTAAAACTGAGCAAATTGGTTTGACCTCTTTTGAAAAAATGGGGAAGAAAGACTAAATGTCCCACAAATTGCAAGAAATTTTACCAAAGAATTTGTTTTTTTAAAAAAAGGGAGGAAGATTGTAGAAAATAGTCCAAATATAGGGGAAAATGTCTTGAAAACTAGATGTATAAAATTTTAAAATTAAATTACAGGAAAAAAAATATTTTTCTTTGGCTTATGTTTAGGTAATTTTCTTGTAACTTTTTAAAAAATATTTTGCTAACTTATACCATATCTTGTAAAATAGCTTGTCGCCTTCCTTTAATGTATTCTTTTATGAAAAAAGAGCTGTTGCTCCAGAGTTAAAAGGTTAAGTTCAGATGGTGATGACTGCAACTTCAGCAAACCTAGCTGAAGAAAATGTCAAAAACGCTGCATTCTGTCCTCCATTAAAAAAAAAAAAGAAGAAAGGTTGACAGACCGATGGGCCGCAGCAATGGTGGAAATCCCTGACACATTCCCAGACATCCACTCTGTAAAAACAGGCCCGAGCATCTCTGCTGCTAATACCATCTGTGACACCACACACACACTTCCTGTCTCCCACACTACACAGCTTGCTATACACCAGGGGCCATGTCAAATAGCAGAGTTATTCCTGGGACTGGCTGCGAATGGGAGGCGCAAGTCACCGTACATGCCAGTCCTCGAACACCAGGGCCAAATGGTGTGTCACACCAGCTTGGAAGAGAGGGAAAACACAGATGAATCCTGGACGGCTCTGTTTGGTAACGGGAGAGAGAGACTTGGAAACCTGGTAAGTGCTAAACCCCCGCAATTAGCACCGTTGATAGGAAGAGTGGCTCTGATCCCAAAACAATCAGATCTGGGCTTATTTCATTTCTGGGCCATGATTTGAGAGGCTGCAGCTCTGGACTTCTTCAAACTGTTGAAACTAAACCAGGACTGGCCTAAAACACTCATTAAGTGGAACTGTATTGGCTTTAATACTATTTTCATAACAAGATACAGTTTAGCTTTAAGAATTTCAATTAAAAATTATAATAATAAATTATAATGATAAACTTTATTTATATAGCACAATTCGGTTTTATTTATAAAACCCAATATCACATATTATAATTTTCCTCAGAAAATGGAGCCTCACAGTTGTTAAGGAGGGTTAATGGAAACCCGCCTAATGTGTGACGACCATAAATCATATAGGGATGTGTTAAAAGCAATATTTAACGAAAACAACGAACAGTTGACTTTTGATTTTTGATCTTATTTCTCCCCTTTTCACTCTTTATAGCTGCTCTCAGCGTCAAGTATTGGTGGAAAATGGGTTTACACTGGATTTAAGTGAAAGCCTTATGTGTCTCGTTAAAGGGTGCTGATATAACACACCAAGGTGCCTGACGAAGCATTGGGGACAACCTGGAAATGAGAACGGGCTGGTTCATGCGTTTTAGCGAAAAGAGGCAATGCATGGATGCATGTGTCTTTATGGTTGCAGTTATTGGAATTTTGCACGTTTTGTATACGAACCATGATAATACGTCTATTACTGCTCATCCTAACACAGCAGTTCCTCTTGATAAACACATCACTACTGATGGAGCTGGAAATGTGCATTAATCACATATTTCCTCGAAGAAAGTGAGAATATTGAAATCATCACTAGTGTGTTAAAACTGTTACAGAGTTGCTTAAACTAGGCAATAACATTATTTTAAAAAACATGAACTCATTAAAATGTCCAAAATATAACCAATAGGAAATTGGACTTTTGCACTGGGTTGTGAATAAGAAGAAAACATATTGCATGGTTCCCTGATTCTTAATTTAGGTGTGTTGTGCAGGAAAAAAGCCTATGCAACAGCAGTTAAAAATGTCCAAGTATGGTGAGGGACGCAGTCCAAAAGACTAAAGAAAAGCTTGCACTGCATCAGAGCAGTTAGTCAGCAAGTCTCACTAAAGCTGTCTGCATGGATGGTTGGATTGGACTGAGACGGAGGGAGGGACGGATAGTCTGTGACTCTGTTCTCTCTCTCTCCTCCCCCGTCATTCTCCCTCCTCCCCCTTTTCCCCCTGCTACCATCATTTAGACACATTCAGCCTTCACGTCTCTACTTTTCCCCTTCAAATTATGACAGTGCCAGTCAGAGCGCCGGATCGGCACAAATTTGACACAGGCCTCATTTGCCCCTGACAAACAGGAAGATGACAAAATAAAAAATCTGCATAAACACAAGAGAAGCTATTAAAAGCAATGCTTGGAGAAGGACATATAGTGCAAACTAAAATTAACACCTTAGCTATCAAACAGTTTTTTCAGCTGCAAAAAAAAGAACAGAAAATATGCCGGGAACCAGAAGCAGACAAATCTGAAAGCTAATTTTCATGATGTCTGGCAACTTGACGGGCATTTACACAAAATATGTTGTGACGTCATTGTTGGCTCCCGTGCTAGTGACACAACGGTGAGCATAAAGGCTTCTCTTTGTGCAATGTTAGATATGTACAAAGCTATGGATGGAGCCCTCCATCTCTGCTCTGCATTAATTTATCCATATTTGTGCACTTTTCTCAAAGGCTTATGGATGCAGACGTAACGAAGGAGTACCACCAGAGATCATGGGGGCAGTGTGACGTACGACAGTAGGAGATGACAAAGACATTTAAAAAATAGTTGTAAATAGTAGTAAAAAATGACCAGCCTAACAAGAAATGACCAAAAAATGTGAAAGAACCTGATAAAACATTACAAGAAAATTACCTGAAAATGAGCAGAAAGAAAGAAAGAAATCAAGAAAGAAATAAAGGACCAAATATAATAAAATATAAATTTCATAATTATAGCTTTATGTTTTCATAAGATATCAATCAGCTCAGGATTCAGAGGTTTAAATACTTCTCAAATGCATCTGAATGCAAAACAAAAAAGTCATGTTGATCCAGGTTTCAATGGGTTAAAAGCCTTCTTATCTAATTTGCTTCTTTTAAATTGTTTTAATGGTTTTACAAGGGGCTTTTAATTAACCAATTTGGGTTTTAATAAGGAACTTTTTTAACACTCACAATCCCCCTTGTGCCTGTGTTCCTCGTAGTGCTCATTTAAAGCATTGTGTTTTAACCCAAACCTAACCCTAACCCAAAAACATATTCACAGACATTGATTCTACACCATCACAGCTCATATCTGCACAATATAATCCAATAATACATATGCGCATTGCTAAGCGCTATGTGCTTCAACATCCTGTTTGTAGTTCTATCAAATTGCATCCAGAGGCTTTCATTTTTTAAATTTATTTATGGCCATTGACAACACCCTTTGAAATCCAAAATGAGCCAAAAGGACCCGGACTAACTCATATTTCTGAATAGATCTGGCGACACCAGACTAGAAATACAGTTAGCGCACAAAAGCAAGATACATAACAACTATAACAATACAATAAAGCTAAATGTGATTAAATTTGAGTGCCCTTTTCATTGCCGTGTTTCCCTTTTTGAATCACAAAATGGTGTCAGCAGTCATCGCTCAATTGTCCTTCTCCATTCCTGTCTCATTACAACTGAGAGAATAGTGCCGGGTAATTGTTTGACCCTTCCTGCTCAACCTATGTCCTTGGCTGCTGAGAGCGCTCGACGTGAGAGTTCTGTGGGATAAATGGTGGCTATTCCCACACTGTGCCCTGTGGCTGCCTGCAAACAGAGCGCCATCGTATCGGTGACAAGAGACGCCTGATGAAGGTACGCTGGCTGCACAAACCCAATGCAGGCCCCTGAAGCGGCAGCAGCACCTCTCTAAAAAGGACCCATTGTGCCCTGCCAAAGCCTTTCCCTCTCCACCGTGAAGTGGCCATTGTGGCTCGCAGAATAGCCATCGCTCTCCATTGCCTGGCGGGGAGAGTGCTTGGCTGAGTGTGGCTGCGGTCGCCGCAGTAGACACTATCTCAATATCATGACCCCCATCAGCCCCCGAGTGCCCCCTGTCGCTCGGTCCATTCTTCCCACAGGTGGGCACAATCCAGAACTCATTTCAGCCAGAGAATAGGGTGCAAGAATCAGGTGCATTCTGGTAGTGAAAAAAAGTAAAGTTGTGTGCTTGGGAGTTTTTAGCATACGGCTCAACTTTGGACAACTTGCATTGATTTGGCTCTGGAAATGTATTCCTGCACGACAGGACGGACAAAAGCCTTATGGATTTCCAGAAGAGGAATAAACTGTGGTGGAGCGCAACTATTCTCTTAAGGGTACTTCACTGAGAGCGATGCTTACAGATTTTCAAGGTGCTCTGCTGAGAGTTAGCTGAGGAGTAGGGAGGAGGTGTTCAAAAGAGAAAACATAAAGAGAGACAATACAATTATTAAGAGTGTCTCTGAGGAAGCTCGTCTGGCATGCAAGGCCTCAGTTCATTTGTGACTCATATACAAATCACTTTTTGCGCATTTACATTCAAAGTGATGACTCTGAACTTTCCTTGGGTTGTCTGCATTTTTAAAAACTGCTGTTCAGGTGGAGAAACTCATAATATGCTTTGTTGACCGTCGGATAAATTAATTAAACACTTCCTAAGAGGAAAAAAAAAGGCTTATCGTGGATTAGCATTTTATTGCATAAGGCTCTGTCCAAATAGCAACGGGTGCTAATGTCCACTTGTCTTTGGAAGCCATTGTGTTGTTAGATATGCAAGTGTTATGCAAACAAATTGCATGATTATGCAAAACTAGAAATAGTGTGGATGAGTGATATCCCACAGCATAAGGATTAGTTACTAACACCCACTCTTCAATTATGAGCATAAAACTCTTATGTGGGGTTTTTTTGTGTCCCATATCCCTGTTATGCAACCTGCTCCACTTTGAAATAGGATCCTTTCACAGCTAACCACATGATACCCTGGAATGGTACAGTTCAAACAACGATGGAGACGTTCTTGATGTGACGCAAATGAGGCTTGGAACAATTTGGCCTCCCATGTTTACTACCACCGCCTTGGAGAGGAAGGACTGTCTTCAGGTTGCAGGTGAACATGATACATCATCATCAACAGGGAGGTTACATCAGCTCGTTTTGTCCAGAACGTGCCCTTCCGAGCGGGGAGGTAGGGAGTCTGGGGGTGATATTTTTAAACCTGAGAAACAGCAGCTGCCTTTGCGCCAGAGTAATTTAGGTTAAACAGCTCACTGGCGGGTGCTAAAGAGATCCGTCTCACACCTGAAACAGAAACTGAGAAACTCTCTGGCCAAGAATTCTCCCAGGGTCTAAGCAGATGACATTTGAGGTGAGGCCAACGAGAAATAAGGTGCTGACATGACAAAGTGCCTTGAAATGCCTGTTTTATTTCCTTTTTTTTATTGATACTCCTTTATTCTCTTTAAGAAACTCAAACTGAGCCTCTTAAAAGGCGAGATATGGTAATGCAAATATTTCAAATCATCCCACTGGAGGCTACAAAGAACATCTTCATTAATTCATTGGCCTGCTTTTCTTGGGGTTACTTAGATATGAGAAAAAGGGGGCTGGGATTACATTACTTTCAACTATTTGAGGAAAAAAAAACCCTCATCCAAGATTCAGATGTACTCCCAAGCTCTGCTGAATGAATTCATGACCCAATCTTTGTGGAATACAGTAGAGTATGTGGCACGAATCCAGGATTTCCAGCAGTCTCTCAACTCTTTCTCAATTAAAAAGACCAAAGGGAAGTTGTTAAAGGCTGCAAGGAGCTTTAAACTCAACTGGTGCCATCACGCCTCAATTTTGAGTCTTTTCCTTTTGTGTGCGACAAGAGATGTACTGACTTTGAAGAGATGTACCAATTTTGACATTGTCAATAATTAATGTCCTGCTAGACTGACTAATATTAGTACCAATGTAGACATCGTATCGGCATGACCACACAGAAGGAGAGGGAGCAAATCGTCCAAAACATCAATCACACGTCAGTTTTAAGCCTTTTTTTGGCAGTCAACAGCGCAAAAAGAGATGTACCAACTCTGAAAAGATGTACCAATGTTGACATTGTCAATGATTAATGTCCTGCTAGGCTGACTAATATCAATACCAATTTAGACATCCTATCAGCATGGCAACACTGAAGGAGAGAGTGTAATTTTCTAAGACCAATGAGTAAGATTTAGTTACAAAAATATTTCAAATTATCTAACTTGAGGCTACGAAGACATTCTTCATTAAAAAAAGTGGGAATACAATCGTTGAGAGATACAGCAGAGTATGTGGCATGAATCCAACATTTCCAACAGTCTCTCAATTCTTTCTCAATTAAAAAAACCAAAGGCAAGTTTTTAAAGGCTGCATGGAGTTCAAAGCTCCATTACGCATCAATTCTGAGCCCTTTTCTTTTGCAACAGTCAGCGCAACAAGAGATGAACTAACTTTGAAGAGATCCAACAATTTTGACATTATTAATGTCCTGCTAGACTGACACATATTAGTACCGATCTAGACATCGTATCAGCACGGCCACACAGAAGTATAGAGAGTAAATTGTCAAACATGTCAATCACACGTCAGTTTTAAGCCTTTTCCTTTTGCAGCAAACAGCGTGACAAGAAATGTAACAAATTTGAAGAGATTTACCAATGTTGATATCATTAATAATTAATGTCCTGCTAGACTGACTAATATTGGAACCAATTGTATAGGCCAAACACAAGGAGAGGCATGAACTTGATTGGATAACTGGATAAGATATGGTCATGCAAATATTTCAAATCATCCAACTGAAGAGGTCAAAGAACATCATCAATGTATTGGCCTGCTTTTCTAGGGGTAGACTATGTGACATGAAATCAGTGTTTCCAGCAGTCTCTCAACTCTTTCTCTATTCGAAAAACCAGTGAAAGACATTAAAAGCCATGTAAAGCTTTAAACTCAACTGGTGCCATCACATAAAAGATACATAAACTTTCAACAGATATATACCAATTTTGACATTATCAGTAACTCATGTCCTGCATGACTGACTGACACTAGTACCAAACTAGACTTCCAGAAGGAGAGGGTATAGCTTGAGTGGATCTAGGAGTGAGATTTGGTAACAAAAATATTTCAAATAATAAAACTTGAGGCTACAAACAACATCTTCATTAATTCATAGGCCTGCTGTTTTGGGGTTACTTGGATATGAAGAAAAAGCAGTATACAATATTGGTGGAATACAGTAAAGCATGTGGCACGAATTAAGTTATTCCAACAGTCTCTCGAGTGTTTCTCAATTAAAAAAAAAAACAAAAGCAAGCTGTTAAAAGCCACGAGCTTTGAATCCAACTGGTGCCAATGCGTCAGTTTTGAGCCTTTCTTTGTACAACCTTCAATGCGACAAGAGATGTACTAAATTTGAAAAGATATACCAATTTTGCTATTGTCAATAATTAATGTCTTGCATGACTGACCAATATTAGCTCCAATCCAGACATTCTATTGGCATGGCCACACAGGAGGAGCAGGGGGAGCTTGATTTAATCCATGGCTGTGATATGGTGATGCAAATATTTCAAATCATCCCACTGGAGGCTATAAAGATCTTCATCAAGTTATTGGCCTGCTTTTCTTTGGGTTACTTGGTGATGAAGAAAAGGGGGAATACAAGCTTTGTAGAATATGTGGCATAAACATGGGATTTCCAACTGTCTCTCAACTCTTTCTCAATTAGAAAGAACAGAAGCAAGTTATTAAAGGCCGCAAAGAGCTATGTCTCAACTGGTACCATCACGCATCAATTTTGAACCTTTTGCTTTTGCAGCTGACAATAAAACAAGGTGCAAGGTGCACCAACCTTGAAGAAATACCAGTTTTGAAAAGTCGTACCAATTTTGACATTGTCAATATTTAATGTCCTGCTAGACTGACTAATATTAGTACCAATCTAGACATCCTATCAGCATGGCCACACAGGAGGTAAGGGTGTAACTTGATCAGATCGATGGGTCATACTGTATCCTCTCTTCCCTTCTGTCTTTCTCCGTCTGCCACCAATTCTCTCACAAATCCATCCACACAATCACTCAGAGACAATCAGAGGTCTTTCTTTAGAGAAGCATGACACAGATTTGTGATGGTTTCTGCATGTATCTGTGGCTATTTTCTGTTTTTTGTTATTATTGTAGTTGTTTGGGTCTTTTAGGGGTAATTTTATGTGTTATTTAGGAAATTGTATGTCTTTTTGGTCATCAAGTGTCTCCATGTTGTCATTTTACACCTCCTCTTGGTTGTTTTGTGTCTTTTTGTAGTCGTTTGGGTCTCTTAGGGGTGATTTCGTGCCTTATTGAAGTTATTTTATGTCTTTTTTGGTCATTTTGTGTCTCCTTCTTGTCATTTTTGTTCTCCTTGTTGTTGTTTCATGTACATTTGTAGTCTTTTGTGTTTCTTTGAGGTCCTTTTGTGTCTTTTTTTGGTCGTTTTGTGTCTCTTTGTCTTCATTTTGTGATGTTGTGGTCATTTCATGTGTTCCTATGGTTATTTTGTGTCTTTCTGTAGTCGTTTTGTTTCTCTTTGTGGTTGTTTTGCATCTCTTTGTGGTCTCCTTATGCAAAGCCATCCACGCAATCAGTCAGAGACAATGAGAGGTCTTTCAATCCATGTCACCATCATGAGCTGTTCCACCTCTACTCGGTCTAATCAAAGGCGTAAAAGCAATACAAGGGCGGGCGTACGATCCGGTGGGAGAACGTCTTCCCTCATCATGGGCCCCACATCTAAAATGGAGGGCGTGAGGAGGAGTCGGCAGAAATCTTTCATTTTCCTATTGCATTTCCTCCCCCTTTTTTTCAATGCAAGTGAAAGTGTCTATCTTCTTTATAGCTCCCCTAAGCTCCTCTAACCTCTCTTCTCTCTCACTCTGCGGGCGGATGGTGGACGGATGGACGGGAAGATGGATGAGGGCCAGACGGCAAGCGGAAGAAGAGTGAGTTAATGAGGCAGATTGCTCTCTTTGCCGCCGTGCGAGGGATTACAGGAAGATTACCCATTCTGATTCTCTTCTCTTCCAATTTCGTTCTTTCGGTCTCCGCTGTGGTAAACTAAAGGGGTGCAACTGGGCGGGGAGGGTGTAGGGAGGAGTGTGACGGCCTCGTGTTTTGATAGAGGTGAGATAGAAGACAGTGCCTCTGCTCACTGTCAAGGGAAAATGACAGCTGCTCAAAACACTGACCTGTGAAAGCATAGAGTTTCTGAGTGATGCCTCCAATCTGACAGCTGCTTCGGGGGCTGCACTCGGCCTAAATATACCCAGCATGAGACTGAATATCATGTAAGTCACATGAGATACATCTCCTTCATTCTCAGAGATTTAACTCGACCAAACTGGGCCCACAGATTCCATCCACTTTACGATAAGTTGCATTATGCATTCGAAAAGGTGTTGCTTTTCTGCCAACTTTCAAATGCTGATTGTGTGTTGACCCAGAATGATGGCATTTGAGTTGAAAGGCTGCAGGTTCGTATTCAGGGAAAAAAAAAGTTGTTAGGCGCCTCGTGTCAGAGGGATGAGCGAAAACAAAGAGAAGCGCAGGACCTCAAATCCACTTTTTGCACCCGCCGCATAACAAACAGTGAAAAGGTCTGGAGAAATTATTCAAATTGCAGGGGAATTTGCAATTATTATAAGTCATCTCAACCCACAAAGGCAATGTTAAGCACCCTTCATGAAGTGCACTGAAAGCTCGGAGAACAAAAGCAGAATCATGTATGGGCCCATTTTCTGCCAGCGGTGTCTGCTCACTGTTATTATAAAGGGGGGAAGCTATTTAGGTATTTCCAAAGCCATTGTCTAAGCTAGACTCGTTAGTGTGGGTTGATGATGCAGCCTCTTTTTTATGCCAATTGAGAATTAACAACTGCCAAATTGTGCTCAAGAAAAGTCATATTGGTGCTTTAATTCTTTGCTTGAATGATGATGAAATCACCAACTGAAAGAGACAGAAAAATAGACATCTGACCCCAGCTATCGAGGGTCAAGATGGTCTTTAGCCCTGAATTTTTGAGACCGCACATTTCTGGCAAAGGGTGTGGCTCATAAAAAGATGGGCCCCCAGGCATAGATATGCTGAGGGCCCCACCACCTCCCCCATATAGGTTTTGCATCTCTTGTCATTTTGTGTCTCTTTGTGGTTGCTTTATGTCTTTTTGTAGACAACTGGGTGTCTCTGAAGCAATTTTAGCTCTATATCTGGTCGTGTTGTGTCACTTTGTTGTCATTTTGTGTCTCCTTGTGGTTGTTTTAAGACTCTGTAGTCTTCTTCTGTCTTCTTGTGGTTGAGTCTTTTTTTAGTCATTTGGTGTCTTTGAGGTAATTTTTTTGTTTTTCTGCATGTCTTTGTAGTCGTGTTGGGTTTCCTTGTACGTGATTTATGTCTCTATGTAGTCCTTCTGTGTCTACTTATGGTTGTTTTATGTGTCTTTGCAGTCATTCTATGTGTCTTTCTGGTCATTATGTCTTTCTTTGTGGTTGTTTTGTGTGTTTTTGGAGTCATTTTGGGTCTCTTTTAGGTAATTCTGTCCCTCGTTTTTGGTCATTTTGCATCTCCTTGTGGTTGTTTTATGTCTCTATGCAGTTGTTTTGTGTCTTTCTGTAGTCATTTAGTGTCTCTATGTGCTTGTTTTGTGTCTTTATGTAGTCGTTTGGGTCTCACTGAGGTAATTTTGTCCCTTTATTGATAATTTTGTGTCACTTTGTAGTCATTTTGCATGTTCTTCAGGTTGTTTTATGTGTCTTTGTAGTTGTTTTGTGTCTCTTTGTGGTCATTATGTTTCTCCTTGTGGTTGTCTCATTTCTTTTTGTTGTCATTTGCGTCTCTTTGTGACAATTTTGTCTCTTCATTTGCTTTTTTGTGACTCAGTGTAGCCATTTTGTGTCTCCTTGTGGTTGTTTTATGTGTCTTTGTGGTTGTTTTGCCCATTTTGTGTTTATTTTGTGTTTCTTTGCAGTTCCTTTAGATCGCTCTGTTGTCATTTTGATTCTCCCCCTGCTAAGTACATGCAGATTTTAGTGATGTTTTACAGGTGAAGGCCTGAAGGGCCTAACATTTTGGGATCCAAGGTGTGTGTTAGTCAGCCTCTTCAGTAATCCATCCATGGTTATATCACCTACTTGATTTCTAGCACACGCCTTTATTTGCATTAAGAAGACAGCCAGCTCAATACGAACTACAACTTCCTGTGTGTGGTTCAGCCAGTCATCCTCACAGAGAGTCTTCAAGCAATGAATTCAGGTCAGTCAATCAGAGCTGGGTCATCAAACTACCCGCAAAGTCTTTTCTCAAATGAAACACAAAGTATATTACTGCCATTTCTCCATTAGTTAATGTCCTCTCTTACTACACAGTCCCAAAATAAAGCAGAGGAAGTGGTGTTAGACAAGAGATCAGTATTTAAATATTAGAAAAAATAACAAGCCAGTGGTTTCATATTTATTGTGGAAAAAGTTCAGCTTCAGTATAGAAATGCAGAGTGGGTCAGTTTTCCCACAGGCGTTCACAGTGACTCTCTGTATGTGGTGTCTGCTTTCCTCCTCTCCCTCTCTGCTCCTCACCTTCCCTCTCTGCCTCCGCGCCGCTCAACCAGACAGTGGCTCGGTTTAATTAGTACCACTAACCCCACAACCCGATTTGTATCTCATCATCAGCGATCCACCGATTTGTACTACTTGTTATTTCTCCTCCGGTCCGGCGGATTTTGTGTAGAGACACCGTTACGCACCCCAGTGGGCGTTTGGCGACACGGTGGCGCAGGAGTCGCATACAGTCGCAGTGTTGTCGGCGCAACATAGAGCTCCCAAATATCCACGTAGGCTGTGTAACAGATCGTGCTGATTACATTTACTTAGAGGAAAGTCTTCGGAGATCGCGTTAACGCCACGGAGGGTCACATCATTCTGCCCTTCAGCAGCCAGCCATCATGCAGCTGTCCAGTAAAGAAAGTATACCCTCCGGTGGCCTAATTCTGCGCGTCATGAAGATTTTAACATTTTGAGGATAAATTAATGATGGATAAATATTAATAAAACCAGTCGATTATGGCAAAATCAAGACTCGACTCCAGCAATTTTTTTTATTTCAGGGGTTTTGGAGTGAAGATATTTAAGTAAGCAGGATGTGAAAATTAGGCCACATGTATTATCAACAGAATACACAACGCGCCTCACTTGCTACAATTTTAGCTTTTTATTTTTTTATTGTATTCTACACCGGAGCTGTTAGAATAAAACACAATCTGGAGTATCGGAAATCCCTCATAAGTCGTCTGCGTAAACCCCCCCACCACCACCACAAAAAAAAAGCCATCCAAACTGACTTTCACCGTCATATTTCTTTCTTGCTAAATTCCCACACTCGGACACTGCTGTCACGCGTGGCTTCAAACACATACGCATACACACACACTGGATTCAACGTGTCTGCTCCCAGAGCCGCAGAAAACAAACAGCAGACCTCCAAATCCACTCGCCTCCGAAATCTCCTCCAAATATTGACCCATTACGCATCGTTTGCTGCTGGCTCCCTTTCAGCAGAACAAAGCCAACAATTGTCCATTATTGCACTATGTTGAGTTTTAATTTTTCTCCCCCCAGACATCACCTGTCATCATTTGGAGGGCATTAAGCAGAGAGTGACAAATCCCCACAGCCAGAAAAAAATCTCCACAGAAGCACAGCAAAGAAGAGAAAAGTCCTTACTTGTGTTTTGCGGCAATCCCTCCGATAATATTCTCCAGACTTGGGGAGGTTTGTAAATATCCCTGGATATAGCTTGGATGCAGTTTCTTTTTTCTTTTATCCAGAGCGCTGAGCAGACCACAACGTAGCTTTTCTTTCCCTCCTCTCTCCTTCAAGACAGATGTGAACGGTCCTGGCCGAGTCGCTCCACCTGCATCCCTGCTGTCAAACCAGCCACAATGCGCAAAACGCAGCTTCGGATTCTCCTTTTCAAATTAAAGCTCCCGCATTGATATGTATCGCCGCGGAGTTTTATTGTGAAGGTCCACGCGCCGTGTTCCTGGTGGATGCTTCTTTGCGCTTTGACGCATCTCCACCTGCATCCACTGGAAGACACGGCGGCATCGGCAGGCAGCGGCAGCGGCACCGCACTGAGGAGGCCGCCCACAGAGACACGCCCCGCTCCGGCTGGAGAAGGCTACTTCACCCTGGGCGAGGAAGAGGAGAGGGCGGTGCTGGCTGGGCTGCTGGAAAATGCTCCGCTTTCCTGTGGAGGTGGCGGCACCTGACAAGCGGGGAAGAAATTAAAAAAAATATTAAGGGTGGTAAAAGAAGGCAAAAGTAATTTGAGATCATGGGCGGATTATGGCACAATGGGGCCCTGGGCACATATATGCAAGGGGCCCCACCACCTCACCTATACAGGAGCAAGACACATATTTGCAGTGGTTTTATGTCACTTTGTGGTTATTTTGTGTGTTATTTAGGCAAATTAGCATCTCTTTGAAGTCATTTTGTCCTTTTAGCGGCGGTTTTGTGTCTCTTTACAGTCCCTTTGCATCTCTCTGTAGTCATTTTGAATCTCTTTGTGTTTGTTTTGGCCATTTTGGAGTTATTTTCTGTCCCGTTGCAGTCCCTTTGCATTTCATTGGAATCATTTTGTATCTCTTTGTGGTTATGTCTCTTTATAACCGGTTTGTGTATCTTTGTGATTATTTTGTCTCTGTACAGTCTTTGCATCTCTTTGTAGCCATTTTGTGTCTCTTCTTGTGGTTGCATTGGCCATTTTGGAAAAATTGTGGAGTCTCGTTCTTGCTTTGTGTCTTTCTGCAGATGTTTTGTGTCTCTGTGATTATTTTACAATTTTTTGAGTTATTTTGTGTCTCTTTACAGCCCCTTTGCATCTCTCTGTGGTCATTTTGCATCTCGTTGTGTTTGTTTTGGCCATTTTGGAGTTATTTTGTGTCTCGTTGCAGTCCGTTTGCATTTCTTTGTAGTCATTTTTTATCTCCTTGTGCTTGTTTTATGTCTCTTTATAACAGGTTTGTGTCTCTTTTGGATTAATTTGTGTCTTTGTGCAGTCTCTTTGCACCTCAAACTAATTTTCTACTATATAATATTATTTATCATAAGCAAGTACAGCTATAAAATATGGCATACAAATCCGCAATAAATGAAAGCTACTACTCGATTTACTAAATAACAAAATCCCTGTCATTAATTATTGACCCTTTATTTAGATTCCATGTGCTAATATAGACATTAAGTGTTAGTGGTATACATTATATTTACTGCCTTGTAAACCAATGAGTGATCGCATGAAAAAAACTTAATTAAAATCAATGGCAAATATCTATATTATACCCCCCAAAACAAAATCTCCCCAAACAACAACATACAGACCACAAACTGTGCTGCTTTGGAAGGAGGGTCCCAGCTGCCTCCAATAATAAGGATATCAAAGCTGACAGCCTCGCCTATCTGGAACCTAATTATATAAACTCCACTGTCTGAGGCAAAACGGAGCATTTCCTAATGAGTCACAAACTTACTTGTTTAAGACATAACTATCAGGTGCACTGCTGCTATTATTTGCTAATGACTGCCCACAGCCTCAAACATTTCTGCAGGCAATTATGTAAACAAAACTGTGGGTCCGTGAGCTCATCATCATAAGGGGAAAAACAACATGAAAAGAAATTTTCTCCCATAGACGGCATAATCCTCATCAGTTTATTTACTTGTACACACACATACATTTCCCTCATAAAGATTAATGGTTGCCTAAATATGTGACTAAACAGTACAAAATAGATAAAGCGGAGAGCATATTGAGTTCAGGTGGATTTATAAGTTTGCAAGCAATTTAAATCTGTAGCACTGAAGATAAAGTAAATAGTGAATATATACCATGAGCTGTGATATTTAGATCCATAGTATTTCTTCATTATTCCAAATAATTTAGAGTTTTGCTGTGATAATGGTTTGGTTTCCACATTCATATAAAACTTCAGCCAGTCAAATATCAGATGCATTCAAAGGTATGGTAATGCTGAGAGGCAGAGCTGTCTGTTCAAGTGGAACTGGAATAATTTGCTGAGATAATCTGAATATCCACCGTTTTATAGCTTCTTTTTGTCTGCAAACTGGACTCAAAGTGTTTGACCAGTGCTAGTTTTATTCTTCCTGTCAGTTAAAGGGACCCCAAAATCAAAAATAAATATTTCTCTATAAGCTGTAGTGCTGTTTATCAATCTAGGTTTCTTTGATATGCATGTTTGAGTGTTGGAGATACAGTATATATATATATATATATATATATATATATATATATATAAAGGACCCCAAAATCAAAAATAAATATTTCTCTATAAGCTGTAGTGCTGTTTATCAATCTAGGTTTCTTTGATATGCATGTTTGAGTGTTGGATATATATATATATATATATATATATATATATATATATATATATATATATATATATATATATATATATATATATATATATACACACACATATACATATATATATATATATATATATATATATATGGAGATGTCTGCCTTCTTTCCAGTATAATCAGTATAATAGAACTAGGATGCCCATTTCAATTAATTTTGCTTTTGATAGCTCAGCGCCCATTAACCTGTAACTAACCGGTTAAGTTTTAATCTAAAAACACCTAATGCTGTAAAATACAACACTTGGCAACTCACAGCAAAACAATCTAGACTGTCTGACAGCACTGCTGGTAAGAGGAAAAATATGTATTTTTTTATTTTTGGGTGAATTGCCCTGTTAAACCTGAGGACCTGCTCTAATATTTCACACTCTGCTCTGCAAACATAAAAATCAAGCTTCAAAAAATATTATACATTGTTATTTCATACTTTTATTGAGTTAAATGTTTAACCAATATCAGTCCTATTTATTATTAATTAATTAATTAATTAATTAACAACAACAACAACAATATTATTGTTATTATTATTATTATTATTATTATTAGTAGTAGTAGTAGTAGTAGTATCATCATCATTATTATTATCATTATTATTATTTTTATTGTTATTATTATCATCACAGCCCGGGATATATCATTGACTAGCAGCAACATTGATTGTGACAGTGCACCTAGTAGAAATATCATGTATTTTCTCAATATGCCAAATATGGTAAAATGACATCATCAGGTGGGAAAAAGTAAAAAAAAAGAAAAAGAAAAAAGACAAATTCCAAGGCAAAAGTCCAGAATGACACACAGGAATAATACAGTGCATGTTTTTATGCTTTGGTGGCTGTGGGATCAAAACTTGCAGTTTAAATGGGCTTCAATGGAGCATGTTTTGCACTTAACAGTATGAATGTAACAATTTAGTTTCCACAGTATGTTTTAGACTTATCGTAGGTGTTCAGCTGGAAAAATTAAACAAAAATACACAATCTTTGCCATATGCATGAACACAGCTAAAAAATAAAAATCCTGTAAAATGTGCCAAACAGTCACTACAGTCGAGTTTGCATCCTGAGTGTAAATCAGACCCTAATCAATAGGTTAAATGAAAACCAGCAGGCTCTGAGCTGTGCTCTAACTGCTGCTGTAGCATATTTATTTTGGACAACAAGTGGGATCGACTAGCCGAGCCATTCCCTCTCTGCTGTGCTATCACCTGTTACCCTACACACTGCATCGCCATTGCTCCTGGCCAAAACAAGGTGTCACCTACACAAGTGGGATTATTTGATCTGGCCAGAGAAGAGGGTCATTTGAGTCAGGGAGACCATTTCAAGCTGAAGCTGCATTTCTGTCCCACTCTCGCTTTCTCTTCATTTCCTCTCCTCATCGTGTCAGATGCTGGGCTGACAAAGTTCCTCATTAGTAGCTTTGGGTGGCCTCGCTGTGGCCTGCTCTTCTGTCTTGCCTCAGTGGGAGAGCTACTGTGTCTCCTCATCATGTCGCTCATCATGTCAACAAACTGACACTG
Organism: Plectropomus leopardus; assembly: GCF_026936395.1. NCBI lineage: Eukaryota > Metazoa > Chordata > Actinopteri > Perciformes > Serranidae > Plectropomus > Plectropomus leopardus. Next base: position 5,023,216 of record NC_142198.1, on the reverse strand, counting down.
CAAAAGTCTTCATTTACAGCCTGTTCTTCTCATTTACACAATGTATGTTGTTTGGTCAGAGCACTGTGGTCTTTCATAGATGGTGTAAAGTTCACAGATTATTGTTTTTTCCATTAAAATGTACAGGTTATGCATTCAAAAGCAAGTACATAAACGTCTAGTTTACACCTTAGCAGTGATCAATCAGAAACCATTGGGAACCATTGACCACACAAACGCTATTGACACATCAATCAATAATGTGTCTTTGGAGTATTTTACAGTGGACGCCATCCATCTAGCCATCAGCGTGCTTTGCCTTAAAGGTCTATCCACGTCAGAGGCGAGCAGTGTGTCGACAGAGAAATCACAGTCCTGGTCAATGAATCTGGAGGGGGTGCATCAATCACAGCCTTATTGAGCAGCGTGGTGCGAGGGCGGCCTGTCAGAGGAATATTGGCGCCACTCCGAATTAATTTCTCAGGCCAAAATGTTTCAGATTAAAAAGAGTATTGGTGGAGCGGTTGGTGGCCCATTGTCACAGCAGAAAATTGTGTCGCTATTAGTGTCGGGTGAAGTTTTTTGTTATGTCACTCAAGACGAGTTTGAGTACTTTATTCACATTTTATGTTACAGTCTGATACTTTGTCCCAAGAAATTGATAATCATCTAGACAGAATGAAATTGAGTGACTGATATCTTTGCTGTTAAAGGCTGTGACTCATTTCAGTCTCAGAGTAAAGCCGGTTATACACAGGTTGAACCATCACAAAAAAAGGAATTCAAGCTTGTTTGACCTCATTAAAGGTGAAGGAGAGGCTGGTGTGTAGTTTTTAACCTTTTTCTGGGCCAAATGAAACAGCCTTTTCTTATGGATAACCTCTTTTCATGATGAGTACCATTATAAAATGACAATGGAGCTCTTTTATGACCCAAAACTAAAGCTTCAAAGAAATCTGTTCTGTATATAGATATGTTGTCTTTTTCCAGAAAAGCCAAGCAAATATATATATATATATATATATATATATATATATATATATATATATATATATATATATATATATATATATATATATATATATATATATGTATATATATATATATATATATAAAAAAGCTGGATAAATTACTGTTATTACATGCCAGGGCTGCTTTGCAAGATATTTTTGCAGCTCTATAATTTGCAAGTAAGCTTTTCAGTTTCCTTTTTGACATATCTGTATGCTGACTACAAAACAAAAAAGGATGCATATTAGTGACTTGGCACAGATTGAGGGGGCAGCGCAGTAACCAGAAGAAAATCGGCATTGTACATTTCTGATCGATGTTCTAAAGCGACGCAGTATATAAGATGACCTTGTTGACTGGAAGTGGAGGGGATAGCGGCATAAGAACTAGATGAGAAACCTGCCAAGTTACAGATCGTTGCAGATCACTATTTGGGACCAACAATGTTGTTGTTGTTTTTTTTAGACATTACTACGTTGCCAGTTGGGACTGTGCCACCAAAAGCAGGTATTCTCAGCCAAAACATGACTTTTTCCTAATCATAACCAAGTATTTTTGTGCTGAAACATAACCACACATTAAAAACTGTGTTTTTGAAGTGTAAAAAAAATTAAAATTCTAACATGTCCAACACAAAAAATAACAAGAACGCAGTTTGCCAAAATCTCTTCTGGCATTTGGCTTGAAGCGGGATGGGATGATGTTGCTCCACCTGACACAATATGGTGATGGCAAGAATGTCATGAATTAGTGTTGATGTATCACCCTCGTGCATGAATCATACAGCAATAAACCCTAATTTATAGCATGATCCATATTGGTAAAGATACAGAAAAATATAAATGAATGTCAAAAATAGGCTACCATAATTTCAATATTTTAGGAACCCCCCCCAAATTTCACAAATCATGGTTTCAATGGAGGCTATGTCTTATTAAGAGGAGCCAAGATCCAAAATGTTCACACCCAACCTATTGTTAGAAAAACTGTCATCATTTTACATTTCTGCAAACAGCGGATGTGTTATATTACTATGTAGTGGATAGATTGTCACCTAATTTCTTTTCAAGACAAGAAACATTTCAAGAATGCTGTGGTCAGGTTTCGGCACAAAAAAAACTTGGTTATGGTTTAAAAAATTAAAATACCTGCTTTTGGTAGCAGAACACAGCAACATCTTTGTAAAAAAACAGCCTTTTTTTTGTCGCTCTACCTTTGCAGGAAATGCAACGTCTTGGTTAAAATAGCACTGCTTTTTATGGCACTATAGGGTAAGGAAACAGTGATGTCTAGATAAAAAACAAGCACTTCTCATGGCACTTTCTCTGCAGGAAATGCAGCAAGGTAATAAAAAAATTAAATAAAATAAATTTTGTTGGCTAAAAAGCAACCAACAATGCAGCGATGCCTGGGTAAAATAGAACTGCTTTTTGTGGAATGGCAGTGATGTTTTGTTCAATAAACACCCAGGTTTGTTTGCTAAAATAACAGCTGGAAATGTCGTTTTTTCTTCTTTGCACATTACTCAGGACTTGTCCATGAGATTGCAGAGGAATTTAAGTTGTCACAAACTTTTATTGGGACAGGAAAGACTCAAACACACAAAATTAGAAACCTTTTTGTCTTGTTAGATATTAGCAAAAAAGATAGTTTTTCAGAAACCACATGGTTAATTAAAGGTGGAGCAAAACTGTTAGCAGCTCATGGGCCTAAGAGAAACATGGGGTCCCAATTAGACACCACTTCATTTTAACCCCTTTGAAACCGGAGCAAATTGGTTTGGTTTGGTTTAAAAACACTGTAAGAAGGTAATGAGCAAATCAAAAAGAAATGCCTCCCAAATTAGCAACAATTTAGTAAAAAAAAAATCTAAGGAAATTTGTAATTTGTAAAAATAAATAAAAATAAAACGTCAGATAAAAAAACAAGGTGCACACAAAAAATGAGAAAAAAAATTCCTAACATTTTTCCCTTGCTTACATTTTTTTTTCTAAATGTAGTAATTTCTTGCAATTTGTGGAACATTTCTTACAAAGTTGCTCATTGCTTTTATCCCCATGTTTCTGAAAATAAAAAAATTCTTGGGGTTCAAAGGATTGAATATTTATGAAAGGCGTCTGAAAGCAGCATAAGAAAAGTGATGTTGCTCCAGGTTTCAAAGGGTTAAGGTGCCACCAGTCAAGGGTTGGAAACCACTGCTCTTACACATTGTTTAAAGTCGGATATCAGAATTGACGATTTGCTTACAAAGTTAGCGGTCTCACAAGTCCACAATGTCTTCTGATGTATGGATGTTATCATCAGAGAGAGCTCTTATGGAAATGACATTTGTCGGAGGCCTTCCTTTGACAAAACTGCAGGTCCCTGGGGTCACTGTTAGATGTAGACTTCAATCAAATGTGAGTCAATGCTCTTTGATGCAACAAGGGTTTTCTCATTCAACGGCAACATCTTAAAATAAATGGAAATATCTCACCGCAGACAAATGTCAACTGAGTGTATAACGCACCAAAAATCATCAAATAACCGCCAGCCTGTTATCATGATCTGATTTGAATCCCATAGAGATTTCATGCCTTTTAAATATCAGTATAACTCATTCCAGTCGTATGTCTTCCAGCGCCTTGATTTAATATTCTCAACATATAAAGCTGGCTGATTTGATAAGCTTTCACTCATGAGTAATTCATTTCATTGTTGGAGGACCCTGTGAGGTTGTTGCTTTTTCCTCTTTCTCTCCATTGCGCTAATTAAAACTAATTGAATTGAATTGATGGTACCGAGCTCCCCGAATCGCAGCGCTACCATCTCAGTCCTGCTCATCCCTGAAATGAGACAAATCAAGTGTGCCGTGTAATCAGACATGAAAAAAAAAGAAAGAAAAGTCAACACACCAAAGAAGCCATCTCCCTTGTCTGTTGTTATTGTTGTGAGCACATTATCACAATTCCATCAAATTCGCAAATAATAACTTGGCATAAAAGAGCAGAGGGAGACTTGTTTGAACACAAGTAAACTTGGTTGTCTTAGATGCGACACTGGTTGTTATACCCATTTAAAAGTCTCTGCAGGTGCATTTCGTTTGGTTTGGAATCAATACCTCTTTGAAACAGGTTTGGAAAAGCCAACTTTATCACAATAATAGGCAGCACTTTTATGTAAAATTACAACTGTCTCCTCAAACTATATATAATAAAGTGGGCCTCCAACAGCTGTGCGAACTAATGCATATTAATGATATAAATTCATCATGTTTTTGCCTGCTGGAATTGTAGTGCTGCGTAGGTGTATGCATATACAACACCAGCTAACCGTACATCGAGAAGTGGGTCTCACTTCTACACTATCTCGAGTTAACAATAACAGTGCTTGTCATGTGTGCATTATGTAATGATGCTTAGTGAATATCACCATAGATTATTTTTATTTTCTCACCCAAAAAGGTGGACCACAGGCTCTTATTTTGAAATATAAATAAGGTGCTTCTTTATCTTTACCACAGCCAGTAACCAGAAGAAGATTTTGACATTATACATCTACAAACCACAGATTCATTACATTTGGACCTTTCATTCATATCATATCAACGTTTCTGAAGTGACATACTGCAGTATATCAGTTGACTTTGTCATCGGGAGGCGGAGGGGGTGGTTGATGACTTGTCACCTATAGGCAAGACGCCTGCCAAGCTGTGACCACCATTCTAGACCAAGAAAAAACACAACCGGTTGTTTTTTAGTGAGTCATCAGTGTGTCTTTCAGCAGCTTTTTAGCCACCAATCGTGGGTTTTTTTTTTTACAAAGCTATTTCCTGCTGATAGTGCCATGAAAAGCGATTGTTTTTTTTTACAACGACATCGCTGCGTTTCCTGCTGGGATAGTGCCACAAAAAGCGATCGGTTCTGACAGAGACATTGCTGCGTTTCCTGCCGAGAGAGTGCCAAGAAAAAGGTTGTTTGTTACCAAGACGCTGCTGCTTTTTCTGTTGGGAAAAGTGCCACAAAAAGTGGTTGTTTTTTAAAGAGATGTTGCTGCATTCACTGCCAGGATGGTGCCACTCAAAGTGGTTATTTACTGAGACATTGCTGTGTTACCTGTCAGGGATGGTACCATGAAAAGTGTTTTTTTTTTTTTGTTGTTTTGTTTGTCTGTTTTTTATTGAGACATAGCTGCATTTCCTTTTGGGAACATTGCCTCAAAAAGTGGTTGCTTTTTACCAATACATTACTGCTTATTTAGATATTATAATGCCACAGAGATTGGTTGTTATTTACCAAGACATTGCTTTGTTTCCAGCTGGGCGGGTGCAATGAAAAATAGTTGGTTTTTATTGAGAAATCATTGTGTTTCCAGCTGGGATAGAGCCATAAAAAAGCAGTTGTTTTTTGAAGACACATTGGTGTGATTCTAGCTGGGGTAATGCCACGTGCAAGTGGTTGGTTTTCACAGACACTGCTGCATTTCTGGCTGAGACACTGCCAAGAAATTGCTGCTTTTTCTGTTAGGGACAGCGTCACAAAAAGTTTTTTTTTTTTTTTTGTACAGAGACATTGCTACGTTCGTTGCCAGGATAGTGCCACTCTAAATGGTTGTTATTTACCAAGACATCACTGTGTTTCCAGCTGGGAGAGTGCAGTGAAAAACTATTGTTTTTCACTGAAAAATCACTGTGTTTGCAGCTGGGATGGAATCACGAAAAGCTATTGTTTTTAACAGAGACACTAGTGTGATTCTAGTTGGGGTAATGCCACTTTAAGTGGTGGTTTGTCACTGATACATTGTTGCCTTTCTTGTCAGGATTGTGGCACCAAAAGTAGGTATTTTAAGCCAAAACAGATTTTTTTTCTGGTTTTTGTGCCTAAACCTAACCATGTTAACCACGGTGTTGCTGACACGAAAAGATCCAAAACAAAGTTTCAAAGTATGGCTAAATAATAGCATACAAATGTAATGTATCCATGATTTGCAGAAACAGTCAATGCCAACATTTGTTTTGGTGATTAGGTTGCTTCTCGTTTTTCTTCATCAGACATGTTTCTGTACAAAACTAGCTGAACACTGTGACCATGAAAGACCAGCTTTATCATGCACCTGCATTATGAAGAGTAATCTATTTACACAACACGTGTACGTCAGTTTAAATTTTTGTAATGGATCAGCTTTTGGGCATACATGATACAGTAATGGCTACATGGCAGGATTCTGGAAAGGAGAGTTTACAGATCAATGTGTGCTTACTGTAAAGTCAAAGTGTTGCTGTTCTGGCAAGAAATCTAAAAGCCTCCATCCAGATCATTAACCAGCACAGCGAGGCATGTGGGTTTGCTACTGAGACACAACACCTGTCAGAGAAATTGATCTATTTCCATTGTATGTTGGACGGATGTTGACTAATGGTCGACAAATGATGGAGAAAAGGCAGAGAAGAGGTTTGCATGCTGACACAGAGAAGAAAAATGGCAGTTTAATATTTCCGTTGACCATTCTGTGTTGTTACTCTCTAAGGCAAATAAGAAAAATGACAGCATCAGTTGTTTAAGCAAATGCTGTCATATGTTTGTGTCCAAGCTGTCTTGCGGCTGTCGAAATTATGACGTTAGTAAAGGATGAAATACTGTGACATTAGAGCCACAAAGTTTTGCATAGAGAGGATGCTGATGTGGATGGATGGGTCGACAAAATGTCAGGCTTTGACAAAGAGATTTCTGTTGGCTTCCCATAGTCTACCGAGAGTCAACATTAGTTTCTTTGACCCTCGGGGACTGTTTGGTGAACTTTATGCACTTTTCATTCTTCTTTTTTTCTTTGCTAATTTTGGCTGTGTTCATGCATATGGCATACATTCCAGCTAGATTGTGTATTTTTGTTTAATCTTGAAATTTCCAGCTCAGCTACTAAAATAAGTCTAAAAGACACCGTGGGAACAAAATTGTTACATTCATACTGTTGAGTGCAAAAATGCTCCATTGAAGCCCATTCAAAATGCAATTTTTGATCCCACCCCAATCAAAGCATAAAAACATGAATTGTATTATTTCTGGGTGTCATTCTGGGTTTCTGCCTTGGAATTTGTCATTTTACTAGTTTCCATCTGATGATGTCTATTATTTTTCTTATTTTAACCATATGGTTAAAATAAGAAATATTTTAAATTTTAAAATATTTTAGCATATGGAGAAAGTGCATGCTATTTCCACTAGGTGCACTTTCACAGATAATGTTGCTTCAAAACATTTACATATCCCAGGCTGTGAAAAAAAATCTACTTTGCATGCAGTATATTGAAAATATTGATTTTTTTCATGACAAAAATGTGGTATTTGAATGGCAATAATTCTGAAATTAATATTTAGTATTTATGATTAGGACTGATGATGTTTAAAAAACAAACAAACAAAACAAACAAATAAGTAGTAGAGATGAAGTAGAAAATAATATTACTGTATATGTGATGTATATAAATATTAATGTACAATATTTTTATAGTCTGATTTTGAAAAGCCTATTTTGTGTGTGGAGCTGTAAGTGTGAGTATCTGGCACTGCACAAAAAAATAATCATATATAAAAATCACTGTTGCTGCTAATCACTGACATATCTTAGGCTGTGATAAGTTTAAAAAAAAAACAAAACTGCTCCACATGTAGTATATTAAAAACTTTCAACTAAAAACATAGTGGCATCGTGACAAAAACCTGGAATTTGAAGGGTTAAAACTAAGGCTGAAAAAAACAGTAAAACTAAGCAGTGCAAATCAAATATGAACCAAGATTTTACTACTGCGTTGCCTAGTTCACGCCTAAAATGTCTTCAGAAACATATTTTAGCCAACCGTAACATTTAACTGTAATAGGAGATCGTTTGTTACCAGCTGGCTTCCATATTGTTCCCAGATAAGCTAAACTAAGCTTATCTAAGCTAAGCTAAGCTAAGCTAACAGCTAAGTTCAAATTACTTCACCCACCAGTGGAAGTTTTATTGTTCCATTTCCCACAGAGCATTCTGATAGTTTATTGTCATGTAGCAGCAATTTCTAAAGTATTTTCATCCTTACACTGCGCAGTGTAACAATTTAATACAAAACTGGGGCTCAGTTGCAAATAAAAGCACCAAACACCAAGAAAAGTTTGTCAAAACCAAATCTTACCTGGAGTTCAGGTGTCATTCATGTGAAGGCACTCAGCAAAGGCAGAAAAAAATAATTCAGGGTAATCCCACAAAAAAAAAGTGTCAGGAAGAGTCAAAAAGCAGGGAATCATGAGGAAGAGGCTAGACAACAACAATCTGGCAACTGAATGGGGGAAAAAACTGGCACATTTGATTACCAGCTATACACACAGGGGGTCGTGAAACAAGACACAGGTTAAACACATGAGGGAATCAACAAAGGCAGGAAGTAAAAGTAAAATGAAACAAAAGGAAATCACATTTCAAAATAAAACAGGAAATGGACACAAACACATCTACATAAACTTGAAAGAATATCACACAGAGTAATTCAGACATCTGAACCACAGAACATCTCTTTTTCTCTTGTAGTTTAACTGGGCACTTTTGGGATGCTTTCCAGTACTGAATAACTTACAATGACCAAAATGTTCTGATTCTAACACATGAAAATACAAAGTTTGGTCTTCAAGTGGAGAACAAAAAAATAATTAAAAATAAAAATAAATTTGGGAATACTAATTTGATTATCTTGGCAAGTATTTTATCCATGTGTAAGTTTCTCAAGAGCTCCCACACATTATTGCTTTTCTAAATGAAATAAAACTATTTTAAAAAATCATTGAAAGATTGCAATTTGGAAAAAGCCCTACATCTGTATAAATATCTAAATGCCCTAATTCCTGATTAACCACTTTTCCCCCCATTTCTCTCAAATGTTTTCGTTACACAATTGCACGTGGCTGTCTCAGTTCATGTAAAAGATATGAACATAGTCATGATGTGCCTTTTTTGACTGTTTTGATATGATGTTCAATAAAGTTAATTAAAAAAAATAATCTTAGTTTTATAAAAATTCACATTACATTATTGGATTACAAATACTGAGGCATTAATGTGTTCATTTTCATGTTGCAGCTAAAATGATCAAAAAGAAGTAGTGGAGATAAAAGTACAATATTTCCCTCCAAGATGTTTTGGAGTGGAAATATAATAGTAAACATGATATTGGATTTTTTGCCGGTATCTGATATGCCAATATATAACAACTAATCTGTCCGATAACAAATATCAATGTCGATATCAATATAGATATCGATATCAATATCAATATCAATATCAATATCAATATCAATATCAACATCAATATCAATATCAATATCAACATCAATATCAATATCCATTTTTTCCCACCTAATTTTAATGATCTTCAGGGCTCTTCTGCAGTGGAATTAATACAGTATTATGCATACTCTTAGTATGTTGGCCCACCAGCAGATAGAGACATGAAATACATTGCTTTTCAGTGTATGTAATATTAATTCATTGTGCAAAATAAGAAAAATACTTCAACCTGGGGTTGATGTTTTGCACATGTTCACTTTTTTATTTAAAAGCATATCTTAAATAAATATCGGTTTGTAATATTGGCAGAAATCAAGCATGTTGGATTCCAATATTTCATTTTAAATATCTGCTGATACCACTTACATGTTTATATTATCGTGCATCCCTAAAATGCAATGTAACAAAAAATGGAAATATACAAGTAGGTCCCTCAAAATATGCACTTACGTTCAGTAGTTGAGTAAATGAACTTTAGTAAGTAGTAAGCAAAAACAGACGAAACAGAGGGAGAAAGAAAGACAGAGCAGAGATCACTGTACAGTATCCATCTTACTTTGGTAATAGGAGATAATGGTAGCCTCGATGTCAGAGTGTCTTACGGGAATAGAGCAGAGAGCACATCAGATTGAAGGACAAAGAAGGAAGACTGTACATTGTAGTTAAGTGAAAAAAGCTACTGGTTTTGGATAAACTTCCTGCTAACTATGTTACACAAACGTTTGCAGCTGTTATTTTGCATTAAAGCAACACTGCTGGCAGGGCACAGGTAGACTGTAGCTGCAAATAAACAAGCCTCCATGTCAGCAGGATGTTTAATGAAGTTTTGATGGCAGTTTATAAAGTGTGAGTCTCTAAGAAAAGCAGTTTGAGAATTAGTCATGTCACAAGCAAAGTGAATGTGCAGAACAATTGCCTCAATTTTTGTTTGGAGTGGTAGAAGAAATAATAGCAGTGACGGGAAAAAAAACAACTTAAAAAACATCAATTATTTCTTTCAAAAAAAAAAAAGAAAATTGGCAAAGCAGCATTTTATGCAGCCGCTCTTTGTAGCCAACGAGATATGAATCTGTAATGTTGAAGGGCATTGTGGGAGAACTGTGTTATCAGCATGTATGGTGAGGGAAGATGCGGGCGTGCTCCGCTCCCTAAAGGCCCAGTCATGATTAGATGATCAGGCATGATGGCTCCAAACATATTTACCCCACGGAGCCCTTTGGACGTGGCGTGTGTGTGTGTGCATGTAATGCAACAGTGACAACATCAGCATATTTGCAGATAGCAGCTTCTGCATACACAGTAGGAGACACCACTGGAGATATGAATCTGGGTGAATGGATTGTGTGAAATGCATGTTGGTATTTCTACGTTATGCTTACAGGAGGGAAAAAACGAAACATGGGATGAATTGCTGCAGAGATGACAGGGAAGATTGAAACCTGTACGTGTGTGTGTGGTGTCTAAATGAGTATCCCAGAGTGTGCTGCTTTCCTCAGCATGTTCACAGATCAGGGGATGCTATTTTCCAGGGGGGGGCCCTCATGAGAACGCAGTGGTGAACATAGACAGCATTGTCTTTGTGTTTGAGGAGGCGGTAAGGGCAGTCCCGTCTTGTGCAAGAAGCGCCAATATCGTCATCATCACTCCTGGCTGCTGATAGGAGACACACTTTACACTCGGTGCGAGGGTAAGCAATTATTCCCTCTCTCTTTTATCCCCCTGAGACGGAGAGCTCCCGCCGATGGTGAACAATGCTGCGCTGTCAAGGCTGAAGAAATGAGCGCAGGGGTTCCCGCTACCCCCACCTGTGAGGCATGTGTACAACATGCATGTGTGCAAGCTTTTCTAGTTCTACCTTTGTCAGAAGCAGGTGTAGCATCACATCTTTTAGGTGATGCCATATCGCTGGTCCAGACTCTACATCACTATCAAAATGGTTTTACAGGGCTGCGTTTAACATAGGTTTTAGATTACTCTGTTAAAAACATGAGCAAAAGACAAGCCCCCAAAATAGCAGAAAATTAGTTTAAAAAACAAAACAAAACAAAAAATTTTAAAAATTATATAAATAATATATAAAAAGTAAAACAAAAAATCTTCTTATACCCCGCCTTATTTTTTTTTTTTAAACACTCTTTTTTAAGATAATTTTCTTGTCACATGTAACTAATTTCTTAAAACCTGTGGACATCTTTTTCCAAGTTGCTCACTGACATTTTTGCCCATGTTTTCAAAGAGTCAAATAGCTTGTGAAAGGCAGCTGAACTGACAAAAGAAAACTGATGTCGATCCAGGTATCAAGAAGTTAAGGTTGTTTTTGCAAAGATGCTTATTTTCCTTGAATCTTACGGAGAGTTAGACATCAGCAGAAGGCTTTTGGTGGATTCTATTTGTTCTCCCTGCCACAAACTTGGAACTAAGCTAGGCTAAATACCTCACGCAGCCACCTCCGTATCGAACGCACAAATGAAATTAGTATTGATCTTCTCATCTAACTCTCAGACAGCAAATAAGCAGATTTCCCAAAGTGTCTGAGTATTCCTTCATGAGTTTTGGCTGGGGTTTCACAATGGCATACATCAATAGGTTTGACTCTTGATTGCATTAAGAAATAAGCAAAAGAATATTGTTTTATTGTGTAAGTACGTTGATGAATTTGTTTTAGATTTAGTATGTCACTTTACATTAAGTATGTAAAGTCCAACCATTTTCCTTTTCCTTAACCTAATCTACATAACCTTAAGTCTTAAACCTAATTAAGTACATAATGTAATGATGCCCAGCCATGTTTGTTTTCTTAAACCTAATCTACGTAACTTTGTTTTCTTAAACCTCACCAGCATTTCTTTATGTTAGGTACATAAAGTAATGATGCCCAACCATGTTTCTTTTCCTTTACCTAATCTGTGCAACTTCAGTTCCTTAAACTAAATATTTTTACATTTATGTTAAGTTTGTAAAATGACAATGCCCCTTTTCTTTTCCTTAACCTAAAAGCTTTCCTTTGGTACTACGCTAATTATGTGAAGTGACCAAATCCAGCCATGTTTCTTTTCCTAAGCATAACCATAACCTAAATGCTATGGGCACTAATTTGTTAGACATCATACAAACAGTTGTATGTGTATTTTTGTAAGATTTATTTATGTAGTGTTGTATGAGGATACGTTGATCAGCTTCATTTCTGCAATACAACGATAGTGGAAACAATCTGACATATCTTAGAATCACACCACCCATCTCCATGGGAAGAGTCACGAGTGTTATCAACAAGGACATAAACCCTCACCAGCTTCCCACCTGGGAAGTTTGTTGGACTGAACAAGCAAAGTACAACTAGGCCCCATTTCACCTTGTGTCATGTTTCATGAAAGTTCAAGAGAGGACTCAAGAGTAGGCAGGATTGGAGAACAAAAAGGAGCTTTGATAGCATAAAGCTGACAAAAAAGGCTGCAAAACTTAAGATTCTGGCAGACACAACTCAAAGTACAAAAAAAAAAACAAAACACAATGAACACAGGGAGGCAATCCAATATGAAACACAAGAGACCAACAAAAGAAGGGAAACCAAAACAGGGAATGACACCACGAACACAGACAAACTGACAAAGGGAAAGACGTAGGTATATAAAATGAAGAACTAATCACAAGAAACAGCTGGAGTAGGCAGGCAATAGCAAAAGGAGGGACACAGGGATTGGCAAATGGTGAAAACAACAAGGGTGTGGTAGGTTACACTAAGGGGGAGCAAATAAGACTGATTCAAGACCGGTGTGCAGGGAAAACTCCAGAAGAGCCAAGGAGTGACAAGACTCGAGGAACTAAACAAAACCCTAGGATATTTTTTTTAGGGAGGTCTAGTTAAACAGGTCAAACAGGAAACAGATCTAGACTTCATGGAACTTTATGCATACACAGCAAACCTTATGCTAACAAGTAAAGGAGTAAAGGACCTTATAAGTGTAGTAAAACAAACCTGTATGTGTGTGTGTGGTTGCAAAGAGAGAGCGAGAGAGCCTCTTTTACTCCTGATTGCAAGTCGTTCCTTCAATCTCTTACTCAATCTCTCTGTACCTCTCTTTCTTTCTTTCTCCAGGCCATCTCTCACTTAATCTCCCATTCTCCCTCTCTCTACCTTCAATTCAGTTTAATTTGCTCTGCTGGCATGGGAAGTATGCATTTATGTCAGCCAGGCATCCACAGGGGTAACTGATGGTGCAATAACCATAGGGAAACAATGCTCTCAAACAGGAGGGAGTAGGTATCGCTATTGAACCATTAAATAAGGGAACGCTCAATGCTCCGTGTGACTTTCTAGGAGGGAAATGGCTGTCTTTTTTCTCCAAATAGCCCCGCTACCTACAATAGGACTGGGCTGGATCAAAGTGTAGAGTGATGAAGTAACTTCTAATTGAGAGATTTTGCCATTGTACACTATAGAAATCCATTCATGATGGGGAATAAATGTGTTCGACAAGCATGACTGCACCCGAGGTGTTGCCCGTGGCCTCATTTTGATTTGGAAAAGGAGAGATGCATGGATGCACATCCTATGTTTTTATGATCACTGCTGGTAGGAAAGAAGTGGTCTTGCCACACCAGACAGAAAACTAGTGACATTTTAGGTTCATGTAAAATGTGTATTAACAGCCATACAGAGGGCATTCTTGCCATTTATCCTCCAATATGATTGGATACATGTGAGCAGACAGACTCCATCATTTAAAGAGAAGACACATCAAAGCTGCAAGTCAAAAAGTCAATAAAATATTCCACATCCGCATGTACCCCCTAACCTGCTCGCCTTTCATCCCACTGTATCCTCTGCCCATCCTCCTGTCTTAGTCCCTTTAATAACTGGACAAATGTGGATGATGTGAGCATCATGTTGAGATATATTTGGGCCAGACAGCAGCTCTCATTAGTAAAAACATCAAGTTAACGGTATGATCCGGTGTCAAAAGAGCAAGGGGATCTTTTGACAGTTGTCAATCAACATCCATCATAGAGTTCTCTAACAACAGTCTGGAAATGCCATGCAGCCCCTTACACTGATTATAATGCCACATTCAGTAGGACTGACAGACTAAAAATGTGTAATTAGTAAAAAAAAAAACCCTAAAAATGAGTAAAAACTAAACTGATTAAAAGTATTCCAGATACATTTACATTTGAAAGTACCATTTAGAAATTGAGGGTGAGGATCTGTAAACACCCATGCTTTCAACAACTGAAGAACTCTCTCTCAAAAAAAAAAATCTTTATTCCAAAAATGTTCTTTGGATGAAAAGTGTTCTTAATAGAACACCTAATATTACAAAGAACCCTTGAAGAACCCTCTTTTTGAAAAGGGGCTCTTTGGCTGGAAAGAGTCCTTAATATAACTTTTAGTTTACAAAGAACTCTTGAAGACCTCATTTTTTTCCTGTAATGGTCTTTATAGAAGAATCCTTTCATTAAAAATGTTCTTCAGAGGAAAATGTTTCTTGGTAGAACCTCGGCTCTTTAAGAAGAACCCTCTTGGAACCCTCCTTTCTATGAGAACATAATGTCTCTGTAATCTCCACCATGACTGTGTAAAATACATTTTAACATAAGAGGCAAGGGATTTTACACAAGTGCTTATTCACAATCATACTCTGCTGCAAGTATCTCTGCAATCAAAAGTCAAAAGGTGCTTTAACAACCACAATTCAAGTAGTAAAAGAGAGAACTAAATGCCTTTCATATTAAAGTGGGATTAGGATTGGCATTGTATTGAATTAGTTGACAACTTGTGAAATCTTCCACGCAACACCATTTTTGGCTTCAGCATCTCCTCACTTTATACCTCTTACTGGTGTTATTTATATATTTATGGCACCTCATTTGAAAAATTTCAGAAAAATAGATGCTGTCCAAACCTCTTGCTTTGCCTCGAGTGTGTGGTAAAGCTTATCTGGATGTTAACAGAATTATGCAGTACATATCCACAAAATAATAACACATTTACTTTCCATGGCATGTCTGTAATTTTACACCATTAGTTTAAGTAGATTTACAATAGCAGTTTATGTAGATTTACTTCTGATACCATATTAGTTGTTTAACATTATAGGCCATTTATACATTTAGACCTTTGGAGGTCTCAGATGAGAACCAGGATGCAGGATTTTATGTTTCTCAGATGGTATCCTGTCCACGATTGGAAAAGTCATAAAACCCATAAATATTTCTATGTTATATTTGTGTTAAATATTCTGTCTTGTGTCACTGATGATCACATCACCCACAGTCTCTGAGCTCTCTCATTTCCTCTGCTCTCTTTTACAGGAAACCATAAACCACACGACTCCCTGTATGTACAAGTAATCAATTATCTGGTAATATTAAACCAGCTGCATGTAATTCATGTAGCATGCCATCGTAATGCTTCTCAATTTCCCTCCTTTATTTGTCCGTTATGATTTAAAAGGCAATTCCTATGCATTCACTGGAAGTTCCCATGTGTTAATAAGAAGATGTTTATGTATGACTGGCATATCCAATCACTTGGGATGCTTATTAATGGACCCAGGGGAATTTAGATATACCAAGCCTTCCCTTACAGCCAATCACTGCACATCGGGCATTTGGCCTTTGACCTGGTGATGTACTCTATAGCTGCAGGCAATGGCTCTGATCTTTTAGGGATCAGAAAAAAAGCCTCAAGGGCCATTAAAGTCCGCCTGATGGATTTTCCGCCATTTTAATTTTTTTGAAAAGCACATTTTGGACATCTCCTCCTGCTCCATGGGTCGTATTTGTATCAGATTTTCTGTGAATCAGTACCACATCAACTGCATCAAAACTGATTAAAATGATGTCCCATTGCAGTTTGAAAATATCGGCCAATTAGCATCAAAGGGGGTGTGGCTGAGCGCATAAGTACAACCCTTGGACCAATCATGGTGGAACTTGCGCAATAAGTCCAAAGTAACACCTAAAACATATTCTGAAAGTTTATTTAAAATTGTCCACTAGGGGGGGGCGCTACAAATGCAATTAATGAATTAATAAATAAGTAAAAAAATCAATAAAATGGGCATGGCATTACACAAACCAGACTATAAATCAGAAATTATTTGTCAAATCATTCCAAAAATAGTAGGATACATTTCAGAACCACGTCAAACCATGTGTGTAAAATTGTTTAGAAATTGCTCAATAGGGAGTGCCACTAGTTCCAAACAAGTGCATTGGCTTTGTGCAAAATTTAGCCATAAATCAGCAAGAGATTATCCAAACATCAATTAACTTGTCGGATATTTTTAAGTAAGCACTCAAAGTATGTCCCCCAAATTTTTCTGTGACTGACCGATAGTGTTGTCAAAGAAGAGCATGGCACAGCAGAGATTTGGACACAAGTGAATAAGCCTCTATCTGATCTTAATCAAAGCTGTTGGACATCTTTAATCTTGAGTTTTTGTAGTTGATAATGGAAAAATCTGAATTTTAAGTCACTATCAAATGAATTAGTTTAACTGTCACCTACAGATCCTGCATGTTTAAGAGGTGGTTTTGTTCATGTGTTAGTTTGTTCATCAAATAAAAGCATCTCTCATCTTATGAGACGGCATTTTCTTTTCCCAATCTCTCCGTGATTGTCTGCTAAGTACTAAAGAGCATTTCTGAAAGGCGTAGAGGGGGTGAGGTAACTCAGCCAAGTGGGTTTTAGAATTTTATCGCAGCTAGTTTGAGGCACAGTAAGGAACGGAGAGACGGAGCCAGAAGAGGGAAATATGGGTGGGCGATGCTGTTGGGTTCGTATCTGTCATTGTGTCACGAAATGGAATTCAGAAAGTAAGAGCCAATGTGCTTATAGGTACAGTATGTCTGACATTCACATACTCACAGAGTCAAAGATGCTCACACGAAATCCCAGGCAACTTCTACATCCACTTTCCCAGGCACACTTACCGTTAGTCTCCCTAAAATGATGTTTAATTCAGTTTCATCTCTTATTCTCCTGCCTAGTTTTGATGTACAGGAAATAAATAATATACCATGCGCAGCAGCAGTGGTAGAGGAGGAGTGCGTTTTTTAGAAAAGCGTCGGTACTCATCTCCATACTTTAAAGATATTTCTTGGACGGGCCTGAGAAGCCGAAACAGCAAGGCTCCTGCCGAAAACATTTGTTTACTTTTGGAATTACAGTATGCCATTTCGTTTTGCACAAGGAGAGGAAGGCTGGATGCTCAGAAACAACCCTCAGTTATTTTCTTTTCCTGCAATGTTTTTGTTTTTTTATTTTTTCCTGCCAACTCTCCTAGAAAAGAGAAGAAAGTGGCTGTGGGTAACAGTAGGGGGTAGAAAATCCCTATTGAGTGTAATGGGCCTCTCTTTTCAACTGGAGCGGGTATAAAAATACATGTAGAGCATGTGTACATAGGAGGATAGTCAAAGCTGTTCTCTGTCTTTGTGGTTGACTTGGGTTTGCTCTGCCAGCAGGAGACGAGGTCACTGTCTGAACCCCAGAGCATTCTGTTTCTGAAGAGGAGACATCAGCTCATTGCTGGCCTACTTGTATGTGTGTGTGTGCATGAGAGTGTGTGTTCGGGTGCTTCCAATCTCTCCTCCTCCTCTGTCTTTTAAGTTGCAGATATAATATTAGACCTACATTTGCCCTGAATCTAACATATTTGTAACCGGAACACACCATGTAAAGAATGTGCCAGTTTGAGGACATAGAACAAATAGTGGTTAATGAGCTTTAAGGATGACTCACTTGTGAGGAACACAGAGTGCTGCCGTTATGTGATACATAGGCCCATATACTGTACATATTTCTGAGCCTTTTCTCTCCCATTAAAAAGATATTAATCAAAGATCTAATTTATACCACAGATGTATAGAGAGAATTGGATACAGCTCTGAAAACTGGGCTAAGTTCATTCCAATAAAAGTTGTTCTGAAGCAAAGAAAGTTCAACTTACAACTAAATTTAGACAGATTTTATACTGTGCTTCCACATCGTTGAGCCCATAGGGCGCCCTCCGGAAGCTAACATCGCCCTGGTTGCTTTGTAAAAAAAGCCTTTTCATTGGATTATGTATTATTGCAGAAATGAAGCTCTATTATAAACAAATGTTTATGATACTTCCATGTTTGTTCAACAAGATAATCTTCACAAATTAAGACCACTTTTAGAATTTTTGAAGCCTAAATGTAATTGCCAGAGGTAAAAATCTAATATTAGGCTCCTGGGAACTATATACAGTTGCATCGTTCTGGCTATGAGGCTGTTTGGGCGTGGTTCAGCGTGGTAATGTTCTGTAGTCTCATATAGCCACTTGTTAACAACTGTCTTTTTTAAGACAGATAAAAGATTCAAAGTTCACGTGGGTTATTTGCTGACGTATTTTGTGTCGTAGAGCAAAACATGAAAGTCTCTTCAGCTTTTGTTAACCACAGACATTTCCCTGATTCTAACCAAAAACCCATTCAAAAAACCCATAAACTTTGAGACAAGGGAACCAAAGGTGCTAAAATGCTGATTCATTTCTGGGTTTACTGGGGTACTCTATAGAGCATCGACATTATAGACTGTCTCTGGTATAGCAGCTATCTTCTGTTTAGCCCCCTTCTAACTTAATTTAGGATCAAATTATTTACTTGAGGGCTCTTCTAGACTGTAGAAACGTTATACGACCAAATGTATCGAATCCTGACAGTGAAACAAGTCATTTTGCGGGGCTGGTGACACTCAAAAAAATGTATTCAACGATTTAAAGATGTCTCTTTGCCAATGTAAGCCCGTTGGAAAGTGTCTTGGCATCACATGAAGTTGTAATTCCACAATTTGCCCACTATGTAGAACTGGCTTTTAAGCCCGGCGCTGGTTCCTGGGGCCTGATTTAATCTCACATTTGCAAAGTTTGTCTGTCGAGCTATTTATTCTAGGATAGCATATTCAGGGTGTATTTTATAAAAAAATTGGAAAAGAAAAAACCCCAGCGCCATGTTGAAAAGCAAAATTCTTGAAAAGTGCCTCAATTGGTTAGTTTTTAGCAACCTAAAGCAAGGCCAATCTAAAGAACTTAATGTCAGTTTAGTGTACACTATATTTTAGAATATTTTCACCTCTGCACCTTGTTATAAAACAGTTCTTTCTGACAGAGAACTGAAGCAGTTTTCTCAAATCCACCAGACACCATTGCCAAAAACTAATTTTACCTTGCAGAACACGGGAGTTGCTGGTTGACTGCTGCTGGGTTAGTGTATAAGCTAAAGATGAGAAAATATTCCAAATACAGCTTGCCCTATTGCCCATAGGGCAAGCTGTATTTGGAATATATATGTGTGCAACATAGTACATGAAAGTTGGACCACCGTTTAAACATTACAGTTACAGCTGAAGATGACACAGAAATAAGCAAGTTTGACAATTTCACAACTGAAATCAGTTACTAGTTGTTGACCTGGAAGTGATCATTGCGAAGCATCGCAGTGATTCTGTCTTTATGATCACAGCCATGAAAGGGGGCAGACTTGTTACTTATGATTTGCAGTGATAGCTGTTAACACTTTTTCTATCTCCCACAGAAGAAACCAACATCAGGCTTCTCAGTAGAGGCAATTACGTGGATTTTGCTGGGTATAAAGATGACTGTGCATAGCAGGTTTTTATCAACTGCAGCTAGATAGCATAAGCTAATGCAAATTATCTCTCTCCGGCTGACTTAACTCACCAGTTGGGGAGTCGGTTGACTTTGCTTAATTGATAAGATAAGGAATCTGATAAGCAATCAAATAATCTCTCCCAGGCACTAGTGAGAATGGGGCTGCATGTTATCTGTATGTCTACACTTGTGTTTGTACAGAATTTAAACTGGCTTTAATGCTGCCTGGCAGAATTTATCCTGTAAATCTGCTGTTTTCTTATTTTGTTGAAAAAGAATCTCTTACATGTTTTTAGTTAACACACTAAAAACATGTAAGATAAAACAAACACTTGCAAAAAAATGACTTAGGTGCTAATTCTGAGAAATTGGTTTGATTTCTTTGAAAACATGTGGAGAAGGCAATAAGCAACTTTAAGACGACATAGCCCAAAAATGAGCACAAAATTAGTAAAAGTTCCAAGGAACAACAAAAGAAAAAGAAAGAAAATATTGCTGAACCTTTCTTAAAAAAAAAAAATAATAATAATAATATGCATACATTTTTAAGTAACATAATGTAAAATAATTAATTATAAATATCATTTTCTGGACAACTTTGTTTTTTTGTTTTTGATTCCCCACTTTGTAAAAACTATTTTTCAGGACATTTCTTTCATCAGTTTGTGCCTTTTCTCCTGTGTTTTTGAAAGAAATTGATTTGTTCAGAATTTAAAGGTTTCAATACTTGTGAAAACCATCTAAAGCATAAGAAAAGTGATGTTGATCCAGGTTTCAAAGGGTTAATGTTGAATAAAACACACCAAAGTCAGTAGTGATCAGCTCATATGTGTAAAGCCTGCATGCTTAAAAGTATATTATTATATTCTATAATATTTTTTTTCTCTGTTTTTCCATTTTGACAGAGTCAGCAGCAGCAGCTGAGCTTGTTGCCGGATTAGATATCCTTGATCATATAGATCATAATGTTTATCCGGCTGTAAAATTATTTACATGCAAGTATTGGATTTAACTACAGAAAATGCATCACTTGTTTACTCAAAAAATTAACACGTGCATGCACGTTAACTGTTGCACACATGAATGCATCCTGAACAGCACCTTCTTCTGACAAAAGCGAAAATAAAAGTGAAAAAAGTCTTCATTGTGAGACAGTTTTTCGCATCTCTCAAGCATGAGAAAGAAGATAATAGCCCCGTGCTGTAACATGCATTAATGCATGCCTTTCATGGTTGAGTATTAGTATAATTGATGCAGGACAATAATGGAATATGACAAAGACAGTCGTAAACCTGCCCAGTTCTGAGCTGTCTGTGTGAGACTTTCAATGCAGCCTGTTTTATTCATTTATTTATTTATTTTTTATTTCCTCCAAGCTGATGTATGAGCAGTTGATTTCCTTTCTTCTGTTGTTGCAGCAAAGATCAAAATGTTTTCCTGACACTTTGCACGGCTTTGCTTTTCCCTGCGCTCCGTCTTTCAGACAGAGTGTTGAGGCTTTCTAATAAGCCCCATAAAGACTGTGGTTTCGCTCGAGTAGTGTCATGAGGGAGCGGCTGCATTTCATGCTCCGTGGCTTTAGAGGGAATAAACAGGTTAGCGGAATGCGTGTTTGCATTGTTTTCCCCCAGTCTGGTTGTAAGTTTGACCGCGTTATTCCACGATGACGGAGACAAAACCACAGTCAGCTGGGAGATACCAGAAGGCTGTTTTTAGGTCTAAAAGCAGCTTATAAATGTGTGTGTATCTATAATTACATTGCTATATTTGTGAGGACTAATTTAAATTCTGGGCATGATGCTGTCAAGATATATTAGTCAAGATTTTTATCGAAAATATATCTTACCAGCCAAAAGTGTAAATTAGAATTGCAATAGCACTACTACCCAAGTGCGACAACATAGATTTCGCCTATTTTCTGAAATGTAATTTGGTGTCAGATACATCAGGTCACTGCTGGGAAATCAGCACACACAGGAAGTGACAATTTAAGCAAAAATAATAAAGTTTTTCTCCAAAACAGCAGAAAAGTCAGTGAGCAAGCTAGACTGCTGCCAAAATATTTATTTAGCGTCACAACCCCGGCTGCAGCAAAGTCCGACTCCTGACAACCGTTATGAAAAGATGATTGTATAAGGCGCTTTCATTTTGCCTTCAATTAATTTAGTTTTTGCCTTTGATGAATTTAGTTATGATGTGGTGATGATGGCAGTGTGTGTTAAATAAGCAAATGAAGTGGACTAAATACAGTGTGTATGTTCTGTGTGTGTGTGTGTGTGTGTCCACTGATCTCTGACTCCTCCTCAGTAGTTAAAGAGCTCACCTTTCTTCGACGAGTTCCCCATAACAGGTTTGCATAACTACTGCACTTATTATGCTAATTAGATGTGATAATGAATGCACTAGAGTGCTAACACTTTCCTCCCTCATGTTGTGCAGTATGTGTTATCTAAAACCACCCCCATGTTCCACTTGTTTGTCACTTTTATGGAAAATGACACACTGTGCGTCTGTGTCCATGTCCCAAAGAGAAGAGATTGAGTCTTTTGAATATTTACTATCTAATCTATCTGAATAAAGCTGACCGTGACTGTGATTACTTTATGATAAATAAAATAAAGCTTGTAATACTCTGTTGTATTTATTAAATTTAATGAGGAATATGCTGTGCAGGACTCTATTTCAATTAGTACAAGGCCATAAGAAGGAGTGTTTATGGTCCTGGCTTTTTTTTTTTTCGTCTCTGTCCTCTGATCTTCTGGTTTTATGCTGAAGGTTTTCATGTCTTTGTGTATTTATAATGCTGTGGTTAACATGTGGTTAGATTTCAGCACAAAAACCATTTGGTTTGGCTCAGAATAGATCATGTTTTGGCTTAAAACAACCTCACTTGGTG
Source organism: Plectropomus leopardus (assembly GCF_026936395.1). NCBI lineage: Eukaryota > Metazoa > Chordata > Actinopteri > Perciformes > Serranidae > Plectropomus > Plectropomus leopardus. The sequence continues at coordinate 5,000,398 of NC_142198.1, read as the reverse complement.
GCACAATCCCTGCTTGAAACGCGTGATGTCTGTCAAAAAACTTATAATGTCTAAAAAGGTGCTTCTAATGCATTGAAGGTTGCTAAAAAACAATCACTCTGTTGTTTGTTGGTCTGCAGCTTAGCAACCATTTTGGTGTTTCCTGCTAAAGACAATGTCTGCTCATTTACATCTAATCAGAACTACGTCGCTTTAAAAACAATATGATATGCATAGAACATACAAAAGCAATGCATGTGTGGTTTTTTCTTCCGACTGAACTAAGCAGCAGCCACAACCTCAACCTGACAGTGAGGACCGTAAGCAGCAGGCCATAACACAGACAGAGGTCCATGTAATCCCCCAAATCCTACACCTTTCCTCAAAGGTGGAACTAAGAGTTGGTATTGAAAGGTGTGCTTGACCCTGTCTCTTGTGAGTGTGTGCGGTCTGTTGTCTTTTCAGGTCAGGAGAGGAGCTTTTGCTTAGCTGTATCTACTGTAGCATACATATATATCTATTTTTTGAGAAATTACTAACAATGGGAATCACCAGAGGCCCCATGATAAGATATTATCGTGATACATTGTGATATCATTAGTATTGCGATTTTCAGTGTTTTGCAATATGCTGGGTATTGCGTTATTGCTATTGCCATTTATTACCCTTATTCAACTGCAAATTAAGAAAACTATTTGTCAAAATCTGCTTTATCTAATAGGATAAAATTCTCATCTAATTTTAGTGATTTTCAGAAAATTTAGTGGACTGAAAAAGGCAACTTAATTTATTGTTCCTGCCAGCTACCAAAAGTTTTATTTGTATTTGCAATATTAATAATTTTAATATAATAATAATAATAATAATAATAATAATATAACAACAACAACAACAACAATAATAATGATAATAATAAATAAATAAACAATATTATTATAATAATTAATATTTACACAAAAGAAAATATTGAAAAATGCTGTATCAATTTAGCAAATTGGTTGATTTGAGCAAAATTGATTGATTTCTATCAAAAACATTGAAAGAGTGTAGTGAGCAACAAGACATAGCTCAAACAATGAACCTGAAAAATACCTTAAAATAAGCAAAAAAAAAAAAAAGAAAAAAAAAGAAAGAAAGAAAGAAAGAAAGAAAGAAAGAAAGAAAAGCATGGAAACAACCCCAAAAAAGTTTTTTTTAATTTCAATTTAACACAAAATGCATGTATTGTTTTTTTTTAAATATTTTTTAATAATCGTCATCCCGTTTTGAAAACTAATTTTCAGTCCAAAAACCTTTTACTAATTCCTTGATTTCTTGCAATTTGTGGGATTTTTTTCTTTTTTTGCCAAGTTGGACATTGATGTCCAACCAGGTTTTAAAGCATTAATCATACACAGCAAGTCATTTATTAGGAGAAATGAGAAATAATTAACACACAAACTTCTCCTTTCAAATGTAAATATATGTAAATTGAACACCTTTTGGTTTTGGACTGTTTCTGAGACAAAATGAGTGATTAGAGGATGTTATCTTGTGATGCTTAATTTTCCACAATTATTTTTAAAATAACCATCAGATTTGTGACAGCTAAAATTAATCCTTTATTAGCAGTATCTCTATGACTATTGATTTATTTATCTGTTTGCACATGGTGTTTATTGCAGATTATGCTAACCAGAAAAACTACATAAAGGAGGTAATGTTCAAAGACTTCCAAAATAAATAAATTTAAAAAAGTAATAAAAGTAACAGATATATGCCATATATGATTGCTGTATCATTTACTTCATTACTAATTATTGTCACTATTGACACACTCTCTTTCTGGCCCACCCACTCTCACTGTGGCCTCTCAAAATAAAAAAGCCGGGTTACGCCGCCGATTTGTCATCACATGAGAAAGTACAATCACCTGAAGAGTGATGACGCTCTCACCGCAGCCACTGTAAGAGCAAGGGAGGGTGTGGAGAGTGGGAGGCTGGGTGATGCTGCTGCTGCTGGTGTTGGTGGGGGTCCAAAATTGGTAGTGGAGGCGAGATGAAAGGGATCCTTCACTCACAAACAAACACACACACACACACACACACACACTTGACTGTCTGAGAAACACCACTTGCAGCAAAGCGCAATATCCCCATGCCAAATGTTAGCCTTGAGTAAGTGAAAGTTTGTGCACTGGAAGGGAGGGGGTTGTGTGTGTGTGTTCTCATTTTATTTTGACCAGTGGTGTTCGTCCAATCTCCTGGCTCCCACTCTCTCCTCTGTCTTTGTGAAACTGCTGATGCTCAGTTGCTGCCTGCATGACTGGCTGCCATTGGCTCGCCTGGGCAGCTTTTTTTTTTTCTGCCTGGCTCATCCCCGAGGATCACTGAGGATTGGGAGGTTGTGTCTCCGAGGCCAGTAAAGACCCCTCAGGGCACCTGTTCAAAGCTCCAGAGACGGGGGGTGGGGTGGTGGCGCTCTTTGGGCCGTTGTCCCCAGGGTCGGGCACCTTTCCAGGGGATTAGCAAAGAAAGAGCCTGTCAGAACCAGAACGAGGAGAAGCAACTGAGTCTCGGGGGATCTGCTGTCTTCAAGAGGGTCCAGTGGTAACCATATGCCAATGGCGCAATGCCAACACGAGGTTTGAATACAGGCAGGGATAGTCGGATCAGCCATAGAAACTCGGCCGTGAAACACACACACACACAGCAAAAGTCAGCTTGCACTGAGGCAACTAATCATACTAATCATACTCTTTCCTCATTACATCCCCTGGGTAAGAGAAAAAGACATCTACGGCAAATTAAGGACACTACAAGAGACTGTATGTGCACCACGATCTCTCCTCTCCTCCTCCGTGCAATACAAACAGCCACATTATTGAAAACAACAAATATTTCTGGCAAAACAATTCCCTCCGCAGGCTGTGAGCCTTATTGCCTTGGACGTCCTCCCTCGGCGGCAAGAAGGGTTGAAAAAAGAAAAAATGATGTGAGATCCGGAGCTCGTTCCTCGTTGTTCCTTTAATTTCCTTCCTCAGAGCTCCTGTGCTGAAACTGAGCCAGAGAGTGTTATTGGTGTGATTATTCTGTCGCACTATACAGCAGAGAGCGGCGGCGAAATGAGCTCACAGTTGCGACTATCTCTGCCCTAACTGAGTCGCAGGCGCCCCTACGGACTGACTGATAGCGGCTGCTGTATATGAGATTCACGCCAGCCTCTGGCAACTGGCGTCATAACTGGATGGGCTGGTAGGGACACAAAGTCCAGGCCGGAGTCAGGGGGTTGAAAAGCTGCTTATCATGCAGTTGTGTCCCAAGCCTTGGGGTGAGGAGGTTCGGTCAGGGTCAATGTTTCCATGGTGATGGGATATAGGTTATATGTTTGGAGGCGGTGTTCGCCCCCGCTGTGTCGCACTTCTGAGAGATAGACAGCAGCTGCAGAGCTTCACAGGCCTGATGAGCCAGCAGAGGATTCACAGCGTCCACGCAGAGATCATTGAAACACACTGTTGTGATATTTTAATGAGATAAATAGAAATACCCAACAGCACAGTTTAGTCATTGGTATAAAGTGGAGGTCGCTGCGACTTAAACTTTGAAAGCTGAGAAAATTGGCTTGAACCAAAAACCAAACAGGATCTCAAGGGAACTCAGACAAACTGACATGGAACAAAGGGAAACACACAGGTATATGTACAGGGAACTAATCAGAAAATGACACACAGCTGGGGAAGTGGACACAGGTAAAAGGAGGAAAACACAGGGATTGGCTGACAATCGAAGGCGTGGCAGCGAACACAAGGGTGCAGCAAACAAGGCTAAACCAGAACAGGTGTGCAGTGACAGGAGTGATAAAAAACAGGCGGGAAACAGACAAAGGCAGGGACAACTAAGGACACAGGGAAACCAGAAGTTAAAGTGAGAACAGGTGACAACTGTCCAACTAGTTAGAGACAAGTGAAACTAATCACTTGGAAAACACACAAAGACAGGAAGTTGTTGTTAGTATGATGTTTAATTGAACTTTACTATTTATTTATTGACTCATACATTTTAGTATGGTTGACTGTTTTACTAGATGTTATATTATTTTTACTTTTTTATCTATTATTGTTTGCATTGGTATTCTTTTTTTTTACCTTTTATCTGCTATTTAAAGTATTTTATTTATTCATTCATTTATTTGTTTTACTTATAAATAATATTATATTTATTTATTTTTATATTTTATCTATAGATTTTATCCTGCCTCTAGTGTTTCCTCACTTATGGTTGCATTTCTTCAGTTTCTGGTTTTACTCTTATTTTAAGTGCTTAAATTTAATTAGACTTGCTTTTTTACCCATGTGCTCAAGTACTTGTATGCATTGTGTATGTATTGTGTGTGAGTGTGTGTATGTGTAGGACACAGAACATGAGTAACAGGAAGACATAACAGAAAACCCAAAAAAACAAAGTCCATGGGATAGGATCAAAACAGCAACAGTAATACAATAGTACAAATACATATTGTAAAGTTAGCTGGTGTCAAATTGGTTGCATGTATGGACACATTCAATGAACACTATATCTGAGGCACAACACATTATCATCATAGACAACTCTTCATACTTTTAACCCTCTAAAATGATCTGATCAAAATGGATTATCAACCAGAAAATTAATTTTCTTTACAACTGACAACACCTCTTAATGCTTTAATACCCAGAGAATATATTAATACTTCCACCAAGGGTGATGCGAAGACAAGTACTTTAAACTATGCTAATGAATGCATTAATTAGCCTAATTATAGTTTCATTAGCATAACTTGTGTTAACTAGGTGTAACTTGTCTGACAGATATTTCTGATTTTGTCAGTACACGATGCAACTTAAGTCCCACACGCCTCTCGATCATTTAAATTTGGCAAAACACAATGTAATACAATTTCGGGATTAACATTAAGAATACCGACAGCTGTTGCACTGTAATGCAGCTACAGCTGGCTCATGAGTTGAATCTACGTGGTGAAATGGCCCTATTAACAGGTTAAGGAGGAGACGACTACATGCATGACTAACCAGTGAAAGCCTTCAGTATGCCCCGCCCACCCTCTGCCTGGTTATAGATCTCACCAAGGCAGCAGCTTGTGGCAGCTAGTGTTTAGCCTCGGTGCTAATAGCCTGGTGCACTGAGCCTTGGGAAATTAGCTGCGCACTGAAGCATGCTGCAAGAAGCTCAGTGAACCTCGGTCGGAGGAAGAGCAGTCACACATAGGTCAGAGGAATCGATGTCCTTTAGGGACTGAGGGGCTGAGCTTGAGAGCACTGAACTCTCTCTAACCTCAGCCACTGGCTGCGGTGTAATTGCGCCGGTGCAATGGCGGGGATAGGGTGAGAATTGACACGGGGTGATGTTAAAGAAGAGCTTGTGGGGAAGATGTGCTTGGCTGAAGGATGTCTGAGTTTCTGAAAATACGATACAAGGAAGCCCTCTCAAACACATGCAAACAAGCACTTTTAATTTTAGGTTTATTTGATATAAAAATGAATACAGGTCAATAGTGGCAGTGAGAAATCAAACATCACATTTCTTTTCGGAATACAAATTAAGTAGTAGTATTTTAGAGACAAAATGCCCAAATACTTCAATTCAGTGACAGCAGTGACTGGAAAACAAAAGACAGTGTGATGTATGACTGTATGATTTTCAAAATTTACCTAATCCCCCTTGGGAGGTGCGTGTGAACAACAAAAATCAGTTTCATTTCTCTGATCATGTGTTGATTATCATGAGTTTTCCACACAGTGATATCCGATCAGAAACCCAGGTGGCGGCACAAATTTCTGTGTGTCTGGCTGGCGTCTTGTAGTGGATGTCTGCACATCACCTGAAGCTCAACCTTGACAAGACTGACCTGCTCTTTTTCTCCTTTCCAAGACCTCTCTATTACCGCTGAGAATTATTTCGTGTCCTTGGCTTTGAATACGAAGAGCCATGGTGTGACACGGGATAACCACTTCTCTGCCAACATAGCTGCAAGAACCTGCTTGTACAGATGAATTCTCCACAATATCACAGGTCACGTCCATTCGGCACCCGAAAAGGTGGCAAAGGTTCTGGTCCAGGCTCTTGACATCTGACGCCTAGACCACTGTAACTCCCTCGTGGTTGGTATACCTACATGCCATTCAACCTCTAGGGCTCCTACCAGTAGCACCTTTCACACATGCATTAAAAACCTGAGCTTACCCGGGGTAGCTGAATGTAGCTGTAAATGTTGGGATCAGCTGATTCAGACATTAAACAGACTTTATCCTGCCAGCTTCCTAGTACAAAGTCCTTGTATGGTCCAACTGAGCCCACGTGCAAATAGAACAGGTCATCGTCTGAAGAATTTACGGTGTGTGTGTGTGTTAATGATGTTTCTGTTGTACAACTGGTGCAAAGAAAAAAGACATCCGAGGGCAAAGAAGAAGAATAATCCTAACTGGAGAGATGACTAGATTTAGGAAATTGCCGGTAAGGGCTGAAGCTGAAATTGTGAGACATATTCAAGGAACAGCAAGAGACTTGGTTGTTGATGACTGAATTAAAAACTGGCTACATGAGTGTGGTATAATCCGTGTAATATTCTGCCTCCTTCACACTCACCCCTCAACTAAACCAACCAGAGTATTTCCAGTAGGTTAGAAACCTTGACACAGATAATCTCCTGTGTGTACTACATGTGTGACTGTAGACAATGTGCAAATTGCAGGAAACAGCTGAAGTTCTCTCACTCTACGCCGCTCAACCACAACCCGCATCGGTTACTGTAATTCAGTTCAAAACACAACGCCAACGTGGTAACGTGTTGCAAACAGCTCTGGCCCATCCTAAATCCAGGACATGGTCAAACTTTGTACTCCAGCCGTCCACTTTCCTCTGCTACTACCAATCATCTTGTTACTCCCTCACTATGAAGGAGGCCTGGCTACAGCTCAACACAACTCTACACATTTTCTGTTACAGAGTGAAAATTTATCTATTCAGACTGTATACTCAGACCCATAAAAGAAAACACTTTCTCTACCTCTTATTGTTTCTAAATGTAGCACTTGAAGCAGTGCAGCATATTTGCTGAGCTTGATGTATTTGATTCTTGCAATTCACATGGTTGAATGCACTTATTGTAAGTCACTTTGGATAAAAGCGTCAGCTAAATGAAATGTAATTTAATGTAATATGAACTAAGAGGCAGTGAGTTACAGCCAAAGGATGCCTAATGCAGGGAATCAAGACAAAGAAGACAAGTTATTGGGAACTGTTGTTCCTACCGATACCAATAAAAACAAGACATATTCAAGCTATTCATCAGCTGAAATTTTCAGCAATCTTGAAGTCCTCTTTTCAGACTACGGACGCTTTACATAATAACTTCTGAATTAGAGTTTCCCAGCAGGAACAATGTATACTTGCACAAGAAACTCAGAATGAAGATTTCATCCAATGCTCAAGGGTACGTGTTCCTTACTACCCACAAGGCAACAAGTACCTTAAGTCTAACGTTTTCTATTATCTATAAAATATATAGACTATATATAATTATCAAAAACTTTCTTCATATAATAGCTCTGCATCCTTGTAATTGTTCCCAGCTGTAAAATAGTTGGGCTATGCTTATTGTAAGGTGTGTTCAACTTCCTGACAATAGCATTTTGTCTTTGCTCTCCATTGCAACTGACACGTTGTCCACAGCAGACAGCTGACAAATGTGCTGAATAAATGGCCAGCAGTCAGCTAAGTTTTCCCAGTAGACTGCTGGTGAGCGATTTATCCCCAAGCTGGTGACCTGGGTCCGGTCGGGCTCGGTCACCCGAGGAATCTCCCTGAGCCTGCCTCCACTCAGCCAGAAAGCACCCGGGAGGTGACTGGGGCACGGACACATCAGTAGGACTGCAGCTCCCATAGGCCACCAGGGTCAGAGATCACAGCGGCGGACAGGAGGTGAGGGAGTGTTTACAGTTTGGGGAAAGGATCTGATGGAAATGAAGGATGATGGTGGCAGAGGGGGGGATGCTCTCGTCTTGCTGATACAGAGAGACAGGAAGTAGACACTGTACCAGAAGCAAAGTGCACACTAGAGAGGGTTGGACTGATCCCAAGAAATTAAAAACATACAGTGTTTTCACACAGGTCCACTTACAGCAGAGAGGAAAAGCCTCTGGCTCAGCATTCAGCACTGACAGGCTCCATTTAATTACAGGATAACAGCAGTTCAATCAGGGGAGACACAGGGAATTTGATGTTTTAATTGTTGTGTGTTTATTTTAATCATCCAAAAGTTCTTTGGCAATGACCCGATTGATTATTCATATAGTTTTATGGACTGATAAGAGACGTAACAGTTAAGGTGGTTGACTACATTCATATTTGTCTCTCAACTTATGGTCGTTGGTCAAGCTGCTCCCATGCACCTACAAAAACTACTGCACCAAAATCCGTATATAATTCATGTAATCAGGAAGACTGGGATCACGTGACCAATGGGCTGACGGGAGTAAAGAAGGAAGTAGTAGAAAGAGCTAAACTCAGCATGAGAAGGCAGGTTGGGGTGGTGGATGGGTCAAACAAACGCAGGACTTTCCCCAAGGAGACTGGTGTTTGTGACCGTGTGAAACCAAGTCCTTTGAGTTATGTTAAGGTACACTGTCACCATGTTCCTTTTCCTTAACCTAACCTACTTCATTTAATTAATTTAGAAATAATAAATGAATTAACTTTACTTTATGTCAAGTAGCCTATGTTACTTTACATAGAATACATAAGTTTATGTTAAGTACATAATGTGACGACGGCCAAGTTAAAAAATAAAAACTCTTGGGGTGCTCATCCATTAGATGTCATATAGATTGTTGTATAAGAATATGTTGCAGTGGTTAAGACAAAAATGTGAATGTATCCAAGTACATATATTACTATTATAGTTGACTCAAACTAGATGCTTCAATAATTATACTCATAAAAATAATCAATGATTAGTCAATTAATCAATTGAAAGAAAACGATTCACCACTTATTTAATGACCGAATTGTTTCAGTTGTTTTTCAAGCAAAAATGTCAAACATTTGCAGATTCCAGCTTCTTAAAGGTGACATATTGTTGCTTTTTGTTGTCATTAGTAAAAGTAAATAGAGAGTTTTGTGTTTCAGAATGTTGGATGGACAAAAGAAGCAAACTGAACATCACTCTGGCCTCTGGGAAATTTTGATGAGCATTTTTCACAATTTTTTGAATTTTTTTAGACTAAACAATTAAACTATCAATGAAATTGGAATAACACTCAATGATGATAATAACATTAGTTTCAGTCAAAATTATTAATATTTTTATGGATGGTCTCATTAGAATCAAATGTGTCACTAGTAAATCATGCCGTCAATACTTCTCATACAAAATCTTTTTTTTTTTTTTTTTTTCAATTTTAAAAGAAAAGGCTGGTGTTGATTTATTAGTATACACAACGATCTTTTCCATTCTCTCACTCACACAATTACCCCAGTAATACTTGGTTTCATGATGTTGGTCTGCCTGTGTGCATGCACACACTTGTCGTGTGCACATACATTTTGCAGGAATCAGCAGACGATAATTAGCTGAACTGAGAGCAGACCACTGCACTCTTCAGTAAATGTGCTAATTGCAGGAGGAGCAGCTGGGTGGGTGGGTTGTCTCAAAACCCTTCGTACGGTATATTTCAGCCATGACCACTGGGGTTTCCTGTTTGAGAAGGACACTGTGGGAAAGGTCAGTACTATCTGATGAAAGTGGAGCATGCTTAGAGCTATTCATATCCTCACTGTTAGATTTCCTCTTTCTACATTGGCTCAATACTTCGAAAGCTGCCTCCACCGTACAATAAAAATACCTGTTCAAAGTTTTTGAAGAACATGAAAGCCCCTTGGAGAATGTCTAATTCTTTTTTTCTGGCAACTCGAGTAATTGTACTAACTGCACTGGACTTGGCACAGCGGCATGAGTGAGTTTCCCCTCATTGTCTCAGCAATCAATTATATCTTTTACTATCACTTCTCATGAAACAAACACCACATATGTTTCAATTCTCAATGGGAGCTATTTGCAGGAGATAGAAAACTCGACAGGCTCATTTGCTACGTGCATTGTTCTTGGCAGTGTGACTAATAAGCTGGAGTTATCGAGTTGGCATTACTAATAGGACGAAGGAAAAAAAACGAGCGGCTATTAATAACCACATGGTGAGGATTGCTTCCTAAAACTTTAAGAGACATAAAAGTACCCTTATTTTGTAAAATGAACTATTAAATGTTCCCAAGTTCCCACAGGAAATATGTATTCCTTAGATATCTTAAAACAGCAATTTTTGTTTAGTAATTTAGAAGGTATATCTTATAATAAGTGGCACAATTGAGGTGTAGCACAACCGTGTCACAACGGCCAATTCTAGCTCATGTCTTTCTCAGCCTTTTTTCTCTTTTACTCAGCTGAGAATCGGCATCAAATGCCCAGCAGCTCAAGGCGACAGCCGTGCCAAATGTCAAGAAAACAGGTCAGAAAGTTGTACGTCCAGATGCTAGAGCAGATTGTAAAATCTGGGCAAAGAACAAGGATGACGAATGCTCCGCTCACCCAAAACAGCAACCTTTCAGATGCCCTCAAGAAAAAACATTTAACCTGCATTGTTCCGGTGCAGCTTCTTTGGAGGCTCAATTTGAAAGTGGTGGCAAATGGTTTAGCATGATGTTAAGTTGACATCTAGACAAAATGTCTGTAAACACTAAGATCTGTCTCTTTTTGTGTGTTACGTTTTAAGACACAGTGAGTAAGATTTAGGGGGATTTGTTGGAATGTAGCTAGGATTGCAGATTGCAACCAGCTGAATCTTCTCCTGATTATAATTCATTCAGTGTTCATTTTTTAGGAGGTTTTAACCAGGAGCTAAATATTCTGCAGAGGTCTCTCTCTCACAACAAGAATTACTGCCTTGCAGTTGTAAGCCTTAACATACCACTCAAGTTGCACTTACAGTGTACATTAGTGTCCGTGAAAATGTGGATGCTTCACACACATTTTTTTTTCATGAAATATCTCCCCATCTGTTCCCGAGTTACGACTTTGAGGCCAAAATTAGAGCAACTCCCATGAGGCCTTTTTGAGACATTGTGGTCCAAAAATGCAAAGGACACAAGATCACAGTGACCTTTGACTATCAAATTCTAATCGGTTCATTAAGTCCAGGTGGACATGTGTAATATGTGAGGAAATTTCCTCAAGGTTTTCTTGAGCTATAGCATTCACGAGTATGTGACAGATAAAAAGGTCACAGTGACGATGACCTTTGACCAACAAAATCTGAACAATTCATTATTGAGACTAAGTAAAAATTCTGTGCAAAATGTGAAGAAATTTCTTAAGATATTGTGTTCACAAGAATGAGACAGACTAAGTCACATTGACTTAGACCTTTGACTGACCTGATCAGTTCAGTCAGATTGTTGAGTCTAAGTGGATGTTTGTGCCAAATTTAGAGTAATTTCCTCAAGACATTCTTAAGATATTGCTTTTACAAGAATGGGACATATAGACAACCTGAAAACAAAATTAATCCAGCCACGGCTATTGCCAACACGAAGGCATAAAAAGAAAAGGACTCAGGTGATAAAAACCTGTAAAAACACAGATAAAAGCAGTTTTAAAATATAATATATATCCTTCACACTGGACCTTAAATCATTAAATCAATAATAAAATCCAGACAACTCACATGACACCATGGCCTCTCAATTAATTTTTAACAGCTGGTTTAAATTACAACACATCATTTCTCACTTGTAGTGGTCCCCCCTTTTTGAAAAAAAAAAAAAATAAAAATAACAACAAATAGTCTGGCATTTTTCAGCATGACTCAATCCCCTGTCTTCCTTTTGATGACATTGACAGCCTCACTGTACTCATTGAACATACTTTTATGCCCGGGACGGGAAACTCAACTTCTCTGCTCAGCCAAGCGCATCATGCCTGTGGAGGAGAGAAAAGCAACCCTCTTGTTGTGATGACAGCAATGACATTGCTCTGCGGCCGCCATTTCTACTCTCCTGTCTGAACGCTGCCTTTGACTGACTGACATTAAATCTGATTTCTTTTTTCTATTTGTGTGTGGGTTCGTGTGCACAGGATCTGTGTCTTTCCACGCATTAATTTGCCAATCGGTGCATTGGGACAAACACCCTCAGCTAAGTGTGAGAGTGTGTCTTTGTGAGTGTTTTCTCTCCTGTCTGGCCTTTGGATGATGAAACTGCATCTCCTGTGTTCTGACATGACCTGTCCCTTCACATCAGGCCCCTGTGATGGAGACCGTCAGCGTGGCATGCTCGCATTTGTCCCTGACTCATAAATTCCCCTTACACATGTGTCACGCACATACACACACACACAAAAATCTCCTCTGGCTCACCAACAACCTCTTGTCTCTTTGTCTCCGTCTCCTACACACACGCACACACATACATGCGAACATGAATAATAGGGGACTATCTAAGTGTACTATCCAAGAGGGAACCTTTATTAGCAGTCATTTTAAAAATACAAAACTAGAATTGAAAATTTACTTTTGAGGTCTTCTTTCACAATATTACTGCAAATGTGATTTTTTAAATTTTTTAAAGAAATTCACAAGAGGGGACTGAAGCCTTGAGCTTACGCCTGCCTATCAAAGGGGGACATCCATATACTGCAGTCAAAACTGGTTTATCCTGGTTCTCTCACCATAGAGTGCTTCTTTTTCACTAAAACTTCATTTGTATCTTTAAAATGGGTATGTAAACTTTATTGCTTGCAATATATCAACATTTTTGATAATAATATTACAGAAATAATACTTACAAAGCAAAGTATCTTTTAAAGAAGGCTCCCATAATCCTGTGAATTCAGTTTTATCTTTACTATTTACTGTTAATAACTTTATTGTTGTCTTTTGTTTTATATATGTATATATATATATATATATATATATATATATATATATATGTATATTTAGACCAGACCAATTGTAACTACCAATGTATCACCAAAAATTCAGAAAAACAAATCTATAAACGAGTAACATTATACATAAAATGATCAGCAATATAATTACTTTTAATAAATAATATATTTATTTTAATTAATTAATCACTATAAATGATTTAACACAAGTCTGTGACTAGACTCTTAAAAGCTGTTTGCTTCCAAAAGAAAGAAATCAAACTGTGACATGACAGTTGAGCTCAGGTCCAGAGAAGTCAGTATGCTTCTGGATTTTGTTGAATCTGGCTTTTCACTTAGCATAGTAGGAGTCTTAAATTGCATTTATAGATGCAGTGATGAACTGTGTTCACTGTCAGTGGTTTTCAGTGTCCCCAAGCTCATTTTGTGATATCATGTTGGTATTTAATGCAGTGCAGCTTTTATGGGTCAAAGGTCATGGCCATTCATTTTTGGTTTTAGCCTTGTCCCTTTTATGCAGAGATTTCTCAAGGTTCTCTAAATCTTTTCATGCTATTATGGCAGATAGTTAATGGATTTGAACAGCAAATATCTTGTTTTGTAATGTATTCTTTGTGTTCACAATAGTTTTCAGTGATGGATGAAACACCTGTGTTTGTTAGTGTATTTTAGCATTATCTAATCTAGACCCCATTCAAAGATGTTGTTTTTTTAATGACTACAGTCTGTAACACATACTATACACACTGGCATGCAGCATTGTCACAGTGCAGAGAGTAAGGTGAAGTGAAAGTGCACATAATAAATGTTAACGATAAGTTCACAATGACACTCAGCTTTACAGGACTTTACATTCCAGTATTGTAAACTGAAACTTTTCTTTTAGCACTTAAAGTTTAACTGGTATGTTAGTGTTTTTGATGGGTACATTGAAATGGTGATGAGCCACCAACAACTCATCTCAAACCATCACAACAGGATACACATCTATGAATGGGCCTTCATAAGTCGACTTCTGTTTGTACTCTTGAACTTTTGCACCTAAAAAGAAAAAAATGTCCACACTCCATTTCCTTTTGTAAGAAAAACTAAAAGGAGTTTTAAATTAAAATTATGTAACATCAAACTTTGACTTGACCTTTAAAATTGTTCAATTTCCAAAATACTTACTCTGACCAGTTTCACAAGTAGTGAATGTCAATCAAGTTTTCAATATACTTGTGTTCTCAGTCTGTACTTTAAAGAAATGCAACTTGTTTGTTGGTGCACATTACAGAAGAAGGTCCACCTTGAGTAGGATATAATGACATGAGTCCACTGTTATTGGTACATAATGTCACAAGTTCCTTCTCTTAGATAGCACGGAGTGACGCTCACACTCAACCATGTAAAGCACATACAAACATATTTAATAATACTTGTGAAAAAAATCTCATCTGAATAATGTTACATTTCTTCTTCAAATATGATTTGTTAAGTATGTTTGTGTAACAGAATATAAAGGCTCAACTTTAGTGGCTGGCTTAACCTTTTATGGTTTGATACTGTATTAATGGGAAATTATGCCCATTTCTAAAATACATACATATTATTTCTATGATCTAAGGCAGTCTAAAACATTAGTAAACATGGGCAACTCTGCTCCCCATATCCAAAAACTGGAGTGCTTGTGATGTCATGTGATATAAAGTGTAGAGTTGCTCCATTGATATGAAATTGTGAAAGATTTTCTAGATGACACTGAGAACAGCCAGAACAATGTTATAAGTATATGGGAACATTTTCTGTTACAGAACTGACAACACCAATATAATAAAGTTCATTTGGGTTTAAGGATAACAAACATTCTGTTGGTCCCAAAATTAGGCTCTCGATGAGCAGAAGGAGCAGCTCCAGACTTTATACTTCATGACATTACAAGTCTGAGACTTTTCTAGTGTCTAGATCAGAGATATCACACATACTGGCTGATCCTCTTGGCCATGGAAAAACATACTGGAATTCCTACTTTAGATGTTCACCTTACAATGAAGGGTTTCCAGAAAGGACCAAAACGATATAAAGGTCAGCAACAGTATTTGCTGATTAATCATAAAAATAGATTTATTATCAGACTTTTACTGAAATTCTATTAAGAGTTATTACAAGCACAGGATCTCTTTTACAATGTATGTGCGCAGCTAATTTATATGCATAAGAATGCATTTTCTTTGTTGATCAACATTACAGAAAAAGGGCACATATAGAATAAAGCTTAACGTGTGGTCCCAAGTTGGCTGGTACATAATGACACAAGTTCCCTTTTGATAGGACAGAGGATATCTACACTCCACCATAGATTAATGAAAAAGAAATAGAAAGGTGCATTTTGTAAAGAGAAAATATCTAATACAAAAATGTATCTATTCAGTAAAGCTTTCATTGTTTAGTAAATTGGCACCAGAAATGTTGCCATTGTAGCTATTTAAATAAAGGCTATAATGTGAAACACAATTATAACTTGTCTTAGTATTCACTGTGACGTGACAGATGAGCCTGGTCCGGGGAAGTTGGCAGTGTTTCTGGATTTTGTTGATATCTGGCTTTCACTTTGCATAGTTAAGTCTTAATTTGCATTTATAGATACAGTGATAAACTGTGTCCACTGTCAGTGGTTTTAGTGTCCCCCTGAGCTCATTTTTGTGATATCCTTCAGTCATGTTGGTATTTAATGCAGTGCAGCTTTATGGGTCAAAGGTCATGCGGCCTATTCATTTTGGTTTTTAGCCTTGTTCTTTATGTATTTCTCAAGGTCTCTGAATCTTTTCATGCTATTATGATAGGTAATGGATTTGAACACCAAATATCTTGTTTTGTAATGTGTTCCATTGTGTTCAAAATGAATAGTTTTTTAGTGATGGATGAAACACCTGTGTTTGTAAGTGTATTTTAGCATTATCTAATCTAGACCCCATTCAAAGATGTTTGTTTTTAATGACTACAGTCTATAACATATACTACACACACTGGCATGCAGCATTGTCACAGTGCACAAAGAGTGTATGAAGTGAAAGGCACATAATAAATAATATATATAATACGATAAGTTCACAATGACACTCAGCTTTACAGGACTTTAAATTCCAGTATTGTGAACTAAAACCTTTCTTTTAGCACTTAAAGTTTAACTGGTATGTTAGTGTTTTGATGGGTATTGAAATGGTGATGAGTCACCAACACCTCATCTCAAAACCATCACAGCAGGATACACATCTATGAATGGGCCTCTCACTAGTTATCTCTGTTGACCCCATTCAAAGAGGTTTGTGCAACTCCAGAATCCTAAGTTTTTATTATTGTTATATCTATTTTGGTTGTTTTGATAACTATAGCTGGTAAACATAGAGTTGTAAATTAGTTGGCAAATACAGGGCTGGTATACAGCATTGTCACTGCGGCACAGAGAGTGTGCATGAAGGCATGAGATTTTGCTAAATAAGTTTACATTGACACCTCAGCTTTTACATGTCTTTACATTCCAGTGTTGTCAACTGAAACAACTCTTAGCACTTAAAGTTTAACTAATGTGTTTCTGATGGCCATTATGCTAAAAATTCAGACAAACAGAGCCACTGAGAGCCAAGATGCCCTACTGCTTTAGAGGGCTACTTAATAAATAATTACCTTTCAATTATTTCAGTGATATTACATACATGTGGTTATTATGTCACTTCCCAGCAGATGTTTCTTCATGTGAAAAAAACATGTTTAACTCCTTTTTTGAATAGCTTGTAGTCAATTGTGCAATTGACGACAAATGTGGAATTCTGCTTGTATTTCTACTCTTTTACAGTTTAACATTATCTTACTCAACATCCACTTGTTTAACACAGGAAAGAGGAAAAGCCATGTTTCAGTCAGATACAACATCTAGGATATGAGAAGTAAGCAACCCTGAAGCCCAATGTGTAATGTCCTCACGACCTATAACGCACCATCGTCAGCTAGAAGAAACCATCCCCGCACTGCAGGGAATCAAGGCCTGACAGATTTTCACAGGCTGACTTGGTAGAGAATCAAACCTCACCCACTGCAGGTCACCACTTCAGTGGCAGCAGTCTCCACTGTACAACACTCAAAGTTAGGATCTGAGAATCATATGGGTGCTGGTCACTCCACCTCTTCAGTGTAGAAGAAATTACATATTTTTGTCCACTTCATCAACTGAAGGCCAAGTAAATATAAAAATATATCTATAAAACTGTGTGTGAATGTAATAAAGACAGATTGCTTTCTAAAGAATGCACAAAGCCACTGAATCAAATGTACATAGATCATACAGAGATGAATAACATTTTTTCACACATATGAATACCGGCCTCTTTTTAGGATGCATCTTACTCCATAAATGTGGTAATTTTACATGTCGGTATCATCTTCTGAAGCTGGCAATACTGTATTATAGGCATCATTAATAACTTGTTAACTGACTGTTAATTATACTTTTGTCAATACTCCTTGATAACCAATGAAGAAATGATAACTAATTAACTTTACCCATTATAAGTAATGTTATAGATTGTTATTTTATTAGTCAAATACCAAGACTTATACAGCCCTATAAATGCATAAACTAAGTATTAATGGTTTCCAACTAATTTGTAAACCTTGTAAAAACAAAAAGTAAATTATACAATATAAATATCCCTTGGATAGATAGACCAAATATTTATAACACTTTGTTAACTATTAATAGTTGGTTTGAAACTGTTTATAAACATTGTTTGATGGTTTCTATAAAGTTGCGTAAATCTGCTAATGGTAATAAACTGTTAAACTGTTAACAAATACCATGTAGCAGATCTTGATACTATTTGGAAGACCATTATAAAGTTGCAGTTGCTATTTAAATCTTTTGAGTCACTTAATAAATAATGTCTTTCTAAGCACTTTGTAAAGTATACATACACGTTGTCTTCATTAAATTTTTAATAGGTTACAAAAGTTAAAACAACAATAACCCACCACATTTATCTTTGGCTCAAAGTTGCATGTCAACATTGACTTTCTGTTCATATATGTGTTTAAAATGATAATCACACAATCAGGACACAAATATGTACCTTTTATGTAGCTCACCTATAAAACATTTAAAAGGGCCAAATTAGTTTACTCCATACAATCAATAACCATTGACAACATTTTAACTATCAAATTAATGTTTGTAGATTCTTTACAATGTATCTAATTCTGTAGTATTGTTTTACCTCTTTAGTTAAAACAGAACCTTTTATTATAATTAGAATAATGAAATGTAAACTGAGGCAATAACCTGTGCAACATCAAAATGGTATGTCATGAAATAACAGATGTAATCATTAGGTAACTGAATATGTTCAACTACATAAATATCCATAATAGTACAAGTTCTGAAAAAAAAACAGTATTTAAAATGGGAATTAAAGTGAGAATTGTATGCTCATCCTGTACAATTTCAGGGTGTTCTTCCCAATAATCCAGGGATGTTGTACTAACCAAGATAAGCAGTGTGTGCTACTTGTTAAACCCAGGATGGGGGAATAAGCCACGTTTCAGTCAGTCTAAATCAGATACAGCATCTTGATATGAGAAGTTAGCAACCCCTTAGCTCAATGTGTCATGTGCTAACGACCATCGTCAGCTAGAAGAAACCATCCCCGCACTCCAGGGAATCAATGCCTGACAGATTTTCACAGACTCACTTGCACAGAGTCAAACCTCACCCACTGCAGGTCACTCACTTCTCAGTGGCAGCAGTCTCCACTGTTCAACATTCAAAGTTAGGATCTGAGAATCATATGGGTGCTGGTCACTCCACCTCTTCAGTGTAGAGGAAATTACATATTTTGTCAGCTTCATCAACTGAAGGCTCATAAATCTAACAATATATCTATAACACCATGTGATTGCTTACTTAATAATGCAGAGCACCACTGAATCAAATGTTTAACATCTTAGAGAGATGAACAACAATTTTTCACAAACAAATGAATATTTAACCTGCTTTAGGATGCATTTTTGCCCATAAATGTGCTGGTAATTTACATACGTCAGTGTCATCTTCCTAAGCTGGCTGTTAACAGACTGTTAATTTTAACTTTTGTCAATACTACTTGATAACTAATAAATAAATTGCAACTACTGATGGTACGTTGATACACTGATACACTACTGATGGTATATTGTTAAACTGTTAAAAATACCATGTAGTGGATCTTGACATATTATTTGGGAGGCCATTTTAAAGTTGCATTTGCTGTTTTAAATCTTTACAGTCACTTAAAAATGCTTTGTTTCTCAGCGCTGTGTTAAGTATGCATGCTACGCTTGTCTCCCCATTAAATGTTTTATAGGTTAGAAAACTATTTATTTTCATATGTAAGTTCAAACTGATTTATGACCAAACCATTTAAATTTATATCACTGCAGCTCAAATGAAAAGGGTTCAGGAGGTGAAAAATGGACTACATAAATTCAACATTACAGATCAATAATAAAACCTATGTTACAAAACTACAATAATCCACCATGTTTTTCTTTGGCTCAATGTTGCATTCTGACATTTTATTTCTGTTTCCTGAATATGTTTAACATGATGATCAGAGACGATCACTCTTACTCTTTAGTTTTGTTTTACTTCCCATAGTTGAAACCAAACCTTTTATTATGATTTAGAACAATTAAATGTTAACTTGGCACAATAAACTATGTAACATCACAATGGTTTGCCATGAAATTCATGTAATTATTAGGTGATTAAATATGTTCAAATATTTAACTATCCAGTAAAAAAAAGTACAACTTTTGTATCAGTATTCAAGCTAGTGGGAATTTGAGTGGAGAATTATATGCCCAATCTGTAAACTTTTAGGATGTTCTTCCCAATAATCCAGAGATGTTGTGACAGCTAAAATAAGCACTGTGTGCCACTTGCTTAACCCAGGACAGGGGACAGACCCATGTCTCAGGCAGTCAGAGTTGGATGTAACATTCTAGCTAATATAAATTAGCATCTCTGAAGCTTAATGTGGAATGGCCTATTGACCATCATCAACAACAAAGAAACCAACCCCCACACTGCAGAGAATCAAGGCTCTGGCACAGAGCTGCACACGCTGACCCCTCACCTCTCCAAGTCACTCATTTCTCAGAGGCAACCTTAAAGGCACATGGGTGCTGGACACTCCACTCAGTCAATGTGGAGGATTGCTTAATGCTTACATCATAAACTAAAAACCTTTAAGGAATTTGAAATTCTTCATAAACCAAAACTGTGTTGAATAATAATAAGTCCTCTGGTCACTGCAGCATGCACACAGAGAGATGGCAAATCATTTAATCCAATACAAAATGAGTAGTCAGCCTCTGTTAAAGACACAATCCATAAATGTGTTGGTAATTTTGCATGCCAGTACACCCATTTAAAACTCTCAGTTCCTCTCCTACAACAGAAGACTTTAAAGGTCGTACACAGCAGACAATCCAATCCAAATCTCTCAGCGTTATTTTTTTATTTTACTTGAAAGTGAATCCTATTTTGATCCTAGTTCTGCAGTTTTTGTATTGTCGGCTGTTTTATATTTCTTTAGTTGTTTTAGTAGTTGTAGTTGTTTTGGTTTTCTTGAGATCTAGTAATGTGTATATACAATTTTGTCTGTCTAATGCAGATTTAAGATTAATTTAAAACATTGGAGAAAATATAAAACAAACAAAACAAAACAAACAAGAAGTGTCATTTTGTACAGGCCAAGAGGGGACAAAGTGTGGACTGACTTTCCTTTTGGAATTCTGAAGTTAAAGTACAGCCAAAAGTACAGCCAAAACCTATAGAATTTGAAATAGTTCATCTCAGCAGTTGAACAGAGGGTTTCAGAGGTTAATCATTCCTCTAACTGACTTCTATCCCTGTAACTGAGACAAACTGATTGCTCACAAACCTCCCATATTATAAATACCATTAAAGATTGCTCTAGTCATTTATATCATGATGGTTGTCAATGTGTTTTCAACACAAGGTAAAAAGGAGCACACTCTTAAACAGCAACTCAAAACTTGTCAGGTGCACGATTCAAAAAGCAATGTACGAAAAAACTAAAATGATATTTCTATCTCCAATTTCCTAAAAAATAAATAATTTTATTATTACATTTTGTAAGATTATTTTCTTTTGAACAATAATGCATCTAACTTTTTTCCTATTCTTTGTCATTTATCCATGTTGAAATGGGAATGTCACTCATACTATATATCTAAGATGGAACTTGTGTCATTATATACCAGCCAACAGTGGACTCATGTCACTTTACACAACTCAAGTGTGGACCTCTTTTTCTGTAATGTGGAGTTTACAATAAAATGGATTCCTATAGATGGCACATACATTGGATTTCAACCATAAATAATAAATGCCAAATTAGCTGATTCCTGTGAATTTGGGAGACCCTGCAATTTTGTCAAATCACTGCAACTATACAGAATTCTTTAACTATTTAAACCGGGTTAAAATCTGATTTTCACTGTATGTCTGCCCACAACTAATCCACTCAGTTCCTCAGTTGCCCCTAAGTATTTCTGAGTGGCTCTGATGTTTTACAAAGAAGACTTTGACCAGCAAAGCTATTTTTAAATTATTATTTGCTTCATTTTATGCAAAATATTGGTTTGAAAAGGCATCATTCAATGATGATGAAACTTTTATTCCTTTTTTTTTTTAAAAAAATAACATTTTTGTTTTAATATTCTTTTTCCCAATAGAAAAAAACTTTAAATCCTCAAAATAAAAACCTAAAACTTGCATGGCATTTTTTTGCTTGTAAAACTGTTAAATGGAAGTTTTGAGTACGCCCATCCATATTCTCAAGTGATGCTAGCCACGCAAGATGTGCGTAGATGTGCCTCAGGTTGTCTGGCTGTTCTACTGACGATAATAACACGTTGCTGGCTCTGTCCGCTATGTTCTCATCTCACATCATCCTGCCA
Organism: Plectropomus leopardus; assembly: GCF_026936395.1. Lineage (NCBI taxonomy): Eukaryota > Metazoa > Chordata > Actinopteri > Perciformes > Serranidae > Plectropomus > Plectropomus leopardus. The sequence continues at coordinate 4,978,450 of NC_142198.1, read as the reverse complement.
TGATCCAGATTGATGCAGGTATGCCAAAAGCACTGACAGAGGGAATGTATTTGAAAAGTTAACAATGAGAATGGACTGGGTAGCCCCTTTTAAACACAGTGTCAAGCTATAAAAATGGTAAAGACATCCACAACGGCTGAGCCTTTATATTCAGTTACAAAAATACATACTTACAGATCCTTTTAGAAGCAAAAAAATTACATGATTTAGTTTAGATATTTATGCTAACTTGTGTTATTATGTACCAGCCAACTGTGGACCCCTGTTGCTTTTATACTACACAAGTGTGGACCTCTTTTGCCTGTAGAGTAGATCAGCAAATAAAATGCATTCCTGTGATTATAGAGAAACAAAACATATGTACATTGTAAGATTGACAGAAATCTAGTGTTTAGTGCATCTAAAAACTCAAAGGGAGTTTTGGAGGATTGAGCTAATCTCAAGGTTAAGTTAAATTCTGATAATAAACTAATTTAAGCAATTCATTATTTTTCTCTCCACATTTTCTTCCTACCATTATCATTATTATTATTATTATTATTATTATTATTATTATTATTATTATTATTATTATTACAGTTGCTCCTTTCTTTAGATTTTAAAATATTTCCTTGCCCTCTGGGAAGCCGTATTGTAAAACAGTGTCAAGCTAGATGGTTAAGCTCATCCACTAAAACTGAGCCTTTATAGTTTGTTATAAAATATTAGTTATAATTATAATAATCACAGTCATTGTAATCATAGTTGAGGAATAATTTTTGAATTATTTAGGTGAGATTCTTTTGTGTAAGTCTTATCTATCTCATTTTATTTATTCTTTACATGGTGGAGTGTGAATGTCACCCATGCTATCCAAGAGGAACTAATTGTCATTATGTACCAGCCAACAGTGGACTCCATGTTGCATTATCCCTATGTTTGGACATGTTTTCTATAATGTGCACCCACAAACAAATTACATTTCTATGAGTACAGACTGAGAGTGTATATTGAAGTATATTGAAAACTGATTGACATTCAGTGTTCGTGAAAACTGGTCAGGTCAGTATCATTAGGACTGAACAACTTTAAAGGTCTAGTCAAGGTCTGACGTTACATCATTTTACATAATTAAACCTAAAAAGAAAAAATCTTACTGCTGATCATTTTATGAAAAGGTTTATTCTGCTTTGATTATAGTTTTCTTGCTTTTTTTAAGGCTCTAAAATACTGATTTCTCTCCTGCCTTCTGGGTAGCCCTTTATTTTAATACAGTATAGAGCTTAAAACTTATGAAATCACCTAAAGCCAAGCCTTGAATTTTAATGCAAAGACTAATAACAAATCACGTTTCAGGAGACTGGTGTCTTTATTAACCCTATCATGCTATTTGTATCATATTTGATACATTACATTCTGTGGCCTTCATGTCACCCACATTAACATTACTAAAGCCTGTTTAACGGCCCATCTGCAGTCTGAAAGGCTGCTGGGGAGAGGAGTGTTAAAAGCGACGTGTGAATGGGTCGCTCAAATACCAGCTCCAACCAGGAGGGAGAGCTCTGAATATGGATATAAACACTCACACACACTTTGGTCCCCTCTTGGCAAAATCTGAAAAATTTCACCAGAGGCCATAACACATAATTTTATGATGATTTAGAGCATGTCCAAGTGGGGACTTAAAAAATGTCCCCTGTTAGTTTTGCCGTTCCCTGTTGGTGACTGTGTAACGATGAGTATGTTCCCTGTTATATATATGCGCGAGTGCACACGCACACGCACACGCACACACACACACACACACACACACACACACACACACACACACACGTTGCCCTACCAAAGTGTCAATCACAGCTTCTGAAAAAGTGAGGGACATAAATCTGCCACAGACAGTTGCCAGTTCACACCTAAGAGAGACCTAAAAATGGACACGCACTTATTGCACAAGCACAGAATCAAGGTCATCTCCAGTGTCTCAGCCTGCCTTCACATCCGAAAACGATATCACTGATCAGAGATACAGGCATTTGTACACAAACATCACGGATATGCCTGCATTGACTCGCACGTGTCTGGGCTCTCTTCATCTTTTGATATGATACATGACTCAGCTGTGAATACTGCTCCATTGAAGTTGTGTCCGCTCTTCAGCTAATGGCCGATGAAAGTACTTTTATCTCCCGGCAGCTTGCAGCTCAAAATCTTTTTCCTCTTTCTAAGCGGCATCGTCTAAGAGGAGGAGGAGCAGCGGAGGCATGTAGGAGGAGGGTGGGGGAAGGATAGAGGGTGCTGTCATAGAAGAAAGAAAGCTGACACATTAATGGAGGAGAGTGACAGTAAAACAGGTTTGGTCTAAAGGGGACGGGACAGACTTCCCCACGTCTTTGAGCTTTGATGTGTGAACAGAGTGTGAGACTATTTCAGCAGGATGAAAAGTAAAAACTGCTAAAAGCAAATAGTGACTGGAAGTACAGTATATATGCTCCATTGTGTACATGGTCAGTTATGTAATAAGGTAGTGTTTGTTGTTGTTGGATTTTGCCCTGTCATCAGAAGAAAATATTGGCATTGTACATTTCTGAAAACCACAAATACATTATATTTGCATGTTTCATACATATAAGTATTTTTAAAGTAAAGTAATACCTGAACTGACATTGTCATGGGCAAGTGGAAGGGATGCATGACATGTCACCATAGCCAGATGGCTGCCAAGCTGCGGGCAACTGCAAACTACTGTCAGAGACCAACAAACAGCAAAACTAATTGTGTTTCAGAGTCATAACTGTGATTCCAGTAGCTTTTAGACTCCAATTGTGGGTGTTTTGTAGCAACCAGTCAGTGTGTTTCCATAGATTCTAGGCTTTCGAACATGAGTGTTTTGTACCGACCCATCTATGTTTTTTCATCTGTTTTCTAGGCCCCAAATGTTGGTGTTATGTAGCAGACCATTGGTGTGTTTGCAACTGCTTTCTAGGCTCAAGACATGGGTGTTTTGTAGCAACTTGTCAGTGTGTTCCCATTAGCTATTAGGTTCAGAATGTGGCTTTGTGGCAAACCATCTTTGGTTTTCCATCAGCTATCAGGCTCCAAACATGGGTGTTTCATGGTTACCCACTGGTGTGTTTTGATTGCCATTTTAGGCTCCAAACATGGGTGTTTTGTTGCAACCAGCCAGTGTGTTTCCATTTGCTTCTAGGCTTTCAAACATGGGTGTTTTGTGGCAACCCATCTATGTTTTTTTCATCTGCTTTTTTGGCCCCAAATGTGGGTATTTAATAGCAATCCATGAGTGTGTTTCCATTTTTTTTATGCTTCAACTTTTTTTGGCAGATTTAAAAAATGTGGCAACCTATTGGTCGGGATCATGCCATGAAAGTTTTTTTAAATTTATTTTTTACAAATACATTCCTGTGTTTCCTGCTGGGATTGTAGTCAGAAAAACATTTTTTTACTGAGATTTCTCTGCTTTTCCAGTGGCAATTGGCCCCCTCCCAGTTTTATTTTTTCATCCTATCCATAGCCTAGTAGTTTTTACATCTATACCTAACCAAAAGTTATTCACAGGGTTGTTGAAAGTTAAGTTTCAACAAAACTGCTTCATTATAATATGCAAATGTGTGAATCCATGTTTTTCAGAAATGTATACTGCCAACACTTTTTTTTTTGCCGATTGAGCTGTAGGGTTGGCAGATATCAGCTGGCTGTTAAATACTCTCAGTTGAGCTTGTTCAATGCATAAAACATGTCGCCACAAAAGGCTCAGGCTCTCTGAAGTACACTGGTTTCTCTGTCAGCATATAGAAGCAAAGTAGTTTAAGGGACAGTTCATCCAAATTGCTTTAAATACTGTGTTTAGGGATGCTGATAGTTTGGGTTTTATCTGCTGAGGTTTGCCACTGAGACTTCTGGCACCCCAAAAGGAAACTAGAAGTGAATGGAATTTCATTTGGTGGCGCTGACAGCACTGAAAACTGCAATTTTTCAGATATGTTTACCATTCACAGACAGGCTGCAATAAATTTTAAATAGGATTCAGCTGCTTGTCTTTATACCTAACAGCTTGAAATCGCTGTGTAAATCTAAACATGATCCCAGATGCTTCATGGATAAGGTTTTAATTCGCACAGCAGCTGATGAGGCAATTTAGGGTTACGGTAAGTGAAGGTTAAAAGGTTTAGAATGCCGTAAAAACTCTACCCCAGCAACAACACGAGAATAAATAGATATGGAGGGGTTGATGTCATGTGAAAGGGAGAGAGGTAGGAGTGAGATCTCTGCCTGTTGTAAATATCACCACCTCTTGTGTCCTGACACTCTTCAGATGTCACCTGCTCCTCTGATCACATTTCCTCATTAAACACCCCCATTGTGCCCGAGTGGAAGAGACATCAAGTTCAGGGTTCAGGATCTAAATTGCAGCAGGTTCCTCCCCGTCCCTAATATCTCATCCCTCCCTTTTTCGTTGACAGCTATGAATAAAATATTCCCTTTTTACCCAGGTTTTGTCAGCCGTTTGATGTGCCGCCTTGCTTCTCATTGGAAGACAAAGCAGCCAGCGAGCGCCGGCTTTGAGGTTTTTGATAGCTCATGTACAACCCTGATGGATCGCTCCTCGTGGTGGCAAAAGCTTTAATCAGCGCTCCTCCAATATACTAGAAAGGGGCGGATTTGAAAAGAAGGGAGAGACAAGGGCTTTATCGAGCAAACAAACAAGCTTATTTGTGTCCTTAGTGAGGGCTTCAGCTCTCAGGTTGCCAGGGTTGCACAGATGTCAACAAGATGGCTGCCATTTGAAGTGTCTGAGAATATCATGGGTGGATTGTCTCACATGTGCACCTTCACACACTTCTCTCTGTATGACAGTGTCACAGAATCAAGGCTGCAGAGTCGCTGTGACTGATATATCACATTTAACGAGACATGCATTTTACTGCAGTGATCTGGCATCCCGGTAGGGTGCCAAGTGGCTCCTCAACCATTTTTTAATTCAAAATAAAAATAATCAAAAAAAGTGCCAATGGAGGATCCACCCCAACCCCTGAAAAGAGGTAATACCTTATGTCCTAAAATCCCAATCCACAAATCCTGGATATGATCTAAAATCCTGGAGATGTCCAAAAATCTTAAAATTTCCTCAAATTCTAGAAATATCCTAAAATCACAGAAATTTCCTATGATTCTAGAAACGTCCAGGAAATCCTAGAAATATCCAAAAATACTAGAAATGTCCAAAAATACTAGAAAAGTCCTAAAAACCTATAAACGTCCTAAAATCCTGGAAACATGCTAAAATCCTAGACATGTCCGAAAATGCTAGAAAAGTCCTAAAATTCTATAAATGTCCTTAAATCCTACAAACATCCCAAAATCCCAGAAATCTCCTAAAATCCCATAAGTGTCTGAAAATGCTCGAAATGTCATAAAATGCTTGAAAAGTCCTTAAATCCTACAAACATCTCAAAATCCTGGAAATGTTCTAAAATCCTAGAATCCCAGAAACATTTCTGGGGCTGCTGCCACTGGCCCCCGACCCCCTGCCATTTTGCAAAAGGGGTCCCCAAAGAAGCCAACTTGAGCACACCAGTTTCACCACTTTCTTTGTCAGTTCATCCCAATTCATTGATGCTCACATGTTACCGAAACGGTGTGTTTGTTAGGAATCTCCAAGGTGAGTGGTGTCAAAGCTTTATATCAAAGTAAGTGGCAGGAGCTGTATTTGTTGGGGAATGTCTATCTATTTAGAATTGTGAGTTGAGTTTACTTCAACACAGAGGGTGGTGGAACCTCAGCTCTGTGATCTGATATCTCCCCTTAAGTCAGACCTTTAGAGACCCAGCGAGAGGCTGTGATCATCCTGGACCCCCCCTGTACACCTGCAGACTCTGCTTCACAGCTCTGATCTCCCACACACTCCTTTTTTGTCTAATTGCCATGGGTGTGCAGTGAGATGGTGCGTTTGTAACCGTGATATTCAAAGATACCTTGTTATTGATAAAGAAAAACGCCATTTGAGCTCAAGTGTTTGAATTTTTCTGAAAAAGCGGCTCTGCTGCGTGTTGCTAGCTAATGATCACAACGCTGTCATTCAGCTGTTTGTTTTATTGATTGACAGCAGCTGTCTCTTTAAATGACAAAAGTTTTATTTCGCATTGATTTTCCAGGCTCTTCTTAAATTGATGGGTCAAACGCTTTATTATGACGCGGCAAACCCAAAGGAGAGGAAAGCACCTTTCAACAAAGCATGAGTGTTAATTGGATAAAGGAAAGCTTTCTTCTTGCTCTATGAAGAGGTGACCTTTAGAAGGAACAATGATTACATCAAAAGGAAAATGAAACAAAAATACCTATTAAGAGTAAAGCTAAGAGACGATGGAGACAGTGGCAGAGCCAGAGCTGCATGGTCGAACATCATTTGAATACCACGTTTTGTCTGACAACACATCTGGAACAACCTACTCAGAGAAATGAGACTACTGTTATGAGCAAAATATAAGCCTCTTGGCATAGATATGCTTAAGACCCCTCCACCTCTCATACACGAGAGCACGACAGACAATCTTTGTAGTGATTTTTTTGGTTTTGTGTCTCTTTTTGGATGTTTCTTTTTTGGACTATTTTCCATCTCTTGTGGTTATTTTGTGTCTATTTGTAGTTGATTTCCCACTTCAAATAGTTATTCTTTGTCTGTTTGCATGTCTTCGTGGTCATTTTAAGTCTTGTCATATTTGGTATGTGTTAATTTGAAGCCCCCTTTCCCACTGGACAAAAAAAACTACCAACATCCAGTAACATCTGGCATTTAAAAAGCCATACATACACACTAATTTTGATGGAAAATGGGTATACTTAAAGCAACTTTATGTAACTTTTTGTTTATTCTGGAGTCTCATTCCCAAGTTGTCAAATTAGGTTTTGGGTTGGTGGTTACTTCCAGCCATCAATCAAACATGTCAGTATTTGATGAGCTGGGATTGCAAGTCAAAAATCAACAAAAAGTTGCATAATTTTGCTTAAATGGAACAACGACTCTGCAGCAGTCCTGAGTATTTACTGGCTCTAGCTTAATTGGCTCCAATCAGCAGTCATGAAAATACAACACCTGGGTGGATGAGCTTATTTCAGCGATGCAGTGATACACCACCACAAAATACTGTCTGTCTCCATCCAAGCAGCACTTAAAAATGAATAGAGAAATTAGATATAACAAAGAAGTAACCATAACATTTTCACTGGCCTCCATGTTGCTTTAAGCTGTTAACTAAAGTGTTTGCAGACTCGTTTGTGGTGTCTAATGTAACCAAAAGGTATTCTTATCTACAGCAGAGCTGTGTGCACAGCCCTGGTCTGCTGGCAATGGGAAAGGAGTCTATTGCCCAAGTGTAGAGGGTTTTCCTGCATTCAAAAACCTGCATATATGTGCTAATTGTGGTGGAGAAGGGGGAATATTTCATGGTCACAATGGGCATTCGTTTCTGAGACAAATGACCCTGCAGTAGTTTGTTTATTTGATCAAGCTACACTACCACAAAATAACATCCATTTCCATCCAAGCAAATATAAAAAATAAAATAAACCACCATAACATATCATTGGACCCCATGCTGCTTTTAACTGTTTACTAACCATGTTTTTCTGACATGTTCATGATGCCAAACACACCAGAAACAAAGAAACAAAAGAATGCTCTTCTACTGCAGAGTCATCTATCCCCTATTTTTAGTGGGTTGTCCTACTTTTATCTGAATATACCTGCATATACATGCAAAATTTAGAGAAAAGGGGTATGAGTCACATAGGGCAGTGAAGCTTGACTTTATTTTGGAAATTCAAGTATTTGTGTTTAAGACAAAAATGATTTTTTTGATATCATCTATCTTATATTGGAATATTGTCCTATAGCTAAACGTAAAACTCCTTTCACCATGACAGCACAAGAGTTATGCCTTCTCTTTATGCAATTAAAACAGCTGAGAAAAAAATTGTACATAACATCAATCTAATATTGCACGAGAAAATATCAACCCTCAAGGCAGATCAATTTTCTGCCCAATCTCATCAGGTTTAAAGAGGTGAGACTCTGCTCTCAGTCCATTAAGCTCATTAGGAAATGAGTGAGAAATGCTATGTGAGAAGGGAGTAATCTGAGAGAGTGAACGGTGTGATGTGTCGGCTTCAGAAGCCATCTCTCCCTCCCTCTCCCTCTCCCTGCCCTGATCCTGTCATCCGTGCACACTCTTATCACATATAAATCCCTTCGATTACTGCAAGCATGTGCAGTGTTCTTTTTCCTCTGGTTTTTCTCTGACCACAGCCACACAACACTCCCCAAGGGCTGTCAAACAATTACATTTTTAACTGTGATTAATCACATTGTTTTAAATTATGATTTCAATTCCATTATTTTGCATTTCAAAACAGTTTTGGGGTCTTTATTGACAAGGTAAAGCGATTCTTACCAGACTGTCTTGATAAGGAATCAAATGACAGCAAGAAACTATATGGGACTAGGATAAAGTGGTCTATAAAGGCAAGACTCATTGGTACCCATGGACGCATTTTCATTTCGATATCTTGAGATGAAGTGGCCATGCCGTTTTTTGTCGCCAAAAACTAGCCTTATTTTGGAGTGTTATTTAGCCACTTTTCTGAGAAGCTAACATAACATGGTTGATACCACTGGTTTCCTTTGATCTTCTAATTTCTTTTCCTTCTTCTTTTCTTCTAATTTTGATCTGAGACCCTGGCTCCTCTGACCCCTGCAGCATCACAGTAGATAAAGCCCTCTGCAACCCAAGTGCCAGAAAAAATAATTTAGGCACAAAAAACACTTGGTTGTGGTTAGGTAAAGATCATGTTTTGGCTTAAAATACCCAGTTTGAGGGCATAATCCCAACAGGAAAAACATCGGTATCAAAACACAATGGCCTTGAATGTCCAGAACACTATCTGGAGCCAGATTTGGCCCACAAGTTGATTATCAGTGCCAAAGAACATAGCACACTGTTAACCACCTAGTTAGTATTGCTTTTACTGTTATTTTGTTCATGTCCTTTTTGTGTAGCTGCAGAAAACTGTTCAGATGATAGTATAAAAGAAAACAGGAAACAGCAAAAAAACTGTAGTCTGCATGAAAATGAGAAATGTAAAAATATACAACACCAGGAAAATAATATGCTACTGTATCAGCAATACAGTGATACTATCAGTAATTTCAGGCTGGAGAGATCAGTTTTCAGTCATCATGAAAGGCATTGGATTTTCTTTTTAGAGCATGCAACGAATAAGATGAAACAAAACCCTGCCCGTTGTGTCACCCTCCCTATACATGAGGAATAAACACTGTTTTATAATAATGTGCATTTGTTTAAATACCATCAAACATGTGAAATAAATGAAAAAAAAAAACAAGAAAGCAAAGCAGATAGTGAGGAAACTGTGGTGAAACAAGGGCGTTGCAATTACATTTGCTTTTAGCTAACATCCCAGTGTGGCATCTAATTATGATTCAAGGTCATATACATTACATTGTTTAAACAAAAGACATATTTACCAACTTTGAACTCATGTTGCAGTCACAGCTGTAATTGAATATAATGCATTTCTCTGTGTATTTCATTACAAGCGCATATTCTTTCATCCGTACACGTGCAAACATAATAAGTGAACTACACAGAGACGTTCAGGGCCCAATTCATATGCTAAACAGGCAAATGGATGGTAAAGAAAAGGTAATTAGAGAAGGAATGGAGGAAGAAGCAGGGGAGAGGTACTGAAAATTAGAAAAGTGGAAGCAATGAAGCGGAGAGATTGAGGTATTTTAGAGAGAGCCATTCACACACAGACACAGAACAATAGCATCTCCAGGGTTGAGTCCCAGACAGATGTTCTCTGCAAAGCAAATGCCAGCATGCTCTGTAAAATTATTAATGAGGAGTCAAATGGTATTTCAAAAATAACACATTACAACAGCACCGCCACCTTCACATTCACCTGGATTACCATAAAATGAACATTCACACCGAGTCGCTCTCACACGCCTACTTGCATACAACTGGCAAGACCTGATGGAAATGCCAGTCTTGATCTGGCAATCTGGTAAAAATAAATTAAGAAAAACGGCAGTCGTCTGTTGAAGTTCTGATAAGGTTGCCGCCCCCTCTCCAGACAGGCCTGTTGCTGTTGGCGTTCTCTAACTGCTTCAGTACAGATAACAATATCCCCTCCTGTACCTCTACACACATCAGGTGAGCCCGACATTCTATAGTTTGTCAGAAATTGCATTGTACCTTTCTGGGTAAAAGTCGGTTTTTCTGCTTTCTTTTCCATGTTAATGAAAATCCTGCATAGCTAATATGTATATACAGTGAAATTAATCTTTTGAAACCTAAGCAAATTGGTTTGATTTCTATCAAAAACAGGGAGAAAGCAACAAGCAATTTGACGAGACAAAAATGAGAGCAAAAACATTTAAATAAAAAAAGCTTACAATAATTATAATTTTATTTTGAATATATAAAATTATTAGAATTGGAAATATAGTTTTCTGGACATTCTCCTGTTCTTATTTTTTGATATCTTTATAATAATCCTCCCTTCTTTTTTTAAAAAAAACAATTATCAACTAATTTTCATGCCACCTTTTACTAATTTCTTGCAATTTGTGTGACATTTCTTACCAAGTTGCTCATTGCGTTTTCCATCCATGTTTTAGAAAAAAAAAGTTTGCTCGGGTTCAAAGGATCAAATAGCTTGAGAAAGGCACCTGAAAGCATCAAAAGACAACTAATGTCAGTCCAGGTTTCAAGTGGTTAAATTCCAGTTTAATGCATAATAAATTATGTTTTATTTGTCTTTTGTTATGTATCCAGCGATAGCTATCGGACAAACATCTGATAAACCACAAAAACACTTGCTTTGAATGAAAAATAAGACTTTCTTTATCCAACCCAAACTGCTGGGCTGCACATTAACTGGAGTATTCTGTGTCTCCAGTACCAGCAGATGTTACTTTGAAATAAATAAGAGAAGTGCAGCTAGAATGAGCAGCAGCAGCCTCAGTGGATTAACAGACTAAGATCATTTTACTTCACAGTTACAATAAGAGAATCACCTCTTGTTTCACTTCAGTGCATACGAACTCCTCTTAAAGACTTTTTGCAAGAAATGTATGGTAACTCAGGGTTTTACCTGCCTAACCTTAGCCCCAAAAATAACTAACAAGAAAGTCACCTAACCCTGGTCACACCTTTACCACACAGGCATCAGCAACATTAAGTGTTTTTGGGCCAAACAGTTTTGAGGACTCCTTGAGAGGTATGGCAGTTGTGGAGATCTCCAAAGACCTACATACCCTCAAGGTTGTTTTTTTATGTGTGTGCGTGTGTGTGTGTGTTTGCATTTGCACCACTAGAAATGCTGAAGTGACACACCGTAAGTGAAGTTGGTTTAGTACCACCACTTTTGCTTTGACAAGTCAAGATTGAGTTGTATTTCCATTCTTGCGTAGTAAAGCCTCTACTTGGAAAAATAAAAACACAAGAAACTGTAATTTTTGTAAATCAGATCCAAACTACATTTGGGTGGTTTGAAATGTGATTCCATTATAGACCAGTCTTAGTCTGGATGCGCTGGTCATTCAAATCAGATTTTAAAGTGTCTTTTGCATTACTCGCAATGTGACACACAACAATGATGTCAAATCCAGAGTGATGGAGGTGCGAAGCAGAATCTGTGCTGCTACTAGTTGAGCCCAGTGGCTGACAAGTTATGCACCACAACTTGACAGCACAGTTGTTTGGAGGGTGAAAGTATGGACTACTTGATCCAGTTCAGAAACCTGATTTGTCCAGGTCCTATTCCATAGCTTATCCTGACCCTAACCATTCATTTTCAATGCCTAATCTCAACCATCTTCGCACATCCGTAGAACAAATTGGATTCCCGGTATGGATCAGGGAGTGGCAGAAACATCACTATAGTCGGTACATTGTCACTGATGCCTACATTGTTACTGCGTTCTAGATACAAAAATCCGATTCCAGTCACTTGCAAATAACAGTGGGGACAGTCCGTTTTAAAGCTTTGATCTGAGAAACTGTCTGCAGTCTGATTTTTCACCAAGGGGAGTGAAGTAATTAAGGTCATCTTCAACTTGGAATCATTTTCAAATTTTTAAAATATCAGAGCATCAAATAATTGTTAATTAAAAAGCCTGTCCGATGGTATTTGATCATTACTGTTCAAACTGTAACTAATTACAGTACATTTAGGTGTGTCTTTGGAAAAACATGTTAAGAAATAAGTACTGCATAAAGCTGCGGAAGACACAGAGCAGTGCTCGGCCCCTTCTTTGTCTATAGCTGGCAGAACTGAATCTATAAAAATGGAGTTTATGTCAATATCTCACATGAACACATGTACATACATCTGGAATAAATTATTGATATGTTGAGGAAAAATTATGCCCCTCCCAAACAGAGAGTGGTCGATATGAAGGCCATGTCAGACTAAATAATTAAAATGAAATTCTAATTTAGTCTAATTAGCAGTTCTTAGCCTCTGCTGTACATTTGAACACCGTTAGTGTTGAAAATGTGCCTGATGGTTTTGAAGAAAGTGTTCTTTTTGCTGCAACAAGCCTTTTTTGATGGCCTAATGATTACCTCCATTGTCATTGTGAATGCTACAGGGGAGACTGTGCACCCTGCCATGATACCAATTTTCCGTCGCTGTCATGCTTTGGTAAGTAGCAATCCAATGTTGTGAAGCATATTAAATTCTGCACATTATGTCTAGAAAATGGGCTTTATCATGGTTTTCGGTGGCATTTGGTACACGGAGGCTGTATGTTGCTGAGCCAAAAGCATCTTCCAGATCTATTACACAGCGTGTTTTTTGGCTGGATAATCTCAACACCCTGAGAAGCCAGGTAGTTCTTCATTTTGCTCAGATGTGTCAAGAAGTTGTTTCCAAAGTATTTTTTTGTAATTAGATGTAATTTATTTACCCATGCCTTTATGAAATAGACGCTGACTGTGTGCAAGCTGGTAAAAGTGAATGACTTAAGTTGCTCAATAATTAGTCGATATTTTCTCCTTCTTTTGTGCGCCTTTGTGTTCTGGATCATCTACAAAAACTCCAAGACTTTCCCAGCATGTTTAATAAATGTGGATGTGTATGTCTTGGTTTCAGACTATCCATACTCACCCCCCATGAAAAGTGATTTTCAACAAATACAAAGGTGTCCTTGCAGACCTCTGTCCCAGCTGACACTTTCTTTTCCATTTCTTTCTAACAGTCTCTATGAAGTGGCTTCAGTTTTTTTGGGAGCTCACTTATAGCCTTTTCCTCATCTTCTGTTGCCTCTCTCCATTACTTTTGGAGTTTCATTCTCTAGTGCACTGGGGATCTCTATTTCTGCTACTTAAACCTCCTTAGTTCGGAGATTTCTCACTTCCTTAATGGACTCCAAACTCTTTTTCTGTTTCATAGCTGTACTGTAGATAGAATTGCCTATTATATCTTGTTTATTCTCCACTCCTCCGTAAAACCTTAAAGTTCCCCTCTCTAGTAACTACTTTCAGTCTAAACAGGATGGCTTTTATACAGGTGTACATTGTACGTATACCAGCTTACAACTATATACAATAAAATTAAATGAGGGTTAAAATATGCTGCATAATCTAGAAAACAAATTATTAAGAGTCTACAACTATGCAAGCAGCATTGCAAGGCTGTGTTAAGGCTCAGTGGTGCCATGAGAAAAATGCAACCATCAGCATGCTAACAAGCCCCCAATGACAAAGCTAAAAAGCTAACATTTATGTTGCACAGGAGTGTGACTAACATGGTAAATGGAGCTGCATTTTCATACTACTTGTTACATTCAACCACTAACACATTCATGTGCTGGTGGATGAGGCCGCCGTACAAAGTGCCCTCTGCTGCTCAGTTTTTTAAACATTCCCCCACAATTGCACATCAGTGGCACATTTGGGACAACTTGGGTTTAGTATCTTGCCCAAGGATGCTTCAACAGAGGCCTGGAGGAGGCAAATCCTTGGATGGCGATGGAATGACCCGCTGCCTGGGTCAGTTGTGAGAGTTTACCCAGCCGCACACACAGTGACAGGGCTAACTGTTAGCATCACATGGCGAATGGTACATACTGGTCAATAATGGGTCCAACAACAGAGTCGGATTACCAGTGTTAGTGTGCGTTTGTTGGGACTGTTTAACGGCTTGATGTTGGATGTTAGTGCTACTGATGTGTTATATCGTTTGAGTGGTAATTTCAGTCGATACCTTAAAGGTATTGAGTACCAATACCCAGCCTTCTTTTGTTGGTTGTGCACCCATTAGATCTGACCTGCCTTCCTGTCAAATACCGGCCCATTTTCAATTCAAACTCATCAAATAGCGCCAGTCTGTCCAAAGCCACCTTCCACGTTCAACCATAACGCAGCTGGACGATATGACTTCATCACCTTATCCCAATCATCATGACAGTCTGTGCTGTTGTGTAAACATAAGGATCATGCTGCTTAATCCACCACATGCATATGCTGACATCACCGCAACAGCATCCTGGAGTGTAAACAGTATAGAGAGAAGGATACTTAAAACACCATAAATAGACGCTGAAGGTCATTGACAGAATGGCTTCATGTGATGTTGGGATAAAAACATGTTGCAAACACTGTACATCAGTTATTAATGGCATCTAGAGCTGTGACACAGCCCAGAGTGGTCTTGATGTACATCTGGTCCACGATCCATGCATTATCTGCAACCAATTAACTATTCAGGGCTGAAACTGATCTCAGCTACCCGGACTGGTCACCAGACTGTCACAAGGTTAACACACAGACAGAGACAGACAACTACTGACACTCACATTCACACTTACGGGTAATTTAAAGTCAACTATTAACTTGACCTCTATGTCTTTGGACTGTGGGAGGAAAGTGGAGATAATCCAGGCTAACACAAAGAGAACATGCAAACTCCACACAAAGGGGACGAGTACATTTAAACCCAGAGGGGTGAGGCAACAGTGCCACCTCACCACTGCTAACCCTAAGGTGATCATCCTCTTCAGCTAACATAGTTCTTGCATTATCATGACATTGCCCTTAATGCATTTCTGTTCTTACTTTTGTAAGACCTATATAACCTATATTACTCCAGTTTTTTTTTTTATCTTGCCATTATCGCATCTTTGTCACCACTAATTGGTACCAAACGACACCATGTCTTACTTTTGTAAGACCTATATCACCTATATTAGTCAATTTTTTTTAAAATCTCGTCATTATCTCATCTACGTCACCACTAATTGGTACCAAACGAGTTCTTGTCTCACTTTTGTAAGACCTATATCACCTATATTAGTCCAATTTTTTTTTATCCCGCCATTATCTCATCTTTGTCACCACTAATTGGTACCAAATGACACCCCTATCAAACTGCACATATACTTTAAGACTGCTCAATTACCATTCAATATGGCCAAAAATCATGGACGGGACCATATGGTTTTATGAACAAAGCGGGCCAATTAGCACTCGCTTTTAAAACTCATCCCTTAATGTACCACATTTTGTCCTTCAAAGAGACTGCGTGCGACTGTGCACCGAGCAGCACGCTGAGCTCACGCAGTTTACCTTCATCTTCATGGACAAGGGTAAGATAAGGGCAGAAATATTAAAGCAAAACTGTCCATCTGTCGCAGAGTTTTATTTTATTGTTTTGCTGATCTTTGCTTTACACAACCTCTCTCTCTCTTTCTCTCTGCCCCGTTCTCTCTCTCTCGCGCTCTCTCTTTCTATCTATCTCCTGTCTGCTATGTGAGTACCGTAGTTAGTGGATCACTGTGAAATGCCAGCTGTCAGAGTGACAGACGCAGTGTCACCTCTGTGCAGTCACGTCACCGAGGCGACAAGCCGTCAACATGGGGGTATGCGTGAAAGAGAGAGAGAGAGAGAAAGTCAGAGTGGGCAGAAGAAGTGTGGGTGTTTGTTTGTACTGCTATATTTGAGAGGACGATGTAGTGTTTGTGGTGTCAGGCTTTTTCCGAGGGTCAGGATGAAATTAAAGCTGGGGATTAAACTTGAATTGTCTGAGGGGCAGAAATGAAAAAGTGTGTTTTGCAGTAATATACATGTACAATATGAGCATATACAGTAGCTGAGGATGACTAGAGGAGAGGTCATAACAGAAATGAAGAAAGGGTAGAGCAGTAGAGGAGTAGAAATTAAAAAAACAAGACAAAAGAGTGATAAAGAGAGCAAGGAGTAAGAGGCCTAGGAAGAATGAAAGAGAACAAAGAACGAGAAAATAGAGAAGAAAAATTTCAGAACATAAGGTCGAAAGAGCAGACTAAAAGAACAAGAGCTGAATAAAAAGAGAAATGGAATGTACTCTTGAAAAGCTAAAAGCGAGGGCACAGTGAAGGGATTAGAGTGACTAAGTGTGAACAGGAGATAGGGACAATGAAGTAGACGGATTAAAAACAGTAGGACAAAAAGAGGATAGATGGTGGGATTTGTTATGGTTGAAGGAGGAACATGAGCGGCTGACCAACAGCAAAATTTAAATTAGCCAGCTTGAGAGTAATACTGCTTTCATACACAAACCCACATGTTCATCCAGTGCTTTACTACAACAGCTGGTTTATCCCACAGCCACTCTGAACAATACAGTATGCAGAATAGATGGAAATAATCTGAATTTTCCAATGCTTTCTTGTGTATACAATTATTCATCGTTGGCGTGTAATAGATAACCTCACTAGGCTTTTTTTTTTCATATCAATGACTTAAACTGCGAATGACTTTTTATACCAACACAATTTTACAGACTTGCTTTGAATTATGCAGCACCTTCTAACTGGAAAAAAAAAAGGTGCCATAAAACACATTTCCATCACAAAGCAAAATGAAATGTATTTTATTCCATTAAGCATTAAGTGTAATGTCACTTATTCACTGGTCTCAGCAAATGAAAACGTATGATTTGAAAATTTCACTTTAACCTTATAACTAAGTAGACTGCAGCCTATTTAATCAAATGTCAAGTTTTGACATACAGCCTGAGTTGTCAGTTACAAAACTTACTTTAAAGAACTGACTTCATTATGTTAACAACCATGATATGAAAAATTACCACCATTTTTTGTTTTTACAAATGAATTTATGTATGTATTTATGTTAATGCAATACACAGAAGAAAGGCAATGAGGGACAATAAGGGGCAAAGAGATTTTTTTTTTATTTTTTTTTCCAGCTGAGACACTTTGGTTGCGTCTGGTTTCTATGATGCAGAATATCTGCAGAGATAAAAATGTCGGCACAAGGTAGAGTACTTGCTCTGGATGAAGGTAAAGCTGATAGATGGATTTCAAAATTATTTAATACACATAAAACTGCTTCATCTAAAGACAATTATAACACACATCTACAAATGTCAAGGATTAAATTACACAAAAAAGTAACTGGCTTACTTCCATTGTTGTCCTCTTTATGGTATTTGTACCAACCCTCCCTCACTGTGGTTGGACAGCTTAAAAGTGATGATGAGTGAAGTGCAGTCACAATATGTAATTCTTCCATGGAAAAAAAACAAAAAACACAAAACCACAACAAGAAAACAACAACATGAAAATAGCAGTAGTGGTGGTTGATTGCAATCCCCTGCATTCGACTTTCCCATAATGGCAGGAAAAGAATTACGCTATTACAAAATTTCAAGTAAGTGTTTCAAATAATGGCATATTTGTTTTAATTAATGCCAATAACCACCATAACTGACTTAACAATGAATAGTCTTTACACATAGCTACCCATAATCCAACTGTATTGCTGGTTTGATGTGGAGAATTATTACTCATATATTTTCATTCTGCTTTGGCTGTCAAGATCATTACACGTTACTAGAAACTTAGAAAAAAAAGATAGATCAGGGTGGTTTCTGAGTTCACAGCTTTTGTGTTTCTAAAATATAAGATCAACTCATAATTTAATATTACCTAATTTTTACCTCCACTACATATGCTTCATGAGCTGATGAAGCATTCATGAAGACTGATTTTGTTTTGTTTTTTTGTCACAGTCATTTACCTTGACAATATTTGATTTAGTTGTGGAACCTGGAACCAATTCATCGAGCAGCTATTTCAAAATAAAATTCCTCCAGAGTCCATGTTAAGTGTTAACCTAATGTTTTTGTATGACATTATGCCCCATCTGGGAAATCATTTCTGGGGCCAACATGATGAGAACGGTGTCAAATCAATTTGGTTCGGGTGGTGCATAAATAATGACAGCACTGGAGGTAGGAATGGCTGTTCCTGCTGTCGAAAAAAAAAATCTGGCAAATGATTTCCATACCGATAAAGAATAAATAAGTAACTAGTGTAACCTTTTGAATAACTTCTGAGTATTACAAGCCATCCACTGTGGACGGCGCCCACTTGAGATTGAAATCGCCAACAAAACTCGAGTAACAATTTTTCTGCAAGTCCTCGAGTGGCATTTGGCTTATTCATGAGCGCCAATCACTCCTGGGGTACCTGACCCAGCCCCTCCATGAATACTAATGACCACAAAATGATAGGGCTGCAATTCTCTTCCTTAACAACCAAACAGAAGGGTAGAGTAGATATGAAAATAAGGCGAGTGGCAAGTCAACAGAATGCCCCGACACCTCTCTGCGGCGTACGACACTTTCCCCTGGGGTCTGGGAGAGAACCAAATGGCTTTTATTTACCTGGGAAAAACGCCGGAGTGCAGATAAGTGCAAAATGAGGAGGAGGACGAGGCGGGCGGGGAGGAAGACAGGGAGTCAGAGAGAGTGAGAGATAATGATGAAAGGGCTTTTTTAGCCCCAAGAAGCCAGTGAGTCATCCAATTGTGCGCCCTGACTCACTGCGGCCTGGATACATCCGCAGCCTCAGGACTTCCTTGGTCACCGTGGTTACCGGGCACACGGGTAACGACATGCTGGCAAAGGAAGTGAGGTGGAATCTTATATGTACATGTATGTCAAAAAACATACTTCCACAATTGTAAGGAAGTAAGGAATGCTGAGGAATGCGTAGGCTGCCCAAAAGCAGTAGGCAGCGTTTATAATTGCTCCACGGTTGGCTGTTATTTCAGTCTCAAGCCGGCGGCGAGATGCGTTGTCACTATTGACAGACATACCCTGAATGACAGCCCTGCGTCCCCCCCCTCCCATCTTTCTTTTATCTCTCTCTCCTGCCATCGGCCAGCATCTCCATCTCCCTCGCCGTCTTCCAGGGCCTTATAATGAAATTCATTACTGTTACAGATAGGAGAGTAACACCCGTTTAGAGATCTGTGTAGAAAATCAATCACAGGCTGGTTCAGTGTGGGGAAAGTTCACCGAGGTTTCTCTCTCTCCGTGTAGTCGCGCTCGGTGTCTGCGGCCTCTCCAGCTTTGGCATTTGCCGTTATCAGAAGGGGGGATTTCTTGCATCGGCAAGATGATACTTTCTTTGACCTTGGGCGCCTCTGGTATGTGTGTGCACAAATAAATATAGAGAGTGTTAGGGGAACTATTTGATTTAAGAGAGAGGAGGCCCGGTATTCAGGTTGAGTGCCGCCACCTACATTGATTTCTGATGTAAAAAAGAAGGGAAAGCAGCTGCAAGGTCACGGTCTCGCTCCTTGAAAAGAAAACTAGAGAGGGAGATTCGAAGTCAGCGGTTTACTTGTTGAATCTTTTTTTTTTTTTTTTAATAAGCTGAAGGAAACTGGTGATGTGATAAGTAATTCAGTCCTTCTAAAAAGTGTCATGTAAACAGTAATATATCTTTGTGTTCTTTTTCTTCAATCTTATAAGCTCATGATTCATCTTGTAGCCGGTTGGCTCACTTCAAGGCTGAAACGGATAAAATTATTATGTACTTTCAGGGCCTCTGAGAACGTCGGCAGCCACGTTCCCACTCTGCATAGCCTTAAGCTTTATATTAGGCTCCACATTATGCCTGTAGGGCCTTGCTTCTACTGGACTCAACATTGTTTTATTATTATTTCTTAGCTTGGTCTAACATTACACAGCACTCTACTTGAGTAGTTCCTCAAGCAACGGTAAAGATAAATTTAAAAGATAGAAAAGGCTCAATGAAAATGTGTTGGTCTTGAAAAATTCATATTTGCCTTCTTGTTTTTGCCATTCAATAATAGTGAATAATAAAAGGGCTGGAAATATTTCACATATCTGCAGACATAAGCCCCTTTTACATATGTATTTTAAACCTAAAATTATCTACACATTAACTCAAGAAGCTGTATGTGAGCACGCAAACGTCAGAAACATTTGGGTTGGACTCTACCCTGCCGGCACTTAAGTACAAAGTCCATATGATGTCTGATTAAAGCTATCTGTCATTGGTTCTGTGCATTTGTCCCAACGGCCCAGAATTCCAAAGCCCCATGCATCCAGAAAATGTCCAATCGGACCAAAAGCCCCTTTTCTTCAACAGACCATTATTCTAGAAACAAATGCCCATTGCTTCGAAGTCCCAATCCTCAGAAAATCCTTGCAGTCTGCTCTCATATTATAATCTCCACATCTTTATAAGATCAGTGTGACATAAATTTGATCCTCTGGACTTGTCCACAAAGATCTAATGAGGCCTTCCATCCAACATTGCCATGTGTGAGCTAGCTGTCCGTGTCCTTGACTGTTTTACAGTATGTTTGTTCCTTGTCACTGGATGTAAAAAATGTACTTCTGCACGTCTTAAATCCTCTACAAACATCAAATCAGATAAATTCCTGTAACATTTTTGAAGTCTTTTGATTTCACAGATTGACGAGTTGAACCCCCCTTGGAATTACTTGTCAGGGAATAAAACGCTATCAGAGTTTGAGCCAACTTCATAAGCTCCGACTAATTCCGAGTGGTCTTTTCACATCTACAATTTGTCATATCCAAAATGACACGCTGACTTAAATAATGCCTTTTTTCAATATTTTGCTTCTACTGCTCATTCAAGAATCATTCGTTTCTCAAAAAAGCTAAAAGACTCACAAACAGGCCTGATTTTCTGCATGTGAGGCTGCCAAGACTTTAAGTGTTCTTGTTGGAGAAAGCACATTAATTAGCATGATTCATTTCTAAATATTTCGTGCTAAAACAGGCACGATTGTTATTCAGGATGTCAAGAGTTACAGTAAACAGAAACAAACAAGCTTGTGGGTTGCAGGATCAGAATAAGTTATTCTTTCAAATGATTCTAAAATGTGAAAACAGAAATGCACAACCCTGGTTTTTTTTTTTGGTCTTTTTTCCCTTTTGTTCTGCGTTTTTGATTGATTCCTGCAGCTGTGTACCAACACGAGCTTCCTGTCCTTTGGGACATTGCATTGAAAACCATTCCTTTATAACGATCATATTTTGCAGAGCAGAAAGAGAAGCAATAGGAAGCAATGATAAAAGAATGTAATTGCCGCAGAAAATCAAGGCTTCAGAATGTTAAACACTTAAGACACAAGCGTGTAAGTTCATGACAGCGCGATGGTGTGACCGATTTTATTAAGCGTCTGTTTCTTCAATAGGGTCTGCGGAGAAAGTCCTTGAAATTCTAGTCCGGCGGAGACAAAGACGGGCAATTCTTAATTCATTTCTTTTCTTCAAGCTCCCCATCTTCATCTGAAGAGCTCGCCTGAGTGAAGTGACCCTGCTTTTCAATAAGCGTGACTGTAAATGTGTGATTCAGAATCCCAGCCTTATCAGCTCCCAGAGACTAAAATAGGGCCCATCACTCTGCCTGCTTAATGCACACCTCGGCACCTTCAGGGACAGTCCTAGAAGTTTGTCACCGCTTGTCAGGTCTTCCATCAAATCCCCGGAGGGCTCAGCAGTCACAAGCTAAAACTATATTTCTTTTCCTTTTTAAACCCCATTGTAAGTCTGTGATGATAAGAGAGCACGACAGGTCAGGACGCGTTTTTATTAGCTGTACTTTCCTGTTGAGGAGGAAGGAATAACGACTTATTTTGCGAGCGACACTCCCGATGACCCCGCGTGTGATCGATTGCATTACAGCAAACATTCTCTCTGAACGGTGCCAAAAAACAAATCAATAGTTTGGGCGATGAAAGTTAAGATGACTTGAGCATCATCCGAGTTATTTTGACTCCTCGGCGTGACCTTTATCATATTTTCTCCCCGTTGTTCCCTTTTGCAAGTTTGTAATGAGGCCGGATGATGGGTGAGGACAGGAAAACACAGTGATTTGCATTTTATCCATGATTGAGGATGAAATGCAGCAGGCGGAACAAAAAAGAAAAAAAAAATCTCGGCCTTCAGTTGAGTGGTTTGTTTATGTGCTGCCGCAGAGAGCGGCTGATTTACTAATCTCACTGATGTTGCCTTCCCTTCACTATTCCTCCAGTATTTTTCTGACTCAGCCTCCGCAGGTGGTAGTTAGCTGGTGTAAATAAATGACAAACATTCTTTTGGCAAATGTGTCAAGACACACGCCGCAAAATGGCAACAGGCAAGAGTGTGTTTTAAAAGTTTTCTGCTTCAGAGAAATATATCCCAGAAACATCAACAACCTTCTGCAAACACAACAGCCAGTTCATCTCTGTACTGCGTGTTAAAGCAAAAAATATTCAAAGCAGCAGGGAGATTATTTGAGCGAATATTTTAAGCGGACTCACAAATCAGAGCGGCACACATAATTAAAAAAGGTTACCTCTTCATGATTTACAGTAATTCCCAGACTCTCTCTGCACTGAAATTAAACTCTTTTGTATCCACGGTGCTTCAAACTAATGCACCCCTCAAACTCACAAATATAGTGAGGTGAGAATAAAGTCTGAAATGCAGATTATAAAATGCTGAATTGTGTTTATTATGTAAAAGCTAAGTCGCTTCTGTAGTTTACTTTAAGACTACCGCCAGAATGAGTTCAAAGTAGGTTTTATTTCTCTCTCTCTGTCTCTTTAAGATTTTTTTTTTTTTTTTTTTTAAATGGGGAGAGAAGGAGATGAAATGCACCAAAGGTCTGCAACTGGAATCACTTTAATGCTCTAAGTACCCCTCTAGCATTAGTTTTAGACGTGCCAGTTACATACTACAGTGTCTTTATAAAATGAGTTTCCATGCTCTCAGGAAATGTAGGTTTTATCACCAAAACTACTTGCATAGGTCACGGAAAAGAGCAATTTTTTAAATAAAATCACTCGTTTGTTTGGCAACTTACCTCAGCAGGTAAGTTCATGACAATGTCAGCGTCCTATTTGTGACTTTAACGTCATAAAAAAGCCCCCCTGACTTGTAGTTTCACAAGGACGTATTTGTTCAACTCATCTACCACCACTCTCTCCCCAGACTTTTCACTCTTTATACCACATCATAGCTGTGGATAGGTTTACATGGAGTTACTTACAAGTCTGATATAGATGCTTAAGGGTGCAGACTGCTGTTTGAGACCAACAAACACCAAAACTATTTGTTTTTTATCGACCAGTTGCTGTGTTTACAAATGCTTTCCCCCTTAAATGTGAGTATTTTTCAGCAAACCATGGCTGTTTTTTTCACCAGGGATAGTGGCTCCAAAAGCAGCGGTTGCTTTTTTAAGGCACATCATAGCGTTTTCTGCCGTGCAAACATGATCTACATCATTACTGAAACATGAGCACATGAGCACATGAGCAAACATGAGGCACAAAATTTCAATGTATTCACATACAAGTACAAATGTACCATGTTGATGGTTTGCAAAAATTAACAATGCCAACATTCTTCAAATTTCAAAATCTTGAACATGCAGGCATGAAGGACTGTGTAGCACTACCACTGCAAGTAAATTGCAGATGATGTGGTTTGGCTCAGAAAAAATTTAAAAGAGGCGCTGAAAAAGCAGGTCTATAAAAAGGGATAATGGGGAGAGAAAGTGGCATTTATCAACAAAAAGTTCACCGGAACAGGCAAAAAATTGTAGTGGGGAAATTCAACAAAATGAAATTAAACTGAAGTAAAAAGAACAGAAAAGCTGCCTCTTTTTCTCCACTCCACTGAACAACAAATTATAATCTCAGCTTTATCTGACTGGAACCTACCACCTGCCCAGGTAAGTATAGGGTGAGCTTAACCAATAGCAAGCATCACAATCAAGCAAAATAACTAAAAAACACTTTACTGTAAGATTTCTCAGCTACTGCTGACATCAAAATGAATCTATGGGCACAAATATCCAGCAATGAGCACAGCAAATGTAACATAATATAAATCCTGCCAGATGATCTTCCCTTTCTTCCCAGCCACCCCCTGCTGAGAGGACATAATGAGGCAAACCTGTTTGCACTCTCGCTGATTGAGCAGCTGATCTCGCCCAGAATCAAAGGCAGAACAAATCAAGACAAAATAGGGACCTCTTTCAATAGATCCTTAAGAAAAAACTAAACTAAACTTGTGTCATTTATATCACTTGATTGATCATTTTTAAATAAATGGAAATATCGGACTGAAAATAATTTAGCACACATAAAAAATACACTGTTGAGCAAAAGCAACATTTTTTAAAAGAGCATGAGCTCAGATGATTGAACCATGATTCAGACTGCAGCACAGAATGACACGAGATGTATATTTATTATATCTATACACATTAACTCTTAAAAACCTGGAGCGATATCAGTTTTTTTTATTATTCAGATGCCTTTTAAAAGAATTTAAATCACTTAAACCTTTGAAAAAATGGTTTGGTTTCTTTCAAAAACACTGAAAAAAGCATAAAAAGCAACTTGTCAAGAATCAGATATTATCAAAAAAAAAAAAATTAATTTGTATTTTACGGAATTTTAAAGAATATTTAGCACTTTCTTGAGTTAATTTTCTTGTTTTATTTATTATTTATTTGTGTATTTTCAGGTAACTTTTTACTATTTTCTTGATTGCTTTTTTCCTGGCCATTTTTTTTTTAAAGAAATCAAGCATATTTACAGAGTTTAATCTTCAATCTTTCTACTATTTTCTTCTTTCATTTAGTAACTTTTTTTTAACCAACAACAGTTCTAATCATGAATATAAAATACTTATTAATTTTAAGAATTTTAACCCTTTAATTTTTTTGTCATCAAATTCACTGTTTTTAGATTAAAACAAACCCATAATCAATTAATATTTTTTAAAATACTACATGCAAAGTATATCTATATTGAGATTATATATTATATTTAGATATATATAGATTTGTTCTTCCACTAAAGATTCTGCATTCACATGCAGAAATCTTACATAAAGATGTTTTTAAACTTTTTTTTAAAAAAAATTTTTTAATTTTTTTTGATCACGTAGCATGATATACTTTATTGTCCCAGAGGGGCAATTTGGTCTGCAACAGCAGTCGACACAACCAATTCGCACCATAACAAAATACGCCCAATAAAACCATAAATACATCTAATAACATTCAGTAGATGTCATCAAAGTTAGTTGTGATTAATATAAAACATTGAAGATTCATCAATAATTGTACAGCACAAGGATATCAGGGCCTTAAGCTTGTTTAAAAACCCAATAGCTGAGGGCACGAATGATCTGAGATATCTATTCCATTTTGCCCTCTTAGAGAAAGTATATCTTCTCCCTGATGGCAGAAGCCGAATTTCTGCATAGAGAGAGTGATGTGGGTCAGCTAAAATGACCTTTGCCCTCTTAATGGCTCTGACTTGGAAGACATCATCAAGATTATGCAAGTTAGTGCCAGTGTGTTTTTAGCAAAGTTTAACAATGCATCCAAGCCTCTTTTTGTTAACCATGTTGAGGTTGCCGAACCAATAAATCATTGCAAAAGTTAAAACTGACTCAATAAATGATGAATAAAACATTCTTAAAAGCAATCTGTCAACATTAAAATCCCAGAATTTCCACAGAAAGACAAGTCTCTAATTGGCCTTTCTGCAGATGTAGTCAGTGTTGGCCTCAAAAGTCAGTTTGTCATCCAAGATGGTACCCAGATACTTATATTGGCTCACTATTTCCACAGCTGCACCATTTATGAAAGTAGATGCTGAGGCATGTGGGTTCCTGTGAAAATCAATCAGCATCTATTTTGTTTTGATGCTGGTAGTTATCTTTTTCTAACCCCCTAGCAAGTATTTTTTCCGGAAACCTAATCAAGCATTTTTTGGTGCCTTAACCTAATGACTCAACATAAAACACATTTTTGAAACTGCAACCATTCCAGCACATAATTTTACCACATCACATGCCACCATCACATAAAAGGTTGTGGTCAGTTCACATATTTCTGTGAGATCAGATTGGCAATGGTGTTTGGAATTAAACTGCTGTAGTTGAAGGAAGAAATGTAATTATCACACTATCTAAAAGTTAAACAACTGACTTCTGCATTTGGCAATCATTTATATAAATCTCACATTCCGTAGAATGAGCAAGACTCATTCTGTTTGTATGATATTATGATTTGGTAGAAAAGCCACCTGAGGCATGAACCTGAACATGTCTCAGTAAAATCCTGCAGGCTAAGATATTATCCATCTGTGGCTACAACTGCCCTTTGAAACTGTATCAGTCGCCGCTCCCATTTGCATTCACACACTAAGGTCATCTTGGATTTGTTCAGAAAGGTCATCTGTGTTTTGTCATCTCTCTCAGATTTACATCTCCTCACATAATCACACATGCCGTTCCAGAATACTTTGACGAGCAGAGCGCGTAACACGCCGAGGTGTCTGTGCTGAATATGCATGAGCGTCACACCACTTCGTGTTCCAGATGCATAGGTGTCAATGATTTCCTCCTGAGTCATTATCATAAACTGTGATTTATTGCAATAGTAGCACGGCTGCGGTGCGACATGATTGCCCAAAGCAGTGGCACATAATATTCTAACCTGCATAATCAGAATCTCCCTCAAGAAGCAATATTACCTGAGATGTTCTGATGCTTGGTGTTGTTTCAATTCTGCCTCTACCTGAAGTCTGGGGGGGAAGAAACGCCTGTCAATTTTCATATTGCCTCTTGATTTATTTTGAGCAGTTATTAAAGTTCACCTCCCTCTGAGAATTTCCATAATGATCTCTCTTACACTGGTATGTGTGAAGCACATAGACTGCCTGGGCCTACCAGCACGGCTCTTATTAAATCTGTGGAGCTGTGAATTTACTCAAAGGCATGTATGATTAATGAAGGTAAGGGCCGAATACAATATCCCTGACTCTTTCACAACTTCACAGCTAGGTATGTAATTTCAGTTCATTTTGCTTTCGATAGCCCATTAACTGGTAACTAACCAGTTAATTTTAAAGAAAAAAAAAAGGCTCCATTGACTCAGTAACCTTTAGCACCACATTAAAAAGCACTATCCATTTAGAGGTGGTGAAATGTTAATGTTTACTTATGTAAATGTCTTGCCGTTTTAATTTTGTAGCATTGGCTGTGCTGAGAGATAGCCAGCTAACCACATTAACATGCAAAAAAATATTGCCAACTGCCTTCCCTTTAGTTTACCCTGGTTAGCTCACATTAGCCTTGGCTGATTTGCACTGCGCACCACTACAGTTAGAGCTGTGGGAGCTGGCTGGTGGCGCAACTAATTTGCAATTGGTACTACCACTGGGACTGCAAAAACATGGGGGCCACCCCCGGGTCTACTCTACGGTCACTGGTAAGTAAGATGCTTGTTTTAGAGCCGCAAAACCCCTTTAGCATTGTTAAGTATCGCATGTTAGCACCACTAGCCATGCTGACACTGTTAACGGTACTAACAGAGTTAACAGTGATAACATAGGCATGGTTATCAAAGCAAAAGGGGGTTTGCAGCTCAAAACTGAGAGACTTACTCACCAAAGCAACCTCAGAGAGGACTAAAGGGTGGGTACAATGTTTCCACAATAACGACACTGGCTCAGGATGGTGTTGCCAAATGAGCACCACCTTTAGCTAATGGTAGCCACCAACAGACCTGGGTGTGTGCTGTGCAGTAATGTCAAACCTAACCTACAGACAAGCTTGGGATCCAAGCCCCCAAGGAAAGCTGCTCAGCCTTGCTTTCAGTTTTTCCCAGTTGCCACTCCCGGCTGCAGAGAAAAAAAATCTGCAGCCTAAAAAGCATTTTCCCCATAGACCACCATTATAGAAGAGATGCCTGGGGTCAATAATGACGATCTGTTTTATGATTTTTTTTTTTTTTAACCATGGAAGTGGTATATTTGGGAAACTTTCAAAATCCAAAAATTCTAATTGTTAGGTCTTTGACCCGAGCAGGAACTCGCCGGCAGGTCCAATGGGAGAAACATTATTGTGCATATTCAGTGAGCCACCTACTATGGAAGTAAACCTGCAAGCTAGAAACTTCTTTTGGCATATGCCCCAGGTAAGCAATTCCATCTGACTGGATTGGCGCCATCTTGAAGTGCAGTATACAGGTATTATTATACAATTATAGGGTGAACAGATCAAAACTATCATCTACAGTTAACCATTGGCATTCACAACCCACACCTCTAATGGAGATGAATGGATAGCTGAGAGTGAACTGACGTTTCCTCTCATTCGAGAGACACTATAGCCACTTTTGATAATCATACAGTGGTGTCATCGGATCATTCAATAAAGCTCCACTACTGTATCAATAATTGTACTTCTTGTTCGTAGGTGGTAAGTATACCAACCCCTGACACCACCATCTGGCCGTGTGTCTGCTGTAGAGGAAGAAGCATTGTACATCCAAGTATGCATTCAGCGCTGACACACTTGAGAGACAATGAAAAACAACTCCAGCATTCAGACAACATACAGAGGGTCAAACGCAGCGAATAATTTCCTTGTGTGTTTCCAAAGTAAAATTGCGTGTGCAGCAGCAGGAGAATTGCCTCCGCACTACTCGTTATGAAGTGCTGAAAACTGACTTTTTTTTTTCTTTCTCTTTCTTGTCTGCCAGTCATCTCTCAGCAAGAGTTCAATCCCATGTGGAGGAGAGAAACAAATTAAGCAATACATAAACGCTCAGAAATACATATCTGCCATGGTGGGCTCGTGCCTCAAATCCTTCAGCGCCCCCCGGGAGGCTGGCGGAGCCCTTGCTGGGATGTAAACAGATGAAAACATCTCAACATCCAGACGCACTCGCCTCAAGATCCCCAAGCTGGCCTCTTGGATGCAGACTGCAGCGAGTGATACTTTGTCACTCCTCGGTCAATAAAGCCCAAGCCCCCTGTGGCGTCCCACTCCGTCACCTTTTAATTACAAACCTTTAATATTTAAACAGAATTGAGGGAAAAAGTTCAGGCAGTAAGAAACACGAACTTTAGAGTGTACTCTCTTTATCTCTCTGACTTTCTTTTGCAATGGTCCATCTCCTTTCCTTTCCCCACTTCTCTGAAAGACTTCTTTTCTCATTCTCACACTCTCTGCTACTTTATTCTTCACTCCGATCTCACCTTTTCTCTTATCTTTGTCACCCTAGTCTATTCCGCTGGCCCAATTTCTCATCTTTTGCTGTCTCCATCTCTCAGCTATGGGTTCATAAAGGAACGACAACAGAGAGATCTTCACAGATGAGTATTTGGGGAGAAAGTCAGGGCGCTCACCTGCATCCATCAACGTCACTGTGCACAGTTGGTGAGCCCCCGCCAGCATCCTGACATCACAGCAGGAGTTACAAATGGATGTGACACTCTTGTTCCTTTTCTCACAGCCCTCCTCTCTTTGCTTGCGTGCCTCCTGAGCTGCAACATTCCCCGAAATACTGTGGGTACCTCTCACAGACGCTGTTGAAAAGGTCTATTTTCAATTTTTAACCTACAGCGTTTTAGAGATGGGAGCTTTTAACTCCATCTTGGATATCATGCCTGGTTCCAAGCTTTTTGGGTGTCATCAGTGGCAGACATGGTAATGTGACATCTCTCTCTCTCTCGCCTCCACAGTCTGAAGGAGTTACAGTATTTGGATTCTTTCCGCAGGGGATGATGGTGTGACCTTCAGGCATAATAAGGTTTGATTCTCAAAAGAGCAAATTAATGTGCAGACAAGAGGCTGGAGAGCACTGTAAGGGAAGAGGTAGAGCTGTAGGATTCACGAAAGGTCATGATTACAGTCATTAAGGAAACACACCAGACAGAGGAAATGGATAAAATCACTGGCTTTCTGTTGTGAAACACCTTTCCCAGAGGAAATGAGCAGGTCAGACTGCTGCTGTTGGTGGTACTGTGGGTAAAGGGTATTACCTCCGGATTTTTAAGTAAAATATTTTATTTTGTGCATTTTGTGGGATGGAAAAAATGATGTTCACAAAAATGGTAAGGTTGTGCAAATTTCTTTCCCATTAAAGCCATGGGTTTTAAACATATGTGGCGCCAAAATAAAGCTGTGACTTAGATGGCTCTTGCATTAATATATGCTGTCATCAGCATATAGCGTCAATTCTTGGAGGTTCTTGCAACTCATGAAAGCACCACAGGAGAACAACAAGTGTCAGCAGCAGCTACCGTAGACTATGGGACCTCATCAAGGTCCTGATGGTCTCGATAGTAGTCTCCCATTGCTAGATCTATCTCCAAAGTGCTATGTTAGCGCTTGAGAGAAGGTGTGGAATAAATGTTCTACTTTAGAGGGAAAAAAAAAACATTCTGGCTTGGTTTTGTTTCTTAAAACCAATCAGAATAGTCTTAGGCATCGCTACAATGCAGTTAGCAGTAACAGTGCCTTTGCAAAATAGTGTTGGGGTTAGCTTGTTTTGCTTGAACATAGATACATAGAAGGGCAAGCAATGTTGATAAAATGGCCTCACAAACGAAAATGCCAAAAAATTCAACTTTTAATGAAAAAAAAGTATTGGAAAATAGGACATGGCATGAATCATGACTACACTACGTCTCTGGAGGAAGTCAACGGATCAATTAAACCACAGACAATTTAATGGCCTTATGTGGCACTTGCAGAACATTATTATGACAATATCACAGAAGCGGAAATAGAATGGATCAGTACATTGGTGAAGTCATTTTCACTGGCACAAAATAAAGGGTAAAAAGATAGGGCAAATCACAAAACGGATAAACATCTGACGTGAGAGTCCGGCGACATGGGTTCACAAGCTGTTTCATTTGTTGTAGATCTTAACAACAATGCTCCGAAAGAACAAAGCACACATGCATTATTGTATGATTCAAGTCTTTGACAAAAAGTGTCATTTTCACTGTGTAAGCTGTTAGCTCCGAGGTTGTTATCGTTGTTTTTGCGTAATTTGGAAATGGTAAAACTCATACAGTGAAAAGAAGAATGCCAAAACTGGCAGCTTAATGGCAGGCTTATAGAAGCCTACATTCGGTCAGTCAGAGTATGATCGTAATCACAGAGGGTGCTCGGCCCTTGATAAGGTCTATTGAATGGACAATCACAAATCTGCTTCAGGTTATTTTTTTTCTGCAACAAAAAAAGACTCATACCATTTTCAGGGGAGGGGGTGTTTTATGTAACCTAGAAAACAAGCTACATTTTCTAAAGCAACAAGTACAATGTTAATTTTTGAAATTTCAAATAGTAATGGTAAATATTTTGGATCAAAACAAAACCTTATTTTTTAAATTTAGGATGCATATGATCAGTGCTGGCCTCTTTGGGTCCCCACTGAGAGCTGGGCCCTAGAAAGCTTTCCCCTTCTTACCTCCTTTTGGGCAGCCCTGGTTACACCTAACACTGCATATATGGCAGTTACAGGTAGCTGGCTGACTTTCCTAATTAACAGTATCCAGCTGTCATGAGGTAGCAAGAAGAGGCCCCACTTAGGTATTTTGGATGGGCAGTGGCATTGCATTGTCAAGTGCTTCCATGGGAGGCTTAAGGAGGTTTATACTTGTTATTGCAAAATATGCGAATATAAGTGGCCATTGGGGACCCTTTTCACATGTTTTTTGGAGGGGCCCAAACATTTGTGTGGTTTGCCTCTTCTGACAGTACCCCTTAGTGACATCTTCGCATACAGAGAAGCCTGAATTTGATTTTTTTCCTGCTGTGTCCCATCTCTTCCCTTCACCCTGACCTTTCTGCTGAGTGTGCACCTGAAAATGTAGTGTTGTGTCCCAGTTAAAAACTTCAGTCTGCCAAGTCATTGTTAGCCCATCAATTCCCTGTCCAAATGGAGATTTTATTCACCACGGCACTTGGCATCGAACATCACCCATGACACTCTGTAAAGAGCTTTAAATTAACAACAACATTAAGGGTAGAGTGCAGTAAGGCAAGATTAGAAGTGATTTGCTGTGATAAAAACACAAAAACAAGAATGAATGAACAGACACTGGCTTTCAAACTATGACTTTTAATCCTAATATTGTAACGTTAAGCTTTGATATTTGTGGCCCTCGTGTCAAAGTAATTTTTAAATCACTTGCCTAAGTCAAACATTTGATCAGATGTGACAATGAGCCTTCAGCCACCCACAGTACACATTGTTATCAAGCCATTACTGGCAAGAAAAATGCAATGCTCTCATGGTCAGACACTGCACTAACCTTGCATTACCTTTATAAGTTTACCACGACCTTATACAACTCCAGGCTCCTTAACAGTTCTCATCACACCTCAGCCTCTTTCTTCTCTGTAGGGGGGATCCATGCTGGGGAAGCCAAATAAAAAAATAAGACCAACACTCAGGGCTTCACTGGTTCCAGGTAGACACTCCAGCAAACACAGACAACTTTAGAAAAAGTTCCCAAGAGTTCACATGGGTAATTGCAAAAGACACTTTTATACTAGTTCTTGAGTGTTGCCATAAGAGGCCAGATGCTTCCTGTAGTTTGGCACAATATAAAGTGAAAAAGCGTTTCACGACTGCTTGTTAATGTCTTGCTAACCGGTGTGTAAACACTCCATAGCCGCAGACATTGTTTGATGTACATTACCGACTCCTTCCACAATTAGACAGTAGTTCTGGAACAGTGCAAGAATCTTACAGATTACGGCTACATCCCAGTTTGCACCTCTACTTCCCCCTTGAGTTCTGCAGTTCATGATGAATGCTACAGGGGGGGGGACCTGGATCCCCAACGGCGCCAGATGGTTGCCAGTTTCCCGGTTGCTGTCTTGTCAGCTGTTCACAGAGCAGCCGATTGTGGGGAGAACTATAACACCCGAGGGCTTTGGAAATACTGACATACGCAGTGGAGTGTGATCTATACAGTTTGCATTCAGCCACGGTACATGTCTTACTGTGCTTTTGCGGAT
Source organism: Plectropomus leopardus (assembly GCF_026936395.1). Lineage (NCBI taxonomy): Eukaryota > Metazoa > Chordata > Actinopteri > Perciformes > Serranidae > Plectropomus > Plectropomus leopardus. The sequence goes on along the minus strand of NC_142198.1, from coordinate 4,945,234 downwards.
CTTAATTGACCATAGTCATCCCTTAAGAACTCCTCCATAGAAATGGTCTGTCTGTGCCTACATTGGCATTTTTGCTTATTGTAATGTCATTTCTTAGAGTATCTTCAAAAGCTTCATATCCCTAAAATCTGTACAACTGAAGATCATCAGTATATCATAATGGTTGATTTAAGTATTTAAATTGTATCTTACATTTAAAAAATATAAAACTTGGGCACTGTTTTTCATCAAATCATACAAAATAAAAATATTCATCCAAAAGATTTTTAAATGTAGAAACATTAACAAAATATCCCTAAAACAATAATTTAAGTTATTTATACTATTTACATTATTTAGATTTTGAGATATGCTCATTTTTATGAGTAGAGTGCAAAGGTGTTTTGATAGTTTCATCATTCATTCATCTGGCGCCACTATGCGTTTTGAGATACATAATGGCATGTAATGCATAGTATGTAATGTTTTAACTATTAAGAATTTTATTTCGGACTGATGTATAGATAGAATTATGCAAATAACAATCTCCCATGGCTATTACAGCAAAATACCGACACCACAGCCCACTGTCAACAAGTTTGCACTGCAAGTGAGATAAGGTAAAGAGAATAAATGCTCTATCTATGTGGTAAAATCTTAACAGCATTTTGCAAACAACAATTTCTGGGTGAATTTGCCTTTCTTAGGATAGCGAAGGAACTACCAGCTCTACCCTTCCTATGATTGGCTAGTGCTCGCTGCCTTCATTGATTGGGTTGGTTAGGTTTGAACATGAGGATTGAGACTAGTTAGGAAGCGTCAGGCTAAGCCAATCAGAGGCTGCATATGGCAGAGTAGGATAGGTCATAGCTGCCCTTTCCTCTGAAACTCAAATTAGCCCCCCATGGCTTTCCTCAGGCCGTCTAATATTAGAGGGTTAAATCAATGTTCTCAATGCTTACCATAACTCTAAAACTGATTTTTTAAAAGCACTTTTTGTTACCTTCAAAGGGCACTTATTTTTCACAAATATTTATGCATTATTTTTTATGTTCTTGTTTGCGATATATTTTATGAAAAGCATTGGTCAACTCAAAAGATGAATTCTATTTTTTTTTCTATTTAAATTTTATAATAAATATAAATTTCTCTTAATTATTTTAACAGTAAGGAACCACTAAGGCACTTTATTCAAAAAGAGAAGGACCCTGGAAGCCTGGAGGAACCCCTTATTTATGATTTTACTAATATTTAATTTTTGTATTAGATTCAATTTTGATTATAATATATAATATGCTCCCACTGGTGTCTCCGGCATCCGGTGTTTAGCTGACTCACCTGACAACTTTTATCTCTCCCCACCTTCATTTCGCCAGTTTTTATTATTATCATTTTCAATGTCATCACCTTTATTCCGTCCCCCTGTTTTTGTTTATCAATTCTTTAACTGTCTTCATTTTTACATGGGTTTTATATATATTAATGTATAACACTTCATTTTATAAACCCCTCTGAAAATAATTTTCGCTGATAAAAATGATTAAACAATTTTTTACCTGTGTGCTCGTGCCTTTCGGAGCGCTCTTTCAGAATGCTTCATTTTGTACCTTTGCCTAAGATTTAATATAAATCTACTAAATATACTATTCCTAAACACAGCACTGCTTAGCTGCAGTTAGATGTTTTGGAATTAGTCCCCTAATTCCTCATCCACAACTGGGGCCCCTAAAATCATCACCAACAATGCTCCCAAAATGTCCTCATCTTGTTATTTTTATGCTCCTTTCTAAATGCACCGTGAGGTGACTATTGCAGTCTTATGGTGAATGTACTGTGGTAAAACAATGCTCACTTCAAGTACAGCAATCTAGCCCTCAACTTGAGTTAACATACCGTATAAGAACACACAAGCTGTAAGCAATACTCACAATCACTGTGATTTAAAGCTTATAGATACTTTTCAGTGAGTCAGATAATGTCACGTATCTCTATAAACTGCCTCCGACAGCACTGAAAGAACTGTTTGAACTTGATGCCGAGGGATCTTCAAATGCGACGCCTGTAAACACCCATGTCTAGCAAGGGAAGATCTGAAATGGGTGAGTTGGTGCAGTATTAGTAATATCTGCAGCAGAGCACTCACAGCTGCTTAAAGGGGTAGTTCAGATTTGCTGAAGTGGGGTTATATGAGGTACTTTTCCATAGTTAGTGTATTATCTTCAGTAGATGGCCCTTGGCACGGCCCCAGTTTGGAGAAGCTGGCAAGAGTACCTCCACGAAAAGCTTCTGTGGAGGAGATCAGGAATCAAACAAATTTTCGACACCTAAAAATGTATATAACATTTTAAGTTTATGCTACATTGAGACTATTTTTACCACTTTACTTTTCCGTTAGACAGCCTGTTCCAATGGAAAGGCGATGGCTTTAGCTCCACATTTATGTTATCGCTTTCTTCTTATTCTATTCATTAAGATCCATATTTTGAGAATCCATCCATTAAGTCCTTTAAACTGGTTTGATTTGTAAAATGGGAAATATATGTATTTTTTCGATAGCAGGCCTAATTTGTCAGATACAAAAACTGAACCAACAAATGCAACAAAACATGTTTACATCCAGTACATCCATGAAGCTTTAAGTTGACAATGTTGTTGGAACATAACATGACATATAGAAAGTCTGTGTAACTGAGCCTACTCTCACACGCAGTCAGAATATAATTTTTTAAATGTTTTATCCAGCAGTCTTGCAACTACTAGCTGCAGCAGAGTTCATTGTGAGGCTATCTGTCACCATGGAAGATGACGCCAGTGTCAATCTCACGCCAATTTCCGCTGGTTATTCAATCACTGTGCTAGTATACATATGCAAAAGTGCACTCGTGAATATGCACTTGCAAATGTACGTACAGGAGGCGGCTCGCAATCTAAAACCTTCCAGATTTGGGGCTCCTCTCAGGAGAGACAAACCAATTAAAAACGACAGCGCAGTCTTATCCGAGTTCTGTCTTTGTGTTGTTCAAAAAAATCTCCCTTCCTGATTCCCCCTTCCCCTCGCCCCCTCTCTCCTTCGCCATCATTTGTGGGAGCTATAGTTTTAAGGCCAGGGTAAGGCGGAGTGGGGGTAGGTAGGGGGCCATCTTTTGTGTCTTTGTTGCTCAGGATATTTGAGTGTAATTGCTGCACTTGCTGCTAATTAACGGTCTAACGGAGATAAGCTGGCAAGAGGCTCAGAGCAGTATCTGCGCGGATTCACTGATAAAGGGACACTTTCAAGAGGAGGCAGAAACCCGCATGACAACCTATCAGACGTGGACTAACTGAGAAGGAACACTCCTTTCTTTATAATTAGGTGAGCTACATAGGTTTTAAGAGAGGAAGCATGAAAAGTTTTTTGTTTACGCTCCAGTTTGTTTGGAAGCACTTTAAAAAAGGAACATCAGCAGTTGATGGAAACGTCTGCTTAGTTCTGATTGGCGTGGCACTTGAGGAACATGTTCCATTATGTGACTCACTGGTTTGCGGGTTGAAAAGGTGACAAAGTCGATGGAAAGCTGAACAACTTCGTGGAAAAACAGCTGTTTGTGCTGGTAATGTGTTTTTAGGTCCTCATCAAAGCTTCTTATTCATTTAAGAGGACTTCTGATGTAGTTCTCTTGAGGGGTATCAACACACACACACACACACACACACACACACACACAAGAAAAAGACATTGTGGTGTGTATGACAGCCAGGCATAGTTCAGTAGTATGTTTTAGCTCTGTATCATCCCGGAGAAGTTCAGAGGAGTTAATCCGTCAATGACGACAGAGCCTTAATATAGAGGCCAAGGAGGAGAGGGAATGTGTGCTGAGGGATTATGGGTAAGCAGATGAGCAAACATTAAACATTATAAGAGTAAACACTGACGGATTTGGAGAAAAAAAAAAGATGGAGGGGGAAAAAAAACATGGATCAGAAGAGGAGCTACATTTGAAATTGGAAAGAAGGGGTGGGGGGTGTTTTGATGAAGTGGATCCCCCTGCTGTTTGCAAATGTGAAAACGTTGTTTTTCACGAGCTCAATTTTTGATAACATAGCAATCTGGGAGGACTCATCCCCAGCTATTTTCAGTCATTACAAAGCAAATTATGGCTGAATGTCAAGGCAATTTCCCGATAATCACTGGTGTTGCGGGGATAGACATTGGTCCCCACTCCTGTCCCTTTTTTTCTGCTGATGGCAGTACATTTCACTCCACCGTTGAAACCTAAAGTATAGCTCTGTTCTCTCAGCCCGGGCCTGTTATTACTCGTCTTGGCCCTGTAGAGATTCAATTCCACAATCAGTCTGTTGAACTTGGCATCAACAAAGAGTGGCCCGTTCCCAGTGGATTGCTGCTTTCTGCTTCCTATCTTCCGTCTTTCACTCGCACGCCATTCCCTCTCAACGACGCCTCTTTCCCCCTCTCCGTGATCGAAACGATAATAGAAACGAACAGCAGCACACAGATTATTTTTGTCACATTTTAAACTCCACAGGGGGTTCATTTTCGTGGTGCGATCATTATCTAGGAATGCAGGGTCCCATGTGAGACGGGACATGACAACGGCTGCATAATTTGGTATGAGTTTGCCAGTTATCCGATAAATCTCCAGTTTTCTTGTGTTTGCACTGATGAAATAGATGGAAATTAAACATACAAAGCTGATGTATTTACTTGCAAATTGGAGCTTTTTGGAGGAACAGAGACAAAGCTGTAAGCAGTCAATGATTGTAACAAGTGAGTCCCAAACAGCAGTGGTGCCCAAAAGGAGGGGCCAGGGGGGGCCATGACCCCCAGCCCCCTCTGGCGAAAATATTGAAGGGCAATATTACAGTCTTTAAGAGGCTGGGCTGTGTTCATTTTTTTAAGCGTAGGCGAAGGTAGTGATATCTAATTAAATCAAGTTTATTAATATACACTATACACTTACAAACACCCACAGTTGATCAAAGTGCTGTACAAAGTAAAATGCACAGCACACATACCAATAAAATGTACATAGATGCCATTACAACAACGTGCATTTGTTGATATTACAGTAAAAGCATCCTGTAGCATAAAAAGCTGATGCAGAAGGATACCTAAAATGTCATAAAGAGACGCAGGAGGCACCATGTGATGAGCTGAGATAAGAACTATCCTGTGATAAGTGCCCCTCAAATGACGTAATGTCCTTAACATACAATTACAAAATTACCGTAAATGTTTACGTTAATTTAGATGTAGGCAAGTTGCTATGGCTCAGATTTCTTTAAAAAAACAAAACAAAACAAAACAAAAAAGAACGTGCTGACGACATACCATTTAATGACTAAAATGACTAATGTTTGAAACATGGTTTCAAACATGCATCACGAAGTCCAATTTTTTTTTGACGCATGCACCACCAACCTGCTTCCTTACAAGAAAGCTCAGGAGTGCCTCGTTACATACTCTCGTAAGCGCACTGGTCACATGATTGCAACCTTTAAAAGCCTTTTGGATATCTACGAATTTGGGTGCTGTACTTTTCATGCAAAGAACAGTTTGTGTGAACAGCTTGCAGTTTGGGTGTGCCTAACCTTAACCCTCCAAGTTTTCAGTGGCTCTATCTGGCCACCGCTTTGAAATATTTCTTTAGTCACCACTGCTGGAAATACGTCTGCAACCAATTACAAGGTAGCATGACAATGATGTCATGACAGGACAGGGAGGGGGAGGAGTGACGATGACAGACAGGTGAATTACCCCTGAGGTGGGGGAGGTAATATTTGTCCCTACGGCTCGCTGACAGGGTTAGGAAACAAAGGTCATCAACACAGCGCAGAGGGAAGCAGCCAGGCAGCTGCAGAAGTCTGGCAGACACACAGAAAAAGAGGAGAGTGTCTGTTGTGGCGAGGCTACATCAAAAACGGGGAGCTGAAAGAGACAAAGCAAAGTGTTTCTGCACCTGTTAGCGGGTATGTTAGCTTGTGTGATTACTGTTTTGGTACACAGGCAGTCGTATTGTATCACACTTAAAATCCAAACGCGGAGAAAGAACTGCTCCAGCCATCTGTCTCTCCTCTACCTGCAACATCCCCTCCTTCCCCTCCACCTCGCCACTCGTTTCACGTCTGCTTCGCCTGCAGCGTTTGTGTTTACTCGTTCTGCGGCAACAGTTTCCCTTTCCTTCTTCTCTCCTCTTTCCACTTCCATTCTTTCCAAGCCACTGGCTGGGGCCTTTAATCGTCAGTGGCACCTGTCCCCAAGAGCCGTAATGTCCCCCATCCATCAGTGGGGGATGACGGGCTATATGCCTCCTCCACTCCCCCCTTTCCGCCGACTGGGACAGGTGGGGAGGGTTCACACTCTACCAGACCAGAGCGGTTGGTAAGGTGTGTGCGCCGCAGAGGCTGACACTCATGGTCACTGGATGTGGACTCTTAATCATCGAGGCCTGATGTGTGTGTCTCATCCCTCCCAACTCAAACCCTACAGCACTTCCTACATGTCCCCAGGGGGCGAGGATGGGGACGGAGGAGAAGGGGAAGGTAAAGGACACCCTGGACTCTCCATCTGAAGGATGATTCATCTCCGAGCTCTGTGGCGTCCACTAATGCAGTGATTGATGCTGGTCGTCAACAGGAAATCATCCAGGTATGTGTTTTAGGATTCGTGAACATTGCTTGCCAGAGTTAGATCAATATACTGGAAATTAATTAGAAATATGATATCACACTGTCATCTCACATATTATAGTTAACCCAGCTATGATATGATTCCAATTAGTTTCTAAGTCTAAGATCCTAATAATGATTTTAATTAGATTTAGTGTGTGCAAATATGATTAACCCCGCAAAACCTGGGCAAAATGGCTTGATTTCGTTCAAAAACATTGGAAGAAGGAATGACTCAAATATTTACAAGAAATTAGTAAGAAAGTACAAGAAAATTACCTGATTATTATCCCCAAAAATACCCCTTCAAACAGCCAACAACAAAAAAAACACGGACAAAAATAAATAAATAAAATATAAAAATCAGGAAAAAAAGGTGCTAAAAATTATAACAATTATGTAAAGAAGTATTGATTTATAATAACTATTATATAAATGTTATAAATATTCAATTACGATAATTATAAATAAAGTTTTATAGACATTTTTCTTTAACTTTAAAAAAATAATTTTCCAATTCATTGCAGACTGAGGTAAACTGATTGCCAAGTTGCTCATTGCCTTTTTTCACATTTTTGAAAGAAGTTGAAAGTGATGTCAACTCAGGTTTTAAAGGGTTAACCTGGATTAAAATTATTATTGTTACCTTTGGAAAGTGTCTATGGAGGAAACGATTTTTATTTTAGATTTTGGGATCCCTCTTTTGTAAGTCAATGTCTTTGTGATACAGAAATAAATAACATTTATGTATTTTGGTACCCTAGGCTGCTTATTTGCTAAAGAGCAAGCGATATGCTAGCTTGGAGGGATTGGCACCCTTCGGGACAAACAAGACGGTGCAATGTCCCCCAATTTATCTACTTCCACTCTTATCCAATAATCCAGGCAAGAAACAAAGTGACAAGGGGTCGGGCTGAGGCAGAATCCAAAAATGCAAGCAGGGGTGAAAAATCACATCAAAAACTACAAGGCAGATATGAAACACTGGGAAGCTAAGACATGGGGCACAAAGAAAATCTTGCAGAAAACTGGTGAAAGTGGACCGGTATATATACCAGGGTGCAAATGGGGAATGAGGAACAGCTGAGTGATGATCAGCAGGTGGAGTGAATCTACTGATGAGGGCAGGCAGTGGGAGTGGCAGGGTCTAAACTGACAGCAGAGTTCGAACACAATGTACAAGCGAACTAAGTGAATAAATGAGTGGTGAAAAAAAAACGTGTAATTCAAAACCATGACAAGTAAAACAGTTTGGTCAGTGGCCTTTTACTTCAAACTATGACATGCGAGGCATCCTGCTCTTAAGCACTGGTTTTAGATACTCAGAGAAGGAATGTCAGTTACTTTTCCTGACATGCGTAGTGTCTTCCTGGTCCACTGGACAAGTAGGTTTCATCAATAAAACTACAGATTTTTAGGCAACAAACTACTTGAATAGGTTAAAAAAAAAGATCATGATTTGGGGTTTAAATAGCTACATATATTCAAGTAAACAAATGTAATTGTATATATACAGCATAACATCTTCGAAACATAGTTATTTTACATACTAAAATACCCAAATATCTCTAAATTAACTTCATAAAACCAATGGGTTTATATCTCTGTTGATACTGTTCAGAACATGAGTATACTATAGTCCCATAAATCGAATGTTTGATCAGCTGTATGCAGGTACCCTCTCGAGATAGGTATATTAATGCATACAATTATGTCACCAGGTCAGTATCATATTTTTAAAAGAAGCTTTTAAAGCGACAGATCATACGCCTATACTGTTTCTACAAGCGACAAAGGAAGTAAAAATCCAACATGATCAAAGCTGATCAGGTGTTAGAGAATATATCTCATATCATCACAATTAGAGGTGTCTGTGAAGAATTTTCTCAAAGATGTCTTCACTTTCATCTGCTCTCTAGCAGAAATCACATAAATAGACGGTAAAAAGCTCATTAACTGCTGTCGGCAGTGAAATAAGCTTGAACACCTTCGCCATTTGCTACACTACATGTCACTCAGCCATAATTGGAAAAATCAGCTCAAGAAAAGACGATCTGACAACATGCCAGCGTGAGATGTTTCTCTCTCCCGCTCTCAGTCACTCTCGCCTTCTTCTCTACCTCTATATTTAGACCCAGGAGGTGAGCAGGAAAGGGTTTGCAGTAGCGTTTGCAAGAGACACACCTTAAAAACATGGAATTCTCAGCTTGCATTGATACTAAGCGAGAGATGCATTTTGATGTTCCCTTTTTTTCCACGTTTTCCCTTTTTTGTTACCATTGGGGCCCTTTCCCTTCAAAGGGCTTTGTCTGCAAATTGCCAACCATTAACTGTGTGCATGTGCTGTAGCTGGGGTTAAAATCCAACCAGCTAGCTGATCCAACAGAGATTTTCTGAGGGCAAATATATAGCATGAATAGTACATGAGAACTAGAGACACAGTGGTATTCTTCTGGGACACACTATGGTGAAATGTCACTGTCTTTTAACATCAAACAGGAATCTCTCTTCCTCTTGTGAATGCTGTGCCAGCCCAGGATGTTTTTACAGTTACGTGGCGGACGGAAATACAACTATAAATGCAGAATAGGGTTTTACTGTATTTTTCATTGTCTGACTTGAGTTTTCAAGGTTATACGAATGTTTGTGAGGAGACACTAAAGGCTAAGCAATGCAGGAGCTTGTTGCTATCACTAACTCTATATGTTTATAGAATCATAAAGGTGTAAGTTGTGCTATTACAAGAGATGCAAAGGACGGCGAAGGGAGGTGGCCTGTATATGTAGAAAACACCGGTGTGAGCTTTCTCCTTGTACGTCTTAGAATATTCCTTAATATCTTATATGAAATATGATAATCATATGATGTCCATTGATATTAAAACACAATAGTAGTAGTTTTTGACTGAGTATCAGGATTTTTTTTCTTTTATTTGAGCTGAGCAGGCAGTAGTGCTTCTTTGCACTGTGCAAAGTCCAGCATTATGTCTTTCTTTCCCGAATTCATTTTTGCACATCTCACACTCCTACTCTTATTGCTTCGAGTATTATTTTAGCGATTTATTCAATATGCAGTGCACTGAAACAATAAGAGACAATGCTGTCTTAACATTCACCAAACTAAAGTACATCAAGTGCTGCAGGTTTCGAATCTGGATACAGTAGCAATGTTGGAAGAGATGCTCACTTGTGTATCTTTTTTTAAATTAGCATTATCAGGATGTCAACATACCAACCCAATCGCTAGAAAAATTTCTTTGCATTGTATGTTTCTGCAAACCACTCATACGTTACATTTCTGCAGCACTGTGATGAAGGTCATTTAGATTTAAGCACAAAAACACTTGGTTATGGTTAGGAAAATATTATTTTTCGGGTTTAAAAACTCTATTTGGTGGGATAAAAGCAGCTAAAGCAGCAATTAGATCATGAAAAACTTAAACAGCATTGGGAAATTCAGCAATGTGCCAGTAAAATCGCCCAGGTGTGGTAAAAAAAAACCACCCACAGTTAGTGGCTCGAACACCCTTAGAAATGCCGTGAAGTGTAACAAAAAACAGCCAGTGCATTGATATAATACGTCTAAAACACACAAATGGAGGGTATCCATAGTTTTCTTTCACCATTACATACTGTATCTTATCCAATTATCATCAATATAATCTCTATAATTAGATATCTGCATTTGTATAGAGAATGTAGGCAACGACATAAAGCGCTCTGTTTTCTGTTTGTAGTCCTAACCCTTTCGCATTCTCAAGCTGTCAAATATGGGTTACGCCACTTTGTGTCTCATAGTGAACCTTTAGCGTTTCTATGTGAGGCACAGCTGAAACACATTGTAACGGGTGGCTAATGCTGTGGAACAGTCACAGTAATGTTTAGGCAAAAAAATACTTGTTAGGTTTTGAAAAAGAAATGTTTTGGATTTAAACATGTGACTTTGTAATGTAACATTATGTATTTGAGTGCTCGTCATTGCATGACGACTGCTCATAAATTATATAACATTGCTCTAAAACAACCTTCATTTTTCAATTCACATTAAACGCGATCTGAAGTCTCCTGGGTTAAAATATGGCGTAGTTTGACCCACCCACCTTCCCTCCATTTTGCCCAATGTTGACTTTCTTGCATTGATATTGGAGTTAGCTGAAAGCCTGGTGCATCTTATAAAGACACTGAAGGGTGCCTTTGGCGGCATTATCACACAACAAGGGAAGTCACAAAGCAGCAGTATTTGATGCCATGGGCATGAGAATGGTGGTCCAACTACCAGCTTTGGTTGCATGTAGGTAAACAGCCCTTGTGGAGCGCAAAAAAGGTGGAATGCATTCATCTGGAGTCATATGCAGATACCTGTCCCTAGAAATCAGCCGAAATGTTTTCTGTCTTAAGTTTCTAATCGGATTGTAAGCAATAACTGACACTTGGAAGAGGAAGTCTTGGCCTATCCATTCACTGGCTTCACTGCAACCTTTGAAATGTTGGTCGTTGCCCCCAGAGGCTACATTGTTGTCAGACGATAGCTGATGGATCCTGAGATTTTTATGCATGTGACAATGGCTGCAATTTATCCACCATTAATATTATTATTTTCCCCCTTGTTGAAGCTAAAAATCTCTTGGCTTTCACAGTCTTCTGTCATCTTTGAATGCAGGGACCAACTCCTTCGTAATACTGCTTGGCACTTATCTCAAAGTATAGGCTTAAAGAAAACAAGCAGCAGTTTTTAACAACAAAAGCAGGCATTAAGCAGACCGGCTTTCGTACAGCTGAATGAGGAAATGCCTCAGTAATGTTGTTTGTGCTTCGCAGCCACATGAATTAAAATAATGCACTTTTGAAAGCCACAGCCACATTGTGTTGTGTATTTCAGGAAGAACACAAGATCGGTAAAAGAGGAGAATTAGTTTATTGATTGGCATGTGTGCAGAAAAATATCAATCAGCAAACTTTGTGTCTAAGTATGAAAACATCTTCAAGAAAATACATGTCAATACATGCTTTGCTCTAAATATCTTCAAAAATTTTAAATCCTAGTGGTCATCTGTGGTCATTTTCTGGCTGCAAGCTAGCCTTTCTTTAGCCGTTCAAAGGGCTGATTCTAATATATATTGGCCAAAGGGAGGACATGGATCATATGTGCAATTCGAGAGGATTTCCCAGAAAGCACATGTTAAAGCTGAAAAAGGATCCCCTTAAAAGCCACAAGCAAGTGTGTGTTTGTGTGTGTGAGCATGTGTGAATGTGTGTGTGTGTGTGTCTGTGTGTCACGACTGCTGTTCCCTGGACACCAGATAATGTGATGTCAGTGGGGTTTTTAAAGGCAGGATCACTTTCCTGTGCCCTTCACGAACCACTTCAACGTGTGACCTCAACCACCACAGGTGCCTGGGGTCCCAACTATCCTTTCCAATTCATTCACAGCAGGATAGTATGACACATGTGTCTGTGTGCTGGAACACCGTCATCACTTCAATTTGTCATTACAAAGAGAACACGATAAGGAAAAGACGTTTTGATCCTCATACCATCTAAAAGGGTGTAATTTAAGGTTGTCGCTGAGCTCAGACAGTAGGTAGTACTTGAATAGACAGTCGCACCACAAGGTTGTGTAGGTGGCTATTGTGGAGTTTTAGACCACATCACATGATCTTCATCAGCAGGTGGAGTTTGCCCAGTTTATTCCGAGTGTGGATGTTCAAAGCATCTATCTTGAATTGAATTCAAAGTTTGCAAAGTTGAAATTGCATGAATAAATATTAGTTGAGAAGACACAAAAAAACAAAACTTTTGGCAGTAATAGGGATATTTTGTGTGACTTCTCAAAGCTTTTGAAGGGTATTTAGTTATGCAGATTTTTATGTGTATTTGTCCAGGTTGTAACATAAAGCTATTATAATTTTGGTCAAATCACAATACAAAAAAGTAAGTGAAAGATAAACAGTCTGGGGGTTATCCAAGTAACCAGGACCCTGGACCTCATGGACCTCCCGTATAAACTGATTGGTCTTCAGTGGTTTGTTATTTAAAGCTTCAAACATTTATAAAAAATAACTTTTTGTCATATCTTCTGAAGCTGTCAGTACATCCATACAGTGGTTCAATCTTTTTACCCCTCCTCCTCCCCATGGCATTTACTAAAATCTACTACAGTTAAAGGGAAACAGCCAATCACAGGGTTCTCATACATTTCCATGGACAAAATTTCAAAACTTTTCCATGATTTTTCAAGGTCACATACTAAAAAACTTTTTTTTTTCTTGCCCCACTTGAATAGTTTTTTTCGAACATATCAAACTGTAGTCAATTATGATTTCAGCCAGCTGGCGTACATGGAGGGAGAGACAGAACATGGGGAGAAAATGAAGAAACCTTTGTGACAGTAAACAAAATGTCAAGAATCAACCCATATTAGAGCTACTTTATGTTGACAGGTACAGAAAGTAAATATGACATTATACTTCATTATGTGAAAGGTTATCCATGGACAATTGACTTTTACAAATTTAATCACTTTTCCAGGCCTGGTAAATGTGACTGTGAAATTCCATGATTTTTTCAGGTTTTCAATGACCGTTGGAAGCCTGCAAATCAAATCATTCATTGCTGATAAAATATGAACCAAGATTTTTCACTGCATTCTAGCCAACGCCATTAGAGGACCACTTTTTTTTAATCACCTCTTGTACTACTGTGTAGATTTAGTGATGGAACAAACAAATAAGAAAGAAAATAATAATAATGAGATACCAAATGTATATAGAGAGAAATGTTGAATTGAACATCCTTAATCTAAGTCAGGAATATTTTTAGCATTTATCCAAGTGTCAAAGAATTTCTCATTTATTTTTTCTCATTGCTCTGATGACATCATTGTCAGCTTTGTTTATATTGTCTAGTTGTTTAAGGTCCCATATTGACACTGGTGACATTTTTGTCTGCAGGCTCCACAAGTATGAAATTCATCTACTAACTTTTGGGCAATATTTTTGTAAAGGAAATGCAGTGGGCTTATGCAGCAATTTTCTGTTGGTCTAATCAGGTTAAGAACATGAAAATGTACTTGAATACCTTCTAGGTTGATACAGCTAGAGGTAAGTGAAAAAATAGGTCTTTTTGTAATTTGAGCGAACTGACCCTTTCAATCTCAGTGCTGTGTGTAGAGCCAGCTACGGTGACTTCAGGGCACATCTGCAGTAAGTGTGTGTTAGTATGTTAAGTGCACATCTGCACGCGCTCATGCCTGTGTGGCTGCCTCCTGCTGACTGTGGCCTCGGGGACAGAGCGCAGGAATGTGTCCGGCTGGTGTTCACCGAGCAGTCAGACTCAGTTAAAGGCAGCAAGCTCTCAAGGTCAGCTTCCATCAAAGACCGGAGCCAATCAGGCCTGACATGACCCTGCCGTCGCCACATGCCTGGGCCCCGGTACCGCGGCCAAATCCTCTCTCTTCCTCCGCCTCCTAACTTCCTCCTCCCTCGTCCCCTTCTCCTCCCCTCCGCCCACGAAAGCGCTGCTTCTGCCAAAAACCTGCTGCCCTCAGCACTGGTGGAGGCATGTCTCTCAGTCTGTCTCTCTCACTAACATTTGCTTACTCACTGGTTTGCACACACACACAAATCAGTCACACATATTTCTCTATTTGCATCCTCTTCCTTTTCTCTTCATTCTCTCGGTGTGACCTCTACACCCCTCCATCGCCAGCATGAGCGGCCCACCATGTTGTCCATGAGCTTATTGGTTTTGACAGCTGAGTATAAACACAGAGCCTTTGCTTAAGTTAAGCAGATTGCATACTGTGCGAGCTCCAGACAGCAGTTGAGAGTCTTTATTCTTAAACTGAGTGATCTGAATCCTAACCACCCCAGAACCAATCAGAGGAAATTTCACTTTATATCTAGTGTGTGGGGGTCCCAGTACACCTCAGCATGTGTTCTTTCGCATTAGCTGCTTCTGTTTGGTAGTATTTCTTCTTTGACATCAGTGCTTAGGTGCTAAAGAATTGCTGCCATTTACCTTTTTGGAGACTTTGTGTTTCTTAGCTTTTTGTGGAATTGTATCACCATGCAGAGGGATGAGTGCATCTACTTATGGATGAGAGGCTTGTGCTGGCGACAGTGTGAGATGTAAACATTTAAGGCGTCTTCCTTGGCTGAGCTATAACGTTTGCTAGCTCAGTGACAGCCCAGCTGAAGAGGAGTCCATTACATTATTTGTCCATGAGTAGATGCACAGCTCCTTCTACACAGTCATATAGAGCTTTTTTTTCCCATCGAACTCCACCCACCAGCCATGCAGAAGGAAGAGTGCATCAGCTAATGGTTGAGGGACTCATGCCTGTGGCAGCACAAGACGTAAACATTAATGATGTCCTCCTTGGCTGAGCTACAGTGTTAGTTAGCTCAGCGGTACTAGGTGAGGTAGGAGTAGATGCACACTTCCTTCTGCCAGGTTATATGGTTGGTGGGTGTAATACAGTAATGAGAAAATAGTTCCAACATAAAACTGCAAAGAAAAATGTCTGAGGATTACCTTGAGTAATGGGTCATGATTTCTAGAAAGAGATAATGCCATTGAGTTTTTCAAATGTTTATTTGTGCCACTTTGAGCACAACAAGCTGAGTGCCATCTAGTTCCATTATACTGGAGAGAAGGCAGACATCTCATGGTCGATACCTCCAATACTCTGCGACTGACATCCAAACAATCTAGAGTGATGAATAGCACTACAGGTAAGAGAAAAAATATGTATTTTTGATTTTGGGGGGGAATCGTCCCTTTAAATGTTACCTCACTTTACTCAACCAACTTGCTAATAGAGAAGAAGGTTCTAGTATACTCATCTGGCATGCTCTGAAAGGCTGTCAGATACTTTGACTGAAGTCCAATCCATCTGCTCCAGAGGTTGGAGTTTTGTAAAGATGATGATGGAGTAAGTAAATCCAAACGGTGGAATCCAAAACAAAGACAATACACGCTCTGGCTGTGCTAAAAGTAAAAGCTACATCTATAGTACAAGTGGCTGAAAATGATTTTGAGCTGGTGTTCTGACAATTCAAGCTTCTCTCTTGGGATGAGCTACAGTGAGATAAAAGTGCTCTGAAGTAAGGTAGCATTTTGTCAGGTGGGAAAAAAAATCTATTGTCAATACTTCAGCATGCTGCTTTTTTTACTGTAAAAAACAAAACAAAAAAGAGAAGTAGATGTATTTGTTCCCTCAACCAAGGAATAGTCTTTTCAAGCACTTGGATAAAAAGGATGGATGAGGAGGTGAATATGTGCAGCTGGTTTAATGGTCTCCTGAATAGAGCGACCCCTTTCATTAAAATTTTTTTCTCATCAATCCATCATGTTTAAAAGCCATCCATCACTTGGAAACAGCAATAAACAGCGACAAAATAATTAAGCTGCTGTACTTTATTTAAATACCTGAAGAATGATTCCAAATGCTTCATTTTAGATGTATTGTGAAGTTTATTTATGAGCCATGAATCAGTCCAAAGTACATGATAGCAGCTGGATTGTGGACATATTTAATTTGATTAGGTCTATCTAATATAGGCAATACGAAAGGTGCCAAGTACAATAACTGACTAGTACATCATAAATGTGGCCAGTGCATATGCTGATCTTTTTTTCCCCTAATAGGTGCTTAAGTACAGTAAGGAGATCTTTTAAGTGTAGCATGTACAGAAAATGACAATGACATTATGCATGAATGCCTTGGAAAAGAATGTGACATTAAAATTGGCTTTTCTCATGCGCTGTTCATATATATACCTACAAATAGTGTGCTAGGAATTGTATACATAACCCATGTACTTATGCCATGTACCAATTCAAGTTGTTTTCATTTCTTTTTCCAAACCTAATTTACAAACCTAAATTACATAACCTTACATTTAGTAGGAAATGGTACGACCAGGTTTCTTTTTTTCAACCTAACCTATGAAACTTTATTTTAAGTGCTATCTCATAGGCAACTGGAACTGCTTGCTTGGACTGGACTTGCCTGAGTTTCTTAAAGATGTTTAACCTCTCATTCAACAGGTTTCTTCAGTTCAGTTCAGTACTTTAAGAATTTTCACCAACCTATGTAACTTTACTTTCCTAAACTAAACATATGTGATTTTACATTTAGTAGGTACCATGACGAGACTCATTCAGATCTCTTTTTCTAAACCTAACCTATGTAACTTTATTTTCCCTAAGCTTAACTTTAGGTACGTAATGAAATACCAAACCATGCCTTTTTTTTTTTTTTCCTAAACCTAACTTGTAACTTTATCTTAAGGAGATAACGACACAACGCCCAACCAGGTTTCTTTTTCTAAACCTAACTTAGCTAACTTTACTTTCCAAAACCTAAGGAACTTAACGTTAAGTACATAACTTTACATTAAATAGGTACTGGGACAATGCCCAATCCTGTTTCTTTTTCTAAACTTACCCTATGTTACTTAACGTTAAGTACATAACTTTACATTAAGTTAGTAATGTGAAAATGCCCAAAACATGTTTCTTTTTCTAAACCTTACCCCTGCAGTTTATGTTTAGCACACTCTACATGAGGTATATATTATGACAACACCATTTCCTGGGCGCTAATTCGATAGACATCGACCCCTTGAATGTGGAATTGTTGTGGAATTGTAAAATATCATGAACTGTTGTATGGAGAAATATTAAAGCTGTTCAATATGGAATGCTGTTTTTTCTGATTTTTAGATGAATGGAGGATAAATTTCTTACCAATTAATAATTTAATATGTTTATTCATTATTCTCATTTGACATAATAACATTATTCTCATTGAATAATTTCTTGTTGATACCTGGGAGCACAACAGATAAGGTAAGAGTTTTTCTGTGTTCTTTTCCCAAATGTCAGCAACTGGTAAATATTGACACTGTATCATGACTGATAGAAATGACATCCAAACTGCAATCATTCTCACATCACATCAAGCCAGTGGGAAAAACAAACAAACAAAAAAGGCAGATGAACTGGAAACATGCACCCGCAGCTCACATGTAAAAAGTGCAACTAATGGCATCACATTACTGCAACCAACTGCAGGCAACAACGCAATTAGAAGCGCTAAATTACACGATTTCAGCAATCAAAGCCTAATGCAGGGCATTCTTTTTTAAGTTGTACACCCACCACGGCGCCTATGAGAATGCACTAATTTTGATTTGCTGTATATTGCCAGCTTAACAGTACTTATGAATTAGGGTTTAAAACCAATTTCTGAGCAGACTATTATTGCAAGAATTCCCCCATCTCTTAGAAAAGCAGACTTATCTAAGTGTTCAGTCTTAGATTCATGTGTTAAATCTGCGCCTTGATGTGGTTAGACAAGAACAGCTGCTAAGAGCTCCCTAATGAATTGAATACTGGCTTGTGATTTAGGAGATTCACTTAACCATGCTGCGCGTGTGTACGTGGGTGTGAATGTGCTCATTTCCTTATTTCTACGGGCATCTTTGCCTGCCTGCATACCGCTGAGTGTGCGTGCGCATGGTGTGTGTGTCAATCAGTGCCTTTGTGTAGGCTTTGGTCCTCGCGTGTCTGTGCACTCGCCAATAATAACCGATAAACAAAGTGGGAGAATAATAACCCTCCCCTCCTCTCCTTCTCTCTCACCCTCCCACTTTGTCTCTCCCTCTGTGATGACAGCGCTGTCTGCTGGAGTGTGCTGCTTCTTGTCTCTCGGCACATTGTGTACCCATTAACAAGGCCCTGTGTGTAAGCCAAGCCCCCCCTCCCACCCTCCTCATCTTCCTCACCTCTCAGTCGTCACATCCACTGAGCGCTGACACGTCCCGGATGAAGCTAAGTGCTCTGCTGCTGCGTGCTTGCATGAGGGAGCAGCAGCCCAGCCCAAAAAAGAAACAGGTAAGGGGATGGGACAATAGAGGCAGTGGCTCTCTCTTTGGTGTTAAAACTTATTAACAGATTGCATTTGATAAAGCTCGGTCTTCTTCCCTGCTGAGCCAGACAGCAAGACCATTAGCATAGTGAAACACTGCAAGTGTGCCACATGATCGACATTAATAACCTGAACCAAAACTGAGATGAGGATAGTTATATTTTGGCATTGGGTGGGGTGCTGATGGATAGTAATGTCCTCGGTTTTGAGATGTATAGCGTCAAGGGATTCAAATCAGTTGCAAATGTGGCACAGTATGGTGTAATTTCCTCACAAGAAAGTGTCTGGAAACTGAAATGGCTCTTCTATGCAGGTAATGTACCCAAAGAGCTTTTTTATTCTCAAACAGAGCCACCTGTGGATTTCTCACATTTCGAAATGCATTCTCAAAGCTGCAATAGTCACGATTATTATGTAAAGAGAGCCGCAAGAGCACTCTTCCGCCATACAAAGTCAAATTCACGGATGGTTGAACTGCTCTGCACTGTGGTTGAACTTTTCACCATGTCCAAACCCCACTGTCTCAGCATGAAAAATATTGAACTTAAGGCACATTGCATGATGGTAAATGCATAATGGACTGCATTTATGTAGTGCTTTTCTAGTCTTAGCGACCACTCAAAGTGCAGTACACTACAGGTACCATTGAGTCTATACACACACACATTCATACACTAGTGGCCAATCATTCCCACACTCACACACACACTGATGGAACAGCGATGAGGAGCAATTTGAGGTTCAGTATGTTGCCCAAGGATACTTTGACATGTAGACTGCAGGGGCCAGGGATCAAACCACCGACCTTCCAATTGGTAGATGACTGGTCCGATCGGTACATCTCCTGAGCCACAGCTGCCTGTGATGATGAAATGCATCCCAGCCAACATTTACATGTGGCTCCATTAGGATAGTAAATGGGATGACAAATTGGCCCTATAAGGGATTATCCACAGGTTTCATAATGGCACCATGCCAGTTGCTTCCTGGGTATCAGGCGGATATGGGCCAAAAAGGGGCATCTTATTTTGGGTCCCCTTGGGTAAACCCATCCCTCAGAGCAATTTTCATGGGGCCATTATTTACAATCCCATATAATACCCATTAGCTACCTGTACGGATGCCACATACAAATTTTTGAGGGGGATTTTGCACTTAAAATTCTGATTAAATGCAAATGGTTGTGCTAGGTACATAAAAAATTACACACAGAAATAACAGCTGCAACTGAGAGTTAATAGAACTATGAGTTCATTTGTCAATGGAAGCACAAGTAAAGTGATGAGGGTCCAAAACACTGTAGCAGAAAATTGTAAATGTTCTCTTTCACACAGAGAATCACAGGTAATTCAATCATTAGTTATCAATTTAGACCCATTAATCAATTCTAATTTCTTCCTTTGCATATTTTCTCCATTTCCCCTACAGCCACATTGAAATTTTGGTGTTTTCTATTGCTGCTCCACAGGGAGTATAAAGCATATTCAGCTACAGATCAGGGACTATGTAACTGGTGGACCCTCAGTTCCTTGCACAAAGACACGTTAACAGGACGGATGCTTGTTATTGTAGTCTCACGAGCATACAGCTGAAGGACAGATTCACAATTCAGAGTACCACCATCTGTCCTTTTTACGTTTCTTGTATTCACACATGTTCAAGGAAAAAAACACCAGCACATCAGAGGAAATGGATTTCATGCCCACAACAACGTGCAGATCGAAGAACAGGTTACATTAAATAGATACTGTGGTAATAGCATTTGCAAATTTCTGCCTCTTTATAGATGCCATGAACCATTGCTTTGTTTTTTTTTTGTATCAGGCTGTAAACATGTTTACTTTCGCTGTAAAGTTGGTCATTTTTACATGATGGTATAATAGGACTGACTTGCTTTTGGAGCCACCATAAAGTGGCGGTTAGAGGAACTGCAGTGTTATGCACTTCAACTTTGGCTTCATTCTTCAGCTTCAGACGTTGGGGCTTGGAAAAAATTTGCTCTGAATCCTGCTTTTGGCTCTGACTAACAAGTATTCTGGGATACCACAAGACGTGAAACCCAACAGTGCAAGACAGAATAATAAATTCAGGTCTATACAGTTATTCGGAAAAAAGATATACGAGTTAAGCATCAATTGTGAGTTCACCTCTTTGTCCTCATGTTAATATAACCTCAAAAATGAAAAAGAAAATGGCAAAAGTCACTGCTGCAGCACCTTTGCTGATGTTTTTAAAATGACCACTAGGTCACACATTTGAACACTTTCCAATGCTTTTACTCTTTGCCTCTACTGGGAAATTCTCACATGGGTACTTAGGGTCAACATGACCTGAATCTGATTGAAAAAACCTGCACTACTTTTTTCCTCACGTCTACCGTGATTATTGTTGTGCAGTGTGTTTCAAGGTAAAGACTCACATCTTTCCAGTATATGTTTGACTTTCATTGAAAATGTCCCAGTCGAGTTGATTGGAATAATATGGAATGGATTTTTTTTTAACCTTTGCCTGGCAATGACATTACCACTCTGCTGTAGCATACATGTTGCCCCCCCCACCAGTTGTTCACCGATAGAAACAACAAAGTTAGATGGAAGCCCGGATAGTGCCGCTCTCTCTGCCGCAGATGTGCACGCAGTCAGATTGAGAGATTTGCGATTTTGGAGTATAGTCAACTTGAAAGTGACTCAGGAGAGGCATATAATCTGCACTGTTATCTGTGACAGGATTCAAAGGCAGCGATGAGAGGGGACCCCAGGACATTATGGGGACTAAGTAGCTCTATCTGGCCTGGGCTGGATCAGCACATGGTGGGATAGAGATGCTTTGATCATACACACACACATACACACACAAGCTGCAGAAACGAA
Source organism: Plectropomus leopardus (assembly GCF_026936395.1). Taxonomy (NCBI): domain Eukaryota; kingdom Metazoa; phylum Chordata; class Actinopteri; order Perciformes; family Serranidae; genus Plectropomus; species Plectropomus leopardus. Next base: position 4,923,782 of record NC_142198.1, on the reverse strand, counting down.
AGGCGACGACTGCTGCCTCACTCCTCTAGTGCAGTTCATTCCAGGTCTTGAAAAACTTGTTAAAAGAAGCACATTTACAGAGGCTTTTGTGGTTTATGTCTTATTTCTGAATGTAATTTAACAGTATGGACGTGAGCACAATAGCATATCATCTATGTTCAAGCGAAAATGAAGAAAAGCGGTGCTAAACAACAAAAGAGGCTTGAGCGATATCACTGCACCGCCTGTTGTTTGGATGCTTGCTTTCTATTCTCTGAACATCCTCATCTTACCAAAACAAAAAGACTCGTTGGTGCCTTTGATCCGCTGTTTTGTGTACACCGAGAGGCGCTTTGGTGCCAACTTCCCTCTCAGCGGGAGAAACTCGATTCCCATCACATGCAACCAGCCACAATGTTGTCTTCATACAGCACACAGCCAATCAGCAGAGCGGCTCTATTTTTTTGTTAAAGTTTGATGCCATTTCTAGTGCATCTCAAGTTGTGTGGAGTTAAAAGAGCAGAGGAGGTGAGAAAGAAATCTAGGATGGTGTCAGACAGGGGTATGGGTCTGGACCGAGACTCATAGCGACATGAGGACATGGTATGTGCTTTAGCCTGAGGCGCCACAAAGGGACCGATGTGTTGGTTATTTTAAAAATGTATCATGAAATGACCCAACTGGGGCCTCATTTATTCTGCATGAGCCACACACAGGGAAAGGTTTTATAGTTTACATGAAAAATAGAGTGAAGAGGAAACCAGCTCTGGAGGAATCTCAAGTGGAGTTTGATGTCAGGGCAGGAGACTTTGCTATGGTTGCGCTGCACCATCGCTGCATTACACACTCTGAGGGATTCTGGATTTACTTACTGACTTGCACTCTGTTTAAGGACACAGATCCCCCTGCCCATTGGAATACACAAGAGGAAACACACACTATCAAACACAAACTGTGCTCATGTGCTAAGAGTTAGCAAACAATGTATACATGTTGATAAGAAAATGAAGCATGAGCAAAAACACACAAAATAAGACATGAGTGGACATCCAGGTCTTGCACCAGCCATGTCTTTACTGTGCTTAAAATCATATTTTTCATATCTGCTACTTAATTCCGTGCAACGTCCATAGATGCAGAGACATACAGTGCCAACATTTTTTTCTGTTAATTGGGTTGACTTAAAACAATTTTGATGATCAGTTGCATGAAAGAAAATTGCAGAAAGAACTAAAGGTGGATGTTTACAATTGCAATTAAAACCAAATTGTAACTCTCATAATCTGTGTTAAGTCCATCTTAGACCAAGAAATTGAATTCTTTATGGTCCCATATGATTCTGATTATTAAATTGGCTTAATTAGACTACTTTTACATTAGAGCAATAAAAAAGATTTCATACAGAATACACTATGCTGCAATGTAAAGACATATGTCTCTAACACAGCCCATAATTTACAGTAACCATGTATCAATGTCAAAAGACTGTTGCTAAGAATTTCTGAGATCCTGGGAAAAAAACAAGCTTTTGACTTCTCACTTGCTCCTCCTCAGACTGCCTAAGCAAAAGCCTGATATTACAAGACTCAGTGGACTAAAATGATTGAAAGTCATCTGTTCTCATATTCTGTTCTTCTCAAATAGTAAAGGAGGGGATGTTTCAAAAGCCTTAACACAAATGAGTTCTCACAGAAGAATATGGATTGCCAATCAGTCAAGTCAATCAAATGCACTATAAAAAATGTCCATCTAAAGTAATGCTGATGTGTTTGATTCTTCACTTTTGTAAGAGGGAAAATTGCTATGTTTCTCCAATGCATTTTTTTGTTTTGTTTCAGGGCTTTTCTGCTATTTTGCTCAATTCTAGTTATTTTTGTAGTACTGACTATGCCTTCACTCATATTAAAATCGTATTTCCATGCACCACACACAAGATCAGCTGCAAAAGATTACTCTGACACACAGTGAAAAAGACTCAGCATGATCCACTGCTGTAGCATGATGAGTGCTTCAGCTCTGCACCTCTCCCGGCCTCCTAAAGGTGAAAGATGGTGGGTGTTTCATAGAAAGCCATCTGTTATGATTATGGAGATCCTGAAGGGGTGAGCGGTGACTAAAGTGGGCTTCTAATTGAATTGGGTGGAGAGGTAATCTTGTCAGAGTGCTGGGGTGGCTGGCACCACTGCCAACTACTCCTCCACAGGCTTCTCTTTACCCCCATGCTGAAATAATGCATGACAGTACAGTTATGGTAGATATAGTATATATATATATATATATATATATGCTATGGTATGTGGATGAGTGGCTGTGGAGGAGAGACGTGTTGTGGTACAATATGAGAAGGGCTCAGATTCTTCATGTCAGGCATTTAGCTGAGGGCAAAAGATATGGATTTAGATTCAGACAAGAAATATCTCTGTATGGTGTATGTGTAACATAAGCCATCATTTCTCCATTTATTGCATCATAGTTTTTTGAACATTTGTTTTTACTCCTTGCTCAAGCTACATGGAGGTAGTGATTGTAAATAAAGCATTTTATAGTTCTGCAATCCGTGGAAACATTACATTGGTCTGTTTCATACCAGGAGGAGGAAGGGAAGGTGGATGTTGTAGGATCAAGGTGAGACACCTGCTAAGCTGCAGACCACTGCAAACTACTGTTCAAGACTAACAAACAACAACATTGGCCATCATCCCTACATTTCCAGCAGCTTTTTAGCCACCAAATGTTGCAACCCATCACTGCATTTCAAGCGATGCTAGTGCCAGGAAAAGCAATTGATTTTTACCAAAACATTACCACATTTCCAGCAGCCACCAACCAGCAACTTTTTAGCCACTAAGTCTTGCTTTTTTCAGCAACCCATTGCTGCATTTTCCACTGGGGGTAATGCACGGAAAAGTACTTGATTTTTACCAAGACATTGTTTCATTTCCAGCAGAATTTATGCCACCAAACTGAGAAACCTGCCAAGCTACAGATCACTGCTGATAACTGTTTGGGACCAGGCTTTCACTGCACTTCTTAGACACCAAATACTGCAGTTTTTAGCAACCATTTGCTGCAATTTTAGCAGGGTAAGTGCCAGGAAAAGCAGTTGCTTTTAATAAGACATAGCTGCTTTTCCGGCATTTCTAGAAGTGATTGTGTCACTAAAACTGAGACAACTGCCAAGCTGCAGACAACTGAAGATGATCATTTAAGACCAACAAACAATGAAAACCTGCTTTTTTTTTATAGACTCATTACTGTATTTTCAGCAGAGATAGTGCTCGGAAAAGCAGTTGATTTTTATGAAGACATGGCAGACAACTGTGTTACCACATTAGCCTTAGCCTAACCACACATTAACCACACTGTGGTTGAATCTTACAAAAGCAAAGTTTTAACCAAGTAACAATGCACAATTGTTACATATCGAGGGTTTGCAGAATTTTATAGTTCACAGACACAAAACACATAGAGAGGCTTTACTACAGAGCCATATTGAAATCTTAAAACTATGTTAAATAATACTCACTGGCCACTCTGACAAGTTTCTTTTCATTAATGTTCATGGCTCTCCTGCACCGCTGTCCATGCTTGACCTTAATGTCAGCTCATTATCAGCTTAATTGAAAGCAGAGACACAGAGTTGAAATCCCATGTAGCAACTTTTATGATACGTGAACAAGGTTTCGCTGCCATGCACGGACACACATACACACACACACATTTGCACAATTATTGCTCTTCATCCTACCGTCAGAGGTTTGAAGAAGCTTCCTCATTAACGTCCTACAAGTGTGTGCAGGAATGGAGCTGCAAATCGCTGACATGGTCTAAAAGATTGTAGCTGTAGTCCATTATTTTAAACAATAACTAGAATATCATGAAATATTCATTATATAATGAAAAAAATAAACACACAATAAACACTACACTTTTGTTTTTGCTAGTTAAAGATCCAAAATTAGCTGCAAATTATTTAAAAATCTGTGGTGGTGAGCACTTTTCCTTTTCCAAGATAATCCATCCACCTGACATAGCATATGAAGATTCTGATTAAACAGCATCATTACTACACAGGTGTGCTTTATGATGGTCACAATAAAAGGCTGTAGTGTGCAGTTTGATCACACAGCACAGTGCCACTGATGTTACAAGTTTTGTGCC